>NC_092720.1:60216834-60960584 GCF_047496885.1 Scyliorhinus torazame | reverse complement strand
TTATGAAAGACACTCCATTAAAAATTAAAACCTTGTTTTTTCACCTGAGCAAATGCAATGAAGAGAAGTTGATTATGGGTGTATTTTAGGCCTGGAAGGGGACGTTCAGGACCATGATCTCGAATCCATTTCTGATAAGCCTGGAATAGAGGTAAAATAGCTGTTGGCTATAGTTATTGCGCATTTCAAAAGATCCATTTGTATTTTTAAAAAAATTAGTCGTTCACTCACATAGTATGCAAGTTTAAGTCCTCCCATATCAGCAATGTTTTCTCCAAGTGTAAGTTGGCCACTGACCTGTAGAGGGAGACCAATAGTAGCAAAGTATATTGTTGATATACTCCCGTAGAAATCTGATGGATTTCACACGAAGCATCACATATTTTTTGGAAATTACAATCTTATTGGCTGGAATTCTCTGGCTGCTGGGATTCTCTTTTCCCTCCATCAGCACACCCCCACCCATCGGTTTCCCAGCGGCGTGGGGTGGCTTCAATGGGAAATCCCATTGACAAGCGGCAGGAATAGAGGATCTCGCCACCAGCGAACAGCACAACACCGAGAAACACGCTGCCGGAGGACCGGAGAATCCCGTCTATTGTCTTTTTAGAGGGTGTTGGTATTTTTCAGATTGACTCGAGTTTATTGTTTTGCCCGAACATTTCCTCTATCATGATAATTGACAGTAGAACATTTAAAGTTTATTAGTGGAACCAGCTTTACACTGCACATTTAACATGCATTGATAATTTGTAATTAGCAGTCTGAGATTCCTTTCGAGATATATATTGTCGAGCAGCCTAGACTTGATATGGAAATCCCAGTTCCCGAAATAACAGCATATTCCCAGGTGGACAAAGAGGCAATGCTCACTCTCTCTCCTTCAGTCTGAACTGTGCAAGTCTGGGATGCGAGTAGGGATTCGGATGCAGTCTTTGTACTCGGTCCATATTGCACACCTTTCTACTCTTTCGGTGTTGCCTTTCGTATTATAGACAAAATTGAAGAAACCCATTGGTTACAATTGCCCAAACATCTCCCTCCCTCCCCCGTTAGCTCCCCCCCCAGTCCCCATCCCCCTACATAGCCTATCAATGACATGTGTGCACACATTTCTCGGGGTGTTTCCTAATTAAATCCAGAAAGCCTTGTTCGGGTGATCATCAGATCATCTATGGAGCAATCATTACTGACATTCTAAAGCAACAAATGCCTTAGAATATTTTCTTGATCTCTTGAGGCTATGTTATTGGGTTATAGGTGTGGGTGATCTCAGTCACCACAGCGTTATTGCCTACGATACACTTGACTGAAATATGCGTTCTTTTTTCAATCTTTTCAGTAATTTCAAACCCTGACTTAGATCACCCTTAAAGTTATCTGAAAAATGTAATATTGATTTCCCAGTGTTCTACAAATATACCTTTGTGTATCTTAATTTGAAGGATGTGATTTGTTTTCTGGAACCAGAAGAGATGCATCATAAATTTGTATCAATTCCAATTGTAAGGTGCACAACCCATGTCTCCCGAAGGTGATTGGGGAGGGGAAAGGAGAGAGGTGGTGGTGGCACTGGACGCAGAGAGGTGTTTGATCGGGCACAGTGGGGTTACTTGATGGCGGCTTCAGAGAGAATTTGAATTGGGCTGAGGTTCATGGCATGGGTATGGCTGTTGTATTAGGAGCTGATGGCAAACGTTTGCATCTTCACCGGGGTACAAGGTAGGGGTGCCCCATGTCTTCCCCTGTTGTTCGCATTGGCTATAGAGCCCTTGACCATCACGCCAGGAGCTCGGGCTGTGGAAGGTTAGTGGGGAGGGGTGTGTGTGTGTGGGGGGGGGGGGGTTGGTAGCGGAGCATAGGGTATCCTTATATGCTGATGATCAGCTATTGTACATCTCGGAACCGAGCACGTCGGCGGGGAGTATAATGGGCTGCTTCAAAGATTTGGGCATTCTCGGGGTATAAATTGAACTTAGGCAAGAGCGAGTATTTGATGGTGTGGTAGTATGTATTGGGGGTCATGTGGGACTGGAAGCCCTAATGTCATTGGCTGACAGATCCCGGGTCCTGGTTGGCCGTTGACCTCTAGCTCCGCCCTGAAGGCGGAGTATAAGAAGCCGGAGTCTTCCCCCGCAGGCCAGTTTACTATCGAGCTGCGGGGAAACAGACATGCTTAATAAAGCCTCATCGACTTCACTCTATTCGTCTCACGGAGTCTTTGTGCGCTACAATTTATTAAGCGTGCCTAAAAAGGACTATGGAGCTCAGGATCATTCCGGAATGCCTGAGGATCAGCCCCCACTCAGTGAACGCGGCAGCAGCCTTCAAGCACTGGCAGACTTGCTTCGAGGCCTACCTCAGAACGACCACCGGCCGGGTCACAGAAGACCATAAACTGCACGTCCTGCACTCGAGGGTGAGCACGGAGATCTTCTCCCTCATCGAAGACTCGGAGGATTTCCAGACGGCGTTCGCAGCACTGAAAAGTCTCTATGTCCGCCCAGTTAACCAAATCTACGCTCGCTACCAGCTCGCGATGAGACGGCAAGCTCCCGGAGAATCGATGGACGAATTCTACGCCGCGCTGCTGATTTTGGGACGAGCCTGCAGCTGCCCGTCGGTGAACGCAAACGAACACACGGACATGTTAATGCGCGATGCTTTTGTGGCAGGTATGCAATCTTCCCAAATCCGCCAAAGACTTCTAGAAAAAGAGTCGCTAGGACTCTCAGAGGCACGGGCCCTAGCAGCCTCCCTCGACGTGGCCGCGCGTAATACCCGCGCCTACGGCCCCGACCGCGAGGCAGCCCATTGGGCCCCGTACATACCCGTCGCGGCAAACCCCCTACCCCCCCGGACACCCCACAGGCTTGCGCGGTCCAAACGCCGAGTCGCACCGGGGGCGCCCGCTGTTATTTCTGCGGCCAGGCGAAACACCCCCGACAGCGCTGCCCGGCCCGCGCAGCTATCTGCAAAAGCTGCGGGAAAAAGGGCCATTATGTGGTTGTGTGCCGGTCCCGCGAGGTCGCCGCTGTCCCGGGAGAACAGGGAGCCCTGCAAGCCGTTTACGCGCCCCACCCCCCCCAGCACGCCATGTACGACCCGCAGGCGCAGCCGCTCTGGGTCCCGACCACCGCGGTCCCGGGAGAACAGGGTGCCCTGCACGCCGCTTACGCTCTCCAACCCCCCTTCCCGCAGCCCATGTATGACCCGCCGGCGCTACCGCTTTGGGTCCCAGCCAACACTCTCCACGGAGAGGAGGGAGTTTTGCGCATCCCTAACGCCCCCCTAACCCCCATCCCGCGCCCCACGCCTGACCCGCCGGCGCCACCTACTTGGGCCCCGACCACCGCTGTCCCCGGTGACGGAGCTCCGCGCGGTCCTAGCGCTCGCGGTCCTAGCGCTCGCGGTCCTAGCGCTCCCAGCCCCCCCAGCGCACCATGTGCGACCCACAGACGCCGCCATTTTGGGTCTCGGCCACCACGAGGGGAGGAGGGGCGCCGCCATCTTGGACCGCCCCAGACCTGTACGACGCGTGGGGGCGGCCATTTTGTCCACCCCCGCCGCCATCTTGTGACCCCCCAGCCACGTGCGATGTATGGGGGTGGCCATTTTGTCCATCCCCGACGCCACCTTGGACGGCAACAACGGACCCCACTCCACTACTACAACCACGTCTCGCTTCAATTACGCTCGATCATGCTCGGCCCCGGACACTCCAGACGACGACGACAACGGTGCTAATAAACGGCCACGAGACGCCATGCCTAGTCGACTCCGGGAGCACGGAGAGCTTTATACACCCCGACACGGTAAGACGCTGTTCCTTGACCACCTATCCCAGCGCACAAAAGATTTCCCTAGCTGCAGGATCCCACTCCGTACAGATCCAGGGATTTTGCATAGTTACCCTAACGGTGCAGGGGAGGGAGTTCAAAAACTACAAACTAAACGTCCTTCCCCAACTCTGTGCCCCCACCTTGCTGGGATTAGATTTCCAATGCAATCTACAGAGCCTTACGTTCAAAATCGGCGGGCCAATACCCCCACTCACTATCTGCGGCCGCGCAACCCTCAAGGTGCAACCCCCGTCCTTGTTTGCGAACCTCACCCCGGATTGCAAACCCGTCGCCACTAGGAGCAGACGGTACAGCACCCAGGACCGGACCTTCATTCGGTCCGAAGTCCAGCGGCTACTAAAGGAGGGCATAATCCAGGCCAGCAATAGTCCCTGGAGAGCGCAGGTGGTAGTAGTGAAGACAGGGGAGAAACAAAGGATGGTCATTGACTATAGCCAGACCATCAACAGGTACACACAACTAGACGCGTACCCTCTCCCCCGCATATCCGACATGGTCAATCGGATTGCCCAATATAAAGTCTTCTCCACCGTGGACCTCAAGTCCGCCTACCATCAGCTCCCCATCCGCCCAAGTGACCGCAAGTACACAGCCTTCGAGGCAGACGGGCGATTATACCATTTCCTACGGGTCCCTTTTGGCGTCACAAACGGGGTCTCGGTCTTCCAACGGGAGATGGACCGAATGGTTGATCAACATGGGTTGCGGGCCACGTTCCCGTATCTCGACAATGTAACCATCTGCGGCCATGATCAGCAGGACCACGACGCCAACCTCCAAAAATTCCTCCAGACCGCCAAAGCCTTGAACCTCACGTACAACGAGGACAAGTGCGTTTTTAGCACCGATCGGCTAGCCATTCTGGGCTACGTAGTGCGCAATGGGATAATAGGCCCCGACCCCAAATGTATGCGCGCACTCATGGAATTTCCCCTCCCGCACTGCCCAAAAGCCCTGAAACGCTGCCTGGGGTTCTTTTCATACTACGCCCAGTGGGTCCCCCAGTACGCAGACAAGGCCCGCCCCCTAATACAGACCACGACCTTCCCTCTGTCAGGCTTGCCAGGCCTTCAGCCGCATCAAAGCGGATATCGCAAAGGCCACGATGCGCGCCATCGACGAGTCCCTCCCCTTCCAGGTTGAGAGCGACGCCTCCGACGTAGCTCTAGCGGCCACCCTTAACCAAGCGGGCAGACCCGTGGCCTTTTTCTCCCGGACCCTCCACGCCTCAGAAATCCGCCACTCTTCAGTAGAAAAGGAAGCCCAAGCCATAGTGGAAGCTGTGCGACATTGGAGGCATTACCTGGCCGGCAGGAGATTCACTCTCCTCACTGACCAACGCTCGGTAGCCTTCATGTTCGATAATGCACAGCGGGGCAAAATCAAAAACGACAAGATCTTAAGGTGGAGGATCGAGCTCTCCACCTTCAACTATGAGATTTTGTATCGTCCCGGAAAGCTGAACGAGCCGTCCGATGCCCTATCCCGCGGCACATGTGCAAACGCACAAATTAACCGCCTCCAAACCCTCCACGAGGACCTCTGCCACCCGGGGGTCACTCGGTTTTACCACTTCATCAAGTCCCGCAATCTCCCATACTCTTTAGAGGAGGTCCGTACAGTCACAAGGGACTGCCACATCTGCGCGGAATGCAAGCCACATTTTTTCAGGCCGGATGGAGCGCACTTGATTAAGGCTTCCCGCCCCTTTGAACGCCTCAGTCTCGATTCCAAAGGGCCCCTCCCCTCCACCGACCGCAACGCATATTTTCTTAATGTGGTGGACGAACACTCCCCTTCCCTTTTGCCATTCCCTGTTCTGACATGACCGCGGCCACAGTCATTAAAGCCCTGAACAGCATCTTCACACTGTTCGGTTACCCCGCTTACGTCCACAGCGACAGGGGGTCCTCTTTCATGAGTGACGAGCTGCGCCAGTTCCTGCTCAGCAAGGGCATAGCCTCAAGCAGGACGACCAGCTACAACCCCCGGGGGAACGGGCAAGTAGAGAGGGAGAACGGCACGGTCTGGAAGGCCGTCCTACTGGCCCTACGGTCCAGGGACCTCCCAGTTTCACGGTGGCAGGAGGTCCTCCCGGACGCTCTCCACTCCATCCGGTCGTTATTATGTACGAGCACTAATCAAACGCCTCATGAGCGTCTCCTTGTTTTCCCTAGGAGGTCCTCCTCTGGAACGTCGCTGCCGACCTGGCTGGCGGCCCCAGGACCCATCCTGCTCCGAAAGCATGTGCGGGCACATAAGGCGGACCCGTTGGTCGAAAGGGTTCACCTCCTCCACGCGAACCCCCAGTACGCCTACGTGGAGTACCCCGACGGCCGACAGGACACGGTCTCCCTGCGGGATCTGGCGCCCGCTGGAAACACGCACCCCCCCCCGACACCATCAACCCAACCCCCCCCTTCCTGCCACCGCCGCACCCCGCGACCGCCCCCTTCCCAGGAGGATCGGTTCCCCTCCCCTCAGCACCGACCAAGAATAAAGCCCAAGCTGAAACCGTAAGGCTCCTGGAGGCGACAACACCGGTACAAGCACCACCACCACCGGGGCCGAGGCGATCGACACGGACGACCAGACCACCCGACCGACTCGTGGCGTCGATCTAAAACTAAATATGGACTTTCACAAGAACATTTTGCTTTCTTCCTATACCCTCTGTAAATAGTTGCAACAGGACAAACTTGTACAATACTGTATTGCCATGTGAATGTTTTTTTTTCCTCCCAGGACCAGCCCTGTAAACCCCTACCACCATACGAAGCATCACCCCGCCGGGTTCATTTTTGACAAGGGGTGAATGTGGTAGTATGTATTGGGGGTCATGTGGGACTGGAAGCCCTAATGTCATTGGCTGACAGATCCCGGGTCCTGGTTGGCCATTAACCTCTAGCTCCGCCCTGAAGGCGGAGTATAAGAAGCCGGAGTCTTCCCCCGCAGGCCAGTCTACTATCGAGCTGCGGGGAAACAGACACGCTTAATAAAGCCTCATCGACTTCACTCTATTCGTCTCACGGAGTCTTTGGGCGCTACAGATGATATCCCAGCCAGGAGAAGGGGTGGAAGGGCTGCCATTCAGTTTGGTGGCAACCCATTTTAGGTACTTGGGGGTGCAGGTGGCCTGGGATTGGGGTGGGCTCTGAAAATATAATTTAATTAGTTTGGTGGGGAGACGGGCGAAGGCCGACTTATTAAGGTGGGACAACCTCCCTCTGTTGTTGGCAGGCGGGTGAGGGCAGTTGTGTTTTGTGTTACCATGATCTTTGTTCTTATTCCAGTGCCTGGCGGTCTTTTTACCAAAATCTTTCTTCAGGGTGTGTGGTAAACCACGTTATTGTGTTCATTGTATTATATTCACTGTGCTGTATTGTACATGCCTGGGTTTGTCCAGGCTGGCTCCGCCTGTGGCTCCACCCCTCGGGGCTCCTGTATAAAAGTGGCAAGTCTCCGCCTCCGGACCCAGTTCGGGTCCAGAGGCAGGAGGCTTGCTGTTTACCGTATTAAAGCCTCAGTTACGTTTATCACTCATCATGTATTATTGATGGTGTATCAATTTAATACACTAAACTTCTAAAGATGGACTCTTCACTCAAGATGAACTCCTCACTCAAGGCTGATCGCGTGCACCTGGACTCACAAGCAGCTGACGCTACAGAGACTTTTGAACATTGGCTAAGCTGCTTCGAGGCCTACCGCGCATCTTTCAACGAAGACTTCACGGACCTCCAGAAGAAGCAGGTCCTCCACGCACGGGTGAGCCCAAGAGACTTTAACCTCATCAGGGATGCCCCTCGTACGCGGAGGCGATAATGCTGCTAAAAGGACATTATGTGAAATCCGTCAACCAGGTATATGCTAGGCACCTCCTCGCCAGAGACGCCAACGCCCTGGGGAATCACTTGTAGAATTCCTGCATGCCTTGCGCATCCTATGTCGAAACTGTGACTGCCGGGCGATATCAGCTACCCAGCACGCGGAGCTGCTGATCAGGGACGCCTATGTCGCGGGCATGCACTCGAACTATATCCGCCAGCGTTTATTAGAAGGGGGGACACTCGGCCTCCCAGACACAGTCCAGCTCTCCAACTCACTGGAGGTGGCCTCCCAGAACATGGGGGCCTACACCTCCGACCGCGCGGCACCCTTGTGGGCCTCGTGGGCGCAGCCATTGCCGACCCGGGCACGACGCAAGCCTGCGCCGTGCAGCGGCCCGCCAACGCCAGAGGCCTGAAGTGCTACTTCTGCTGCCAGGGTACTCACCCCCAACAACGCTGCCCGGCACAGAACGCTACTTGTAACGGCTGTGGGAAGAAGGGCCACTTCGCAAAAGCCTGCCAGCCCCGACCCCCTCTAAATCTTCTAGGCCCAGCAGTGCTGCCTGCTGCCGGTCGGGGCCACCTCCAGCTGCCGCGCCACCCGCCATGTGCGACCCCTGGGTGCCGCCATCTTTAATCTCAGCCGACACGTGCGACCCACGTGGGCCGCCATCTTGGACACCATCTTGCACCCCGCCCGCCATGTGCGACTCATGGGGGCCGCCACCTTGGGGCACCTCCGCTGCCTCCCGGGAACCCAGCTCGCCCGACCGTACGCTGGCCGCCGCTACCGCCGACCGGTCCGCCGACCATCTTCCGACACTCGCCTCCGTCACACTGGACCAGTCCCGGCCGCACCACCTCGCGAAGTCTACAATGACCGTCCGGATCAACGGGCTCGAGACGACCTGCCTTTTCGACTCCAGGAGCATGGACAGCTTCATACACCCAGATACGGTCAGGCGCTGCTCCCTCCCCATCCTACCCGCGACCCAGAAAATCTCCCTGGCTTCCAGATCCCACGCAGTGGAGATCCAGGGGTACTGTGTCGCGACCCTCACTGTGCAAGGCGTAGAGTACACCAACTTTAGGCTCTACGTCCTCCCCCATCTCTGTGCTGCCCTATTACTGGGGCTCGACTTCCAGTGCCACCTCCAGAGCCTTACCCTAAAGTTCAATGGACCCCTGCCCCCCCCTCACCGTCTGTAGCCTCGCGACCCTTAAGGTCGCCCCACCCGCCCTCTTCGTAAACCTCACCCCGGACTGTAAGCCCGTCGCTACCAGAAGCAGACGCTACAGTGCCCAGGACAGGGCCTTCATCAGGTCAGAGGTCCAGCGACTCCTGCGAGAGGGGATCATTGAGGCTAGTAACAGCCCCTGGAGAGCCAAGTGGTGGTCGTCAAGACTGGGGAAAAGCACCGGATGGTCATCGATTATAGCCAGACCATCAACCGGTACACGCAGCTCGATGCATACACCCTCCCCCGCATATCTGACATGGTCAATCAGATTGCGCAGCATCGAGTCTTCTCTACAGTCGACTTGAAGTCTGCGTACCACCAACTCCCTATCCGCCCGGAGGACCGCCAATACATTGCCTTCGAGGCAGACGGCCGCCTCTATCACTTCCTCAGGGCTCCCTTCGGCGTCACGAACGGGGTCTCGGTCTTCCAAAGGGAAATGGACCGAATGGTTGACCAATACGGGCTGCGGGCCACGTTCCCGTACCTAGACAACGTCACCATCTGCGGCCGTGACCAGCAGGACCATGACGAGAACCTCCGGCAATTCCTCCACACCGCGAAACTCCTGAACCTTACTTATAATAGAGAGAAATGCGTCTTTCGCACAACCCGCCTGGCCATCCTCGGCTATGTCATGGAACACGGAGTGGTTAGCAGTTTCAAATTCCTAGGGGTGCACATCTCCAAAAATCTGTCCTGGCCACCCATGTCGACGCTACCACCAAGAAAGCACAACAGCGCCTATACTTCCTCAGGAAACTAAAGAAATTCGGCATGTCCACATTAACCCTTACCAACTTTTACAGATGCACCATAGAAAGCATCCTATCGGGCTGCGTCACAGCCTGATATGGCAACTGCTCAGCCCAAGACCACAAGAAACTTCAGAGAGTCGTGAACACCGCCCAGTCCATCACACGAACCTGCCTCCCATCCATTGACTCCATCTACACCTCCCGCTGCCGGGGGAAAGCGGGCAGCATTATCAAAGATCCCTCCCACCCGGCTTACTCACTCTTCCAACTTCTTCCATCGGGCAGGAGATACAGAAGTCTGAGAACACGCACGAACAGACTCAAAAACAGCTTCTTCCCCACTGTCACCAGACTCCTAAATAACCCTCTTATGGACTGACCTCATTAACATTGTACCCTGTATGCTTCATCTGATGACAGTGCTTATGTAGTTACATTGTATATGTTGTGTTGCCCTATTATGTATTTTCTTTTATTTCCTTTTCTTACCATGTACTTAATGATCTGTTGAGCTGCTCGCAGAAAAATACTTTTCACTGTACCTCGGTACACGTGACAATAAACAAATCCAATCCAATCCAATCCAACCCTAGGGCCCGACCCCAACCGCATGCGCCCCCTCCTGGAACTCCCCCTTCCCCACTGCCCCAAGGCCCTGAAGAGATGCCTGGGGTTCTTCTCTTACTATGCCCAGTGGGTCCCCAACTCCGCGGACAAGGCCCGCCTACTGATCATGTCCACCACGTTTCCCCTGGCGACTGAGGTCCGACTAGCCTTCGATCGCATCAAAGCAGACATCGCCAAAGCCGCGATGCACGCTGTGGACGAGTCCATCCCTTTCCAAGTGGAGAGCGATGTGTCGGACTTTGCTCTGGCCGTAACACTCAACCAGGCAGGGAGGCCCGTGGCTTTCTTCTTCCGTACCCTCCATGCCTCCGAAATTCGACACTCCTCCGTCGAAAAAGAGGCCCAAGCCATAGTAGAAGCTGTGAGACATTGGAGGCATTACCTGGTCGGCAGCCGATTCACCCTCCTCACTGATCAACGGTCGGTTGCCTTCATGTTTAACAATACGCAGTGGGGCAAAATCAAGAACGACAAGATCCTGAGGTGGACGATCGAGCTCTCCACCTACAGCTATGACATCTTGTATCGGCCCGGGAAGCTCAATGAGCCCCCAGATGCCCTGTCCCGCGGTACATGTGCCAGCGCACAAGTAGACCGACTCGGAGCCTTCCACAACGACCGCTGTCACCCGGGGGTCACCCGCTTTTTCCACTTTATCAAGGCTCGCAATCAGCCCGACTCCATCGAGGAGGTCAGGTCCATGACCAGGGACAACCAGGTCTGCGCGGAGTGCAAACCACACTTCTATCAGCCAGACAGAGCACATCTGGTAATGGCCTCCCTCCCTTTTGAGTGCATCAGCATGGACTTCAAAGGGACCCTCCCCTCCACTGACCATAACGTGTACTTCCTCAACATCGCTGATGAGTACTCCAGATTCCCCTTCGCCATCCCCTGCTCTGACATGACCTCTGCCTCCGGTATCAAGTCCCTGCACAGCCTTTTCACCCTGTTCGGGTTCCGCGCCTACATCCACAGTGGTCAGGGCTCCTCCTTTATGAGCGACGAGTTGCGCCAGTTCCTGTTCAGCAAAGGCATTGCCTCCAGCAGGACGACCAGCTACAACCCCCGTGGAAACGGACAGGTGGAGAGGGAGAACGTGTCGGTCTGGAAGGCCGTCCTTCTGGCCCTACGGTCGAAAAGTCTCCCAGTCTCCCACTGGCAGGAGGTCCTCCCCGATGCGCTCCACTCCATCCGGTCGCTTCTATGTATGGCCACTAACCAGACTCCTCATGAGCGTATGTTTGCCTTCCCCAGGAAGTCCACCTCCGGGGTCTCGCTTCCATCCTGGCTGACAGTCCCGGGGCCCGTTCTTCTCCGCAAGCATGCGAGGAGCCATAAAACCGAACCCCTTGTCGAGAAGGTCCTGCTGCTCCATGCGAACCCCCCAATATGCCTACATGACACACCAGAACGGGCGGCAGGACACGGTCTCTCTCGGCATTTGGCTCCTGCAGGCTCCCCGGCGACCATTAGCACCACCCCCCACCCTACACCGCCAACCCCCCCCCCCCCCCCCCCAACTCCACCCACCTCCCTCACGAACTGACTCCCGCAGGCACCGCCCCCCCCCCCCCCCTTCACCGACTCAACATCTGGGTGAAGAAGATGACAACACACTCCCGGACGCGCAGGTCTCGATGCCGGCGCCCACACCACAGGCGGGACTGAGGCGGTCACAGCGGAAGGTCAAGGTCCCCGACAGACTTGACCTTTAACAGCACTTCACCCCCCACTGGACTTTTTTTAAACAGGGAGTGAATGTGGTAAACTACATTATTGTGTTCATTGTATTATATTCACTGTGCTGTGTTGTATATGCCTGGGCTTGTCCAGGCTGGCTCCGCCTGTGGCTCCTCCCTCGGGACTTCTGTATAAAAGTGGCAAGTCTCCGCCTCCGGACCCAGTTCAGGTCCAGAGGCAGGAGGCTTGCTGTTTAGTGTATAAAAGCCTTAGTTATGTTTATCACCCATCGTCTATTATTGATGGTGTATCAGGGGGGTGGACAAATTGATCTCCTCATTTATCTGGGGGGTGGTGGGAGGTCATCTTGCAGAGAAGGCGACAGGCAGAGGTTTGAGATTTCTTATCGGCTAGGCCTCCCAAAATTACTGTACTACTATTGGGCGGCGAATGCAGAGAAGATGCATTCATTTCTTTCATTTTCAGATGCCGGGCTGGACACAGGAGGGGGAGGCCCGATGGGTTAAGATGGAGGAGGGCTCATGTAGGGGGTCGGAGTTGCGGGCGCTGGCAACAGCGCCCCTCCCAACGACTCCAGGAAGGTACTCGGTGAGTCCAGTGGCGGTGGCCATATTGAAGATCTGGAGGCAGTTTAGGCACCATTTTAAGCTGAGGGCTGGGTCAGGGGGATGCCGATTAAGGGGAATCATGGGTTCGAGCTGGGGGGGATAGATGTGAGGTTTCGGAGATGGAACGAAAGGGGGATCAAAGAAATGAAGGACTTGTTTCTTTGGGGATGATTCACGGATCTGAAGGAGTTGTGAGATGCTGCAGAGGGCAAATGCCTCAACCTCATATGCAAGGCTGGGGCAGATACAGTTGAAAGTGGTGCACAGGGCGCACCTCACAAAATCAACGATGGGCCAGATTTTCAAGAGGGTGGAGGATGTTTGTGAGCAATGTGGGAGGGACCCCGCAAACCACGTTCATATGTTTTCTTCCTGCCCGAAGCTGGAAAGGTTTTGGAGGACGGTATTTAATAATAATAATAAATAAAAATAATCTTTATTGTCACCTTAGGCTTACATTATACTGCAATGAATTTACTGTGAAAAGCCCCGAGCACATTTAGCACATTGATGTTCTATTTTCAGGGTGTCAGACCGGCCTGAATTGCAGGCGAGTGCAGGGGCAGATCTTTTAGCCTTCGCCTCGCTGATCACTCGTAGGCGGCCCTGTTGGGGTGGAGTTCAGTCTCTCCACCCTGTGCCTCGGTGTGGCGAGGGGACCTACTGGAGCTTTTGACCCTAGAGAACGTGAATTTTGAGCTGAGTGGGGGGCAAAGTTGGATTCTACAATTTTTGAGGGTTGTTTATTATGCACTTTTGGGAGTTGGTTGCCGTTGACTGTTGGGGGGGGAAGGAGGTGTGGTTTGGGGGGGGGGGCTGTTTTCTTCTTTATATTGTTGGGATTGATTTTGTTTCTGTTTTTCTTTTGTATGGTGAAAATGATGACAATATAGCGAATAAAAATACTTTAAAAAAAGGTGGCTTTTGGCATTAACTCTTCACCCCTTTTAACACCATTATTCTGCCTGATTTGGGGGTGTCATAATATAAGAAAATTCAGCCTGAGAATATCATATATAAATGTGCCTATTCTTGATTCCCTCCAGTTTTCAGATCTTAAGACCCTTCACTAATATTCTGTTCAATGAGCCTGAATGGATCTACAAAATATCTTGCTTCCTTACTATTTTTTTTTTACAACATTCTGATACACATTTTAAAACTACTTTTGCTTTTCTAGGAATCATCTATATAAGTGTTTCTAGCTTAATACATAACTCATGATTATTCAGAAGAAATGGGCATCAGAGAGCTTACCCGTTGGTCGTAAACAGTAAAGTTTTCATACAGATTTATAATGCATTGCGCTCTCTGAATAAATTTATCATAGGATTCTTCTGTCCACCATTTTTTCAAATTGCCATATTTGTCATAATGACTTCCTGAAACAGAACAAATATTGTGCAAAACCTTTATAACAATGGCATTTTCACATTATGTGGCATGCAAATTTACATTCAAAAGCATTTTTGTACACTGACAACTCCTCCTCCTGTTTCAATTTCACTCTGAGTGTTCTGGCTCCCATTAAATCCTCTACTTAATAACATAAACCAACATTTGTGAAACTGCGAGTCAGGGACTCAGCTCCATAGTCATTTGGGAATCAATTGTACTGCAACTGGGTTATTTTGCATTTGCATATGGCAATTCACTATAGAATGAGTTTACGATATGATACAGTGATTTGATATGATATCTCTATGTAACTGCCTGCCAACATACATGTTTTTCACAGTTGGACAATTCACCAAAATAAGTACCACCTATTGAGCAACATTTATTTTGTTCTCTGTTTGGAATGGGTGAAACATTTCTCGAGGCTTCGTTAATTACTACGACAACAAGCATGAAAAATTATTATATTAAGCAGAGGTGGGCCTTCTGTCCAAAGTAGTTGCATAAGTAATCAAAAGACAGTTTTTGGAATTGCTTTTTAAGATAACTTTATTCTGTCTAATTAGATTGAAATGACAATTTTAGATTTTAAACCAAATTTCTGTTATGATGTGAACATAAACAGTTGATTTTTATCCTTGCACACCAGACATTATGGAATCCTTAGTGCCTGCATTGATCTAAACACTCATAACCACAAGGTAATGAGCAGGACCAGCAGTTTCATTATGTTTGAAATGGAAGGCAAAAGACCAAGCAGAGATAAGACTGATGTAGGAAAATAAGAAGATTAAAGTAAGGAAAGAAAAAAGATAGGAAAGAAAGGGGAGAATAGTGGATGCGGCCAATGAATTGGCCAAAAGGTGATTTTCTGCCCGGCAACAGACGGTGATTGGATCCTGTCCATGTCGGATGATTTTTCAGAGAACCATGGGGAGTTATGGATGTCAGTGAAAATAAGCATTTCTCTTTCTCTCTTTTCTCTTTCCTCTCTCTCTCCCTCTTTTCTCTCTCTTTCTCTCCCTCTGTTCTCTTTCTCTCCCTCTTTTCTCTCTCTCTCTCCCCCCTTTTCTTTCTCTCTCACTCATTCACTCACACTCTCTCTGTCTCTCTCTCCGTCCCTCCCTCCCTCCATCTTTTCTCTCCCCTCCCTCCTCTCTCTCTTTCTTTCCCCCTTGTGTGTGTTTTGTAGAGAGAGAGTGTGAGGGATAAGAATTGGATAATAGTTAACCTGTTGCATTTGCTACATATTTAATTATAGTTATTGTTATTAAACTTTTTCTTTTAAAAAAAATAAATTTAGGGTGCCTAATTCTTTTTTTCCATTTAAGGGCAATTTAGTGTGGCCAATTCACCTACCCGGCACATCTTTAGGGTGTGGGGGTTAGACCCACGGGGAGAATGTACAAACCCCACATGGATAGTGACCCAGGGTCGGGATCAAACCCAGGTCTTCGGTGCCGTGAGGCAGCAGTGCTAACCACTGCACCACGTTATTAATAAACTTAATTGTGTTTAAATTTACGGACCTGTTGATTGCAGTTATTGGGCAGCCAAGAGTCAAAGACATTGGGTGTTTTTCGAAGAATAATTTATTAATTCCAATTGCGTTGCAACTCTTGGTCTAATGGGGCTGGGATTGACTGCGCGCTGGCCCAGGGAGTCAGAACAATATGATAGTGCGGATCTTTGTCTTTTAGCATCCTGGAGTAGAAGCCATCAGTTGCTGAACAGAGGTCTATCTTTAATCTGCTCACTTTCTCCATCACCTTTTTAAAAACTTATATTGAATCCAGTTACTACCTCCTCTTGATTTACTGTTAGTTTTCTTGTTTCTCTAGTATTTTACCCTCATCCTTTACTGGCAAAACCCGTATAATGTCACCATGCACATTTTGAGACAATGCTAACTATAATTTTTGTTCACCGTAAATGTTTTCTGTGTGTCCATAATTTTTTTTAGAAGTCTCATTGTAAATCTCCAGCATTACAGCTGCAACCACAAACACATTCCCACTAACCTTGTTCATCCACCAGAATATGTGATAGATTGCAGTGAAGGATTTAATGACACGGCAAATGATTATAATTTCTGCCCTGTATATCAGAATGGAAATATAAATACTGGATCCAGTTTTATGGCACACAAAAGCAGAAAGTGTAAGATTTTTTCTGAGGCTAAAACATACCCCAGTCATCATAGCCATGTGTCAATTCATGTCCTATAATAGTGCCGATACCTCCATAGTTCAGGGACCTGTCAACAGATAATTTGGCACGAAGCAATTTAAAAAGTGATTTATCAAAATGATTAATGTTCATGAGCTAGGACATGCTATTGATTTGGAATACTTACTGGGGAAATTCAGGATCATAAAGTGGAGGCTGCAGGATCCCAGCTGGAAATACTGAAGAGGTGAATACAAAAGATGCCAAACACATTAATATACATACACTATCCCCATGGCTAGGTTCCAAAATTTAAAAAACGAGACAAGGATCCTTTTTAAAATCACGGAAGATATGTCTGTCTGGGACCCTCGAACAATAAGTGCTAATATGGCAGTTTCGTAGAAACTGGCATCTCATTATCCCCAAAGAGACCCTAACAACACCCTGGAGGGTGCAGAGACCAAATTCAAAAGGGAACAATATAAAGGCCATCTACATTTCATACGCCAGGCCTGGCAAACCGGAGCTGATTCATCTGCTTAGACCCAACAACCTGCCTTTAAAACTTAATGTTTGGAGCAATAATCTCAGGGATCCAGAGAAAGGGATACACACCCTTTGCCAAAGCCAAAGTAGAATGGTGAGAGTCACGTGACATTATCTCCTAGCTGGTGGAACCAGTAATATTGTCCTGTGGTACTAAGAAACCTTGGTTTGCCATTTTCACCATTTGCAAGCAGCAGCACAGAAAATGAGCTCTGTCCAGGTTTGAATGCCTGACTCTATACTGCTTAAACTGGAACCTCTGTTCTGAGAGGCCTGGATAGAGTGGATGTGGAGAGGATGTATCCACTAGTAGGAGAAACTATAACCCGAGGGTACAGCCTCAGACTGAAGGGCCGATCCTTCAAAACAGAGATGAAGAGGAATTTCTTCAGCCAGAGGGTGGTGAATCTATGGAACTCATTGCTGCAGTAGGCTGTGGAGGCCAATTCACTGAATGTCTTTAAGACAGAGATAGATAGGCTCTTGAATTTTAGGGGGATCAGGAGTTACGGGGAGAAGGCAGGAAAATGGGGATGAGAAATATAACGGCCATGATTGAATGGAGCAGACTTGATGGGCCGAATGGCCTAATTCTGCTCCTATGTCTTAACACCTGCAAGACTGATTCAACTCAATAGAGAATTGGATCACACCACTCTGAGGGTTTGGGAAACATCCCAACATAAGGGGGAAGCAGGGGGAAATCAGAGCTGGAATTCTCCAGCCATTGGAATTCTCCTTTCCCGCTGGTTTCCTGGCAGCGTGGGGTGGCTTCAATGGGAACTCCCATTGACAAGGGGAGGGAGTAGAGGATCCCACCACCAGCAAACAGGAAAAACGCAAAGCTGGGGTGCTGGAGAACCCAGCCCAGCTTTTTCTGCGTGGAAGGATTGATCCAAAGTGCTCACTTAACACCTCTGCCAGGCCCTCTGGCTCCACAAGACTATTTCCTTTTTGGTTCCTAATTATTATTCCCCCTCCTTTGTCGACCATTTTACGCTCAGGTCTATTTAAATGAATGATCCCCACCCCCGCCCTCGCATCAGTAACATATCTATTACTGGAAAACAAGTTGATGCACAATTTACAAATTTGTATGCATACACTTAGGGGTACACTGTTTCCGTAGGCAGCTAAATGTGAAGCAAATGTCAGTCAGGAAATTAGGGTCATTTCTTTATTTCTGGCTCTTTTCATGTATAGATTCTCTGCTGGGGTCATGAAATCACTGCAGATTAAAGAAAACAATCTTTTTTACATTTCTAACAATAATGACAAGTTAGGACCATGAGATTGAACAATGTTTTCATTGCCTCGAGACCAGTTCTAAATGTAGCGAAAGCCTTGTCAAGGTAAAAATGTTAAATAGATAACCAATCCTGACAAATAACAAACACAACACTCACTATTCTATTCTTAGCTGATCAAGCTTCCACAGGAATACAGTACAGAAAATGTTTGTCATTTCTAAACTTTAGCACATGAGCAGAAGTAAGTTGGTTGTTTATCTGCATAACAACAATCCAGTTAAAATAAGTCAGCACAGCTTCTGTTGGGGAAAATAATGCCTGACTAATCTCCTTAATCTATTTGAGGAAGTGCCAGCTACAGTAAACCCCACAGTTCTGTACACTTTCATAAGACATTTGATAAGAATGACCAAAAATAACAGGGTGCAAGAAAATACTGATTTTTCTCAACTACATCAACAAAACACCTCAGATGGAAATGGAGCCCTTTTAGGTGTGGGGTGTGATTTAACCATGCGTTACACCCGGCGCGGATCAGGGTACGCTGGGTGAATAGTGGGACTGGCCAAAATCAAGCTTCTCGTCAGGACCATTCTGGTGGTGCCCTGCAGTGCACCCCCCAGAGGGTCTCTCGCTTTGTGGTGTTCTGCTGTGCCCACAACCTGGCACAGCGGGGGGTTGGTGCAACAGGCTGGAGGAGGTGGGACATGCGGCTGTTGAGGAGAAGGGGGCAGGCCAGGAGGGGTTGGAGGACGTGTCCGAGTTGGAGCTGGTGGATAAGAGGAGAGGCAGCAGCAATGGTCCGACATGCCAGGGAGGCCCACAACATCTCCAGATTCTCATAGGATGAGTTAGCTCAACACCCCTATTCACCCACCCCCCATTTCCCTTCCTTCCCAAAAATTCCCCTCCCCATTTTCCACCTTCCAAGCCTCTTCCCCCCATTTCCCTCCTTTCCCCTCCCCCCCATACCCCCCTCTTTCCCAATCTCGTCTCCCTCCAATCTACCCCCCCCCATTATCATAGAATTTACATTGCAGAAGGAGGCCATTCGGCCCATCGAGTCTGCACCGGCTCTTTGAAAGAGCACCCTACCCTAGCCCACACCTCCACCCTATCCCCATAACCCAGTAACCCCATCCAACACTAAGGGCAATTTCGCATGGCCAATCCACCTAACCTGCACATCTTTGGACTGTGGGAGGAAACCGGAGCACCCGGAAGAAACCCACGCACACACGGGGAGGATGTGCAGACTCTGCGCAGACAGTGACCCAAGCCGGGAATCGAACCTGGGACCCTGGAGCTGTGAACCACCATGCTACCGTGCTGCCCTTACACCACTTACTCCCGACCTCCCTATTCCATCCTCCAAGGGTCTATGCAACATCACTCCATGATGATGGGTCTGTGTCGGCACTGTCAGTGGATCACTATTCAAGGCAAGAGAGTGATGATTGTAATGATACATGTAACTAAAGGGGGAATCACAACACCGAGCTGTGGCATGACCACTAGAGGGTATTACAAAACCCACTATATTAACTGAGCTCACAGAAGCTCTCCCTCTCTTTCCAGCAGGAGTTAGCAGTGAACAGCAGTGTAACAGAGAGGTCTCAGCCGAGCCACCACGTGTAACTTAGATACAGTTTGTACAGTTAGTTATCCTTACTTTATTGCTAGAGTTAGTTCAGTAGAGTGTCAAACTCATTTATTTGTTTTATCATTACTTAATGAATTCTTTCAGTTTACTTTGAAGACTCGAGTGTTCTTCAATATCATCTAGTTAGTAACGACATATATTACTTAAACCCGGTAATGTAACAATGAAAACTCGCTGTGAAGAAAGTTCTGCTGCTCTCAGTTTCTGCAAAAGTGGGATGGGGGTAGCGGAGGGCAACAGGAGGTTTGGGTGGAGGCAGGCCTACTGTGAGAGAATAAAATGACAGGCTTCACATGTATCAGGCGTTACATGTTTTAATAGTGAACATTTTACATTTCCATTCCCCCTAGCTACAGATGACGAATGTGATATAAAATAGTTAGGTTAAATATATTAGTTACAGTAATGTAGATGTAGGCCGGTCTAATTCTAGGGAGTTCACAGACAAAGGATTTCAGAGAGCATGGCAAGGAAGGGGGGAGTGGTGTCTGGTAGAGGAGGAGAAAAGGATGCTGGGTAACTAGAGGCCAGGGGAACGAATGAGAAGTGAGTCAATTAGGTTGTATGGCCAGGTCAGGAGGGGTATAGGATGACCTATGGGAATCGTTTATGTGAAACTTGATGCCATTTGAATGTATTTGTAGAGATTCCTTTGTCTCCAATAGCACGCGATTCTGAAGACCCAGGAGGCTGCTTGTGTTCTGGGTTTTTGTGAAGCAAGTCAGACTTGCAAGTCGGGTAAAAATAAATAATACTATGCCTACAAATCCATCTCGAGTTTTATTGAGGACAGACTGACGGGTAAAGAATTCAATATTTGTCATTTGGTGCCGGAAACCCGGGATTTCTCAAGACGGTTCTGACCAACCGCAAAATCAGAATTAGACTGATTTTGGACAAGGAAAGTGGAAAAGGGCCCACAATGTATAGCTGGAAAATGTCTGCGCATTGATTTTTCCCCTCTTCTTATGGTCTGATTAGTCTGGTCACTCGCGGTTGGTATGGAAAGATCGTCTCAACGAAATCAAAGGTCAGTCTGGGGATTAGAAAATTTAACTGATAGGATTTCATAATTGATGATTCGGTTTTGGGTTAGTTTTGGAATTGATGGGACATCAAAATGATGGTTTAATTCCATGTGTGAGTGTTTTTGATGAACTGATGGGACCTCAGATATAGAGGGTTTAGTTCAATGAGTGTTTTTAAATCTATAGTTGATTGAGCTAAAATTGTATCCTTGGACTGGAGTGGCGAAAAACCGCAGTCTTGAGGACTAGTTTGAGATTATGGGGAATTGCTTGAATAACACGAATGATCCAGACACGCCATTGCAAATATTATGTGATATTTATCCAGATAAAGCGAGAGATTTTAGGAAAATGTCAGCAACCTTAAGGAACAAATTGGGTGATGAATGGCCACTAGGGGGCACTAAAGACCTGGACATCGTTAAGAAAATTCAGGGAAAAATCTGGAAAAAGAGCCAAAGTATGAAAGCAAAATAATTAATTGGATTATGGAGACAATATTGTCAAGAGGAAAGAGATAAGATCATGTTATCAAGTTGGCAAGAAAATACCCTTAAAATGGGAATTCCAATTAGTGAAGGGGGGAACCAGAAAACTCTGGAGATCTTGAAAAAGGAGTGTGCATTCAAAAAACGCGCAAGTAAAGACAGGGTGGACTCAACAAAAAAAAAAGGGCTACGTAGTTCAATGGCTGGCCTTGCATTGACAGAAGATGAAGAATTAGAAAATTGGACCATGTCGGCCAGAGTCCCGACTGCACCAGTAGCATTGTCTGCATTAATTCTGGAACCACCAGAGCATCATAATTTATATCCAGTCACTGCTCCCCAGATTCAAATCATGCCAGCCTCTCCAGCCCCTTCGGTTGATATGTTGGGTCCTATTTTAGCATCTTCACTGTCTGTTAGAGAAGGAGAGCTCTTTTCAACAAGCCCAGTTAGATCTAGGACCCGATCTCGGACAATGAGAGAGGGGCCTGATCCTATCCAGAAACAATCACACATACCACCTAGATCCCTTCAGACCGATATGGTAGGACAGAAAAGTATGAGAACAAAGAAAGAGGATGGGGATGGTTCTGAGGAGCTGGAGCTCCCCCTAGTGACAGGGAAGGACGTCGAAGTCTTTGAAGAGCCAGAGGAATCAGCTAGAGCGCCCCCTAGTGAGACTCTGAGACCGTTGCCGATTAGGAAAATACCAAACCCTGACGCTGTGACGGCGGCTGCCCAGCCCACGATAGATGTTTATTTCCCATGGAGACCCAGTGAGATGATGGCTATTCTGGCTGCAATCCCAGACAGGAAGAAATCTCCTGCTGCTTTCGTGGATTATATGAGAACTACCATCTCAGTTTATCAAGCTGATTCTAGGGACCTCTGGGCCCTAGTCCAGCAGGTTTTAACCCCAGCAGAGTACCGCAATCATCTCAATCACTTGAATTATGCTAGCCACGCCGCACTCCAGCAAGCCCATGCTTTGGACGATGATAGACGGGCACAAATTCTGAATGCGTCGAATGTCACATTTCAAAAGCCCATAAACATTTCTGCTATCTTAGACCTCAAACCTAAAAAGACTGAAGAGCCAGAGGAATTTCTGGAAAGTTTTAATGAAATCTACCGTGGGCAGTCAGGCGACTTGCCATACCAAAATGGTCAGAATTCCCGTCAATATTGTGCTATGTTAATGCATTGCCTACCACCTTCCGTGGCTACTGTCGTGAAATGTAATAACATGAATTGGACAGAGAATGACCCTCCTCAGATGGCGAGGGCAGTCAGATTTTATTGGAAGGAGGGTGGAGGACAAGAAGGAGGCTCAGTTACAAAGATTAAGACTGAGTATGTAATGAAAAAGGATGATCTGAGACCCCAACCAGCGGCAGAAACGGTGGCTTACCAGCTGGAACCCCAATATTGTGACCTTGGGTGGGTGGATCAACACGGGGGAGGATATCAAACCCACCCAAATGGACACTCAGCTCCTCTTTATGGCCCACCGTATGTACCAATAGCTTTACAACTGCCGCCCCCTCTGAGGGGCCATTGGTCTACTGGGAAAAGAGGACGGGGCAATTATAGAGGGAACAATGCATATTTTAATTGCAGCCGTGCAGATCACTGGCAACAGGAATGCCCCTTTAAAAGACGGGCAGCAGAAGGAGACAACCCGACCCAAATAAGGGGGTACCCACCAAGGGGCGGACAGACGAGATACACTGACTTCTCCCAGGCAAACCCTTTCCCAACACAGGATTGACTAGCTAATTTAGTCATAATGACTCTCCAATCGGACAGGGAACCTATTATTTCTCTGCAGATAGGAGATCAACACTGCCCATTTGTAATCGACACTGGAGCAGCCATGTCTTCGGTACAATCAGAACTTCGACTACCATTATCCGACCACGCCCAGCATTTGTCGGGGTTCCAAGGACAGGTGTGTGAGTATTCTATTTCTGAACCTGTGACAGTCACTTACGAGAATAAGTCTGCGGATCATCAGTTTGTGGTGACTACTGGATTGGACTGTAACTTGTTGGCCCGAGATTTACTGTGTATCTTCCAGCTACAGCTAGAGTGCGGAGACGAAGGGGTAACGGCTCAATCATGGAGGATGAGACAACAGTGCTATATTTCTATCATTCCCCAGTGGTGGACGTTAGACATTGAACATTCACTGCATCACGTTACCCTGACCTATGACAGAACTGGACAAAACAGGGAGTTGGAGGACAAATACCGGCCGTTAATTGGGACCGAAAGGCAAGTCAAAGTTACAGCCACAGTCACGGCCGATTTTGTTACAATACCACCATATTTATGGCCACAGTCAGCTTCTGTAGGCCCTCATATTACACGCCAGGTCCACGACCAGTACCATGCCAAGGATCTTGGGCCTATGGTAAGGAGGGCAGTGGATCATTCAGATCCAACAGAGTACGCACTTCATGTCACGCCAGAAGGCACTTCCATAAAATATTTTGAGGTCCCTGAAACGATTAACATTCGACTTCAGCATCACCGGGGACGTGATGTTTTGGAATATGTCAATCCACAGGTCTGGGCGGAATACCCATCACAAGTGGGAAAGACAAATGTTACACCTATTAAGGTAACGATTAAGGACCTTGTAAAGCTGCCTTCCATTCGGCAATACTCCCTGAAACCCCAAGCTGCCCCGTCTATAGACAAATTAATCCGAGAGCTGTTGCAACAGGGTATTTTGGTCCCTTGCCAATCAGAATGTAACACCCCCATACTTGCTGTGCCTAAACCAGCCAAACCAGACCAGTACCGATTAGTACAGGATTTACATTCAATCAATGCCATTGCACAGCCGTTACATGCTCTCGTCCCTAATCCTGCCCACATACTGGCTCAAATTCCAGCTCAAGCCCGGGTCTTCGCCATAATTGACCTTCAGCACGCCTTCTTTGCCCTTCCACTCGCATCTGAAAGCCAATATTTGTTTGCCCTCACTTACAATGGACAGCAGTATACCTGGACCCGACTGCCACAGGGGTTCGTCAACTCACCTACGCACTTCTCCAGATGTCTGCAGACCCAACTCCAAGCCTTGACATTGGAGCATGGTTCCACTCTAGTGCAGTATGTAGATGACATATTGGTAGCGAGTCCTGACGAGCCCAGTAACAGGGATGATGTGATCCAGTTATTAAACCACCTATCCTCGTTGGGTTATGTTGTTTCACAATCAAAGGTCCTGGTGGCTCAGACAAAGGTCAAGTTCTTAGGAGTTTTACTTACAGCCACAGAAAGAAGTCTCGAACCCAGTAGGATTGAACCAATATGCCAATTCCCCGCCCCTACCACAGCTAAGGAGGTCCGTCATTGGCTGGGTATGGTGAATTATTGTAGGCAGTGGATACCAAACATCGTTGTCTATGCAAAGCTGCTGACGCCTTACACTAGTGAAGGGGGGAATTTTACTCTCACCACCGAGGCACTCGAAGCCTTCCATTGCCTGAAGCAGGCCTTGTTACAAGCACCAGCCCTCGGTAGGCCATTGTATGACTGACCGTTCCAGATATACTGTACTGTTCTGGAAGGATGTTCAACAGCGGTACTCACCCAGCAACATGGGGACAAGCACCGGCCCGTAGCATATTACTCTTCCAAACTTGATCCAGTGGCGTTGGGCCACCCTGTTTGCACCCAGATCTTGGCAGCGATATACAATAGTTTGCAGGCTGCTGCCAATATAACTCTCCAACAGGATATTACGGTGTATAGCTCCCACTCGGTCATCGCACTACTGGGGCAATTGCAGACTCAGCATCTTACCGCAGCTCGTCAGAATAGGTATGAAATATACCTTTTGAACAATCCACGTCTGACATTTAAATACTGTATCACTATCAATCCAGCCTGTTTTCTTAGCGGTCCCTCTGTCCATGAAGACGCACCTGGCCACGACTGTTTAGCCTTGATTCAGGAAACTACCACAATAAGGGACGATCTGAGTGATATTCCATTAGAACAACCTGACATGATTATGTATGTTGATGGCAGTGCATTAGTAAGCCCCACTGGCCGGAAACTGTCCGGTTACGCAATCGTAGATCAGGATGGTCTGATCCTAGAAGCGGCCGCTTTTCAGACCCCTTATTCAGCCCAACAAGCCAAACTTTTTGCCCTTACCCGTGCATGTATATTAGGGGTAGATCGTCGGGTAAATATTTACACTGACTCCCGATACGCCTTCGGAGTAGTTCATGACTTCGGACAGCTCTGGAAGAATAGGGGATTCCTTACCTCGGCCGGCACGGAAATATCCCACCGGGGTTTAGTTAATGACATACTGCAGGCCCTCCTTATGCCCGCGCAGATTTCCGTCATTAAATGCGCTGCCCATACAAACGGTAAGACCCCAGTTGACGTTGGTAATGAACAAGCAGATTGTGCAGCGCGGACAGCTGCGCAAATTCAGCAAGTGATGGTGCCTAAAATGTTAAGTCAGACTAAACGATCTGCTATAAATATGTCTGCTTCTGACAAGCCAATGCCAACCATCCAAGACGTCATAAGGTTACAGGAGGACGCTCCTGAGAGTGATAAACAAATGTGGAAACGGTTAGGTTGTACGTATGATTCTGTTTCCTCTTTATGGACCACGCCAGCACATCAGACTTGTATGTCTGATGTACTGGCTTTATGGGTCATCGAATGTGTACACTTTGCAACTCATTGTGGGGCTCGGGGGACTAGTGATTTGTTGCTGGACACTTGGTGGCACCCTAAAATGCAGGGGTTGGCCCAGAGTATCAGTAATCGGTGTTTGATCTGTCAATATAACACCGGCAAAGGTACCCCTTGTGGTATGGGGCAAACCCCGTTGCCCAATGGTCCCTTTGAGATGCTCCAAATAGATTACTTTGAGTTAGAAAGGTGTCAATGTTATAAATATGTTTTGGTCATTGTGGATGTGTTCAGCAGATGGGTCAAGGCGTTTCCGACTACCGATAATAAAGCTGCTACTGTGGTTCAAGTTCTGATGCGGGAAATCATTCCTCGGTACGGTATACCAGCTCAGTTAAGTTCTGATAACGGGCCTCATTTTATTGGACAGATTAACAAGGAGTTCTGCTCCCTGTTGGGTATACGCCAGCAGTTACACTGTGCTTATAGACCGCAGGCGGCCGGGTTGGTTGAGAGACACAATCAGACCCTCAAAACTAAATTGGCTAAATTACGAGCAGACACGGGACTGACATGGCTTAAGTTGCTCCCCGTTGCACTCTTCCAGCTGCGGGTTACACCTGCGGGACCGGCTTAGTCTCCAATAGCACTCGATTCTGAAGACCCAGGAGGCTGCTTGTGTTCTGGGTTTTTGTGAAGCGAGTCAGACTTGCAAGTCGGGTAAAAATAAATAATACTATGCCTACAAATCCATCTCGAGTTTTATTGAGGCCAGACTGATGGGTAAAGAATTCAATATTTGTCACAGATAGTGATAGCCCCAGTGACCACTCAGTGCTCCTCACTCTTCTTAATCTTTTGCGGTCTACTGCTACCTCTATGTGTGTCCCTAGGGTGCACCTCAGAGATGGAGGCAGCCTGCTTCTTTCCACACCCTGTGCCCTTGGCAGACATCCTTTGGAGGCCGAGAGGCCCCGGTGGGTTCTGGCCGACATATCGGTGTCACTGGCGTTGCCATGCCACTCTGTTCTGCCCTCCGCCCCTGATATGCACCGGTGTCAGGAGGGGGGGGGGGGGGATTCAGAAGAACTGGAGACTGCCATTGTCTCCTTGGTGGCCATCCCCGGGTTGTCTTCCAGTGCTTCCTCCTCCCTGACAGTGCCTGTGGGGCCCTGGGGGGACTCCATAGGATGGAGGGGCAACTGGTGTGAATGCCAGAGGCCTCAGTGTCATTTGGCTCTGCCAGTCCTGGCACCTCCCCATAGAGTTGACATCCTCAGTGATGCTCCTCAGTGACTGGGCCACGCTCTGACGTGCCCCGGCATTGGATGTTCCTGCCTCCACCTGCTGTGCAGCAGCAACTGTGCCCCCCGAGGCCTTGTCACTAATATCGCCCACCAAGGTGTGTGACTCTGTGCTGGTGGAGGTGGTGGTGATAGCTGTGAGGACTCGATGATGGTCTCCTCGGAGCTCTCCTCCAAGCTGGTCTCTTGGGTGGCAGGAAGGGGCATGACTCTGGATGGCTTGGCCCCATCATTTGGAGATCCTGCAAGCGAATGGGCATGTGGTCAGGGAGAGGGAAGGTTCATTTTGTCTGACATGAACAACTCACTTGAGACAGACCATCTGGGTGACAGGGCAGTGGATCCTCACCTCTGTGGCGCAAGCCAACCTCGCTGACGGTGACTGCTCTCTCCTTGGACAATCCTGCGATATCCAGGGCCCGTTCCTCATAGGCTGTGAGGCTCGGATCTCTGGCATCCTGAATAGTCCCGGCTGGGACTTGGACTATTGCTTGGACTATGTACTTTTCCTAAATCAAGGGTTGAAAATAAACCATCTTTGAATCTCCTTTCTGGACTCTTCCTTGGCTACCATATTGTCAAAGAGGGTAAAGCAGAATCACAGTCGGCACTTTGAGGCATTTGGTGTACAGCCACCTTTCTTCACGTAAGAATACAGTTTGCACCATTTTTTAAATGCCGCTCTTTGACAGACTCAATGCATTTGATGTGGGTGTGGAGGACTGGGCTCAGTACATGGAGCACACGCGTTATATTTTCAAAGCAAGTGCTATAGTTGGGGATGATCGCTAGACGGTAGTTCTTCCGACCAGTCTCGTACCAAGTAAAGACTTCTGATCGGACAGCACCTTGATCAGCTCCGGAGCAGGGGTCAGTGGTAGGACACATCCCTGTCTTCAAGCCACATCAGCTCAGCACATGGCGGCCTGGGAGTGTCGCCCCCTGGGGGTCCCGACACCAAGATGAGACAGGTGGTGGACTTGGACTCCGAGATGGCGACCCAACCATCCGAGGTTTCCGATGGGACCTTGACTGGGATCAGTCGGCAGCAGTACCCCCAGATGGTGTTTGAGGAAATGGTGATCCTCGACACGCTAAACAACCCCGATCCAGCCCTTCAGCCACAGGAGATACAGCCATGGGCAAAGAGAGGAAGACCTCCTACATCCATACTTCAGAGGAAATTATGGACTTGGGGGGGGGGGATGTTATAACCCCCACGATACCCACAGGGATGACCTGATTAATCTCCTCGTGAGCCTCCTGGAGTAACAGCTCCCCAGCTGAGAGGCTGAGGTGCAGCAACGGGCTCATTAATTCCACAGGATAAAACCCGGCCAAGGTATGAGCTGGGTCCAGAATAGTCTCGACTGGACCTGGACTGTTGTTTATATATACCTTTCCTACACTAAGGGTTGAAAACAAATCATTTTTATTCTCCTTTCCGGACCTCTTCTTGACTACCATCGTAGTAGAAAAGGAAGCTTTATTGATAATCACGACAGTGATATACTGATCTCCGTTCACTTACCCATTTGGTTTTGTGTGGATAAATAATAAGCATTTAGAGTTTGAGGAGGAAGTAGCCATCTGTAAACAAAGATATTCTTGAATTACAAATGTTATCAAATTTTGTTGAAAATTATTTCAGTGACAATATAATTACCAACAACAAAGAATACAACACAGTAATTTACAATTGTTAAATCTACAACTCAGGACAGGAAAGCATCTGCTTTATATTGTGCTTCCCTGCAGTAACCCAACTAAGATTGACAGGATTCATACAGCAGTATGTCTGCACTCCAGGTTACTAATGTACAGCAACTTGGGTCTCCTTACTTGAGAAAGGACGTACTGGCACTGGAGGGTGTGCAGAGGAGATTCACTAGGTTAATCCCAGAGCTGAAGGGGTTGGATTACGAGGAGAGGTTGAGTAGACTGGGACTGTACTCGTTGGAATTTAGAAGGATATGGGGGGATCTTATAGAAACATATAAGATTATGAAGGGAATAGATAGGATAGATGCGGGCAGGTTGTTTCCATTGGTGGGTGAAAGCAGAACTAAGGGGCATAGCCTCAAAATAAGGGGAAGTAGATTTAGGACTGAGTTTAGGTGGAACTTCTTCACTCAAAGGGTTGTGAATCTATGGAATTCCTTGCCCAGTGAAGCAGTAGAGGCTCCTTCATTAAATGTTTTTAAGATAAAGATAGATAGTTTTTTGAAGAATAAAGGGATTAAGGGTTATGGTGTTCGGGCCGGAAAGTGGAGCTGAGTCCACAAAAGATCAGCCATGATCTCATTGAATGGTGGAGCAGGCTCGAGGGGCCAGATGGCCTACTCCTGCTCCTAGTTCTTATGTTATGTAACACCACAAGACTGATATTACGGTTTTCACCAAGTTGGGTTTGTTTCAGAAAGTGAAAGAGAAAAATACTCACGCAGTCTTGTCCACTTGTTGCCGTATTTTCTTTACTGAGAGCTTGATATTGTACATTATGCTGTTAAGCACATTTTTAAAATATGTGCTCTCATTCACTTCGAACTGAAACAGGAGAGGAAATTTTAAGAACTGTAGCTGCATAAAGGCTGAAAAGCAATATTTTGTTCTCAAACGGTAATTTCGCAATAAGAATATAAGAAAGAGGAACAACACTGGGCCATTTGGCTGACAAAACCTGCTCTGTCATTCAATTCGATCATGTCTAATGTGACCGTGGCCTGAACTCCACTTTCCGGCCTGAACCCCATACCCCTTGCCCTTGACTACCTTGTCGAACAAATATTTGTCGAACTCAGCCTGAATATGTTCAATGAGCCAGGCTCCACTGCTGTCTGGGGTACAGAATTCCAACCAAACGACCCACTTAAAGTATAAACTCCTCCTCATCTACTTCATAAATTGGGGATCCAACATTTTTAAACTGTGACCCCTAATTTTATATTCCCCCATTGGGGAAACAACTCAGCATCTACCCTGCCAAACCCACTCAGAATCTCACATGTGTCGATAAGATCATCCCTCATTCTTCTAAAGTCCAATGAGTAGCGGCCCAATCTTTTCTTATTGGCCATTCCCTTCAACTCAGGAGTCAGACTAGTGAACCTTCTCTGAACTGTTTCCAAGGCAGTACATCCCTCCTTAAATAAGGACACCAAACTAGACAGAGTGCTCCAGTTGCAGTCTCACATTTGTCTCGAGCAGTTGTAGCATGACTTCTCTATTTTTCTACTCCACTCACACCCCCCTAGCCACAAGCCCCCCTCTCCTTGCACGAAAGGTCAACAATTACAATTGCCTTCAATAGTAGCTGCTCGAACCACATGCAGACAAGTCCGGAATCATGGACAATGCCCATATTCCTTTCCACTGCTGCTCTCACAGTGTTCCCATTGCTGCTGCACTCACTGTGTTCCCAATGCTGCTGCACTCACTGTGTTCCCAATGCTGCTGCTCTCTCTGTGTTCCCATTGCTGCTGCTCTCACTGTGTTTCCTTGCCGCTGCTCTCACTGTGTTCCCATTGATGCTGCTCTCTCTGTGTTCCCATTGCTGCTGCTCTCTCTGTGTTCCCACTGCTGCTCCCACTGTGTTCCCATTGCTGCTGCACTCACTGTGTTCCCATTGTTGCTGCTCTCACTGTGTTCCCATTGCTGCACTCACTGTGTTCCCATTGCTGCTGCTCTCTCAGTGTTCCCATTGCTGATGCACCCACTGTGTTCCCATTGCTGCTGCCCTCACCGTGTTCCCATTGCTGCTGCTGTGTGTGTTCCCATTGCTGCTGCTCTCACTGTGTTCCCATTGCTGCTGCTCTCACGGTGTTCCCATTGCTGCTCTCACTGTGTTCCCATTGCTGCTGCTCTCTCTGTGTTCCCATTGCTGCTCTCACTGTGTTCCCATTGCTGCTGCTCTCTTTGTGTTCCCATTGCTGATGCTCCCACTGTGTTCCCATTGCTGCTGCCCTCACCGTGTTCCCATTGGTGCTGCTGTGTGTGTTCCCATTGCTGCTGCTCTCTCTGTGTTCCCATTGCTGCTCCTCTCACTGTGTTCCATTGCTGCTGTTCTCACTGTGTTCCCATTGCTGCTGCTCACACTGTGTTCCCATTGCTGATGTTCTCTCTGTGTTCCCATTGCTGCTGCTCCCTCTGTGTTCCCATTGCTGCTGCTCTCACTGTGTTCCTCTTGCTGCTGCTCTCTGTGTGTTCCCATTGCTGCTCTCACCGTGTTCCCATTGCTGCTCTCACTGTGTTCCCATTGCTGCTGCTCTCCCTGTGTTCCCACTGCTGCTGCACTCACTGTGTTCCCATTGTTGCTGCTCTCACTGTGTTCCCATTGCTGCTCTCACTGTGTTCCCATTGCTGCTGCTCTCTCTGTGTCCCCATTGCTGATGCACCCACTGTGTTCCCATTGCTGCTGCCCTCACCGTGTTCCCATTGCTGCTGCTGTGTGTGTTCCCATTGCTGCTGCTCTCTTTGTGTTCCCATTGCTGATGCTCCTACTGTGTTCCCATTGCTGCTGCCCTCACCGTGTTCCCATTGCTGCTGTTGTGTGTGTTCCCATTGCTGCTGCTCTCTCTGTGTTCCCATTGCTGCTCTCTCTGTGTTCCCATTGCTGCTGCTCTCACGGTGTTCCCATTGCTGCGGCTTTCACTGTGTTCCCATTGCTGCTCCCACTGTGTTCCCATTGCTGCTGCTCTCACTGTGTTCCCATTGCTGATTCTCTCTCTGTGTTCCCATTGCTGCTCTCACTGTGTTCCCATTGCCGATCTCCCTGTGTTCCCATTGCTGCTCTCTGTGTTCTCATTGCTGTTTCTCTCTCGCTGTTCCCATTGCTGCTGCTCTCACTGTGTCCCATTGCTGCACCGACTGTGTTCCCTTGCTGCTGCTCCCTCTGAGTTCCCATTGCTGTTCTCACTGTGTTCCCATTGCTGCTGTTCTCACTGTGTTCCCATTGCTGCTGCTCTCACTGTGTTCCCATTGCTGCTGCTCACACCGTGTTCACATTGCTGCTGCTCTCTCTGTGTTCCCATTGCTGCTCTCACTGTGTTCCCATTGCTGCTGCTCTCACTGTGTTCCCATTGCTGCTGCTCTCACTGTGTTCCGTTGCTGCTGCTCTCACTGTGTTCCGTTGCTGCTGCTTTCACTGTGTTCCGTTGCTGCTGCTCTCACTATGTCCCTATTGCTTCTGCTCTCTCTGTGTTCCCATTGCTGCTGCTCTCTCTGCGTTTCCATTGCTGCTGCTCTCTGTGTGTTCCCATTGCTGCTCTCTTGGTGTTCCCATTGCTGCTCTCACTGTGTTCCCATTATTGCTGCTCTCACTGTGTTCTCATTCATAGATTATCATAGAATTTACAGTGCAGAAGGAGGCCATTTGGCCCATCGAGTCTGCACCGGCTCTTGGAAAGAGCACCCTACCCACGGTCAACACCTCCACCCTATCCCCATAACCCAGTAACCCCACCCAACACTAAGGGCAATTTTGGACACTAAGGGCAATTTATCATGGCCAATCCACCTAACCTGCACATCTTTGGACTGTGGGAGGAAATCGGAGCACCCGTAGGAAACCCACGCACACACGGGGAGGATGTGCAAACTCCGCACAGACAGTGACCCAAGCCAGAATCGAACCTGCGACCCTGGAGCTGTGAAGCAATTGTGCTATGCACAATGTTACCGTGCTGCCCGTTGCTGCCGCTCTTACTGTGTAACCATTGCTGCTGCTCTCACTGTGTTCCCATTATGTGGGGCATAGACAGAGTGGATAGTCAGAGGCTTTTCCCCAGGGTAGAGGGGTCAATTACTAGGGGGCATAGGTTTAAGGTGCAAGGGGCAAGGTTTAGAGGAGATGTACGAGGCACGTTTTGTACACAGAGGGTAGTGGGTGCCTGGAACTCGCTGCCGGAGGAGGTGGTGGAAGCAGGGCCGATAGTGACATTTAAGGGGCATCTTTACAAATACATGAATAGGATGGGAATGGAGGGATACGGACCCAGGAAGTGTAGAAGATTTTAGTTTAGACGGGCAGCATCGTCAGAACGGGCTTGGAGGGCCAAAGGGCCTGTTCCTGTGTTGTACTTTTCTTTGTTCTTTGTATTATTGCTGCTCTCACTGTGTTCTCATTGTTGCGGCTCTCTCTGTGTTCCCTTGCTGCTGCTCTCTCTGTGTTCCCATTGCTGCTGCTCTCACTGTGTTCCCATTTCTGCTCTCTCTGTGTTCCCATTGCTGCTGCTCTCACTGTGTTCCCCTTGCTGCTGCTCTCTGTGTGTTCCCATTGCTGCTCTCACCGTGTTCCCATTGCTGCTCTCACTGTGTTCCCTTGCTGCTGCTCTCTCTGTGTTCTTATTGCTGCTCCCACTGTGTTCCTATTGCTACTGCTCTCTCTGTGTTCCCATTGCTGCTGCTCTCTCTGCATTTCCATTGCTGCTCTCACTGTGTTCCCATTGCTGCTGTTCTCACTGTGTTCCCATTGCTGCTGCTCTCTCTGCGTTTCCATTGCTGCTCTCACTGTGTTCCCATTGCTGCTGCTCTCTGTGTGTTCCCATTGCTGCTGCTCTCTGTGTGTTCCCATTGCTGCTCTCACCGTGTTCCCATTGCTGCTCTCACTGTGTTCCCTTGCTGCTGCTCTCTCTGTGTTCTTATTGCTGCTCCCACTGTGTTCCTATTGCTACTGCTCTCTCTGTGTTCCCATTGCTGCTGCTCTCTCTGCATTTCCATTGCTGCTCTCACTGTGTTCCCATTGCTGCTGCTCTCACTGTGTTCCCATTGCTGCTGCTCTCTCTGCGTTTCCATTGCTGCTCTCACTGTGTTCCCATTGCTGCTGCTCTCTCTGTGTTCCCATTGCTGCTGCTCTCACTGTGTTCCCCTTGCTGCTGCTCTCTGTGTGTTCCCATTGCTGCTCTCACCGTGTTCCCATTGCTGCTCTCACTGTGTTCCCTTGCTGCTGCTCTCTCTGTGTTCTCATTGCTGCTCCCACTGTGTTCCCATTGCTACAGCTCGCTCTGTGTTCCCACTGCTGCTGCTCTCTCTGCGTTTCCATTGCTGCTCTCACTGTGTTCCCATTGCTGCTGCTCTCACTGTGTTCCCATTGCTGCTGCTCTCTCTGCGTTTCCATTGCTGCTCTCACTGTGTTCCCATTGCTGCTGCTCTCTCTGTGTTCCCATTGCTGCTCCTCTCACTGTGTTCCCATTGCTGATGTTCTCTCTGTGTTCCCCTTGCTGCTGCTCTCTGTGTGTTCCATTGCTGCTCTCACCGTGTTCCCATTGCTGCTCTCACTATGTTCCCTTGCTGCTGCTCTCTCTGTGTTCTCATTGCTGCTCTCACTGTGTTCCCATTGCTGATGCTCTCTCTGTGTTCCCATTGCCGATCTCCCCGTGTTCCCATTGCTGCTGCTCTCTCCGTGTTCCCATTGCCGATCTCCCTGTGTTCCCATTGCTGCTGCTCTCACTGTGTTCTCATTGCTGTTGCTCTCTCTCTCTGTTCCCATTGCTGCTGCTCTCACGGTGTCCCATTGCTGCACCGACTGTGTTCCCTTGCTGCTGCTCCTCTGAGTTCCCATTGCTGTTCTCACTGTGTTCCCATTGCTGCTGTTCTCTGTGTGTTCCCATTGCTGCTGCTCTCACTGTGTTCCCATTGCTGCTGCTCTCTGTGTTCCCATTGCTGCTCTCACTGTGTTCCCATTTCTGCTGCTCTCACTGTGTTCCCATTGCTGCTGCTCTCTCTGTGTTCCCATTGCTGCTGCTCTCACTGTGTTCCCATTGCTGCTGCTCTCACTGTGTTCCCTTGCTGCTGCTCTCACTGTGTTCCCATTGCTGCTGCTCGCTCTGTGTTCCCATTTCTGCTGCTCTCTCTGCGTTTCCATTGCTGCTGCTTTCTGTGTGTTCCCATTGCTGCTCTCACCGTGTTCCCATTGCTGCTCACACTGTGTTCCCTTGCTGCTGCTCTCTCTGTGTTCTCATTGCTGCTCCCACTGTGTTCCCATTGCTACTGCTCTCTCTGTGTTCCCATTGTTACTGCTCTCTCTGCGTTTCCATTGCTGCTCTCACTGTGTTCCCATTGCTGCTGCTCTCACTGTGTTCCCATTGCTGCTGCTCTCTCTGCGTTTCCATTGCTGCTCTCACTGTGTTCCCATTGCTGCTGCTCTCTCTGTGTTCCCATTGCTGCTGCTCTCACTGTGTTCCCATTGCTGCTGTTCTCACTGTGTTCCCATTGCTGCTGCTCTCACTGTGTTCCCCTTGCTGCTGCTCTCTGTGTGTTCCCATTGCTGCTCTCACCGTGTTCCCATTGCTGCTCTCTCTGAGTTCCCATTGCTGCTGCTCTCTCTCTGTTCCCATTGCTGCTCCCACTGTGTTCCCATTGCTGCTCTATGTTCCCATTGCTGCTGGTCTCTGTGTTCTCAATGCTTCTGCTCTCACTGTTCCCTTGCTGCTGCTACCACTGTGTTCCCATTGCTGCTCTCACTGTGTTCCCATTGCTGCTGCTCTCACTGTGTTCTCTTGCTGCTGCTTTCACCGTGTTCCCATTGCTGCTGCTCTCACTATGTTCCCATTGCTGCTCTCTCTGTGTTCCCATTGCTGCTGCTCTCACTGTGTTCCCCTTGCTGCTGCTCTCACTGTGTTCCCGTTGCTGCTGCTGTCTGTGTGTTCCCATTGCTGCTCTCACCGTGTTCCCATTGCTGCTCTCTCTGTGTTCCCTTTCTGCTGCTCTCTCTGTGTTCCCATTGCTGCTGCTCTCTCTGCGTTTCCATTGCTGTTCTCACTGTGTTCCCATTGCTGCTGCTCTCTGTGTGTTCCCATTGCTGATGCTCTCTCTGTGTTCCCATTGCTGCTGCTCCCTCTGTGTTCCCATTGCTGCTGCTCTCACTGTGTTCCCATTGCTGCTGCTCTCACTGTGTTCTCTTGCTGCTGCTTTCACCGTGTTCCCATTGCTGCTGCTCTCACTGTGTTCCCATTGCTGCTCTCTCTGTGTTCCCATTGCTGCTGCTCTCACTGTGTTCCCCTTCCTGCTGCTCTCACTGTGTTCCCATTGCTGCTGCTCTCACTGTGTTCCCATTGCTGCTGCTCTCTCTGCGTTTCCATTGCTGCTCTCACTGTGTTCCCATTGCTGCTGCTCTCTCTGTGTTCCCATTGCTGCTCCTCTCACTGTGTTCCCATTGCTGATGTTCTCTCTGTGTTCCCCTTGCTGCTGCTCTCTGTGTGTTCCATTGCTGCTCTCACCGTGTTCCCATTGCTGCTCTCACTATGTTCCCTTGCTGCTGCTCTCTCTGTGTTCTCATTGCTGCTCTCACTGTGTTCCCATTGCTGATGCTCTCTCTGTGTTCCCATTGCCGATCTCCCTGTGTTCCCATTGCTGCTGCTCTCTCCGTGTTCCCATTGCCGATCTCCCTGTGTTCCCATTGCTGCTGCTCTCACTGTGTTCTCATTGCTGTTGCTCTCTCTCTCTGTTCCCATTGCTGCTGCTCTCACGGTGTCCCATTGCTGCACCGACTGTGTTCCCTTGCTGCTGCTCTCACTGTGTTCCCATTGCTGCTGCTCTCACTGTGTTCCCTTGCTGCTGCTCTCACTGTGTTCCCATTGCTGCTGCTCGCTCTGTGTTCCCATTGCTGCTGCTCTCTCTGCGTTTCCATTGCTGCTGCTCTCTGTGTGTTCCCATTGCTGCTCTCACCGTGTTCCCATTGCTGCTCACACTGTGTTCCCTTGCTGCTGCTCTCTCTGTGTTCTCATTGCTGCTCCCACTGTGTTCCCATTGCTACTGCTCTCTCTGTGTTCCCATTGTTACTGCTCTCTCTGCGTTTCCATTGCTGCTCTCACTGTGTTCCCATTGCTGCTGCTCTCTCTGTGTTCCCATTGCTGCTGCTCTCACTGTGTTCCCATTGCTGCTGTTCTCACTGTGTTCCCATTGCTGCTGCTCTCACTGTGTTCCCCTTGCTGCTGCTCTCTGTGTGTTCCCATTGCTGCTCTCACCGTGTTCCCATTGCTGCTCTCTCTGAGTTCCCATTGCTGCTGCTCTCTCTCTGTTCCCATTGCTGCTCCCACTGTGTTCCCATTGCTGCTCTATGTTCCCATTGCTGCTGGTCTCTGTGTTCCCAATGCTTCTGCTCTCACTGTTCCCTTGCTGCTGCTACCACTGTGTTCCCATTGCTGCTCTCACTGTGTTCCCATTGCTGCTGCTCTCACTGTGTTCTCTTGCTGCTGCTTTCACCGTGTTCCCATTGCTGCTGCTCTCACTATGTTCCCATTGCTGCTCTCTCTGTGTTCCCATTGCTGCTGCTCTCACTGTGTTCCCCTTGCTGCTGCTCTCACTGTGTTCCCGTTGCTGCTGCTCTCTGTGTGTTCCCATTGCTGCTCTCACCGTGTTCCCATTGCTGCTCTCTCTGTGTTCCCTTTCTGCTGCTCTCTCTGTGTTCTCATTGCTGCTCCCACTGTGTTCCCATTGCTGCTGCTCTCTCTGTGTTCCCATTGCTGCTGCTCTCTCTGCGTTTCCATTGCTGTTCTCACTGTGTTCCCATTGCTGCTGCTCTCTGTGTGTTCCCATTGCTGATGCTCTCTCTGTGTTCCCATTGCTGCTGCTCCCTCTGTGTTCCCATTGCTGCTGCTCTCACTGTGTTCCCATTGCTGCTGCTCTCACTGTGTTCTCTTGCTGCTGCTTTCACTGTGTTCCCATTGCTGCTGCTCTCACTGTGTTCCCATTGCTGCTCTCTCTGTGTTCCCATTGCTGCTGCTCTCACTGTGTTCACCTTGCTGCTACTCTCACTGTGTTCCCATTGCTGCTGCTCTCTGTGTGTTCCCATTGCTGCTCTCACCGTGTTCCCGTTGCTGCTCTCTCTGTGTTACCTTTTCATAGAATTTACAGTGCAGAAGGCCATTCGGCCCATCGAGTCTGCACCGGCTCTTGGAAAGAGCACCCTACCGAGGCCCACACCTCCACCCTGTCCCCATAACCCCTTAACCCAGTAACCACACCCAACACTAAGGGCAATTTTGGACACTAAGGACAATTTAACATGGCCAATCCACCTAACCTGCACATCTTTGGACTGTGGGAGGAAACCGGAGCACCCGGAGGAAACCCACGCACACACGGGGAGGACGTGCAGACTCCGCACAGACAGTGACCCAAGCCAGGAATCGAACCTGGGACCATGGAGCTGTGAAGCAATTGTGCTATCCACTATGCTACCGTGCTGCCCTTTCTGCTGCTCTCTCTGTGTTCTCATTGCTGCTCCCACTGTGTTCCCATTGCTGCTGCTCTCTCTGTGTTCCCATTGCTGCTGCTCTCTCTGCGTTTACATTGCTGTTTTCACTGTGTTCCCATTGCTGCTGCTCTCTGTGTGTTCCCATTGCTGATGCTCTCTCTGTGTTCCCATTGCTGCTGCTCCCTCTGTGTTCCCATTGCTGCTGCTCTCACTGTGTTCCCCTTGCTGCTGCTCTCTGTGTGTTCCCATTGCTGCTCTCACCGTGTTCCCATTGCTGCTCTCACTGTGTTCCCTTGCTGCTGCTCTCTCTGTGTTCTCATTGCTGCTCCCACTGTGTTCCCATTGCTGCTGCTCTCTCTGTGTTCCCATTGCTGCTGCTCTCTCTGCGTTTCCATTGCTGTTCTCACTCTGTTCCCATTGCTGCTGCTCTGTGTGTGTTCCCATTGCTGCTGCTCTCACTGTGTTCCATTGCTGCTGTTCTCACTGTGTTCCCATTGCTGCTGCTCACACTGTGTTCCCATTGCTGCTGCTCTCACTGTGTTCCCATTGCTGCTCTCTCTGTGTTCCCATTGCTGCTGCTCTCACTGTGTTCCCCTTGCTGCTGCTCTCTGTGTGTTTCCATTGCTGCTCTCTCTGTGTTCCCATTGCTGCTGCTCTCTCTGTGTACCCATTGCTGCTCCCACTGTGTTCCGATTGCTGCTCTCACTGTGTTCCCATTGCTGCTGGTCTCTGTGTTCCCAATGCTTCTGCTCTCACTGTGTTCCCTTGCTGCTGCTCTCACTGTGTTCTCTTGCTGCTGCTTTCACCGTGTTCCCATTGCTGCTGCTCTCACGGTGTTCCCATTGCTGCTCCCACTGTGTTCCCATTGCTGCTACTCTCACTGTGTTCCCATTGCTGCTGCCCTCACTGTGTTCCCATTGCTGCCACTCTCTCTGTGTTCCCATTGCTCCTGCTCTCCCTGTGTTCCCATTGCTGCTGCTCTCACTGTGTTCTCATTGCTGTTGCTCTCTCTCTCTGTTCCCATTGCTGCTGCTCTCACAGTGTCCCATTGCTGCACCGACTGTGTTCCCTTGCTGCTTCTCCTCTGAGTTCCCATTGCTGTTCTCACTGTGTTCCCATTGCTGCTGTTCTCTGTGTGTTCCCATTGCTGCTGCTCTCACTGTGTTCCCATTGCTGCTGCTCACACCGTGTTCCCATTGCTGCTGCTCTCTGTGTTCCCATTGCTGCTCTCACTGTGTTCCCATTGCTGCTGCTCTCACTGTGTTCCCATTGCTGCTGCTCTCTCTGTGTTCCCATTGCTGCTGCTCTCACTGTGTTCCCATTGCTGCTGCTCTCACTGTGTTCCCTTGCTGCTGCTCTCACTGTGTTCTCATTGCTGCTGCTCGCTCTGTGTTCCCATTGCTGCTGCTCTCTCTGCGTTTCCATTGCTGCTGCTCTCTGTGTGTTCCCATTGCTGCTCTCACCGTGTTCCCATTGCTGCTCACACTGTGTTCCCTTGCTGCTGCTCTCTCTGTGTTCTCATTGCTGCTCCCACTGTGTTCCCATTGCTACTGCTCTCTCTGTGTTCCCATTGTTACTGCTCTCTCTGCGTTTCCATTGCTGCTGCTCTCTCTGTGTTCCCATTGCTGCTGCTCTCACTGTGTTCCCATTGCTGCTGTTCTCACTGTGTTCCCATTGCTGCTGCTCTCACTGTGTTCCCCTTGCTGCTGCTCTCTGTGTGTTCCCATTGCTGCTCTCACCGTGTTCCCATTGCTGCTCTCTCTGAGTTCCCATTGCTGCTGCTCTCTCTCTGTTCCCATTGCTGCTCCCACTGTGTTCCCATTGCTGCTCTATGTTCCCATTGCTGCTGGTCTCTGTGTTCCCAATGCTTCTGCTCTCACTGTTCCCTTGCTGCTGCTACCACTGTGTTCCCATTGCTGCTCTCACTGTGTTCCCATTGCTGCTGCTCTCACTGAGTTCTCTTGCTGCTGCTTTCACCGTGTTCCCATTGCTGCTGCTCTCACTATGTTCCCATTGCTGCTCTCTCTGTGTTCCCATTGCTGCTGCTCTCACTGTGTTCCCCTTGCTGCTGCTCTCACTGTGTTCCCATTGCTGCTGCTCTCTGTGTGTTCCCATTGCTGCTCTCACCGTGTTCCCATTGCTGCTCTCTCTGTGTTCCCTTTCTGCTGCTCTCTCTGTGTTCTCATTGCTGCTCCCACTGTGTTCCCATTGCTGCTGCTCTCTCTGTGTTCCCTTGCTGCTGCTCTCACTGTGTTCTCTTGCTGCTGCTTTCACCGTGTTCCCATTGCTGCTGCTCCCACTGTGTTCCCATTGCTGCTACTCTCACTGTGTTCCCATTGCTGCTGCCCTCACTGTGTTCCCATTGCTGCCACTCTCTCTGTGTTCCCATTGCTCCTGCTCTCACTGTGTTCCCATTGCTGCTGCTCTCTCTCTGTTCTCATTGCTGCTGCTCCCACTATGTTCCCATTTCTACTGCTCTCACAACTCATTCCTCAGTCTTTGCTTCCCCTCTATAAGCCAACTTTCTACCCATATCACCACCTTTCCTCTTATTTAAGATCATAAAACCTTGGAATTGATAGAACATAGAAAGAGGTCATTTGATCCATTGTGCCTGTGTCAGTTCTTTGAAACAGATTTTGCACATTGTCTGAATTTACCTTAAAAGCTTCTTTCTAGATATCTTATTCAATGTCTTCTAAAAATCCATATGTACCATGTTGACTGCTTCATTGCCTTTGTCAATTTTCTTCAACGTTTGTTTAAAATGTCTATTAAATTTATCAAAAGTATTTAATAAATCTATGCTGCTCTTCTTGGTTGAGCCATTTGTGTACGCTTAATCTTTCTATCTTAAATTATGGATTCCAGAAATTTGCTCGAACTTGATGTTATCAAAGGGAATTTACTGCTTCTGTATTTTCCTATGATTCTGAATAGGTCATGATCCTATTATTGCTGCTTGGACAAGCTGTGGACAGAATTTCCTGTACAACGGCAGGATTTACTGACCAACCCACCACGTGTTTTTCGGCGGCGGAGTGAGCCCACCAGTGGGATTTTCTGATCCTGCCTTTGTCAACCGGATGTCCCGTTGACAGCACTCCTCGTCGCTGTGAAACACATGCGCCGTCGGTGGGACAGGAATATCCTGCTGGCATGAGCAGCCGGTAAATTCTGCCCCATCACATCTACAAGCATCATGATGCTAGCCTTGCATTATTAATGCCTGTTAGGCACAGGGCAATATACATTAGCAAGGCAGCTCAATTTTGTAGTTGTTAGTTTTATTTTGTTTACATTTTGGGGGGGGGAAGAGGAAAAAATTCCTCCACCCATCAGTGCATCTGACAACTTCCAGCACTCCCAGTCTCCCTGTAGCAATTTTCAAATGTTAATTTGGGCTCCCAACATGAAGTATGCCCACATTGTATCATCTAATTATTATTCATTTTTATTTCCTGGTAACAAAATAAATCTAACAACTACAAAAAGAAGTACATGTTTATCTTTTAATTATCAATGTACACACCACTGTGGTCAAATATTGAATAATCCTCTAGTGGATATAAAGAGGATATTGTTAGACATTCTTCACAGCATTAATATTGCACCATTGATTGTTAATCATCAACTTTTCAACCACCTCCAAACTCGTCTCATATGGTAATCTGCCAACATGAATCAAATCAGATAGAATATATAGGGTGCTAATAATAGTCATTTATCTTGGAAACACTTGGAAGCAGAAATTTTCAATACTTACACCATATTCATTATCAACAGCATTGGTAATTAATAAAAAGTCTGGATAGCCAATCATGACCATCATATACTGAAGCTGCAAACAATAAAAGTGCATTAGAATATAATATTCAGAAACATTGCAATTTTCCTATGACATGCAGGGAAATAAATCCCAATACTACAACTGTTAAAATCACATGATTTGGTTAATGAAGCATCCTGTGAACGGCTGATTATCTTATTAAAAAATTTTTTTTAGAGTACCAAATTCATTGTTTCCAATTAAGGGCCAATTTAGCGTGGCCAATCCACCTAGCCTGCACATCTTTGGATTGTGGGGGCGAAACCAACGCAAACAAGGGGAGAATGTGCAAACTCCACACAGACAGTGATCCAGAGCCGGGATCGAACCTGGGACCTCGGTGCCGTGAGGCAGCAGGGCTAACCCACTGTGCCACCGTGCTGCCCTTTGATTATCTTATTAACCATACTGGCAAAAACTTGAAATAGTATTAATGCACACGGTACTATTCTGAAACATACTCTATGGTATAAACATTTGCTAGAGCTCAAGTTTCATTGCGTCCTTGAGCAGCAGGCTTGCAGTGCAATGGAGAATATCCTTTATGCCACATTTTTAAGTTGTGCCACTTACTAAATCCTTAACTTCATTTTGGTATCCGAATCTGGATTTTTTTTTACATTGCTGGAGGTCAGACTGAACTCATCAAACTTACATTGTGTTTACAATTAGCACTGAACTTTCCTGTGTAACATTGAAAATGATCAGACAGAGTTTATCCATGTAACAAGGGTAGCTGCACAGTGTAATTCAATCTATGTGAAACACTTTGGGACATTTCTAAGAGACATGATAAGGTACTGTATAATGGAAATTCTTCCTTTTTCACATGCAAATAAGTCAAACTGACAATGTACAGTTGTAATCTAATTACAGAGGAGGACGAGGACTGATGTATTATCATTGATTTTAGACTGCATTTCATGTCAAACCTAATTACATGATGCAAAATCCGATATTAAAACCCAATATTATTTAGTGCCGCTTAATGATATTTCAGTAGGATTATTGCAACAGACCTTTGCTCTTGCTGCTTCTTTTGTCTTTTCATCCATCCAATCTAATTCATCTAGTTGACGATCAAATGCATGCTTAATGTCTTCAACTAGTTGTTGTACCTTATCAGAATAAAAATAATCATAGTTCTTTAAACTGATGGCTTATCTGCATGATAATTCAAAGTATTAAATTATTCTGCTGTCAGAATCTTAATGGGAAAAAAACTTACTTTTATTTTGCTGGAAGATGTGAAGTATTCTTCAACAAAAAGAGCTCCGAGAGCCATCCCAAATTGTTTATTGGCTTGGTTTAAGCACATTTTACCCAGATCAATCTGTTTCTCCGTGCCATCTAATTCTTTAGAGAACTCATGAATTGCATCTCTGAATGGTGTAGACAGATGTTCGCTCAGAGCAACGACAATGCGCCAAATCATGTAATTGTGCAGTATTCTGAAAGATCAAGTACGTCATTGCTGCACATCAAATAATATTCTGTGGGCTATTCATAATTACACTATTAAATTAGAAATATTTACTTCTGTTTATCGATATTTTATATGGTTTGCACTATTAACTACACAGATGAGAAATCTGGATATTTAGTCCCTATTCTACCACCTTCAGTAGGAAACAAGAAATTTGATTTTTCTCCCCAATATAGAAAGCTTCTAAGTTTGTTGTTAATGATTGGTATGAGTCCCCTGAGAGTTCAAACAAGCTCCACAATGGACCCTTGAGTGTATCCACTAATTAGCTGAGGCACTCGGATGAGGAAGACCCAGGTTTGATTTTCGGGGGAGAATGTTAAGGCCCGGGAAAGGCCAAGAATGGAGACAAGGAAATTTTGTGCGGCATCCATCTTGCCAGTTCCCCAGCTCCTCCTGTGAATTATGGAATCTATAATAAAGAATGTGATAACAGGACACTTAGAAAATAATGGTAGGATTGGACAGAGTCAACATGTATTTATAAAAGGGAAATCATGTTTAACAAGCCCGGTGAAGTTTGTTGATGATATAATTAGGAGAATAGATAAGGGGGAAGTAGTGGATGTGATATATTTAGCTTTCCAGAAAGTTTTTGATTGGGGCTCCACACAAGAGGTTAGCAAACAAATTTAGAGTGCATGAAATTAGGGGGACTATATGGCATGGATTGAGAACTGATTAATGGACAGAAAACGGAGAAGGAATAAATCATCATTTCAGCTTGGCAGGCTGTGATTAATGGGGTAACGCAAGTATCAGTGCTTGAGACCCAGCTATTGACAATTTATCAATGATTTGGATGTGGGGATTAAAGGTAATATTTCCAAGTTTGCAGATGACACAAAATCAGGTAGAAGTGAGAGTTGTGAGGAGGATGCAAAGACACTACAAGTGGATTTGGAGCGGTTAAGCGAGTGGGAAAAATAATTGGCAGATGGAATGAAATATGGAGAAACGTGAGGTTATTCATTTTAATAGCAGAGACAGAAATACAGAGTATTTCTTAAGTGGTGAGAATCTGAGAAGTGTTGATCTACAAATGGAATTGGGTGTCCTTGCTCATGAGTTGCTGAAAGTTAACACAGGTACAGCAAGCAACTAAGAAGAGAAATGATATGTTGACCTTTATTATAAGAGGATAAAAGCAAATTACTGTGGATGCTGGAATCTGAAACGAAAGAGAAAATGCTGGAAAATCTCAGCAGGTCTGGCATCACCTGTAGGGAGAGAAAGGAGCTAACGTTTCAAGTCCAATGACTTTTTTTCAAAGCTGTGACAAAGAGTCATCGGACTCGAAACATTAGCTCCTTTCTCTCCCTATATATGCTGCCAGACCTGCTGAGATTTTCCAGCATTTTCTCTTTTGTTTATTATAAGATGGTTTGAGTATAGGGATAAAAACATCACACTGCAATTATATAGTCTTGGTGAGGTCGCACCTGGAGTATTGTGTGCAGTTTTGGTCTCCTTACCCAAGGAAAGATACATTTGCCAGTGAGGAAGTGCAATGAAGGTTCACCAAGTTAAGGTCTAGTGAAGTTAATGGACGTTAATAGGAGTGGTGGTAAGGGTACTGAAATTAACCGTAGTGCCTCTTGGTTAGGGGGAGCAATTTGGCTTGAAGTTGTTAATCCTATAGAATCAATCTGCCAATACGGGATATTCTAGTTCTTCCCACTGGTGGGACTTTCCAGTCCTGCTAAAGACGATCCCCCCACACATGGCAGGATGGGCGAGCCATTCAAAACACTGTAGGCATTGGTGAGATTTTGCTGCCGGTCAATGGTGAGCCTTTGCCACTGGAAAACATGCTGCAGGGAGGCTGGAAAACCCCGCCCCAGTGTCTCCAACGACCTTTTGTTCAATGTGCGGGAGAATATCTGGCACCATAGGACCATCTCCAGGTAAGGTGTCCATGCCTCCAGTAGAGGAGATTCAGCGTAAAATAAATAGCAATGACCAGTAATTATGTTTACTGTCTCTTTCAATTGGAATTTTAAATTTGAAGCTTTCCTTTTTCAGTCACTCCCTGGGAGTAAGCATGTGGAGAAAACTTTTATGTTTAAATCATTTCATATTCATGTCTGAATATGCCAATCACTTTGCCTTTCTGCTCAAGTAACAGATTATGGGTGTGATTTAACCATTGTGTTGCGTCCGGCGTGGAGCTGCATGCGCCGGTTAAATAGCGGGAAAGGCCAATATTGAGATTTGCGCCATGCACAATTCAGTTTGCGATCTAACCGGCCCGCTCTCGATGGCGAGCGCCGGATCTCACCACAAATGGCGAGCGTATCATTAACCCTAATTTGCATTAATTGCATTGAAGTCGAATGTAACGAATGGCCACCTGGGAATTAACTGGCTCCCGAGGGTGAAATCACACCGGCGCGTTTAGTACTACTTCTTAAAAATGTGAAGCTGGCGCAATGGCCGCTGAGGGGAACTGAGGTGGTGAGTAACCATTCCGTTTTCCACCATGCAGCTCAAGGGCACCAGAGCTGCTGCCCCAGTTCTCGGGGAGTACCCTTCAGAGGGGTTGGGCGTGGTCGGGGGTGGGGGGTGGGGTCTGAAGCATTTAAGGTCAGGTATCGACCCTGGGCCAGAGGTGGAGGTGGGGGTGTAAGGGGCTTTTTGTCCGTGAGGCCTTCAAACCATCTTTAAATATTGTGGATACCCATAACAGGGGCAACTACAGCTGCTACCTGACTATCCTACCAAACACTTCAGGCACAGCCCTGCTCTTGGTTATATGCTGAAGGTCACTTTAACTCCCTTTGACTGTAAGTAACCTCTAGCTTCACAGCTGAAGGCTATTGCTATTGAGGAATTGGCCGTTTTAGATGTGAGAGCACTTCACAACTGCAGGTTGTGTTTGCTGCTTGCTCCTGCTGGTTGTTACAGATGCCTGGAGGCTGCTGTTGCTGTTTCCTTCCTTTACTGCAGCCAGAAGGAAGGACAATTTTTTTGACGGTACCTGGGTCCTAGGACACCAGGCTCTTGGGATGTATTTGTCTAGAAGGCAATCCGGTTTGAGGCAAGAAGATGCTGCGGGACCTGGTGCGTGACATCGATCCAAATGGGCCAACTGATGACGGAATGCTTTTGCAGATTGCTGATGCTTTTGTTGCTGGTGTGGTGAGTGCTGCATGTAACTGGCAGGTCACCGCGGGTTAAACACGCTGGAAGTCAAGGATGGTCAACTGCAGCTTGAGCACCAGTGGAATATGTGGATGCTAAGATTTGGTTCTGGTGAGATTGGGCCTGCACAGCTGTGGCTCCTGGACAGAAAAAGGCACTGATACATGGTACAAGTCACACATTGATGGACAGATCATTTCCACGACAAAGTTCTGGAGGTGATAACACATTCTCAGGCTTATCATCTATTTCTGTTGAGGAACCTGCGAGGGGTGACACTATCTGTTTTTGTTCGTGAAAATGAGCAGATATAGCTTTATGTTGGTACCAAGATGGAACAGTGACCTTTCCTTGTTGTTTAATGGTTAGTGTGGCGATGTGGAATGTTACACAGTTGATTTTCAAATCTTTGTTACATTTGACCATTTAATAAATAAAATATTCTCAGCTGGCTTCTCGTGGGTACACGTGCCATGTCTCAGACAATGAATATTGTATCGTATTTCAATCACACTTTGAAGCCTGAACAGTTTGTCTGAACTCTAGAAGTGTCAGCACCATAGAGGCAGCAGCCAACAATCAAACACTGAAGTGAAGAGCTGGGCTTCAGCACTGGGAATATCCTTGCAGCCATCGGGTAAGTATGTGGATCAGGGGAGGGCACCTGAGCATGGTCTCATTAATGTTCCTGGCAAGGGTATGGGTGCAGGAGCATTTGATTATCATAGAATTTACAGTGCAGAAGGAGGCCATTCAGCCCATCGAGTCTGCACTGGCTCTTGGAAAGAGCACCTTACCCAAGGTCAACACCTCCACCCTATCCCCATAACCCAGTAACCGCATCCAACACTAAGGACAATTTTGGACACTAAGGGCAATTTATCATGGCCAATCCACCTAACCTGCACATCTTTGGACTGTGGGAGGAAACCGGAGCACCCAGAGGAAACCCACGCACACACGGGGAGGATGTGCAGACTCCGCACAGACAGTGACCCAAGCCGGAATCGAACCTGGGACCCTGGAGCTGTGAAGCAATTGTGCTAACCACAATGCTACCGTGCTGCCCAAGGTGGTCGAGGCCGAGGTGGTGGTGGTGGTGATTGTGGTGGCGGTGGTGGGGGCGGGGGGAGAGAAACGCCAGCGATGGCCCAAGGTGTTGTTGGTCTTTCAAGGAGGTGATAGACAGCATGTGCTGCAGGAAACTTTGTCTCACCAAACACCTATTTCCCCTAATTACACATAGTGACCTTCACCCACCCCTGCACCCCCCAATGCTCCACAATCTTCTTGATCTCACATTGTTTGTGCTACGTCTAGCTGTGACCCCAGCACGCACATCAGCGGTGGAGGCAGCCTGCTGCTTGTTGCACCCAGTGGCCTTTCATGTCCTTGGCGAACATCCTCTGGAGCGGGTGGGCACAGGCCGACTTACCGCTGTCACTTGCTTCGCTGTGCCACCCTGTTCTGTAGAGTGCCCTTGAGATGCACCGGTGTCAGAAAGTGCACGGGGGGGGGGTTCGGAAGAACTGGAGACCACCATTGTCTCCTTGGTGGCAGGTCCCGGGTAGGCCTCCAAGCTTCTTTCTCCCTGATGGAGCCACAGGGCCCTGGAGGTCTCCATGCAACAAAGGGGCAGCTGGAGTGAGCTCCAGAGACCTCTGTGTCATCTGCCTCTGCCAGTCCTGGCTCCCCATTGTATGCACCATGATGTCAAAATCCTCAGCAATGCCCCTCAGTGACTGGGCCACGCTTTGCAGTGCCTTGTCAATGTCTACCAGCGTATGGGACATGTCCCTCAGTGACTGGGGCATGATGTCGAGGCCCTCAGCCATGGTCGTCAAAGACTCCTCAGACAACCCTGCAATTTGCAGGGCCAATTCCTCATAGGGAGTGAGGACTCGGATCTCTGGTACTCCAACCCCCCCGTCTTGGCCCTTTCCTGTTTATTACGGATTATCGTCTCCTGTGGATACAAAGAGAGGGCATTCTGAACCTTGATGGGTCAGGGCGTCTTTGGCACGTGGCATGTGTGGGTACCGCAACTGGACATGAAGGGGTTGTGCTGGTGGGTGTAAGGGGCTATGCCTTGGACACCATCATTCAAGACACTACCTCGTGCTGCAGGCTTTCCACTGCAGTTGCAGTGTTGACCTCGGTGCCATGCATTGTTGGGATCATCTCCTACGCCCATAGCCATTGGGACGCCTCCAAACGGCTATGCACTCACTGGAATGTTGCTGATATCCCCTCCTGAATCTCATAGCCATATCCTAGCATCTGCATTAGCTTTGGGATAGCCTAGTCCAGAGGCTCGGATTTTGACTGGAACTCAGCAGAGTCCTGGGGGCCGGCAGACCTCTGACTGCTAATTCCCTTGGATGTTTCTGTCTCCACCTGATGTGCATCAGCAACTGTGTGGGGCTCACCACTTTGTGCCACAGAAACCTGTCTACTAATGTCACCCACCAAAGTGTGTATCTCCACCATGGTGAAGATGAGGGTGATAGCTCTGATGCATCGATGGTAGTCTCCTTGGAGCTCTCCTCTGACGTGGTCTCTTGGGTGGGGGGGGCGGGGAGCTGACTCTGATGGAGATCCTGTGAGTGAATGGGCAAGTGGTCAGTGAGAAGGAAGGATCATTTTGTCTGACATGAACAACTCACTTGGGACAGGTCATCTGGGTAAAGGGACAGTGGATCCTCACATCTGCGGCGCACGTTAACCTCGCTGTCGCTGACTGCTCTCTCCTCAGACACTCCTGTGATTTCCATTCCTCATAGAGGGTGAGGACTCAGATCCCTGGTACTCTGCCCCAGTCTTGGCCCTTTCCCACTTATTATGAATTTTCTTCACTTGTGGGGACAAAGAGAGGGCATTGTGAGCTGCACGCTTGATGGATTGAGGAGTCTATAGCAGGTGGCATGTGTGGGCACTGCAATGGGCATGAAAGGGTTGTGCTGGTGGGTGTCAGGGGCTGCTAAGGAACAAGCACGAAGATTGAATGTGGGGAGGGTACGAGGTGTCAGCCATTGTTTTGTGGGAGGGGTGTTGTATTGGGAACTTGAGGGCTGGCAGAACTGATGTCAGGAGAGAGGTGGTAACTTACTCTTGCAGCTCGATGGAGGTCATCAGTCTTCTTACGACATTGAACTGCCGGCACTGACAGCCGCTGCCACTGCTTCCGAAGCGGTATTGGTGTCCCAGCTGCTGGTTCTCCGCCCCCCTTGGGGAAACAGGATGTCCTAAATAGACAGCGTCAAGAAGCCTGGCCTGGTCGGCATCCCCAAAGCGAGGAGCAGGTCTGCGTGCTGCGCTGCCATGCTTGTGTTGACTGGGAGTGAGTGGTGAGGGAGTGTTTAAAAGCAGCTCCCGCTTGTTAGTGGCGAGATGCTGAGGCACGAGCCTCGCAAATCAGATGGCGAGACCACCAGTAATGGGAGAAGCTTGTGGGGGTTTAAATTCAGGCCACGATCGCGCCAATACGGCCGTCGAGAAACACCCCACCAATCGCGCCCAAAATGACACTTAGAAATGTTTCTGTTAAATCGCGCCCTGAACAATTAGTCAATCACATTATTGAAGGTTGAACATAATTGTTAAAACAAACCATCTCCACCTTCCGAAGCAAATACTCAGTTGGCAATAAAAGGGTTAAAATAGGTCAAAATACAAGTTAACGTCTGCATTAAGGGTGCAATGATAGAATCAATTCAGACTGAATTTGTAATAGCTTTAAAGCCACTTGAGTATTCAGAGGTTCTGTTAGAGTGTAAACACTTGAAATTATCATTGATGGCCTGTCATGGGGAGTGAAAAACAAATATAACGCTTCATTGTAGGTTTGCATAATCAACACGGCAGGCCTGGCAAAATACCAGGCCTTTGTAAATAAATATTACCATTTTTATGAGTCATTTGTATTAAATTTATAACAGTGTCCAAGGCTTCCTCATGTTCATCACTTTTTAAATGTATTTTGTTTACTTATTTTCCCTCATCTTTGTCGCTTTTTACTTCTGCCTCTGATTCTGAAAGCAGGTAAGTGCAGTCTTGAGCACTTTCGGTAATGGGTATCATACACAGATGACTGACATAGATCTTCATTGGTTTTCTGTAGGCGAGGACACACTGAAATAGTGACCATATAAAGATCTGATTAAATTAATACAGGAATAAAAAGGTCCTCGGCAATATTCGGCTATACAAATTTACGCTGGAAATGCATGAGATGATTTGGAGGAGTCACAGGTTCATATCATATTGAGTTATGAAAACCCATGTTCCTATTCCAATAATGGTGGAGCATAGGTTAAAATTTCAAATGCAAATGCTCCCACTTTCACTTTTTTTTTGATAAACAATTTAATTAAGACATTTTGGCACAATAAACAACAACATTATAAAACAGTGTGCAAAAAACAATCATTATAGTGCAAGACAACCAGTTCCCCTCCTACAAAGACCAAAGACCAGCTTAACTACCCCCCTAATCTACGTTACCCTAACCCACCCCTCGCCATCGATTAATTTTCTGTGAAGAAGTCAATAAATGGTTGCCACCTCCGGGCGAACCCTGACAGTGACCCTCTCAAAGCGAACTTAATTTTCTCCAGACCTAGCAAGCTCGCCATATCTGATAGCCAGGCCTCCGACTTCGGGGGCTTTGAGTCCCTCCATGCCGACAGAGTTCGTCGTCGGGCTACCAGGGAGGCAAAGGCCAAAACATCAGCCTCTCTCTCCTCCTGGACTCACGGGTCCTCCGAAACCCCCAAAATTGCCACCTCTGGACTCATCACCACCTCTGTTTTCAGTACCCGGGACATAACATCCGCGAACCCCTGCCAGTACCCCCTGAGATTTGGGCATGCCCAAAACATGTGGACGTGGTTCGCCGGTCCTCCCAAACATCTGGCACACCCGTCCTCCACTCCGAAAAATGTGCTCATCCGGGCCACTGTCATGTAGGCCCAGTGGACTGTGGTGTTGGGTGTTCTAACACACAGAAGAGCCAACACAGTTGCATATGGTACAACGCTTGTTTATTTAAACTCACTATTTACAACTTGGTCTTTGCACTCTGCACGTGGGGGGCTCCCTGCTTGTGGTGTTTCAACAGCTCTTTCATGCTTCCTTCTCCCCAGACCTACTGACCTCCAGGTGTCGTGCTCGTGCTTTTTATGTGGTTGGTGTTCTTGTCTGTGATTGGTTGTGGTGTTGTGTACTCTGATTTGCCTGTTAGTGTGTCCATCATGATGTGTGTGTTTGAATATCATGACATCCCCCCTTTTTACAAAGATATGTGCCTACGTGGTAATAAATATGATCGTGACGTGAGTGCATCTAAGAGTGTGTGTGTGTCGTGTGCAGCATGTGTCTATGACGGAACTATGTACATGGGGCGATGTCGAGTGCGTCACATGAATCCAGTTGTACCATAACATAACAGAAATGCGAACGAGAGAAGAAGAAAAAAAATTTTGAACAGTTGTCCAGTCAGACGACATCTGGAACGATAAACAACAACAGGTTATCATGTAAAATTGTCCAACTTATTAAACATATGAACTGTATTATAAGTCCATTCTAATGGGTTTGCGACGAATTCGGGTTGACCGCCTTAAGGGTGGATCAAGAACCACCGGCTGCTGTGCAGGCATGGCCATGGGTGGCGATGGAAAGGGCGTGATGTGCGGCAGCTCCACAAAGTCATCCTCGGAAGCCTGTTGAGGATCTGGCGTGTTGTGTGGCTGTGAACGTGGAAGTCGGCGAAGGGCGCGCCGATTGCGGCGACGCACGGAACCATCCGGCATGCGAACCAGGAACGAGCGGGGAGCCACTTGTCGGAGGACTTCGGCCGGTGCTGACCAGCCACCATACGGTTGATGGACGCGTACTTTGTCCCCGGAGGACAGGGGGGGCAGGTCCGTCGCTCGTGTGTCGTACCGACCTTTCTGGCGATCACGCTGCAGTTGCATGTCCCGAAGAACCGCCTCATGGTCTGTTGTCGGTGCCAGGACGGAAGGTACCGTCGTCCTGAGGGAGCGACCCATTAGTAGCTGCGCTGGCGAGAGGCCCGTGGATAACGGGGCCGATCGATAGGCCAGCAAGGCAAGGTTAAAGTCCGATCCGGCATCAGCCGCCTTGCACAGGAGCCGCTTTGCGATGTGGACACCCTTTTCAGCCTTCCCGTTCGATTGTGGATGCAGAGGGCTGGATGTCACATGAGTGAAACCATATGCTGCGGCAAAGGACGACCATTCACGGCTGGCAAAACAAGGTCCATTGTCTGACATGACAGTCCTTGGAATGCCATGGCGAGCAAACGTTTCCTTGCAGGCCCCAATGACTGCGGACGACGTCAGATCATGGAGAGGCATGACTTCCGGGTAGTTTGAGAAGTAGTCTATAATAACAATGTAATCTCTGCCGAGCGCGTGAAATAGGTCAACACCCACCTTCGCCCAGGGGGACGTCACCATCTCGTGTGGTAGAAGTGTTTCCGGAGGTTGCGCCGGCTGAAACCTCTGACAGGTTGTGCAGTTGAGCACCATGTTGGCTATGTCTTCATTAATACCCGGCCAATATACCGCCGCCCGGGCCCTTCGTCTGCATTTTTCGACACCCAAGTGGCCTTCGTGTAGTTGACGAAGAATCATCTGGCGCACACTGTGTGGAATGACGATCCTATGCGATTTCATAAGGACCCCGTCTATATTGGTGAGATCATCTCGCACATTGTAAAACTGGGGGCACTGCCCTTTTAGCCACCCTTCCGTCATGTGGCGCATCACTCGCTGCAGCAGAGGGTCAGTCGCCGTCTCTGCGCGTATGTGGGCCAGACAAGGATCATCAGCTGGCATATTTGCTGCTGTCAGAGTCACGTGTGCCTCAATTTGACGCACGAACCCCTCCGCATCTGGTGGTGTGCTCACTGCTCGGGAAAGAGTGTCCGCCACTATGAGTTCCTTCCCCGGAGTGTAGATCAGTTCAAAATCGTACCTCCTGAGTTTGAGTAAGATGCGCTGGAGGCGAGGAGTCATGTCGTTCAGGTCTTTGTTAATGATGTTGACCAGGGGGCGGTGGTCAGTTTCGACCGTGAATCGTGGCAGGCCATACACATAGTCGTGGAACTTGTCCAGTCCAGTTAACAAGCCCAGGCATTCTTTTTCGATTTGCGCGTAGCGCTGTTCGGTAGGGGTCATGGCTCGTGAGGCATACGCAACCGGGGCCCATGATGACGTGCTGTCTTTTTGCAGGAGTACCGCTCCAATACCAGATTGGCTGGCGTCTGTTGAGATCTTTGTAGGGCGAGTCGCGTCAAAGAAGGCCAGCACTGGTGCCGTGACCAGTTTGTGCTTGAGCTCCTCCCATTCCTGCTGATGCGACTGGTGCCAGTTGAATTCCGTCGATTTTTTTACGAGATGGCGCATGTTTGTTGTATGAGAAGCCAGGTTGGGAATGAACTTCCCAAGGAAGTTGACCATGCCCAGGAATCTTAAGACAGCCTTCTTGTCAGCCGGTCGTGGCATGGCTGTGATGGCGCTAACCTTGTCTGCATCGGGACGGACCCCGGACCTTGAGATGTGGTCCCCGAGGAATTTCAGCTCCGTCTGGCCGAAAGCACACTTCGCACGGTTGAGACGCAGGCCATTTTGCCGTATGCGGGTGAAGACACGTCGAAGACGATGCATGTGTTCCTGCGGAGTGGTGGACCAAATGATGATATCGTCCACATATACACGTACCCCTTCGATGCCTTCCATCATCTGCTCCATAATGCGGTGGAATACTTCAGATGCCGAAATGATGCCGAATGGCATCCGGTTGTAGCAGAATCTGCCAAAAGGGGTGTTGAATGTGCATAGTCTTCGGCTGGCCGGGTCCAGTTGGATCTGCCAGAATCCTTTGGACGCATCCAATTTAGTGAATATGTTGGCTCGCGCCATCTCGCTGGTGAGGTCTTCTCGTTTCGGGATGGGATAGTGTTCCCGCATGATGTTGTTGTTCAGATCTTTTGGATCTATACATATACGGAGCTCGCCAGAGGGCTTCTTTACACAGACCATGGAGCTGACCCATGGCGTGGGCTCCGTGACCTTGGATAGGACCCCTTGGTCCTGAAGAATCTGCAGTTGTGCCTTGAGGCGGTCTTTGAGAGGCGCAGGAACCCTGCGAGGTGCGTGAACGACAGGGATGGCGTCCGGTCTGAGTCGAATCTTGTACGTGTGTGGCAATGTCCCCATGCCTTCAAAAACCTCCTGGTTGTGAGCGAGGAGGGAATGGAGATTCGCGTGGAACTCAGCATCCGGGAAGTCGGATATCTCATCTGGAGAGAGAGACATGATGCGCTGTACCAGGTGAAGGACCTTACACGCTTGTGCGCCCAGTAACGAGTCCTTTGATGAGCCCACAACTTCGAAGGGGAGTGTGGCCGTGTACCTCTTGTGAGTCACCTGTAGCTGGCAAGATCCTACGGACGGGATAACGTTCCCGTTATAGTCAACCATCTTAAGCCGGGATGGTGTGATGAGTGGTTTGACCTTCATGGCCTGGACTGCAGAGTAAGCAATCAGGTTGGCGGATGCGCCGGTGTCCAGACGGAAGGCGACGCGCGATCGGTTGACCGTCAGGGTGGCACACCACTCATCGTCTGGATTGATGGCATTGACCTTGTTGACATCAATGACGGCAACTCTGAAGTCATCCTGGTCATCTGCATCACTTAACTGGAAGTCTTGATGCGTGGGCTGGACGGTCCTGACTCGTGTGCGAGGTTGTCGAGGATGCGCCGGATCCATGGGTTGAGCCGCACGACAGCGGGCTGCGTAGTGGCCTATCATGGCACATCTGTTGCACTGTTGGTATTTTGCAGGACATTGCCCTTTTAAGTGTAGACCTCCACACTTGCTGCACGTCATGACGTCACGGCGTTCGTTGCGCCACTGCGCATGCGCAGTGCGATCTTGCGGTGGGCGCGCCTGCGCAGTGCGTCCCTCGTTGTGGCCGTTATTCTTGGCGCGCACCTGCGCGGGAGACCGCGAAAAGCGCGGGAAGCGGCCGCTGTCGTCCGGGCCGTGGGGCGGGAAGAAATCGACGGCCTGGATGCGTTCAACGTCGTGGGCGGCCTGGCTTGCCGATTCGACGGCTGGGGACCCCCTCCGTGCCAACTCGGACGCCTGAAATCGGGCAAAACGGCAGGCAGCATTCTCATGGAGGACACAGGCTTCCACAGCAGACGCTAAGGTGAGGCTCTTTATTTTAAGAAGCTGCTGGCGTAGGCCACTGGAGGCAACGCCAAAAACAATCTGGTCCCTGATCATGGACTCTGTGGTGGTGCCGTAACCGCAGGACTGCGCCAGAATCCGGAGGTGCGTCAAAAAGGGTTGAAAAAGCTCCTCCTTACCTTGCAGGCGTTGCTGAAAGATGTATCTTTCGAAAGTTTCGTTTACTTCAGTTTGAAAGTGCTGGTCCATTTTGAGGATGACCGTGTCATATTTGGCCTGGTTTTCGCCTTCCTCGAACACCAGTGAATTAAAGACATCATTTGGGTGGGGGCCTGCGTAGAAGAGGAGCATTGCAATCTTCGAATCATCCGAGACATTCTGTTTTTCGGTGGCACGGATGTACAGGTCAAATCGCTGCCTGTAGAGCTTCCAGTTGGTGCCTAGGTTCCCCGTGACTTGCATCGGCTGCGGTTTGCCGGTGTGGTCCATGTCCAGAATGGCAGGTTGGTAGGCAGGTATCGATCCACTCCTGTACCATGTGGTGTTGGGTGTTCTAACACACAGAAGAGCCAACACAGTTGCATATGGTACAACGCTTGTTTATTTAAACTCACTATTTACAACTTGGTCTTTGCACTCTGCACGTGGGGGGCTCCCTGCTTGTGGTGTTTCAACAGCTCTTTCATGCTTCCTTCTCCCCAGACCTACTGACCTCCAGGTGTCGTGCTCGTGCTTTTTATGTGGTTGGTGTTCTTGTCTGTGATTGGTTGTGGTGTTGTGTACTCTGATTTGCCTGTTAGTGTGTCCATCATGATGTGTGTGTTTGAATATCATGACATGGACAACCTTGAATTGAATCAGGCTGAGCCTGGCGCATGTTGCGATCGCGTTTACCCTACTCAACGCCTCCACCCACAAGCCCTCTTCCATCTCACCCCCGAGCTCCTCTTCCCAATTAAGCTTCAGCTCCTCGGTCTGTGTCTCCTCTGCTCCCATAAATTCCTTTTTTATATCCGAGACCCTCCCCTCCCCCACCTATCCACTGGACACTACCCTGTCCTGGATCCCCCTAAGTGGCAGGTGTGGGAAGAATGGAATCTGTCTGCGTAGAAAGTCCCGCGCCTGCAAGTACCTGAACTCATTCCCTCTCGCCAGCCCAAATTTCTCCTCTAACACCCTCAATCTCGGGTAGCTCCCTTCCAAGAACAAATCCCCCATCCTCTCAATCCCAGCCCTCCGCCATGCTCGGAACCCACCGTCCATATTCCCCGGGGCAAACCGGTGATTATCGCAAATTGGGGACCAAACCAATGTTCCCACTCCCCCCACGTGCCTTCTCCATTGGCCCCAGATCTGCAAAGTCGCCACCACTATGGGGCTGGTGGAGTACCGTGCTGGCGGGAGTAGCAGGGGAGCCGTGACCAGGGCTGCCAAACTGGCGCCCCTGCATGAAGCGGCCTCCATTCACCCCCAAACCGACCCCGCACCCACCATCCACTTCCTTATCATAGCTATGCTGGCTGCCCAGTAGTAGTTACTAAAGTTTGGCAACGCCAGCCCCCCTTCCCCTCGGTTCCTCTTGAGCATCAATCTCCGCACCCGCGGGGACATCCCCGCCCACACAAATCCCGTAATCATTTTATTGACCTTCTTGAGAAAAGACCGCGGAATGAAAATGGGGAGACACTGGAAGTCGAACAGGAATCTCGGGAAGATCGTCATTTTAACCGTCAGCACTCTCCCCGCTAGTGTCAGTGGGAGCGCAGCCCACCTCCGGAACTCAGCCCTCATTTGCTCCACCAACCGAGATAAGTTCAACTTGTGCAGAGGGCCCCAGTCCCGTGCCACCTGTATCCCTAAGTACCTAAAGCTGTTCCCCACTAGCCTGAATGGCAGCCCCCTCAACCTACCCTCCTGGCCCCTCGCCTGGACTACAAACAACTCATTCTTTGCCATGTTCAGTTTGTACTCCGAGAACCGGCTGAATTCCTTCAGGTTTCCCATGATTTCATCCATCCCAGCCACTGGATCCGTGATGTATAAGAGCAGGTCGTCTGCATACAATGAAACTCGGTGTTCCACCCCCCCGCCCCCCCCCCCCCCCCCCCCCCGTACCAGCCCCTTCCAACCCCTGGAAGCTCTCAGGGCAATTGCCAGCGGCTCTATTGCTAACGCAAACAGCAGTGGGGAGAGGGGACACCCCTGCCTTGTCCCACGGTAAAGTCTGAAATAGTCAGATGTCATCCTATTCGTCCTCACACTCGCCTCCGGAGTCTGGTACAACAGTCTGACCAAGTCGACAAAGCCCTCCCCGAACCCAAATCGTCCCAGCACCTCCCATTAGTAGTCCCACTCCACTCGGTCGAAATCCTTCTCGGCATCCATTGCCACAACTACCTCTGCCTCCCTACTCTCCAAGAGCATCATGATCACATTCAGCAGCCTTCTTAGGTTGGCCACCAGCTGCCTGCCCTTGACGAACCCGGTTTGATCTTCCATAATAACGTCCGCCACACAGTCCTCAATCCTAGCCGCCAAGAGCTTGGCCAGTATTTTAGCATCTACGTTGAGCAGAGAGATCAGCCTATAGGACCCACATGCCTTCAGGTCTTTGTCCCGTTTCAATATCAGGGAGATGGTGGCCTGTGACATCATTGGGGTAAAACCCCTCTGACTCTTGCCTCATTATAACCCTAACCAGCACCGGCCCCACTATCTCAGAGAACTTTTTATAAAACTCCACCGGATACCCATCCGGCCCCGGGGCTTTACCCCATTGCATGGCCCTCAAAGCCCCTCAATATTTCTTCGGTCCTGATCGGGGGCCCCAACCCGTCCACCAATCCCCTGCCCACTTTTGGGAAGTTCAGTCCATCCAGAAAGCGCCCCATCCCCTCCAGCCCCGGGGGGAGGGTGGGGGGGTTCCGAGGTGTAAAGTTACTATAGAAGTCCCTGAACACCTTATTCAGCCCTGCCGGATCTCCTACCCCCACCCCCCCCCCCCCCCTCCCGCCGATGACTACCTTCCCTTCCCTATTCCTTAAAGCGCATCAAAGTAGATAAATCCCCGGGACCTGATGAAATGTATCCCAGGATGTTGTGGGAGGCTAGGCAGGAAATTGCGGGTCCCCTAACAGAGATATTTGAATCATCGGCAGCCACAGGTGAGGTGCCTGAAGATTGGAGAGTGGCGAATGTTGTGCCCTTGTTTAAGAAGGGCAGCAGGGAAAAGCCTGGGAACTACAGACCGGTGAGCCTAACGTCTGTAGTAGGTAAGTTGCTAGAAGGTATTCCAAGAGACAGGATCTACAAGCATTTAGAGAGGCAAGGACTGATTTGGGGCAGTCAGCATGGCTTTGTGCGTGGAAAATCATGTCTCACAAATTTGATTGAGTTTTTTGAGGGGGTGACCAAGAAGGTAGATGAGGGCAGTGCAGTAGACGTTGTCGACATGGACTTTAGCAAAGCCTTTGACAAGGTACCGCATGGTAGGTTGTTGCAGAAGCTTAAAGCTCACGGGATCCAGGGTGAGGTTGCCAATTGGATTCAAAATTGGCTGGACGACAGAAGAAATGAGGGTGGTTGTAGAGGGTTGTTTTTCAAACTGGAGGCCTGTGACCAGTGGTGTGCCTCAGGGATCGGTGCTGGGTCCACTGTTATTTGTGATTTATATTAATGATTTGGATGAGAATTTAGGAGGCATGGTTAGTAAGTTTGCAGATGACACCAAGATTGGTGGCACAGTGGATAGTGAAGAAGGTTATCTAGGATTGCAACGGGATCTTGATCAATTAGGCGAGTGGGCCGACGAATGGCAGATGGAGTTTAATTTAGATAAATGTGAGGTGATGCATTTTGGCAGATCGAATCAGGCCAGGACCTACTCAGTTAATGGTATGGCGTTGGGGAGAGTTATAGAACAAAGAGACCTAGGAGTACAGGTTCATAGCTCCTTGAAGGTGGAGTCGCAGGTGGACAGGGTGGTGAAGAAGGCATTCGGCATGCTTGGTTTCATTGGTCAGAACATTAAATACAGGAGTTGGGACGTCTTGTTGAAGTTGTACAAGACATTGGTACGGCCACACTTGGAATACTGTGTGCAGTTCTGGTCACCCTATTATAGAACGGATATTATTAAACTAGAAAGAGTGCAGAAAAGATTTACTAGGATGTTGCCGGGACTTGATGGTTTGAGTTATAAGGAGAGGCTGGATAGACTGGGACTTTTTTCCCTGGAGCGTAGGAGGCTTAGGGGTGATCTTATAGAGGCCTATAAAATAATGAGGGGCATAGATAAGGTAGATAGTCAACATCTTTTCCCAAAGGTAGGGGAGTCTAAAACTAGAGGGCATAGGTTTAAGGTGAGAGGGGAGAGATTCAGAAGGGCCCAGAGGGGCAATTTCTTCATTCAGAGGGTAGTGAGTGTCTGGAATGGGCTGCCAGAGGTAGTAGTAGAGGCGGGTACAATTGTGTCTTTTAAAAAGCATTTAGATAGTTACATGGGTAAGATGGGTATAGAGGGTTATGGGCCAAGTGCGGGTAACTGGGACTAGCTTACTGGTAAAAACTGGGCGGCATGGACTGGTTGGGCCGAAGGGCCTGTTTCCATGCTGTAAACTTCTATGATTCTATGATTCCCACTTCCACTTTTAATAGAGACGGGTTGGAATGTGCAATTTGACTGCTCTCAAGAATTATATTTAAATATGCTCCAAAGGCGATATGCCTCAGACTATAGCAGGCTTTGGGCCACACTTCCTATTGGGAGATCCAATAACTGAAGGGAAGCACGAATAGCAGGATTCAACAGGTCCTCAAACAATCTCGATTCCATCACTGTGATTAGACTCCTACTCACAACCAGATGCTGCCATATCGATTTATCATCTCAGAATCACCCCACAGCCTGTGATCTCCTCAAGTTCCACCCTGACCATATAACCCTCATGATTCCTTCAACCCTCCATGACCTCCCGCCTTAGCCATGGTCTAAACCCAACCCCCAAATATCAACTCCACTGACACTCTCTTGACATACCTCTGCCCCACTCCCTGATGCCATATACTCCATTCCTGCTTTCTGCTTCTAGTCTTAAGCCTTCTAGCAACCATTATCCTGCAGCTACCACCATCCTGTCACCACTTAACTCTGGCCTGAGATCCAATGATGATACTAGGCCTCAGTTAGATGTCATACCAGCAGCAGCCACCGCCTCCCAGTGTGCCGCCACCATTCAATAGAATTACTAGCCCCATGGCTGGCAGCTCTCAGCAGGCAGGACTTCAACCCCATGATACTTGTTCCCATGGAAGGCTCACAGCTGGTGTGTGAAATGCCTGAATTGAACAAGATGATGCAGGTCTTCAGTAAAAGAGGGAACGCAGGCGTTAAGTATCAGAGAATACATCCCTGCTGGTGAAGTGTCACGTGATCTTGTAGTAATGTCAGCAGTGAGTGTTTGCGCGGGCTTCAAGTTCTCCATCTTCAATTGTATGAGCAACATCCCTAAATAAAACGTCTACTTTTGTTTGTAAGAATCCAGACTGTGGGCACCTCCATAACTTTTCTCTTTGCAGCAAACTCAAAGATATGACAGCGGGGCTCTCATTGGCTCTGCAGCCATTGCTAAGACTCCCGCCGCTTCTAGAAGATTCTGTTCGATCGCTCTGCACTATTCCAGCCAGATCAATGCAGGAACAGCATTTTGTCCTTCTTCTGAGTCCACTGCAACTCTCTGATCTGAACATTGACTTTAATAGTTTTGGTCAGTAGCTGTCACCATCCATCTTGATAGGACACACTTGGGCGATTTTGAGCCTGTGTTAGCTCTCAGTGAGAACGATGATGTGAGTAGAAATTACAATGAGAATCAGAAAATGTGATTCTCTCCAGTGAGATTTTGATTTGTGATTTTCCAGGCCCCTGACCAGCGGTGTGATGAGAACTCTGCTGTGGAAGGCCGGGAACCACATTTTGATACATTATAATATGAATGAACCCTCCCTCCGGGACTTCCCCACTCATTGAATATTCATCAGTCGCCGGCGTGATGTCACGCTGACGCGGTTTACAACGCTATATAAAAACAAGAACCTGATGACCTCACCTCTGGATTGCTATTAGCACCCGGGGTAACTGTCACAGAGAAGGCAGCGAAGGGGGTGTGGTGACCCAGCTGGGCTCAACTCGGGGCTGGGGGAGGTGGGGGAGGGGGGGCGTTCAGTGCGAATGAACCCACACACTCTGGCAGCACTGTGAAGCCAGAGGGCATGAGCTGCATGGAAGTTACTGCCGCTCTGAACTTCTATGCCAGCGGCTCATTTCAGGAAAACAGAGGTGCCCTGTGCAGTAACAAATGCATAAGGGACATCACAGGTGTGTTCTTTGTGAGGGCTCCCATGTTCATCAACTTGGACCGGGACCAGGCGAGCCAGGACGCCAGGGCCAGGGGCTTTGCCCGCTTAGCGGGCATGTCCCAGATGCAGGGTGCCTACAACTGCACCCAAGTGGCTCTGTGGTCTCCATGGTGGCATAGGACGCCATTTATGACCCACAAGGAAAACCACTCCCTCAATGTCCAACTTGTCTGTGACCACGCAATATACATCATTCAGATGTGTGCCCGTTTCCCAGGGAGCATCCATGATAGTTACATCTTGCAGTGTTCAAAGATCCCAGCCATCCTCGAGGGAGAGCAGCAGCTGGCGAGATGGCTCCTCTTGTACCCCTTCAGGATGTGGCTGACGATGCCAGTGCAGAGGCCACAAACACCCGCTGAGGCTCGCTACAACAAAGCTTATATGTCTAAGCATGCGCTGGTCAAACAGGCGATTGGATGGCTGACGATGCAGTTCCGGTGTCAGGATGGGTCGGGAGAGCCCTCCAAGTCAGCCTCCAGAAGGTGTCTCACATCATTGTGGTCTGCTGCACTCTGCACACCTGGGACTGCAGCGGGGAGAACAGCTGGACCAGGAGGAGTGCCTTGAATGAAGGAGGTCAAGGAGGGCGGCAAGGGTCAACACATGGAGAAGGAGAAGGAAGGACCTCTGGTGATGACCAGGCCCGCATGGGGCCACGGGCTAGAGACGTCCTCGTTGCCCCTTGATTTGGAGACAACCAGGACTAGGGAGTGAAGAGCTCTCCACCATGAAGTCTGACATCAGTTCACTAATGTGATGCCTGCAGGAAGTTCCCGTGATAGTTCCCACATTCATGGGCAGCGCGCTAAAGCCCATACTGCAGGAGAATGATTATATCATCCATTGAGGACAGAGCGAATCTCCTCTCATCCTCAGTGATATGTCTGACTCCTGCTTGACAGAGAGCTGAGCGCATCCTGCCCATGAATGGGCTTATCGTGGGGTTCAGAGTCGCTGGCCAACAAAATGCAACTGCGACTGCCCATCCGAAGTCAGGGGTCTTGATATTTTTCTCCACCTTACGTATGAGATGGACAGGATCTCCACACTTTGTCATCTGTGGGGGGTGGGCTGTGTCAGCAGTGGCGCGTCTTTACTGCGTTGTCGGTGTGGGAGGTGGGAGTCACAGCACTGCAATTCGGGCAGCACGGTAGCATTGTGGATAGCACAATTGCTTCACAGCTCCAGGGTCCCAGGTTCGATTCCGGCTTGGGTCACTGTCTGTGCGGAGTCTGCACATCCTCCCCGTGTGTGCGGGGTTTCCTCCGGGTGCTCCGGTTTCCTCCCACAGTCCAAAGATGTGCAGGTTAGGTGGATTGGCCATGATAAATTGCCCTTAGTGTCCAAAATTGCCCTTAGTGTTGGGTGGGGTTACTGGGTTATGGGGATAGGGTGGAGGTGTGGACCTTGGGTAGGGTGCTCTTTCCAAGAGCCGGTGCAGACTCGATGGGCCGAATGCCTCCTTCTGCACTGTAAATTCTATGAAAAATTCTCACACTCCACAGGGTGAAGGCCTGAGTGTGCGTGAGAGTTTGCAGAGTATGGTGCCATGAAATGACAGCATGGAGGATCTGTATGGGTGAACTAAGTGAAGTTTAATACTCCAGCGATATTACAATGGTGATTTATCTCTATAAGTGCCGATGTTCACCCATACACACTAGGTGCCTTTGGTTTCTGACTCTTCCTCACCCTCCCACTACATCTAGGTTTATCCCCTGGATCCACAGCAGAGGTTTAGGTGACCTGGTAGCTTCCACACCTTGTTGCCCGAGATGACCTTGGTGGGCGTCCCCTGGGAAGTTTGGACCTTGAGGGTCTGGGCTGCATAGGTTGTTCCAGTGCTGCTCTCCTCAGCGTGTGGCCTGGAGGGGGGGTGTCAGGTGGGCTGGACACCCCCAGAATCTGCTGGGTGGAAAGCCTTTGGCTGCGCTCCTGCCAGTCTTCTTCCATTCAGGTTCCCGGGGACTGGGGCTCCTCCATGTGCTGGAGTAGCAGCTGGAGTGAGATCCAGAAGCCCTGTCATCTTTTGGAGCTGACACTCATGGATTTTCACTAGTGCCTGCACATGCAGTTGAAGCCTTGCACCATGGAGCTAATGCCCTCAGCCATGGAGGTCATGAGCTGAACCATGGAGCAGACATTGCCCGCCATGAAGTGCATGTCCTGTGCCAAGGACTCAATTGCGAACTCCATCTTTACAGTGATGTCTCCATTGCACTGGAGTGACGCATCATCTCCTTGTACAGTAGGCAATGGGACTCCTCCAGTTGGCCTTGCAATCCCAGGAGGGATGCGGTCATCCTTTCTTGATGTTCACAACTTTGCCTTTGTATCTCCAGATGCTCTGGGATGACTGGATCCAGGGGTGCATCACAGGCCAGGGGCTCAGCTGAGTCCTGGGCTCTGGCATCCCTCAGAGTGCCAGTTCCTTGAAATGTTCTTTCCTCTGCCTGCTGTGGATCTTCAGCTGTGAGGTGCTCACCAGTAAGTGGCCCAGAAGCCTGCCTACTAGTTAATCCCACAGGGGTGGGAGTATCTGCGCTGGTGGAGGATGACCTGCACGGGAAGTGAGATGGCATTAGTGCATCACGGAGGATAAATGATGAGAGAAAGTTAACTTACATGATGAGGCTTGCACACGGCTGCATGTCTTGATGGTTCTCACTTTTGTCTTGTGTCCCCACTTCGCCCTCTGAACAGGTGCAGTCCTGCTCCTCCCCAGCAGCTCCAGGGCTCTCTCCTCACAGGGCATTAGAGTTCTCAGCGCGGGCACGACTCTGGCAGGCTGTTCCCGCTCACACCGGTTTTGCCTGCAATGAGAGGGATGGGGAGAGTGGAGATGGGAGTCATGCTGGTTTAGATGGTGATGAAGTCTGGCATGGGTGGGAGGTGACAGAGAGCAGGGCTGTGAGGAGTAGATTATCCACTCTCACAAAGAAGGTCATTCATCTTCTTTCCAGCAATGTTGACCTCTCCTCTTGTGGAGTGAGCTGGCACTCACTATTGCGCCCACTGCCCACTGACCTTGATTGATGGCCAACTGCAGGAACGTGAGTAGAGGATGTCACATGGCTGTTCCACACCACCCAGGACTTTGGTGAGGGGTTCCACCGGAAATGTTGGTGCTATCTTCGTGGCAGCCATCCCCCAACAGGACTTGGAAGAAGTGCTGTGGAGACGTTTAAAAGGAGCGCCCCACCGATTGCAGAGATATGCTTTGCCGGGGCGAGTGAATCGGAGTTAAGCCGCCACAACAGAGCGTTAATCATATGGGAACAAAACATTGTTAAAGAGGCTCAGTACTTGGTGAGTTTTCCTGCGGTTGGCATCAGCGGGAACCTCACTGGTTTTTTCATCGGAACCAACACTTTGAAAAATAATTCTGACCACTGTGTGTGGTTGATTGAGTCAACAGATTTCCAGCTGGAGGGAAATAGGAAAAAGCATTTATGGTGGAGACTGTCAGAATTTCAGTATGTGTGAAAGATCTGCCCCTATTGTGATTAATTATGTTCTTGGACTGGCACAACACAGCATTTAGCCAGTATTTGCTATTTAAATTTCAGTTCTGCTTTGTTGAAGCTCCTTTCTCCCCCATTTTTCCATTTTGGTGCCTCCTTGATTCTCTCGTGTTATCTACATTATATTCTTTTCATGTTACTCCATGACCACACTGATTATAATTTCTATCATCCAACAGTCTCTATTATGCAATTTGCAAGTCGCTCAATTCACCTCTGTGATTGGCATATTTGTTAATTGCAACGCCCTCACATCTCTCTTTGCTCTCTGTCTTTCTAACCTTTTACTCTTTGGTAGTGATCAAATGGAGTGTGTTCCGACTTGCTCATTGTTCCAATATTTTCGATACTCAGCACATACTGTTTCAACACCCTGGGTTAGTGCACGGTCAATGCCAGCCCCACTTAACCTGGAGTCACAACACAAGTGAATTAACCAATAATTCTTGGGAAAATAGCCTGGGCGCAATTCTCCCATCAGGAGCCTAAGTGCCGACGCCGGAGTGAAAACCGGAATGTTTCACTCCGGCATCGGAGCCCGCTCCCAGCCCCCTATTCTCCTGCCCCCGGGGGGCTAGGAGCGGCGTCGCATCATTTACGCGCGCCGGGCCTTGGCGCCGTGTAAGTGACACGGCTGGCGCCGTGTAAATGACGTCACCCGCACATGCGCGGTTGCCGTCCTCCCCGAGGCCGCCCCACAGTAAGATGTCGGATGGATCTTGCGGGGCAGCGGAGGAAAGGAGGTCCTCCTTCAGAGAGGCCGGCCCGCCAGTTGGTGGGCACCGATCACGGGCCAGACCCCATTGGAGGCCCCCCCCCCACGGTGCAGGAACCCCCCCCCCCCCCACAGGCCGCCCCCCCCCCCCCCCCCCCCCCCCCAGCGTTCATGCGCTGTTCCCACCGGCAGTGACCAGGGGAGGACGGTGCCAGTGGGAACACATCGTATTGGGCAGGCCGCTCGGCCCATCCGGGCAGGAGAATCGCCGCTCGCCCGTTGCAAACGGCGGGCGGCGATTCTCCCAGCGGCCTGCCGTGATTCTCGCCGCGCCGATGTGGGGGGGGGGGTGGGAGAATCGCGTGCGGGCGTTGGGGCGGGACACGCGCGCGCCCCAGCGATTCTCCCGCCCGGCTTTGGGGGGGGGGGGAATTCCGCCCCATAAGTCTTTGGCCCTTGGCTGCCCAATAATTACAGCCACCAGATTTGTAAATGAAAACACAATTACTTTTTATTCATAACAAGAGCTGTGATGAAATATGCAGCAAATGCAACTGGTTTACTATTATCTAATTCCTAAACCCTACTTTAACTTGCCCCCTCACACTCTATATACACACAGGGCAGACAAACACAGAAAGGAATAAAGGGATAAAAAAATCATAAGTAAAAAGGAAAAAAGAGTCTTTGTTTCCGATGATTATCTTTATTGTAGATTCGTTCATACCTCTGTAGTTTCAGATGAAGCACTCACAGTCTTTCTGGAGAGAGATAGCAGGTTCTGGTTTTTGTTTGCTGCCTGTAATGGTTTTCCTGTAGATGGATTAATTCAGGTTCTTTGCAAGTTCAGAAATTCAGCCCTCACAGATTTTCTGGAGAGAACACAGGAGCGAGAGAGACCTTCTCCCTGTGCCTAAAAACTGAAACTCCTTGAGGCTCTAAAAGACATTCCACTGGGATAGGATCCAAACACCACTAATCATACTGGGCAGAGTATGGTCTTTTGGACCAATTCATTTCCCATCAGCCAATCAATTAAACCGAGTCCCACCCTATCTCTCACTCTCTGGTGCTGACACGTCTGCAGTTCCTGTTCAAACAAGCAGAGATTAGGGGCGCAATTCAACTAATTGGAAACAAAGTCCCATGGGGAGCTTGTTTAGCTATGTCTTTACCAACGCTTGCAGTGCCGACAAACATATGGCTATAGAACGCGACTCACATTGTATAAGGGGCCTCAGCAGGGAACACGCAGTTGAGACTGCACATAGCCATGTTTTGTACATTGGGGAGCTCAACTCGCTGGAACACCCAAGCGTAGCCATTAAAAATGGCGTCCCGATTTCCGAGGCCCCCAAAGCAACCCCCGACATTTCTGCAGCCCGCGGCTCTATGGGAGGGTCCCCGGCACCCACGGAACACCCACGCAGGGCACCCCTGGTCCGATTGCTTGCATGCAAAAATGTCAGCTTGGCACCGCCCATGCCAGCTTGCAGTGCCATCTGTGCACCTTGCCACCAACCTTCCATAAGGGCATGCTTCTGGGGCCTCTGAACCCCTGGGAGATCCCACAAGTGCCGTTCCATCTGGTCCCCTTTTGTGGAGACCTGTACCAAACAGCAGTCACCCGAGGTCTCCAAGGCGAAGGGGATAAATCCCAAAGCCTCAGGAATCTTGGGAATCTGCAAGAGTGACTAGTTGTCTCACTCTCATATGCAGATTTGCCAAAAAGAGATCCCGCCCACAATGGGTGGGATGTACATTGCAACGTCTCGCGAGAGTGCATTGGATCTCGGGAGTTGTTGCAAGTCAGGTAGAGCCTGGGAGCGGGGTCTCCCAGCTTTTATCGGCCACGTCACGGTGTGTTGCTTTTTGGGCACAGCGTGGCCATTGGATCACGCCCTAGGAGATTGATCTCTCCTGTAACTTCTGGGTCGGGATTCTCCGCAATCGGCGCGATGTCCGCCGACCGGCACCAAAAACGGCGCGAATCAGTCCAGCATCGCGCCGCCCTAAAGGTGCGGAGAGCCCTCGCCTTGAGGGACTAGGCCCGCGCCGGACTGATTTCTGCCCCGCCAGCTGGCGGGGAAGGCCTTTGGTGCCCCGCCAGCTGGCGCGGAAATGACTTTGCCGTGCGGCGCATGCGCGGGAGCGTCAGCGGCCGCTCACGGCATCCCCGCGCATGCGCAGTGGAGGGGGTCTCTTCCACTTCCGCCATAGTGGAGACCATGGCGAAGGCGGAAGGAAAAGAGTGCCCCCATGGCACAGGCCCGCCCGCGGATCGGTGGGCCCCGATCGCGGGCCAGGCCACCGTGGGGGCACCCCCTGGGGCCAGATCGCCCCGCGCCCCCCCCAGGACCCCGGAGCCCGCCCGCGCCGCCTTGTCCCGCCGCTAAGAGAGGTGGTTTGATTCTCGCTGGTAGGACAGGCATTCCAGCAGCGGGACTTCGGCCCATCGCGGGCCGGAGAATCGCCGGGGGGGGGGGCCGCCAACCGGCGGGGCGAGACTCCCACCCCTGCCGAATATCCGGTGCCGGAGAATTCGGCAACCGGCGGGGGCGGGATTCACGCCAGCCCCCGGCGATTCTCCGACCCGGCGGGGGGGGTCGGAGAATCCCGCCCCTGAAGTCTGCTGTGTGACTTAAAGATACAGGTCCATTAATCATCCTTCGGTCAAAAATAATAACGGAAAAATAAAAGGAAGGGGAAATAAGGGAATAAACAGGAAGAACCCTTACAATACCCATGAGAAGAACGAGGAAAATCCTCCCTCTGATCTTCAAATCAGGAATCCTTGCATTAACCATTGAAAGAGATTGGCTTTCTGGCTCAACAGGTTGACTCTTTGCACAAATTTGCTCTGTTTACTGCCTGAATTGTGTGGGAAGTCAGCAGGTGCTATTTAAATAAGGCCCGGAAGTTAAAATACCCAAAGCCTCTTTCTGTCAGACTAGGTGCCTTTTGTGCTGACATCTGGGGCCAGGATTTTCATTTTCGAGGTCGGTAGGAGGATCTGGGAAAATTCCAATGCCTGGGCTCAGCAAGCTACCTACTAGAATAATGAAACATCAGCTCCCCAGAAGAGACATTGTTTGACTGGCAGCACAAGATCTCTGATCTTTGCAGTCAATTTCATAATGTCTGTTCACATTAGTGTTCAAATGCTTGTAGTTTTTGAAACTTCGAAGGGCCTGGATAATTGACCCTTTTTAAAGTGTCGGGGAAAGTGATGAAAGGAGTCCATTTTTCAAAGCCTATTTTAACACACCCCATTTTACACTGCAATTTTAATTGGTTCAAGAAAATGTACAGTGGGCCAATGGACATGGAAGTGCAAGAATTTACATAGGGGACATGGATCATGGGTGGCCTGGGGGAGGGGGGAGGGGAGCAGGGGTGAGGTGATGGATAGTGCAGTGTAACTTGGCATAGGAGGCATGAAACACCTTAATGGGAGTGTGGAAGGGCGAGCTGGATAGGTAGCATGAGAGGCCTGAAGTGGTGCTTGGGAAGCATAACTTGGCATGGGGGCATGAAGAGACATAGGGAACTGGATTCTCCATTTGGGAGATATTGGGCGGGATTCTCCATTGCCCGATGCCGATACCATAATCAGCGATCGGGCAGAGAATCCCTTTCGATGTCCAAATCGGGGCCAGCGTGGTTTAACGCCGGTCAGCCATGCTCATCCCGACGGACATACTGCAATCTCGTCAGGCGCTGCACGCCATTGGAACGGCGTTGGCGCGTCACCGGAAGGCACTCCCGTGATACTCCGCCCCCAATGGGCCGAGTTCTGGAGCGCGCGGTTGACATGTGGTCTGAGCGGTCGGGAACCCAGCGCGGCAGCTGCAGACTGTGTCCAGCGCCGCCACACTCGGCCGGGAGCCGTGCCTCTGGCCGGGGGAGGGGGGCTTCCGCGAGGGCTGGGAGTACTGTTGGGGGTGGCCAAGGAGTGGCCTGTGGGGTCCATGCATGGCCGGTGCCATGTTGTACAGTGTGGCCGCTGCAGGTTATCGCCGTGCGCATGCGTGACCATGGACTCAGCCATTCTCCGGCCGTTTACGGCGTGAGAGCTGGGTGTTTCACCTGGCGCCACTGCTAGCCCCTCACCAGTCCCAGAATCAGTGAGGGTTCGCCGTCAATTTTGGCATCATAAAACGCCTGCAAACTCTCCGTTTCAGCCGGCAGTTAGCCGTTGAAACGGAGAATCCAGCCCCTTGCTCTCCCACTGGAACTGAATTGCTTCTGATTTGCGCCGGCACTAGGAGCAGCATCCAGACATGATTTGTTCACCCTAACTATACAAATTCATGCATGGTGGGGAGTGCAAGAGATTCCATTCTGTATGCCGCTATCAGGCCGCCATTTTGAGCAGGCCGCCATTTTGAGCAGGCAGCCCAATAGCAAGGCCCAGAATTCCTGACCCCTATTGCATGTTGTGTGGTTTTCGGGAAAGGCTTTTCAGCCCCTTCCTGAAACATAGGGGCATCCTCCCCCTCACCACCACAAGAATTGCTGGATTCCCCCCCCCCCCCCCCCCCCCCCACACACACACAGGACACATACATGAGGGTGACCTGATCCCCCTCTTCAATGAACCCTCCATCAGAGACCTCCCCATCAGGCAACACGCACCAGAGACCCCCCCCCCATATCAGAGACCACTCCCACATATCAGTCACCCATGTTTGGAAGCTAAAGAGTGGTCCTTACTAAAGGGGCTAAAGTGCACCCTACACCTGGTGCCTCAGGCAAATGTCCAGAAAGCAGAAGCTATTAGAAAGTCAAAACACATCATAAAGTATTAAACCCCCTCAGATCGTTTGAGTTGCAAGGTTTCTATTCACTATCAAAGAGAAATAGTAGGCTGCAATTGACAGGGTAATATCTTCCAGACAGCCATATATCTGGATTGCTTATTTTCATGTCCCTTCACGCTTGAATGCATCTGAAGTACCCTGCTTTGACCTAACCGCAATGTTTATATAAATCTTGGAGTTAAGTGTTTCACTCCTCTTTTTCTCAGCAGAAACCACTTAACTGCTTTTGATGTGGTCAGGAGCTGTCAATTATGACTAGATGTTGGGGAACGGGTCTCTGTTATGGGGGTCACTGAATGGAGGTTCTGATGGGAGGGGCTGATGGGGGGGATCTGGTGGGAGGGATGGACAGGAATTGCGTTGTGGGGTAGTGGGCCCTCTGATGGCCTTTGGGGGCACCTTCCTTAAATACTTACCCCCTTGGCCCACCGTGAGGTCCATCGCGTCAGGGCCACACTGGCAAATACTTGCATCAATCCGGGTCCACGTGAATCCAGGCCCAGAGAGCTGGAGCACCATGCAGGCATCAAGAATCCAGTGTCTAGCGCTTTAATGGGTTACAAATAAGTTCAAATGACCCATTTGCATCCTCCCGTGAACCCCAATGCTGCTGCAACGAGGGGCGGAGCATCGGTGCCGATCCCATTTTTTCCCTTGCACAGCATTCTATGCTGCATGGGGAACTCCACTACTGGCGGCAGGGAACAAAGAATCCTCCCCAGGGGGTGGGTGGAAGGGCATAATGTGGCCCCCTCATCCACACTCAGGTTCATGACTCCTCTGAGTAGCTGAGAACCACGACTCTTTAAAAACCTGGCCCGACTCAACAAAAATTGAGGAGCAGTTGAAGACCTTCACAATGAAGCTGGCCAGGTTGGGAATGCCAGATGGAGGATTTTGACAGGAACCAGCCCGCATCCGCTAAAAGACTAACCCGAAAACCACACAACATGCAATTCTGGTCAAGAATTCTGGAAGCGGGATCAGCCTGCCATTTTTAAAGGGCTCCCGACTCAACTTGACTCCGTAAAAAGCCGGGCCCTGACTCATTCACGCCAAACTGGTCCCCCCATTAAAATCGGGCGTAGGTTTCAACCTCTACATATTTATCACAGTAATTTTGTGTGGTTGGCCACTTCAGCTTTCCAGACACTTCCACAAATAATACTTCAAATTCAAAGTCTGCCAACAATCATGGTCAATGTTCATATGTGAATAATGACTAGCCCTAGGCTACTAATAATGAGAAGGCAACAGCTTTAGGAAAGCTGAAAAGGGAAATAGCACATTGAGAAATAAATTGCGCAGAAACAAAAATGGTTACACTCGTGAATGCCAATTGCTACTCACGCAGATTAAAAAGCAGATTATCCTGATCTGAAAAAATTCTTTCCCCTAAAATCAAACAATCCTTTGGGATTTATGACCTAATTATTTGTTTCTCCAAGTTTTCCCATACCAATCTGAATATTAGGTATTTTTCTACTAGTTAACTGAGGCTTGATATCAACTTATATTAAGTTTGAGTAGACAGATTGAATTAATGTTAATATCCAAGTTGCTTAATTTAATTTATTTTTAATTTGATATTGTCCGGTGCTTTCTTCTTTAGCTGTTCTTAAATTGGGTTAAAGGCCACCCCAGTAGCACCAGCTCCCAATGGACTCGAATGGCCAGCAGCAGCCCAGAGGTAAACCTGCAAGACTCACTCTAATCACCTGCCGGAAATACTGGGCGAGATTCTCCGACCCCCCGCCAGGTCGGAGAATCGCCGGGGGCTGGCGTGAATCCCGCCCCCGCCGGTTGCCGAATTCTCCGGCACCGGATATTCGGCGGGGGCGGGAATCGCGCTGCGCAGGTTGCCGCCCCCCCCCCGCGATTCTCCGGATGGGCCGAAGTCCCGCTGCTAGAATGCTTGTCCCGCCGGCGTAGATTAAACCACCTACCTTACCGGTGGGACAAGGCGGGCTCCGGGGTCCTGGGGGGGGGCGCGGGCGATCTGGCCCCGGGGGGTGTCCCCACGGTGGCCTGGCCCGCGGGCGGGCCCACCAGTCCGCGGGCAGGCCTGTGCCGTGGGGGCACTCTTTTCGTTCCGCCTTCGCCACGGTCTCCACGGTCTCCACCATGGCGGAGGCGGAAGAGACTCCCTCCACAGCGCATGCGTGGGGATGCCGTGAGCGGCCGCTAACGCTCCCGCGCATGCGCCGCCCGGAGATGTCATTTCCCCGCCTGCTGGCGGGGCACCAAGAGCCTTTTCCGCCAGCTGGCCGGGCGGAAATTAGTCCGGTGCGGGCCTAGCCCCTTATGGTTGGGGCTCGGCCCCCAAAGATGCGGAGGATTCCGCAACTTTGGGGCGGCGCGATGCCCGACTGATTTGCACCGTTTTGGGCGCCGATCGGTGGACATCGAGCCGATACCGGAGAATTTCGCCCGAGTCAAAATAATGGGCTGGATTCTCTGGTGTCGGGATTCTCCGTTGCGCCAGAGCGCACCCACGGCGTGGGGCTGCCCACAATGGGAAACCCCATTGGCCGGCTGGCGGAACGGAGAATCCCGGCCAATGGGTCTTTCAACTCACTGGCCTGCATTTATTTGAAGGTTGCCGTGGGCTGTAAGAGGGCTGCCATTGACAACTTTCTAACAGCAGCTTTTGTCTTTTTCCTCCTGTAGATCATTGTAGGCCAGTTTTCTCCAGCTAGAGGATATCAACAAAATAGCTCCCTTCTAACTCTCCCATTCTGGGGGCATGCATTTATGATCATCACAAAGGAAAGGAAAAGCACAGGAAACGATTGGTTGAATCATTTCTTTTTGTGATTCAAAAGATGGCAAGTTTGAAGGAATGAAGTTGAAGCTCAGAAATAAGGGGCTTGATTCTCCGACCCCCCACCGGGTCGGAGAATCGCCGGGGACTGGCGTGAATCCCACCCCCGCCGTGTCCCGAATTCTCCGCCACCAGAGATTCGGCAGGGGCGGGAATCGCGCCGGTCGGCGGAAATCGCGCCGGCGTCTGAGCGCTGTCAACCTACGCCAGCCGGCGTGGATTGAACCACCTTTCGAACGGCGGGTCAAGGCGGCGCGGGCGGGCTCTGGGGTTCTGGGGGGGCGCGGGGCAATCTGGCCCCGGGGGGTGCCCCCACGATGGCCTGGCCCGCGACCGGGGCCCACCGATCCGCAGGCAGGCCTGTGCCGTGGGGGCACTCTTTTCCTTCCGCCTTCGCCATGGTCTTCACTATGGCAGCGGCGGAAGAGACCCCCTCCACTGCGCATGCACGGGGATGCCGTGTGCGGCCGCCGACGCTCCCGCGCATGCGTCGCACGGCAAAGTCATTTCCGCGCCAGCTGGCGGGGCGCCAAAGTCCTTTCCCGCCAGCCGGCGGGGTGGAAATCACTCCGGCGCGGGCCTAGCCCCTCAAGGTGAGGGCTCGGCCCCTCAAGATGCGGAGAATTCCGCACCTTTGGGGCAGCGCGATGCCGGACTGATTCGCTCCGTTTTTGGCGCCCAAGATGCGCCTTTTAGATTTTGAACTTTAGGAAAATGTCTGCACCCTGTTTATTGTCTAGAATTTAATTGAATTATTTCTTTAATGACTTATCTGAGCAAATATAAAAGTCACTTATTTGAAATGGGTATATAACTGCCGGTAAAACATTTATATCTAACAGGTATTAAACGTTATATCCCAACAGGTATTAAAATTTTTATGGCTGCTAGATTGTCTTTGTTGATCGACTGGAAACAGCCCAGCATAATGTGGTGATGCAATCAGAGAAAATGAAACAAAACAGCATACTAAATTACAATTTTATTAGACGTAATCAAATCAATTGTGATCAGAGGAGATGTGAAGTCTATAGCTCACGCCATACTTAGGGGAGACAAGGAAGTTTCTAAAATTATAACCTCTGATTTTTCTCAGTCATTCTTAACATTGCATTCTGTTTTGAGAACAACTTCCATGTGCTGATGTCCTGTTTTTGTACTCGGGTTAAAGGAGCCTGTTCTTTAAGTACAATGTAATCTGTTTTGAAATTGAAGACTCAGAGGTAGCAAAGGTTCAGCTCCCCAAGTTAACATTGCTAAAATCTGCAGTCTTATTCCAAGATAGGAATCTATTCTGCCGTTAATTGTTAGACCCTGCTTTGAAGTGCAGTGGGAAGGAGGAAGGTTCTACATGTGCATGCTTGGAGCATAAAAAGATTTGCTTATGCTCTCCCTGCTAGTTGAGTCTAAGCATAATATATACAAAATATTGAGAAGGCTTGTAGCCTACTTATTCCCTCTGTGTAATATCATGCAATGAGCCCAAATTCCATAATGTTTACATAAATTATTCAACATTTATCACTATATACAGGAATTTATTTTCTTTTTATTTATTCATGGGATGTGGGCATTGCTGGCTTGGCCAGAATTTATTGTCCATCCCTAATTTCCCTTGAGCCCATGCCGGAAAATCTCAGCAGGTCTGGCAGCATCTGTAGGGAGAGAAAAGAGCGAACGTTTCGAGTCCAGATGACCCTTTGTTAAAGCTATAAGACAGAGAAAGTGGGAAATATTTATACTGTGGAGTGAGAATGAAAGATGAGTCATAGCCACAGAAACCCAGGGAAACGGGGTGCTAATAGACACAGAAGCCACGGGAAAAGAGTATTAATGGACATGGTAATTTCCTTTGAAAAGGTGGTGGTGAGCTACCTCTTGAACCCCCAATATTCAATGAAACCCTGTGGTATATTCCATTTGGAAGATGGCCCGCCTATATAACTCAAGTCAGATTTCCATTAATAGGCTAATTTTGTATTCCACTTCCTACAAAGTACCTAGTCTATATCTTAAGCCTTTTACGTGAATTACAGTACTGTAATAATCTACCACAAAATAGATGAGGGAATCTTAGGAATTTGATTCAATAAAATAACTCTGTAGCACAGTAAAAACATTTCATAAGTCTTGAAACATCTTACCTTGGAGAAGTCTTTGATATGAGTTCCGAAACTCTCTGCATGTAATCAGTGGCTAGCACTACAATTTCTTCATCCTCTGAAAGGTTATCATGAAAAATTCTGTCCAGTAAACGTTTCCACTGAACCTGTGAAATGGAAAAGGGATGGTACTTACATGTACAATTATAGGTGAGAAGATTAACTCTACAAATTTATTTTCAATAAACTAAAGCTACTCACAGTTGGTGCTATGCGCTGCAATTCTCTCAAAGTGATTTTGTTGTACATGGTATTGATGTCTCTTCTTAGAGTATCCGATTCAGAAATTGTTACCTTCAGTCATTTTTTTTTTAGGAAAATAAATTGTATGAGATATTTCCACAAAATGCACTATTGCAACAAATAGTTTCCTTAAATTAACCTGTTACTCACATTTCAACAATAAAGAAATGACAACCACAAATCATGATTGGTTGGTTGTACTATTGGTCTCTGCTGGATGCTGACAAAGGCAGTAACCACAGTGGTCAACCGTTTGGTCACTTCCTCAATCAGATTAGGCACTTTTGCAATCTAAGTTCAATCAGTCAATACGTGGCCATTCCCATTGGGTCCTGTGTGAAAAACAATGTCAAAGCAGAAGTACAAGATAACACGATGTGTGGGCAGTCATCCCAACACTCGTCATTCACTTGTGACTTCACCGACTCGTGACTTGCAATTCACAATGAAATGTAATCAAATATATTACATGCAAGCACTTTGTAATCACAACTTTAGGGAAACCTGCTATGCCGCTGCCACAGTGTGTTGGACAACCACTTGGTGCAATGCACCACTGAATCAAAACACATTTTCAGGTGATGTACGTTTTTGGCCAAATTCTTTCCATTATTTCCTGTAATCAAACTCTGTTGATTTATGTCAGTTGTCTTCCAGCAAATGCTTTTCATTGATATGTTCTTTCGCTAAATCACCCTGAAAACAAGGAGTCCTCAGATGAGCTGGTTTAGAATTTATGAAACAGACCTTGAAATTAGAATCATACAGAGAAGACCATGCAGCCGCAATGTCGGTGCTAGCTCTTTCAAAGAGCTAACCAATTCGTCCCACCCCCCTGCTTTCCTCCTCATCATCAACCCCCCCCCCAAAAAAGCCCTGTAAATTTTGACTTTGCAAATACTTAGCCAATTCTCTTTTGAAAGTTACTATTGGATCTGCTTCCACCATCCTTCAGGTGGTGCATGCCAAACTAACAAATAAGATTTTTTAAATGCTGTACTGTACTCTTAATGCTGGCTTTGCTGATATAACAGCTCATCATTCCATGGCCACATGTGTGCTTCTCCAGCCATTTTGCCTAATGTACATTTTCTTTTCATTGGTTTCAGCAACATTTAACCATATTTACTGATCTTTCAAAAAATACCTGTTATGATATTCTATGTTCTTATTGAACTGAAGTAGCTATTGCCGGTCGATCACACTGTGGTCACAAGTGTCAAGTAAATATTGATCAATGCGAGAGTTCCATAACCTAATGTCCAATATGATTCGGTAATATCTACTGCATCCTAGAATTGACGAAGTACATTATTTATAGCCTACTTTTATGCTATTCAATTTGCTTTCTCTTATGAATGGAATTATGACTGTAATTAGGAGTAAAACAGGAATAATCGATTTAACATTGATTTATGTCAAAGCCTTACAGTAAGTCACAGCCAGTTTGTTGTTTTACTTACATTTGCCAATTGCATCTCTAATTGTAATATCTCTTCTGTCTTCTTTTTGGCATCACCTCCCCCAAGGAGACTCACTAATTTTTCCATCAGATCTTTGTATGCTATCAAAATCTGTTCGATAAAAACATGTGCCGTTAATGGATAAGATATCAATAAATTGTTGTAGTTATTTTAAACTGAGAATTGTTTTCTCTTTCTCAAGAACTTCATGGTTCCTTAATGTCAGAATGAGCTCTGGAATTGCTTGACCACCGCGTTGATTTCAAGGTGTTATTTTCTCTCATGTTCCCATACACCGGCAGGAAAGCAGAGGTTGTGGTGTTCATGTGTGTTGCTAAATTCAGGATGATTGGCGTAGTATTCACAAAGTAGCTTTAACTTGAACAAAGCTATAAATTTATTAACGCTACTAATTTGGATTTGACAAGTACTCCTATATAATAAAGTTGATAATTAACATACAATCTACACCCATCTACAACCAATCTCAACACTATTATAAACTATGATCTGCTCTCACTCACACTATCTTTCCATCAGTCTGTACTCAAGCTATCTCTTTCACTTCTCTCCCCACAAGGCTTAGCATCAATGTCTTATATACTTGTAACTCTAGCTCCCTCTGGTGGCTGATCTAGACATTTCATTAACCTTTGCAGTTCTTACATTTATGATAATACCACAGAGGTGAGGCCACAATCAGAGCAACAAAGATCTTTTTGAAAGGTGGAGCAGGCTTGATAGGCTGAATGGCCTACTCCTGCTCTTGATCCTTATGTAGTTGCTCAATAGACTGTCAATTCTGACCCTGGAAACTAGAACCAGAGTTATTTTTAACAGGAATTGCTGATCACCATCATCAGGGCATTGGGGCCATCCCAATAGATGTCCCATAGGCCCCTCCCCTTTCATACCCCTCCCCCTTTGGGCTCTTCCCCCTTTGGGCCCTTCCCCGAAGTCGGTACTGCCAGAGGATAGTACCAGGGCACTGCCTTGCCATGTCCCCGACCACCAGGGGACTACAATGGCCTCCAAGCCACTGGCGTGGCCATCACATCTGGTCTCTGTTTTGCCAGCGGTAGGAACATTTGACGTTTCCGGAATATTCGGTGTTAAGCCGATTTTGAACACGTAACTGTATTTAAATTAATGGAAATCAGGTTCACACCCTCACTGGAGCATGAACCTGATTACGTAGCCAGTAGTGGGTAGTGGGCGGGGGGGGGGGGGGGCACATATGGCCCTCCCTCTAGAGTTTCCAGCCATTGCGGGATTTGCGCCCGTGACTAACAGGCCAGGAAAATCATAGCCAGGGTTTTATAAATGTGCTTTATATTTTCTCAAGAGAGTCAAAGTGTTGTATTCAATCTCAGGACTTGCAATTACAATGCATTGCACTGCTTCACTTTCGCTGGTGCTCCCACTCGTAAGGAAGACTTGCTGATAGTCGAAGACACATACTTGTCATTCAGTGAATCACAGTCTGTGCTATTTAATTTTAACTGGAGATCAGGCAGCAGCTGACAAAACACAGCCCAACGTGGGTCTCCACTGTCACCTGAACAATAGAACTCAGCTACGACATCTATAAGTGCAACTGACATTGCAAATTTGCCATCAGTTATATCTTCTTTCATAGAAGTAGATCTCAGTGAGACAATGGCAGAAATGTACTCATAATTTAAATTAATTGTCAGTTTCACTTAAAGAAGCCAGAAACAGGAGAGGAACTCAGAAACATACAAAATTATACAGCACAAAAAGACAATGACCTCAATTTCCCAATATGGGGAGCAGCGAAATACATAATTTAAGTCCGTGATGTGCCTCGGGAGCTTAAAAAACTCCTGATTTGTGCACAGGTGTGGTACTTTTGGGGGAAGTTTAAAATTTTGGAATGATGTTTTACCCTGCCTTGATTGCTGTGTGATTCCCTACGTTAGAGGAAAGATTAGCTACATCCACTCAGACATGGATTGTTTCCCCAAGACTAACGCTGGTTTCTGAAGATTTACTTAGAACTTTCTGAGATATAAAGGAGTGCAGCTCTGAGTGAATCAGCTAGCATGTCAGAGCTCACCAGCACGATGGCAACCCAGGCAATAAGTGGGGGTGCGCACTGACGGGAGGGTGACTGGGGGGGTGCACTGTCAGGAGGGTGAGTGGGGGGGTGCACTATCGGGAGGGTGAGTGGGGGAGTGCACTGTCAGGAGGGGGAGTGGGGGGGTGCATTGTCAGGAGGGTGAGTGGGGGGGTGCACTGTCGGGAGGGTGAGTGGGGGGTGTGCACTGTCGGGAGGGGGAGTGGGGGGGCGCACTGTCGGGAGGGTGAGTTGGGGGTGCACTGTCGGGAGGGTGAGTGGGGGGGGTGCACTGTCGGGAGGGGGAGTGGGGGGGCGCACTGTCGGGAGTGTGAGTGGGGGGGGTGCATTGTCAGGAGGGGGAGTGGGGGGGCGCACTGTCGGGAGGGTGAGTGGGGGGGGTGCATTGTCAGGAGGGTGACTGGGGGGGTTCGCTGTCAGGAGGGTGAGTGGGGGGTGTGCACTGTCAGGAGGGTGAGTGGGGGGTGCACAGTCAGGAGGGGGAGTGGGGGGGTGCATTGTCAGGAGGGTGTCTGGGGGGGTGCACAGTCAGGAGGGGGAGTGGAGGGGTGCATTGTCAGGAGGGTGACTGGGGGGGTGCACTGTCAGGAGGGGGAGTGGGGGGTGTGCACTGTCAGGAAGGTGACTGGGGGGGTGCACTGTCAGGAGGGTGAGTGGGGGGTGGGTGCATTGTCAGGAGGGTGACTGGGGGGGGTGCACTGTCAGGAGGATGAGTGGGGGGGTGCATTGTCAGGAGGGTGACTGGGGGGGTGCACTGTCAGGAGGGTGAGTGGGGGGGTACATTGTCAGGAGGGTGACTGGGGGGTGGCACTGTCAGGAGGGGAAGTGGGGGGTGCCCTGAGTGGGGGTGTGCGCTGTCAGGAGGGTGACTGGGGGGGGTGCACTGTCAGGAGGGGGAGTGGGGGGGTGCACTGTCAGGGGGGTGAGTGGGGGGTGTGTGCTGTCAGGAGGGTGAGTTGGGGGTGCACTGTCAGAGGGGTGACTGGGGGGGTGCACTGTCAGGAGGGGGAGTGGGGGGTGTGCACTGTGAGGAGGGGGAGTGGGAGGTGCACTGTCAGGAGGGGGAGTGGGGGGGGGGTGCACTGTCAGGAGGGTGAGTGGGGGTGTGCGCTGTCAGGAGGGTGACTGGGGGCTGCATTGTCAGGGGGGTGAGTGGGGGTGTGCGCTGTCAGGAGGGTGAGTGGGAGGCGCACTGTCAGGAGGGTGAGTGGGGGTTGCACTGTCAGGAGGGTGAGTGGGGTGGTGCACTGTCAGGAGGGTGAGTGGGGGTTGCACTGTCAGGAGGGTGAGTGGGGGTGTGCGCTGTCAGGAGGGTGAGTGGGAGGCGCACTGTCAGGAGGGTGAGTGGGGGGAGCACTGTCAGGAGAGTGAGTGGGGGGGAGTACAGTCAGGAGGATGAGTGGGGGAGCACTGTCAGGAGGGTGAGTGGGGGGGAGTACAGTCAGGAGGATGAGTGGGGGAGCACTGTCAGGAGAGTGAGTGGGGGGGTGCACTATCAGGAGGGTGAGTGGGGGATGCACTGTCAGGAGAGTGAGTGGGGTGATGCACTGTCAGGAGGGTGAGTGGGGCGTGCGCTGTCAGGAGGGTGAGTGGGGTGGTGCACTGTCATGAGGGTGAGTGGGGTGGTGCACTGTCAGGAGGGTGAGTGGGGGGTGTGCGCTGTCAGGAGAGTGAGTGGGGGGGGTGCACTGTCAGGAGGGTGAGTGGGGGGTGTGCGCTGTCAGGAGAGTGAGTGGGGGCGTGCACTGTCAGGAGGGTGAGTGGGGGGGGAGTACTGTCAGGAGAGTGAGTGGGGGGAGCACTGTCAGGAGGGTGAGTGGGGGGGAGTACAGTCAGGAGGGTGAGTGGGGGGGGAGTACTGTCAGGAGAGTGAGTGGGGGGTGTGCGCTGTCAGGAGAGTGAGTGGGGGGGTGCACTGTCAGGAGGGTGAGTGGGGGGGAGTACAGTCAGGAGGGTGAGTGGGGGAGCACTGTCAGGAGGGTGAGTGGGGGGTGCGCTGTCAGGAGGGTGAGTGGAGTGGTGCACTGTCAGGAGGGTGAGTGGGGGGGTGCACAGTCAGGAGGGTGAGTGGGGGGTGCACTGTCAGGAGGGTGAGTGGGGGGTGCACTGTCAGGAGGGTGAGTGGGGGGGTGCACTGTCAGGAGGGTGAGTGGGGGGGGAGTACAGTCAGGAGGATGAGTGGGGGGAGCACTGTCAGGAGAGTGAGTGGGGGGTGCACTGTCAGGAGGGTGAGTGGGGGTGTGCACTGTTAGGAGGGTGAGTGGGGGGTGCACTGTCAGGAGGGTGAGTGGGGTGGTGCACTGTCAGGAGGGTGAGTGGGGGGGGAGTACAGTCAGGAGGGTGAGTGGGGGGGAGTACAGTCAGGAGGGTGAGTGGGGGAGCACTGTCAGGAGGGTGAGTGGGGGGGTGCACAGTCAGGAGGGTGAGTGGGGGGTGCACTGTCAGGAGGGTGAGTGGGGGGTGCACTGTCAGGAGGGTGAGTGGGGGGGTGCACTGTCAGGAGGGTGAGTGGGGGGGAGTACAGTCAGGAGGATGAGTGGGGGGAGCACTGTCAGGAGAGTGAGTGGGGGGTGCACTGTCAGGAGGGTGAGTGGGGGTGTGCACTGTCAGGAGGGTGAGTGGGGGGCGCACTGTCAGGAGAGTGAGTGGGGGGAGTACAGTCAGGAGGGTGAGTGAGGGGTGCACTGTCAGGAGGGTGAGTGGGGGGGAGTACAGTCAGGAGGGTGAGTGGGGGGGTGCACAGTCAGGAGGGTGAGTGGGGGGTGCACTGTCAGGAGGGTGAGTGGGGGGGTGCACTGTCAGGAGGGTGAGTGGGGGGGAGTACAGTCAGGAGGGTGAGTGGGGGTGTGCGCTGTCAGGAGGGTGACTGGGGGCTGCATTGTCAGGGGGTGAGTTGGGATGTGCGCTGTCAGGAGGGTGAGTGGGAGGCGCACTGTCAGGAGGGTGAGTAGGGGGGTGCACTGTCAGGAGGGTGAGTGAGGGGGTGCACTGTCAGGAGAGTGAGTGGGGGTTGCACTGTCAGGAGGGTGAGTGGGGGGTGTGCGCTGTCAGGAGAGTGAGTGGGGGGGTGCACTGTCAGGAGGGTGAGTGGGAGAGCACTGTCAGGAGGGTGAGTGGGGGGGTGCACTGTCAGGAGGGTGAGTGGGGGGGAGTACAGTCAGGAGGATGAGTGGGGGAGCACTGTCAGGAGGGTGAGTGGGGGGGGAGCACTGTCAGGAGGGTGAGTGGGGGGAGCACTGTCAGGAGAGTGAGTGGGGGGGGTGCACTGTCAGGAGGGTGAGTGGGGTGGTGCACTGTCAGGAGGGTGAGTGGGGGATGCACTGTCAGGAGAGTGAGTGGGGGATGCACTGTCAGGAGGGTGAGTGGGGGGTGCACTGTCAGGAGGGTGAGTGGGGGGTGCGATGTCAGGAGGGTGAGTGGGGCGTGCGATGTCAGGAGGGTGACTGGGGTGGTGCACTGTCAGGAGGGTGAGTGGGGGGGTGCACTGTCAGGAGGGTGAGTGGGGGTTGCACTGTCAGGAGGGTGAGTGGGGTGGTGCACTGTCATGAGGGTGAGTGGGGGGGTGCACTGTCAGGAGGGTGAGTGGGGGGTGCACTGTCAGGAGGGTGAGTGGGGTGGTGCACTGTCATGAGGGTGAGTGGGGGGGTGCACTGTCAGGAGGGTGAGTGGGGGAGCACTGTCAGGAGGATGAGTGGGGTGGTGCACTGTCAGGAGAGTGAGTGGGGTGGTGCACTGTCAGGAGGGTGAGTGGGGGGTGCACTGTCAGGAGGGTGAGTGGGGGGCGCACTGTCAGGAGAGTGAGTGGGGGGGAGTACAGTCAGGAGGGTGAGTGGGGGAGCACTGTCAGGAGGGTGAGTGGGGTGGTGCACTGTCAGGAGGGTGAGTGGGGGGGAGTACAGTCAGGAGGGTGAGTGGGGGAGCACAGTCAGGAGAGTGAGTGGGGGGTGCACTGTCAGGAGGGTGAGTGGGTGGTGCTCTGTCAGAAGGGTGAGTGGGGGGGAGTACAGTCAGGAGGGTGAGTGGGGGGAGCACAGTCAGGAGGGTGAGTGGGGGGAGCACTGTCAGGAGAGTGAGTGGGGTGGTGCACTGTCAGGAGGGTGAGTGGGGGGGAGCACTGTTAGGAGGGTGAGTGGGGGATGCGCTGTCAGGAGGGTGAGTGGGGGGGGTGCGCTGTCAGGAGAGTGAGTGGTGGGGTGCACTGTCAGGAGGGTGAGTGGGGGGTGTGCGCTGTCAGGAGAGTGAGTGGGGGGGTGCACTGTCAGGAGGGTGAGTGGGGGGGGAGTACTGTCAGGAGAGTGAGTGGGGGGGTGCGCTGTCAGGAGAGTGAGTGGGGGGGGAGTACTGTCAGGAGAGTGAGTGGGGGGGTGCACTGTCAGGAGGGTGAGTGGGGGGGTGCACTGTCAGGAGGGTGAGTGGGGCAGCACTGTCAGGAGAGTGAGTGGGGTGGTGCACTGTCAGGAGGGTGAGTGGGGGGAGCACTGTCAGGAGGGTGAGTGGAGTGGTGCACTGTCAGGAGGGTGAGTGGGGGGGTGCACAGTCAGGAGGGTGAGTGGGGGGTGCACTGTCAGGAGGGTGAGTGGGGGGTGCACTGTCAGGAGGGTGAGTGGGGGTGTGCACTGTTAGGAGGGTGAGTGGGGGGTGCACTGTCAGGAGGGTGAGTGGGGTGGTGCACTGTCAGGAGGGTGAGTGGGGGTGCTCTGTCAGGAGGGTGAGTGGGGGGTGCACTGTCAGGAGGGTGAGTGGGGGGCGCACTGTCAGGAGAGTGAGTGGGGGGAGTACAGTCAGGAGGGTGAGTGAGGGGTGCACTGTCAGGAGGGTGAGTGGGGGGGAGTACAGTCAGGAGGGTGAGTGGGGGGGTGCACAGTCAGGAGGGTGAGTGGGGGGTGCACTGTCAGGAGGGTGAGTGGGGGGGTGCACTGTCAGGAGGGTGAGTGGGGGGAGTACAGTCAGGAGGATGAGTGGGGTGGTGCACTGTCAGGAGGCTGAGTGGGGGTGTGCGCTGTCAGGAGGGTGACTGGGGGCTGCATTGTCAGGGGGTGAGTGGGGGTGTGCGCTGTCAGGAGGGTGAGTGGGAGGCGCACTTTCAGGAGGGTGAGTAGGGGGGTGCACTGTCAGGAGGGTGAGTGAGGGGGTGCACTGTCAGGAGAGTGAGTGGGGGTTGCACTGTCAGGAGGGTGAGTGGGGGAGTACTGTCAGGAGGGTGAGTGGGGGGTGTGCGCTGTCAGGAGGGTGAGTGGGGTGGTGCACTGTCAGGAGGGTGAGTGGGGGAGCACTGTCAGGAGAGTGAGTGGGGTGGTGCACTGTCAGGAGGGTGAGTGGGGGGGAGTACAGTCAGGAGGATGAGTGGGGAGCACTGTCAGGAGAGTGAGTGGGGGGGAGCACTGTCAGGAGAGTGAGTGGGGGGGAGCACTGTCAGGAGGGTGAGTGGGGCGTGCGATGTCAGGAGGGTGAGTGGGGTGGTGCACTGTCAGGAGGGTGAGTGGGGGGGTGCACTGTCAGGAGGGTGAGTGGGGTGGTGCACAGTCAGGAGGGTGAGTGGGGGTGTGCGCTGTCAGGAGGGTGAGTAGGGTGGTGCACTGTCAGGAGGGTGAGTGGGGGGGTGCACAGTCAGGAGGGTGAGTGGGGGGTGCACTGTCAGGAGGGTGAGTGGGGGGTGCACTGTCAGGAGGGTGAGTGGGGGGGTGCACTGTCAGGAGGGTGAGTGGGGGGGAGTACAGTCAGGAGGGTGAGTGGGGGTGCACTGTCAGGAGGGTGAGTGGGGGGGAGTACAGTCAGGAGGGTGAGTGGGAGGCGCACTGTCAGGAGGGTGAGTGGGGGGTGCACTGTCAGGAGAGTGAGTGGGGGGTGCACTGTCAGGAGGGTGAGTGGGGGGTGCACTGTCAGGAGGGTGAGTGGGGGGCGCACTGTCAGGAGAGTGAGTGGGGGGAGTACAGTCAGGAGGGTGAGTGGGGGGGAGTACAGTCAGGAGGGTGAGTGGGGGGTGCACTGTCAGAAGGGTGAGTGGGGGGGAGTACAGTCAGGAGGGTGAGTGGGGGGAGCACTGTCAGAAGGGTGAGTGGGGGGGAGTACAGTCAGGAGGGTGAGTGGGGGGAGCACTGTCAGGAGAGTGAGTGGGGTGGTGCACTGTCAGGAGAGTGAGTGGGGGGTGCACGGTCAGGAGAGTGAGTGGGGGTGTGCGCTGTCAGGAGGATGAGTGGGGATGTGCACTGTTAGGAGGGTGAGTGGGGGGGAGTACAGTCAGGAGGGTGAGTGGGGGTGTGCGCTGTCAGGAGGGTGAGTGGGGGGGTGCACTGTCAGAAGGGTGAGTGGGGGGGAGTACAGTCAGGAGGGTGAGTGGGGGGAGCACTGTCAGGAGGGTGAGTGGGGGGAGCACTGTCAGGAGGGTGAGTGGGGGGAGCACTGTCAGGAGGGTGAGTGGGGGTGGTGCTGTCAGGAGGGTGAGTGGGGGGGTGCACGGTCAGGAGAGTGAGTGGGGGTGTGCGCTGTCAGGAGGATGAGTGGGGATGTGCACTGTTAGGAGGGTGAGTGGGGGGGAGTACAGTCAGGAGGGTGAGTGGGGGTGTGCGCTGTCAGGAGGGTGAGTGGGGGGTGCACTGTCAGGAGGGTGAGTGAGGGGGTGCACTGTCAGGAGGGTGAGTGGGGGGTGCGCTGTTAGGAGGGTGAGTGGGGGTGTGCACTGTCAGGAGGGTGAGTGGGGGGGTGCACTGTCAGGAGGGTGATTGGGGGGAGCGCTGTTAGGAGGGTGAGTGGGGGCGTGCACTGTCAGGAGGGTGAGTGGGGGGGTGCACTGTAAGGAGGGTGAGTGGGGGCTGCACTGTCAGGAGGGTGAGTGGGGGTGCAATGTCAGGAGGGTGATTGGGGGAGCGCTGTTAGGAGGGTGAGTGGGGTGTGCACTGTCAGGAGGGTGAGTGGGGAGGAGCACTGTAAGGAGTGTGAGTGGGGTGTGCACTGTCAGGAGGGTGGGGGTGTGCACTGTCAGGGGTTAAGCTCTGCAGTTTCAAAGGCTGGCAGATCTTGTAAAATGGTGGTGGGAAGTCACCACTGGGCCTTCAAATATTGGTGAGAATTTTCAGGCCGGTCCCGTCGACGGCAAACGGCCGCTGTGGGTTTCCCAGGTACCTGCAGTGGGAAACCCCATTGACATTGGTCAGACCAGAAATCTGGGGCGAAATTCTCCGTAAACGGCGCGAAGTCCGCCAACCGGTGCCAAAAATGGCGCAAATCAGTCCGGCATTGCGCCGCCCCAAAGGTGCGGAATCCTCCGCATCTTGAGCCGCCGAGCCCTAACCTTGAGGGGCTAGGCCCGTGCCGGACTGATTTCCGCCCCGCCAACTGGCGGGAAAGGCCTTTGGTGCCCCGCCAGCTGGCGCGGAAATGACATTGCCGGGCGGCGCATGCGCGGGAGCGTCAGCAGCCGCTCACGGCATCCCCGCGCATGCGCAGTGGAGGGGGTCTCTTCACGGTGGTGACCGTGGCGAAGGCGGAAGGAAAAGAGTGCCCCCACAGCACAGGCCCGCCCGCGGATTGGTGGGCCCCGATCGCGGGCCAGGCCACCGTGGGGCCACCCCCCGGTCCAGATCGCCCCCCCCCCCAGTACCCCGGAGCCCGCCCACGCCGCCTTGTCCCGCCGGTAAGAGAGGTGGTTTAATCCACGACGGCGGGACAGGCATTCCAGCAGCTGGACTTCGGCCTATCCGGGCCGGAGAATCACCGGGTGGGGCCCGCCAACTGGCGCTGCGCGATTCCCGCCCCCTCCGAATCTCCGGTGCCGGAGAATTCGGCAACTGGCGGGGGTGGGATTCACGCCAGCCCCCGGCGATTCTCCGACCTGGCGGGGGGTCGGAGAATCCCGCCCCTGTTTCTGGAACATATTCAATTCCCTGTCACAAAGAAGGGGTTAGAAAAGGGGGGAATGTCATGGTTGCAGGCTCAACCACGCTTTTCTTACCACCAAGCTCCACAATTACAAAGCTCTCCTAGCTGGCCTCCCAATTTCTACCCTCCATAAACATGAGCTTACCCGAAGCTCTGTCACCTTTGTCCCAACTCACACCAAATCCTGTTGACCCACCGCTGTGCATACTAACCTGCATTAGCTCCCAATACATCAAAGCCTCAAACTTAAAATTCTTGTCCTTTTTTTCAGATCCTTCCATGGCCTCACTCCTCCCTATCTCTGCAACTTCCTAAACCCTCACAACCCTCCAACTCTGGGCTCTTGTCCAGCCTTGACTTTCTTCGTGTGAGAAATATAAAAATAAAAATTGAGAAGTAGTGGTGAATAGGTATAAAATATTAGTGAAAATATATCTCTGTGCAGCCCTGGTCTCAAAGCTGTAGGAAGAGCATTGAGACAATAGAGAGGATACCGCAGTGAAACTCTATGAAGCAGCGTGGTATAACGAAATACAGATATGAAAAAGGAATTATGACTGATTTCATACAGAGAAGATTACAGAGTGATTTGAAAGAGTTGTTAAAGAAATTATAAAGCGATTAGATTGATATAAACAAATTGTTTCTATTGATTGATGAGCCTAGAATATGGGGACATAGGGCAAAATTTATTGCTTGCGATGGTGGCCCAGCTGAACCATGGTTAGAGAGCCATTCTGAACCCTTCCACTCGATTTGGTGCCAATTAGGCGTTTACCTGGTTAGCATCTAATTCCTGATTGTGTCCAGGGGTGGATATCCTGCCTCCAATAACTGCTGACTAATCAAGGCCAGCAGATCTCCAATGCCCATCGAGTCACCAGGAGCAGTGGACACTGTTGATTCTGTTAGATGTCCGGGTTGCGGGATCACCGCTGGAGCCTGGAGGGTGAGTAGATACAGCAGGTTCGCCAGGACCAGTTGCGGAGGCACTGATGAGGGGAGGAGAGTTAATTTTGAAGGGCAGGCTTCAACTGTGGGTAGCCCTTACCTCCGGTGGGTGTCTCCACGGGGTATGAACAGCCCAAGTAGGAGGGCCCCTGTCCCCAGGCCACAGGTATACCTTCCAGGGTTCACTTAGTTGGTTGCCCACATGGCATGGCCCCCACCCACTGATGATTTAATGCAGTAGCACAGTAATGACAAGATGAGGACCTTAAGTAGCATCAATTGATTTCCATTGAGAAGGCTTTCCTTTATGTTTCCTGCCTTGGACTTACTGGGTGGGAGGGCGGGGGGGGGGGGGGGGTTTGGGAAGACCACAGGGTCTTCATCCACACCTTTCCATCTGATTATATGGGCCCCACTGTCTCCCAGCGCACCTACGTAGTATTAAATTCAATTAAATTCAACCCACTGATACAAAATTAAACACAAGGAATTTCGGGCAATTTTTCAAAGAGGGTTGTAAGCTATGAAAGATATTATTCATGGCAGTGACTGAAGCAAGGTATGAACATTTAAAATAATTAGTCAGATAGGTGTTTAAAGGAACAGGAAGAAAACAAGATATAGGGACATAGCAGGAATGCAGGGTTAGCACATGTGTATGATAAACACTTCCATAGATCATTTGGACAAATAGCCAGTTTCTTTCTTACAATTTCTGCATAATTCTAAGTAATTCTGTGATCTAGGAACATACGACTTAGGAGCAGGCATATACCATTCAGCCTTTGAGCCTGTTCCACTAGATTATCATGGCTGAACTGTTATGGTCTCAACTCTACTTTCCTGTCTATCTCCAATAACCCTCGACTCTCTTGTCTAGCAAAAATCTATCTTACTCTGCCTTGAATAAATGTAGTGACTCAGTCTTCATTGCTTTCTGGGTATGAGAATTTCACAGACTAATGACCCTCTGAGAGAAAAAAATTCTCCTCATCTCAGTCTTAAATTCTTATTCTTAAACTGTGTCCCCTATTTCTAGTCTCCACAAGAGGAAATATGCTCTCGTTAGCCATGCTATCAAGGATCTTATATGTCTCCATCTTGTAAACTCCACTGTAAGTTCAACTTGTTCAACCTTTCGTCGTAAGATAAGCCCTTCACCCCAAGAATAAGTCGGGTGAACCTTCCCTGAACTGCTTCCAGCGCAATTTTATCTTTTTTTCAAATAAGGAGACCAGGGGCGTCATTCTCCGACCCCCTGCCGGGTTGGAGAATCGCCGGGGGCTGCCGTGAATCCCGCCCCCGCCGGTTGCCGAAGTCTCCGGTACCGGATATTCGGCGGGGGCGGGAATCGGGCCGTACCGGTTGGCGGGCCCCCCCGCTGGATTCTCCAGCCCAGATGGGCCGAAGTCCCGCCGATAAATTGTCTGTCTCACCTGCGTGGATTAAACCACCTTTTCAACGGCGGGACAAGGCGGCGTGGGCGGGCTTCGGGATCCTGGGGCGATCTGGCCCTGGGGGGTGCCCCCACGGTGGCCTGGCCCGCGATCGGGACCCACCGATCCGCGGGCGGGCCTGTGCCATGGGGGCACTCTTTCCCTTCCGCCTCCGCTATGGTCTCCACCATGGCGGAGGCGGAAGAGACTCCCTCCACTGCGCATGCGCGGGAAACTTTCAGCGGCCGCTGACGCTCCCGCGCATGCGCCGCCCCGACATGTCATTTCCGCGCCAGCTGGCGGGGCAACAAAGGCCGTTTCCGCCAGCTGGCGGGGCGGAAATTCCTCCGGTGTCGGCCCAGCCCCTCAATGTTGGGGCTCGGCCCCAAAAGATGCGGAGCATTCCGCACCTTTGGGGCGGCGCGATGCCCGTCTGATTGGCGCCGTTTTGGGCAGCAGTCGGCGGACATCGCGTCGTTTGAGGAGAATTTCGCCCCAGAAAACACTATGCAGTACTCCATAAGTGGTCTCAATAATACCCTGTACAGCTGTAGTAAAACCTTCCTAATATTATATACAGATATTCTATACAGATCCCTCTCTACCACCCAGTTCTGTAATCTCTCTCCATTTCAATAATATTCTACTTTTCTAATCTTCCTGTCAATGTGGAAAATTCACATTTTCTCACATTATACTCCATCTGCCCCCTCACTTAACCCTTTGCACTCTTTACCTCCTCTTAACAATGTACTTTCCTACCTATCCTGGCGTCCTTGACAGATTTAGTTACCTTTTGTCCCTTAATCCAAGTCATTGATATAGTTGTAAATAGTTGCGGTCCAGCAGTGGTCTCTGTGGCACTCCATTCCTTGGAACTTGGCAACCCAAAAAATACAATTGTTTCCCTACTCTCTACTTCCTGTTAGTTATCTTGTGTATTAATCTTTGCTGTGGCACCTTATCAATATCTTTTGAAATTCTAAGTTGTTATGATCCCAGTTGATGTTATAACTGGACGGGAAGATCTTAAAAGAGAAACCTGGCTCAAAAAAGCATAACTTTTACCTTTTTTTGATAAAATGTGCAGGAACAGAGTCACAGGACCACTAATTAGTTTTAACAAGAAAAAATATTTATTAAATATGAAAACATTGTATTATAATACAATATGCCTTTACTCCCCCCTTCCCCTTAGTTTAACAATTAAACCCTGGTTTTAGGATCAACGCAGATTACAAAGTATATCTTATTCTACAGTGGTCTCATTAACACAAAGTCCGTTTTTAAGCACACAAGATGTCTGTGGTCAAATATACGCACCACTGTGAACCCAAGTTAATGTTTGTGGCTTTCTCCTCAGAATCCCCCTCAGATAATTGGCACACGAGAATTTTGAAACTCCACTTCCAAAAATACACTTAAAAAAATATTTTCCTATTATAATGCTTTCCCTCGTTGGTTCTCTTTCCGAAATCGAGTTTTACAAATAACACTGCTAAACAAAGCTTCCACTCCACTTTTTTAAAAATAATATTTTATTAAGGTATTTGAAAATGTTTATAACAATAACAAAAACAATGACATCAACATGGTAAAATAAACATTTCCCCCCCCCCAGCCCAATCTTCACACACCTCAACCAGACAACAACAATCCACCCCCCCCCCTCCCCCCCCCCCACCCCTCAGAATGCTGCTTCTGCTGACATTTTTAATTTTCCCCGAGAAAGTCGACGAACGGCTGCCACCTCCGGGTGAACCCTAACATTGACCCTCTTAAGGCGAACTTTATTTTCTCGAGACTGAGAAACCCAGCCATGTCACTAACCCAGGTCTGTACACTCGGGGGCTTCGAGTCCCTCCACATTAATAAGATCCGTCTCCGAGCTACCAGGGAGGCAAAGGCCAAGACGTCGGCCTCTTTCGCCCCCTGAACTCCCGGAACTTCCGACACTCCAAAGATCGCTACCTCCAGACTCGGCACCACCCGTGTTTTTAGCACCGTGGACATTGCCTTAGCAAAACCCTCTCAGCTTCGGGCATGCCCAAAACATGTGGACATGATTTGCTGGGCTTCCCGCGCACCTCGCACCCCTGTCCTCTACCCCGAAAAACCTGTTCATCCTAGCCACTGTCATGTGTGCCCGGCAGACTACCTTAAATTGTATCAGGCTAAGCGTGGCGCACGATGAAGAGGTATTAACCCTGCTTAGGGCATCCGCCCATCTCTCCTCCTAGCGCGATCTCCCACTTGCCCTTAAGCTTCTCCACCAGAGTTCCCTCCGCCTCCGAAAGCTCCTGGTAAATATCTGAAACCTTCCCCTCTCCCACCCAGGTACTGGAGACTACTCTATCCTATATCCCCCGTGGCGGCATCAGCAGAAAGGCCGGCACCTGTTTTCTCAGGAAGTCTCGCACCTGCAAATACCTAAAACCATTCCCTGCTGTCAATTTAAATTTATCCTCCAAAGCTTTCAAGCTGGGAAAGCTCCCGTCTATAAATAGATCCCCCATCCTTCTAATTACTGCCCTTTGCCAACTCCGGAACCCGCCATCTAACCTACCCAGTACAAACTTGTGGTTGTTATAAATTGGGGTCCAAATCGATGCTCCCTCCACTCTCTTATATCTCCTCCACTGCCCCCAGATCCTCAGAGCCGCCACTACCACCGGACTTGTGGAGTATCGGGCCAGCGAGAACGGCAGTGGTGCCGTTACCAATGCTCCCAGACTGGTGTCTTTACATGACGCCCATGCCGGCCCCTCCCCCACTATCAAACTTCCTGATCATGGCTATATTAGCCACCCAGTAGTAATTGCAGAAGTTTGGCAGCGCCAACCCACCCTCCCCTTGACTGCGCTCCAGCAACACTTTCTTCACTCGCAGGGTTTTACCCGCCCACACAAAGCCCAAAATAATCTTATTCACCCGATTGGAAAAGGCCTTAGGGATGAAGATGGGGAGGCACTGAAAGACAAACAGAAATCTGGGGAGGACCGTCATTTTCATGGTCTGTACCCTCCACACCAGTGATAGCGGGAGCATGTCCCATCTCTTAAAGTCCCCTTCCATTTGTTCTACCAACCGGGATAGGTTTAACTTGTGTAGTACCTCCCATTTCCTGGCACCTGGATTCCCAGATATCGCAAGCTCTTCCCTACCATTCTAAGCGGCAGCTCTCCCAGTCTCTTCTCCTGCCCTCTTGCCTGGATCGCAAACATCTCGCTTTTCCCCATGTTCAATTTATAACCCGAAAAATCGCCAAGATTCACATTACTTCCCCCATCCCCTCCAACGGGTCCGAAATGTACAAGAGCAGGTCATCTGCGTAGAGCGAGACCCGGTGCTCCACCCCCCCCCCAAACCAGTCATTTCCAGTTCCTAGAGGCCCTTAACGCAATGGCCAATGGCTCTATGGCCAGAGCAAACAGTAACGGGGAGAGGGGGCACACTTGCCTCGCCCCTCGGTGTAGTTCCAAATACCCTGACCTCAGCCAGTTCGTATGCATACTCGCTACTGGTGCCTGATAGAGCAGCCGCACCCAGTGAATAAAGCCCTCACCAAACCCAAACCTTCCCAGCGCCTCCCACAGGTAATCCCACTCCACCCGATCAAAAGCCTTCTCCGTATCCATCGCTACCACCACCTCCGCCTCCTCTCCTTCTGAGGGCATCATAATAACATTTAGAAGCCTTCGAATATTGGGCTTGAGTTGCCTGCCTTTTACAAATCCCGTCTGGTCTTCCCCTATCACCCCCGGGACACAATCCTCTATACTTGTGGCCAGTACCTCAGCCAGCAGTTTGGCATCCACATTCAGTAGAGAAATCAGCCTGTATGACCCGCATTGCTCTGGATCCTTCGCCCGTTTCAAGATCAATGAAATCGAGGCCTGCGACATTGTTGGGGGGAGGACTCCCTTCTCTCTTGCTTCCTTAAATGTCCTCACCAGCAATGGGCTCAATATCTCTGAACATCTATTATAGAATTCCACCAATTGTTTCTTCAATCTCAATTGGGGCTCCCAGCCCCTCCACCAGGTCTTCCTTCACCCTCGGGAACCTCAACTGATCCAGAAATTGCCTCATCGCCTCCACGCCAGCCGGGGGTTCTGACTCATCTAATTTACTATAAAAGTCCTTAAACACCTCGTTCACCCCCGCTGGGTCCAGGACAGTATTACTGTCTCTACTCTTTACTTTACCTATCTCCTTGGCCACCTCTCTTTTCCTGAGCTGGTGCACCAACATTCTGCTTGCCTTTTCCCCATACTCCTAGATCGCCCCCTTGCCTTCTTCAACTGTTCCACTGCTTTCCCTGTGGTCAACAGCCCAAACTCCACCAGTAACCTCCGCCGCTCCCTCAGTAACACCACATCCGGGGCCTCCGAGTATCTCCTGTCCACCTGGAGTATCTATTCCACTAATCTATCCCTCTCAGCCCGTTCCACCTTTTCTCTGTGGTTCCATATCGAGATTAATTCCCCTCTGACTACTGCCTTGAAAGCTTCCCAGACCGTCGCTGCAGAGACCTCCCCCGTATCATTTGTTTCCAGGTAGTTCTGGATGGACTTGTTAACCCGCCCACAGACCGCCTCGTCCGCTAGAAACCCCACATCCAGTCTCCACAGCGGGCGTTGCCCTCTCTCCACACTATATCGTAGATCCACCCAGTGTGGGGCATGCAATTGCCGAGTACTCAGTATCCACCACCTTCGGTATTAGCGCACTGCTCAGAATAAAAAAAGGTCGATGCGAGAGTATACCTTGTGGACATGTGAAAAAAAGGAAAACTCCTTCGTCCTTGGACGTGCAAACCTCCATGGATCTACTCCCCCCATCTGTTCCATAAAACCCTTCAATTCCTTTGCCGCAGCCGGCCTCCTCCCTGTCCTGGATTTTGACCGGTCCAGTTCCGGATCAATGACTGTGTTGAAGTCCCCTCCCATGATCAGGTTATGTGACTCTAAGTCTGGGATTTTACCTAACACCCGCCTCATAAATTCCACGTCGTCCCAATTCAGAGCATATATGTTCACAAGTACCACTCGCCCCCCCTCGAGCTTCCCACTCACCATTATGTACCTAACCCCCTTGTCTGACACGATTCTCCCTGCCTCGAATGCCACTCGTTTGCTGATCAAGATCGCTACCCCCCTGGTCTTTGAGTCCAGTCCTGAGTGGAACACTTGGCTAACCCACCCCTTCCTCAATCTCGTCTGGTCTGTAACCTTTAGGTATGTCTCTTCCTCTCCACTTTTAACAGCAAATCCAGTCCAGGATTTCGAACCAGCGCCAAAAGATTTCTTTGTCTTGACCACTGTGCAAACTGCTCACAATTGCTTTAATTCTCGATCCTCAGACTGTATTAAAATTACATCAAGTTTTTCATCCATCTCGGAAGTCTACTGTCCCACTTTAAGCCTATTTGCCGCGATGTCTCTTTAACTCAGAAAACTTTGTTCACTCTTCCTTGAATTCTTCCGAACAATACTTTGGTCTCTGTTCACTTAACTCCAGTCGTCTTAAATACTCTTTCTATCCCAATTCCCTGGTTATCTGGACTGTAACTTGTACTTTTGGAAGCCTGCCTCTTTGCAGCTCCCACTGTTGCTCTTTAAAGTCGTCAATATGATGTTATGTCCCAACAGCGTTGCCAATATTGTGGGTATTTCTATTTATCTCGGTGAACCATAAGTCTTTCCCTTATATCGGTCAAATGACCACACAACCAGTTAGTCAGTTCAAAAGATGGTTTATTTACACACACATTACTTCGACATGCAAACACAATATCTACTACGAGTTAAACTACACCTATCAGCTGCAATAACTGATCAGGGGCGTCATGGTGGAAAGAGGAAGGGAAAGAGTGCCCCCACGGCACAGGCCCGCCCGCGGATCGGTGGGCCCCGATCGCGGGCCAGGCCACCGTGGGGGCACCCCCCGGGGTCAGATCGCCCCGCGCCCCCCCCCAGGACCCCGGAGCCCGCCCACGCCGCCTGGTCCCGCCGGTAAATACCAGGTTTGATTTACGCCGGCGGGACAGGCAATTTCTGGGCGGGACTTCGGCCCATCCGGGCCGGAGAATTGAATGGGGGGTCCCGCCAACCGGCGGGGGGTCGGAGAATGACGCCCCTGATCTCGTGATTGACGCCCATTCTCCACCCCGCGCCAAGCGCAATTTCAGCACGGAGGCTCGGAGAATCCCGCCTCCTGTCTCCAACTGCTCTCAAATTATCTAAACTAAATTTAAAAACTTTCTACCTTACAAGGAACTCCAGTTGCTGAGCAACTGCATGCTTGTGCCTTTGATTTATTTTTCACACCGTTGCCCTCTCTAAGCGAAATAGAAACTCAGTTGAAACTTAACTAACCCCCACACATACAAACATCTTTGTCCAGCATGAATCTAACGACAGGTTTTACCTTTCCAGGCATAAAAACATAAATTAAACACGTTTAAAACTACACCTTGGGCGGGATTCTTCGGCCTTGCTCGCCAGGCGACTGGAAATTCCCACTCGGGGTCAATGGGTCTTTACACGGTCCGTGTCCCGTCCGTGGTGATCTTGCTGTGGGCGCAGCCAAAGAATCCAGCCCTTATTTATAATGTTTACCGATGCAAATATATATCCCTTAAAACTATCTTTGTTTTACTGACTAAGTATACCACATCTACAGGTTCCCATTATCTACCTTATTGTTGCTGCTTCCTCAAAAAAGACCAATAAAGTAGTTAAAAATGAGATCCCTTTCAGAAAGTTATGTTGGCTCTGGCTGATCACATTATGATTTCCCAGCATCCTGCTATCACGTCCTCAATAATGAATTCTAACAATTTACCTATGACGGACATTAGGCTAACTGACCTGTAGATTCAAGCTTTATGTCTTCCTCCTTTGTTGAGTAGCAGTAACGTTAGCTATTGTCCTACCTGCTCAGGCCCTTCCAGAATCTAATGAATTTTGGAAGATTAGAACCAATGCATCTACTATCTCTGCAGCCACTTTCTTTAAGACCTGAGGATGCAGGCCCTTTAGTCCTAGGGACTTGTCAGTGTTTAGGTTTAATAGTTTTTCTGGTATCCTTTCCCTGGTGATGGTAATTGTTTTAAGTTCCTCTCTCCTGTTCACCTCTTGATTTTCCAGTATCTTTGGGAAGTTCGCTAAGTATTCTATAGTGAAGACAGACACTAAATATCTGTTCAATACCTCCTACATTTCCATGTTCTAAATTATTATTTCCCCATATTCACTGTCTAGAGAACCAACATGAGTTTTTACTTGGACTTTTCCTATTTAAATACTGTAGAAACACTTACTATCTATTCTTTATATTACTAGCTAGTTTCTCTCGTTCGTTAATTTATCACTTGTTTTTAGTCATTTTCTGTTGGTTCTTAAAATCTGACTGATCTTCTGCCCTGACACTAATCTTTTTAGATTTCTACAGTGCTCCTTTCAATTTGATACAACTCGTAACTTCATTATTTAGCCACAGATGATGCACCCTTCTCAAAGAGTCTTTCTTTCTCTGGGATAAATCTTAGCTAAGAGTTACTAAATATCTCTTGAAAAGTCAGTTACTGCATCTCTAGTATCCGACCTTCTAACCTAGTTTCCTAGTTCACTGTTATGTTCATTGCATTGAAATCTAGTCTCATTGCTCATTACCCGATCTAGAATAGCCTGCAACCTTGTTGGCATTAAAAGGTAACGCTGCAAGAAATTGTCCCGAATATATTCTATAAATCATGTTCCAGGCTACCTTTGCCAATTTGTTTTGCCCAATCTATATGAAGATTAAAGTCACCCATGATTAATGCAGTACCTTTCTCACACACCCCAGATATTTCTTCCTGTATACTTTGTCCTGCAGTGTAACTACTGTTAGAGGGCAATGGGCTGGACATTGGACATTGACCTGCTTTCCAATGGGACGGGTGTGGAGAACTTGATCCTGAGAGCTACGGCTTTGGTCTACACAGCGTTCAGTTTGGCTATGACAACTCGCTGACAGTATGCAAATAAGGCTTGAATCTCTAAATGACTTGGATTGCATACCAGTAACAATGGTAACGAGGTTCATGCTCTGCCCATTCACTTCCCGCCAAGCATCTAAAATTAAAATTAGTCATTTGACATGTTTGACGTCCATCGGCCCAAAAATCTGCTATAATCCAATTATATGTTGCAAATTATTCTCCGAACGAGGGCTGAAAATATCATTTTATTTTAATACTTTACACAAAAATCATGATAACCTTTTGAAGCCCTACACATATTTCAAATTCTGTTTGTCGATGGATCACTGTCAGAGACTAGTGTAGCTCTCACTACTACAGGTTTAGAAGGTACATCCCAAACTAGGTTAGAGTTCAGCCCTCTTCAAGTAACCTACATCTGAAGCATCTATGGGGCATACCACAAACTAGGCATGCGATCCTTGGCTTATCCCATGCATTGGAAGAATTGGCAAGCAGCCTGGGGCCTGCACTTGGAGTCTCACTTAGTGCACCAAGCCCCAGATAGCAAAATCACCATTCAGAAGAACACCAAATACCAACGGTGACACATTAAAGGCAGACAGAGACAACAACTGCACAATACATTTCTTCACTAATCATTGCAGCATGCTCGTGGCAATGTACATAAGTGGTTTGGGACCTGATTATCTGACAAACCAATTTTAACGACTGAAGTGAATTGCTGGGAATATAAAAATGAATTCCTTTTGAGCAATATTTTAATTTGCCAGAAAATTCATTAGAACGCAAGGACAGAGGAATAAGAAAAGGTTATTTGGCCCAGTCAGTTCTCTCTACTATCTAGTACTTTCTCAAAATCTGATCATATCCTTTAAAAAAAAACATTTACCCGCGTTTTGGCAAAACCCCCTTCTCACCTGAATCAAGAATGAACATGATTACTGTTGTGTTAGGTACACTGGTCTAACACTGGCTGCAACTGAATGCAGTTTAGATCAGAAAGATACTCCAGACTTTGAAGTTAGTTCAATCAGGTTTATTGAACTAATAGCACAGTTAGCACAGCTCTCTGTGAGTTCGACTCTCTGCTAACTTAAGCGTGGTTACTCTGTCTGACTGAACCAGACTAGCTCTTAGCCACGTGGTGGAGGTGTGAGATTGTAACAACACCCTTGACTGACTCTCTAGATGTTCATCAGTGGAAAGAGGTGGAGTGTGAGTGCCTCGTGTCTTTTATAGTCAGATCCCACTCCTGAGTGTCCTGCCTGCTTATTGGTCATGTCCTGTTCTCTGTGTCAATTAGCTGCTTGTCTGTATATCACTATGTGTGTGTCTGCATATCATGACATCGCCCCTTTTTCTATGTTTGGATGAAAAATGTGAACGTATTTACAGGAATAGGCCAATATTAACATATATACATGCAGTGGATGTGAACATATGTACATGTGAAAATAGTGGTCTAATGCGAGAACATAGAACATAGCAAACAGAACAAATGTTCATAAGTCCAGTCTCTGTGGCTTGCGTCTGATCCTGGTCGACCACCGGAGAGGTGGCGGTGGGGACGACAGCGCCTTGATGGGCGGGAGTGAGGCCTGACTGGTGGCCTCGTGAGTCGAGGTATCAGGAGGTGGCAAAACAACAGAAGGAAACGGAGAAGAATGTGGTTGCGGGCAGGCAACTTTGCGCAGTGCCCGTCTGTTTCGTCACACAACAGAACCATCAGCCAGACGCACAACATACGAGCGGGGTCAGCCTGTCGAACAACGACAGCTGGAGCTGACCAGCCTCCATCAGGGATCTTGACCCGAACAGTGTCTGACGGGGATAACACGGGAAAATCAGTGGCATGAGCATCATAGCCCTGTTTTTGCCAGTCTCGGAGTTGCTGCACCTTCTGCAGCACCGGAAGGTGATCCGGGTTGGGCAAGTGTATGGCTGGAAGTGTCGTTCGCAGGTCCATGTTCATCAGGAGTTGAGCCGGCGACATGCCAGTGGACAGTGGGGTCGGTCGCCCTGTACGCAAGCAGCACAAGGTGAATGTCAGATGCAGAATCCGCGGCCTTGCAGATGAGCTGCTTCACTATGTGTACCCCTTTCTCAACTTTTCCGTTTGACTGCGGATAGTGTGGGCTGGAAGTGATGTGTTTGAACTCATACGACTGGGCAAACAGAGACCATTTATGGCTGTTGAAGCACGGGCCATTGTCACTCATCACAGTGAGTGGGATACCATGCCTGGAGAACGTCTCCTTACAGGCCTTGTTGACGGTCTGCGATGTGAGGTCTGAGAGCTTCACAACTTCAGGGTAATTGGAAAAGTAATCAATGATTAACACGTAATCACGACCATTTGCATGAAAGAGGTCGATGCCAACCTTGGACCACGGAAAGATTTCGATTTCATGCTGCTGAAGTGTCTCCTTACTTTGCGCTGGCTGGAAGCGTTGACAGGTCGCACAGTTAAGGACCATGTTCATGATGTCCTGGCTGATCCCGGGCGAATAGACAGCCTGCCTAGCTCTGTGTCTGCACTTTTCCATACCCAGGTGTCCCTCATGGATTTGACGGAGCACCAAGCTCTGGAGACTGTGTGGAATTGCAATCCGGTCCAGTTTGAGGAGGATACCATCAACCACCGTCAGGTCGTCCTTTACATTGAAAAATTCAGGGCACTGCCCTTTTTGCCAGCCATTGGCGAGGTGTTGCATAACACGCTGCAAGAGGGGGTCTTTGGCTGTCTCCTCACGGATACGAATCACCATCTCATCAGTTGCCGGGAGGGTGCTAGCACACATCTGCACCTGTGATTCAACCTGTGACTCAATTTGCCGGATGACTTTTAGTGGTTCACTAGGCACGATGATGGAGCGGGTCAGTGTATCGGCAATGATGAGCTCCTTACCAGGCGTGTAGACCAGGTCAATGTCGTACCTTCTGAGTTTGAGGAGGATGCGCTGCAACCGAGGCGTCACGTCATTAAGGTCCTTGTGGATAATGTGGACCAGGGGCCTGTGATCCGTCTCGACTGAGAATGTCGGCACGCCGTAGACATAGTCGTGAAACTTGAGAATGCCAGTGAGAAGGCCCAGGCATTCCTTCTCGATTTGTGCATACTTTTGTTTGGTGGGCGTCATTGCCCTTGATGCGTAGGCAACTGGTGCCCAGGATGCAGTGTCATCGCGTTGCAGCAGGACCGCACCGATGCCATCCTGGCTCGCATCTGTCGAGATTTTAGTTTCCCTGTCTGGGTCGAAAAATGCCAATACGGGTGCCGTGGTGAGCTTGGCATTCAGCTCCAACCACTCTGCCTGATGGGACGCCTTCCACTCGAAGGCAGTGGACTTCTTCACTAGGTTTCGTAGGGCCGTGGTGTGTGAGGCCATGTTTGGGATGAACTTGCCCAGAAAATTGACCATGCCCAGGAAGCGCAATACCGCCTTCTTGTCTTCCGGGACTTCACGCGCTGCTGAGAGATCTGGTCTCCTAGGAACATGAGTGTCGACATGCCAAAGCAACATTTGGCCATGGTCGGCTTCAGGCCATTGGTGTGGACATGGCAGAATTCCTGCTGGAGACTGGAAACATGCTCCTCAGGGGTCGTGGACCACATGATGATGTCGTCCACGTAAACACGAACCCCTTCGATGCCCTCCTTCATCTGCTCCATGATGCGATGAAATATCTTCGATGGCGAGACGATGCCGAACGGCATACGGTTATAGCAGTACCTACCGAACGGTATGTTGAAGGTACAGAGCCTTCTGCTGGACTCATCCAGCTGGATTTGCCAAAATCCATGTGACGCATCTAACTTCGTGAAAAACCGTGCATGTGCCATCTCACTGGTGAGTTCCTCCCGCTTCGGGATGGGGTAGTGTTCACGCATTATATTCTGGTTGAGATCCTTGGGATCAATGCAGATTCGCAGGTCTCCAGAGGGTTTTTTAACCACCACCATCGAGCTGACCAGTCAGTTGGTTCGGTTACCCTGGAAATGATCCCCTGCTGCTGCAGTTCCTTGAGCTGTTCCTTCAGGCGCTCCTTCAGCGGAGCCGGGACCCGGCGTGGTGCATGGACCAGTGGCTTGGCATCAGGTCGCAGTCGGATCTTGTACCGGTATGGCAAAGTGCCCATCCCGTCAAACACAGCTGGATACTGAGCGAGGATGTCGTCAATGCCAGCTTGAAGATCCACGTTGGAGGATGTCATTGAATAAACCTACTCCACCAGGTTTAGCTTTTTGCAGGCCTGCGCGCCCAGTAGGGTTGCCCTGTCCAGCTTGACAATTTCAAACCTTCGCCTTGCACGGGTACTCCGGTTGCAGACGAGGTGGCGGGACCCCAGTGCCGTGATGGCATTACTGTTATAGTCCAGGAGCTGGCAGGCTGCTGGAAGGACCTTGGGGGGCTTCATGATGCGTTTGAAGTCTGCCTGTGAGAGGAGGTTGGCAGAAGCACCTGTGTCCAGCTTGAACTGGATGGAGCAGCGGTTGACCTGCATCACCGCACGCCATTTGTCCTCCGAATCCACAGCAAGGATGGACTGAATGCGAGATGAGTTAGGTGTGGCATGTTCATGTGGGGTCCGCCTACCGAGTCCTGTAATCATCGTTGCACATTCTGGACGGGCCGTCGTCGGAATTGGGAGCGCTGGCCTCTGACTGGTGGTGCAGACCTGCACAAGGCTGCATAGTGTCCAGGTTTCCCGCAGTTTAAACATCGCCTGCCTCTTGCAGGGCAGTGTCCCTTTAAGTGGGCGTTGCCACAGTTCGGGCACGTCATGACGTCGGCGTCGTGACGCCGTGTACGTCGTTGCACATGCGCAGTGCGGTCGGCAGACGTCTGCACCTGTGCAGTGTGGGTGTCGGCCGCTTCGTTATCCCGTTCGCATCGCGCATTCGTAGGGCTCCGGGAAAAGCGTGCGAGATGGCCGCTGTCTTCAATGCTGAGGCGCTGCATCCGGGAGATGGCCTGCATGCTCATTGCCTCGTGGGAGGCAAGTTTCTCATTTTCAGCCGATTTGTATTGTGAATACCAATTTTATGCATGCTCATGCACTGTACATGTTTCAATCGCGACTGGCAGGGTCCCTTGATTTTTAAGAGCTGCTCTCTCAGTGGATCAGAGTGAACTCCAAACACGATTTGGCCTCTGATCATGGAGTCAGCAATATCACCAAAGCTGCAGGACAGCGCTAGCAGGCGGAGGCTAGTTAAGAAGGCATTGAAAGATTCATCGTTACCTTGAAGAGTTGTTTGAATATGCAGCGCTTGAAGATTTCATTGATGTCCACTTCACAGTGACTATCGAACTTGTGAAATGAAATCCATCCCAAACCCGAATGCTTGCAGAGTCCCGATAAATATTTGTGATCCACCCTGTCGAACGCCTTCTCCTGATCAAGGGACAGGAACGCGCTCGACAGACCAGCCCTCTGAGAATGATGGACCAGGTCCCGGACCAGATGGACATGAAAAAATGAAATGAAAATCGCTTATTGTCACAAGTAGGCTTCAAATGAAGTTACTGTGAAAAGCCCCTAGTCGCCACGTTCCGGCGCCTGTTCGGGGAGGCTGGTACGGGAATTGAACCATGCTGCTGGCTTGCCTTGGTCTGCTTTAAAAGCCAGCTCTTTAGCCCTGTGCTAAACCAGCCCCTTGTCCAGGATGGTCTGAAACTTTGTCTTGTCCTGGCCTTCGGTGAAGTTAAACAAGTTGAAGAGTTTGATCGCTTGATCACCCGCTGTTGAGAGGAGAAGCGCGATCTTTCTTGCATCAGTCGCACCCACGGGATCTGAGGCTTCGATGTACAGCAGAAACTTTTGCTTGAATATCCACCAGTTGGCACTGAGATTGCCGGAGGTCCTGAGCTGGTGAGGAGCCTGAATCTTCTCCATGGTGCCGGGATACATTTGCTGGTCGTCACGGAATGGACTGAGGTAAGCCACCTTAAATTAGTAGTCTCCTGGGTGTCATATTGTGTTAGGTACACTGGTCTAACACTGGCTGCAACTGGATACAGCTTAGATCAGAAAGATACTCCAGACCTTGAAGTTAGTTCAATCAGGTTTATTGAACTAATAGCACAGTTAGCACAGTTCTCTGTGAGTTCGACTCTCTGCTAACTTAAGTGTGGTTACTCGGTCTGACTGAACCTACTAGTTCTTAGCCACATGGTGGAGGTGTGAGATTGTAACAACACCCTTGACTGACTCTCTAGATGTTCATCAGTGGAAAGAGGCGGAGTGTGAGTGCCTTGTGTCTTTTATAGTCAGATCCCACCCCTAAGTGTCCTGCCTGCTTATTGGTCATGTCCTGTTCTCTGTGTCCATTAGCTGCTTGTCTGTATATCATTATGTGTGTCTGCATATCATGACAATTACCTCGAGTGTGTCAGCAGAGAATATATCACAAATGGTGGCACACTATTGCATAAATCAAAAACTCGCTTCATGATCATGTTCTCTAATTATTCAACTGTACTTTTACATAAAGTACGAAAGTACTCTTAATCAATTTACCTCGTTCCTTGATTATTTTAAGACAATTGAGTCACATCCACCTTAATCATTTTTGTAATGGAGTAAATTCAAATGCTTGTGCTCTCTTCATTAAAAGAATATGAATCTGGAATCATTTTGTTGCATTTCTCTGAATCCACTCTGATGCCTCAAAGTCATTTCTATATATGGTAATCATATGTGATGTACTGCTCAAATGTGGCTTTTTGAATGCTTCATAAAATGTCAGAATAACATCCTTAGATTTATATTCGATGAATCTGCTTGGATAACAGGGACGTCATTCTCCGACCCCCCGCCGGGTCGGAGAATGGCCGTTGGCCGCCGTGAATCCCGCCCCCGCCCCCGCCGAAGTCTCCGGTACCGGAGATTGGGCGGGGGTGGGAATCGGGCCGCGCCGGTTGGCGGGACCCCCCGCTCAATTCTCCGGCCCGGATGGGCCGAAGTCCCGCCGAGAAATTGCCTGTCCCGCCGGCGTAAATTAAACCTGGTATTTACCGGCGGGACCAGGCGGCGTGGGCGGGCTCCGGGGTCCTGGGTGGTGGGGGGGGGGCGCAGGGCGATCTGACCCCGGGGGGTGCCCCCACGGTGGCCTGGCCCGCGATCGGGGCCCACTGATCCGCGGGCGGGCCTGTGCTATGGGGGCACTCTTTCCCTTCCGCCTCCGCCACAGCCTCCACCATGGCGGAGGTGGAAGAGACTCTCCCCACTGCGCATGCGCGGGGAACTTTCAGCGGCCGTTGACGCTCCCGCGCATGCGCTGGGAAACTGTCAGCGGCCGCTGACGCTCCCGCGCATGCGCCGCATTTCCGCGCCAGCTGGCGGGGCAACAAACGCCATTTCCGCCAGCTGGCGGGGCGGAAATCCCTCCGGCGCCGGCCTAGCCCCTCAATGTTGGGGCTTGGCCCCAAAAGATGCGGAGCATTCCGCACCTTTGGGCCGCCGCGATGCCCGTCTGATTGGCGCCAATTTGGGCGCCAGTCGGCGGACATCGCGCCGTTGGGGGAGAATTTCGCCCCAGGTATTTTTCTTTGCAGCTGGTGTCATACATTTTGCATCAATATCTTCAACCTACATTTTTTAATATGAAATGTCATTTATATTCAGAATAGCTTAAGTCTCAAGATTGAACTCTGCGACTCTGCTATCACAGCTGTCCAATTAGAATTACTACCATTGATCTACCTTTGGTTTCCAATTAAGAAGTCAATTTATGAAGTAATTTACAATTCCTCCTTTATCATAAGAGCTTTCATTTTAGACACAAGTCTCTTTTGAGGCACTTTATCAATTGCCTTCTGAAAATCTAGATTTATTAATTTCCATCTGCCAATTCTGTTATTTCCTATCCTGGTTCTTTCACTAGCAGCAATGAACTCTTTCAGTGAGATTGCCACATGCATTCTACATTAGCAAGTTAACTTTAGTGTTAGTTCTTAAATTAATTTGCATGAACTAGATTTGATGCACTGAATTTTACCCTTGAATGAAGAAAGGTTCTCTTGCTCTCATTTTGCTAGTTTCATACTTTGCAAGTTGCTGAAAAACTGGTTTATTGGGCTGAAAGAAATGAGAGGAACACTGAAGCAAAATATCATGGGTAAAAAAGCCAAACATGCAGTGAAGCTCAAGAGTAAGTGTATGACTAACTACAGCCTAACCTGGCCACTAAACCCAAGTTTGAACGCATACAAAAATGAGAAGATTAACGCTCCTTCTCCGCATATCTGCTAAAATCCATTACTACTTTTTGCAAAGAAAAGGTCAAGAAAGATTTGCACTTATATAGTGCCCTTCCGAACCTCAGAACTTAATAAAGCATCATACAAGTGATTAAGCATAATGTAGGAAATGCAGCAGCCAATTTGCTCACACAAAGCTTCCATGAACAGAACATAGAACATAGAACATTACGGCGCAGTACAGTCCTTCTGCGCCGACCTGTGAAACCAATCTAAAGCCCATCGACACTACTCCATTATCACCCATATGTTTATCCAATGACCATTTAAAGAAGAAACATAAGTGAGCAGATGATCTGTGAGGCCTTCAAGCCATCTTTAAATATTGTGGAGACCCATAACAGGGACAACGACAGCTGCAGCCTGTCTGTCCTACCAAACTTTCCCAGGACAGAGCCCTGCTACAGTTTCTCTCCTTAAAGTTAATTTCACCCCCTTTGACTGTGAGCAGCCTCTAGCTCCACAGCTGAAGGCTATTTCAAGTGAGGAATTAGCCCTGTTAGTTGTGAGAGCACTTCACACTCCTGAACTCCCAAGTCCCTCCTCGAAAGTTCAGGTGCCATGACTCAGAGGAAGATTAGTGCACTACATGCACTAAAGAGCAGAGCTTCACCATTGAGGATCCTCTGGCAGACATAGGGTAAAAGTCTGGATGACTGGACGGCAGCTGAGCACGGCCTTCCTAATGTTCCCGGAAGAGGTCTGGGATGTAGGGGCTCCTAATGTGGCCAGGAGCGAGTGTGCAGAGCAAGATTTGCCAGCACAACGGGCTTGCTGGATGGCACTCTGAGAGAAGGTGGGACAGTCATGGTAAGGGTGGAGATGCTTGAGGGATTTGAGGGTCCCGGGGTGGAAGCCTTAACTGATGTCGGTCTTTCTCCTTCTCCAATTTCTTGCAGATAAAAAAGTGTTTGCTGGTGTGGATGTCGGGGAGGCCGCCCTCGCTATGTTGTTGCAGCCGAGGTGGACAGACGACATAGAAGGCCACAACACCAGCAGAGGCACCCCATGTGCAGGGGGCCACACACCCTGAAGACCTGGCCATCCATCAAGCTGAGGAGGGACCTAGAAGGGGACACCGTGACAGCCCAAGGTGTACAGGCGCTGTTGCCCATTCTGTGAGCTGACAGACAGCATATGCCACAGAAGACTCCATCTCGGATGAGAGACAGTGTGGCACCAGTGTCGTGTCCTCACGGATGTGACACCCCATGGATGAGGAGGACACCCACTCCCGGTGGCCATGAGGATCACTGCAGCACTAAACCACTATGCCGCCGGGTCATTCCAGGGCTCAAGCAGGAAGCTGTGTGGCATATCTCAATCTTCCACCCACAAATGCAACCGTGAGGTGACCGATGTTCTGTATGCCTTGGCATCAGACTATATCACCTACGAACTGGAACAGGCCCACCAAGATTCTGGGCTGCAGGACTTTCCGCCTTGGCTGGGAATACCCATATATACAATATAATATTACAGTGGTGACTACCACATACACCCCCAACAGGGGTTGTGGAAACTTATATACATACAGATTGGTTTTAAAATTACAGAGAAGGTTACAAATTTAGACGATCGGGCGCCTTGAACTGTCGTTGAGAACGGCGCAGCGCTGGTGACGACTCAGGCGTCGGCTTGGTCTTCGGTGACTCCGGGAGCGTGTCGAAATCCTCTTCATCCCTGGGTGGGAGCAAGGGGAGGACGGATTATCCTGGAGCGGGGGCCGCGGTGGGGTGTGCCGGGGGAGGGGAGGGTGGCGCCAGGGCGGGGGGGGGGACCCAGCTGGTGCCAGATCCCTGAGGGAGACTGTGTCTTGGCGACCGTCGGGGTACGCTACGTAGGCGTACTGCGGGTTTGCAGGGAGTAGCTGTACCCTCTCGACCAACGGGTCCACCTTGTGGAGCCGCACGTGCTTGCAGAGGAGAACGGGTCCTGGAGCTGCCAGCCACGATGGGAGCGAAACTCCAGAGGTGGACTTCCTGGGGAAGGCAAAGAGACGTTCATGGGGGGTTTAGTTGGTCGCGGTGCACAGGAGCGACCGAATGGAGTGAAGTGCGTCAGGGAGGACCGCCTGCCAGCGGAGGCCGGGAGATTTCTGGACCGTAGGGCCAGCTGACGGCCCTCCAGACCATCCCATTCTCCCGCTCCGCCTGCCCGTTTCCCCGGGGGTTGTAGCTGGTCGTCCTGCTCGAGGCAATGCCCCTGTTGAGCAGGTACTGGCGCAGCTCCTCGCTCATAAATGAGGATCGCCGGTCGCTGTGGAAGTAGGCGGGGAAACCGAACAGAGCGAAGAGGTGTTGAGGGCTTTGATGACGATGGCAGATGTCATATCGGGGCATGGGATGGCGAAGGGGAATCGGGAATACTCGTCGACCACATTAAGAAAGTACATGTTGCGGTCGGTGGAGGGGAGGGGCCCTTTGAAGTCCACGCTGAGGCATTCAAAGGGGCGGGAAGCCTTCACCAGGCGCGCATGGTCTGGCCGGTAGAAGTGCGCTTTACACTCCGCGCAGACCTGGCAGTCTCTGGTGATAGCCCTGACTTCCTCGATGGAGTAGGGCAGATTGCGGGCCTTAATGAAGTGGTAAAAGCGGGTGACCCGGGTGACAGAGATCGCCGTGCAGGGTCCGGAGTCGGTCCTCTTGTGCGCTGGCACATGTACCTCAGGATAGGGCATCGGGGGGCTCGTTGAGCTTATCGGGGTGATACAAAATCTCGTAATTGTAGGTGGAGAGCTCGATCCTCCACCTCAAGATCTTATCATTTTTGATCTTACTCTGCTGTGTGTTGTTAAACATAAAGGCAACCGGCCATTGGTCAGTGAGGAGAGTGAATCTCCTGCCGGCCAGGTAATGCCTCCAATGTCGCACAGCTTCAACGATGGCTTGGGCCTCCTTTTTGACGGAGGAGTGCCGAATTTCGGAGGCATGGAGGGTGCGGGAAAAGAATACCACGGGCCTGCCTGCCTGGTTGAGGGTGGCGGCCAGAGCAACGTCTGATGCGTCGCTCTCGACATGGAAGGGGAGCGTCTCGTTGACTGCGTGCATCGCGGCCTTGGCGATGTTGGGCTTGATACGGTTGAAGGCCTGGTGAGCCTTGGCCATCAGTGCAAAAGCGGTGGATTGAATGAGTGGGCGGGCCTTGTCCCCATAGTTTGGGACCCACTGGGCGTAATACGAAAACAACCCCAGGCATTGTTTGAGGGCTTTGGGGCAGTGGGGGAGGGGGAGTTCCATCAGGGGGCATATGCGATCGGGATCGGGCCCTAGAACGCCGTTCTGAACCACATAGCTGAGGATGGCTAATTGGTTTGTGCTGAATACACATTTCTCCTTGTTATAAGTTAGGTTGAGGAGGGTGGCGGTGTGGAGAAATTTGAAAAGGTTAGCGTCGTGGTCCTGCTGGTCGTGGCCGCAGATGGTGACGTTGTCCAGGTACGGGAAAGTGGCCCGCAGCCCGTACCGGTCAACCATTCGGTCCATCTCCCGTTGGAAGATCGAGACCCCGTTGGTGACGCCGAAGGGAACCCTAAGGAAATGGTAAAGGCGGCCGTCTGTTTCAAACGCGGTGTACGGACGGTCCGCCTCACGGATGTGGAGCTGGTGGTAGGCAGATTTAAGGTCCACTGTCGAGAAGACCCGGTACTGTGCAATCTGATTGACCATATCAGATATGAGTGGGAGGGGGTACGCGTCGAACTGCGTGTACCGATTGATGGCCTGACTGTAGTCAACGGCCATCCTGTTTTTCTCCCCAGTTTTCACCACTACCACTTGGGCTCTCCAGGGGCTGTTGCTGGCCTTGATGTTACCTTCCCGCAGCAGCCGCTGGACCTCAGACCTGATGAAGGTCCTGTCCTGGGCGCTGTACCATCTGCTTCTGGTGGCAACGGGTTTGCAATCCGGGGTGAGGTTTGCAAACAGGGAAGGCAGGTTGACCTTAAGGGTCGCGAGGCCGCAAACAGTAAGGGGTGGTAGGGGCCCGCCAAATTTCAGGGTTAGGCTCTGGAGGTTGCACTGGAAGTCCAGGCCGAGTAGCAAGGTAGCGCAGAGGTTGGGGAGGACATAGAGCCGGAAGCCGCTGAACTCTATGACCTGGATGGTGAGGGTGGCGATGCAGTACCCCCAGATCGCCACGGACTAGGGGTCCGGAGGCTAGGGAGATTCTTTGGTTAATGGGGTGTACCCCGAGGGAGCAGCGCCTTACCGTATCGGGGTGGATGAAGCTCTCAGTGCTCCCGGAGTCCAGAAGGCAGGATATCTCGTGCCCGTCGACCTTCACCTTTGTCGAAGCGGTCGCGAGGTTGTGCGGTTGAGACTGGTCGATCGTGACCGAGGCGAGACGCCTCGTCGGCAGTTGCAGGCGATGAGCGGCCCAATGAGGTGCCCAACGGGCAGGGGTCCTGAGGCAGGTAAGATGGCGGCGCCCATGGGCCGCACGTGTCCTGGGGCAGGCAAGATGGCGGTGCCCATTGGTTCTGAAGCAAGCAAGATGGCGGCGCCCACGGGTCGCACATGTTGTGAGTGGAGCAAGATGGCGCCGCCCTCGTGGTCTGAGGAGGGGAAGATGGTGCCGCCCACTGGCTGCACGTGGTCTGAGGAGGGGAAGATGGTGGCGCCCACTGGCTGCATGTGGGGGGTGCTGGGACAATAGCGGCGATTGAGCAGGCCTGGCACACTGCAGCGAAATGTCCCTTCTTGCCACAGGCCTTGCAGAGCACGCACCGCGCCAGGCAGCACTGCCGGGGGTATTTTGTCTGTCCACAGAAGTAGCACTTGGGTCCCCCAGGGTTGGTTGGCTGCCGGACGGCACAGGCGTGGGTTTGGCTGAGGGCGGTCGCTGATGGGGTCCACGATGGGGTGGCCGCTGGTGGGGCCCATGATGCACAGGGGAGGTGGGCCGTGCGGTCGGAGGAATAAGCCTGTACGTTGCGTGAGGTGAGCGAGAGCGCTAGTTTCTTGGTCACCGCGCGGTCAAGCGTGGCCCCTTCTAAGAGGCGCTGGTGGATGTAGTCAGACCCTATGCCCGTAATGAACGTGTCTCTCATTAGCAGGTTCGAATGTTCAGTGGCCGAAACAGCCTGGCAGTCACAGTCTCACACCAGGGCGAGCAGGGCACGCCAGAAATCTTCCACAGACTCACCAGGAAGTTGGTGCCGCGTGGATAGGATGTGCCTGGCATAGATCTTGTTGGTCTGCTGAGCGTAATTCTCCTTCAGTAGTGCCATGGCCTCTGCGTAGGTAGGCGCGTCCTGGAGGAGGGGAAAAAATGTTGGAGCTCAGCCGTATGTACAGAATCTGGAGCTTCTGTGCTTCTGAGAATGGGCCTGGCGCAGACCCGATGTATGCTTCAAAGCAAGCTAGCCAATGTTGGAAGTCCTTTTTGGCGTTGTCTGCTTGAGGATGCAGCTGCAGGCGATTCTGCTTGATGCGGAGGTCCATCTCTGAAAAATCTCTGTGTAATAAATTGATGCACTATCAATTGCGACGAGACGAGAGTAGAATGTAATCGAGGCTTTATTACACAGAGATGTGTGGCCTCCTACAGCAGCTTACGAAATGTCTGCTGTTCGGAGAGCACACACATTTATACTCCGCCTCCTGGGCGGAGCCAGCAGGCAGGGATCTACCCCTGTACCTGTGGTACAGGGGCCTTATCGTAATACCCATATATATAATATAATACAACAGTGGTGACTATCACACATGTCACCATGCGAGCGACCGGGGCATCAGGGAATGCCCTATGTTAACAGGAAGAGGTTCCACTCCCTGAATGGTCAGATTTTATGTGACCACCGCCTCAGAAATATGCACATGTGTGCCTGCTACCCTGGAAGCGTGCAAGACAGCTACTTCCTGGGGCACTTGGAGATTTCCAGTATCTCCAAGATGGAGGGTTGGCTCGTGGGGGACAAGGGATCCCTGCTAAGGAGATGGCTAATGACGCTGGTGCAGAGGCCTGAGACCAAGGTGGGGAGTCGATACAGTAAGGCCCACTTTGCTAGCCGTGCTGGCATTGAGCGGTGCATAGGGTTGCTGAAAATGTGGTTCCGATGCCTGGAGCGGTCTGGTGGTGCACTATAGTACACCCCACCACGAGATCTCCCGCTTTGTGGTGGTCTACTGTCCCCTCAACAATCTGGCACAGATATGAGGCCGGATGGGCGGGGTGGGGGGTGGAATGCAGCCTCATCTAAGGAGAAAGCGGACCAGGAGGGGCTGGAGGACGAGCCCAAGGAGGAGCCGGAAGATGGGGGACATGCTGCAGCGAGGTTCCGACATGCAAGGAGGACCAGGGAGGTCCTCATCGTCGGCAGTTTCCATCAGCTGAAACCCGCCTCCCCCAATTCCCCCCTCACCCCATTTCCTTCCCTCCCATTTCCCCCCCCCACCATTTCCCTTCCCCCCACCCATTTCCCTCCCCCAACCCCCCTGCCCCCATCACACTGCCCCCACCCCGACCACGCTGTACCATCACTCCAGGATGATGGCTTGTGTTGCTATTGTCAGCGGCTCACCATAGAAAGCAGGCGAGTGATGATCACTCGCTGTGAGCAGAGCTCTGGTGCTCCTCAGGATCTGATAAATTTTGACTCCTGTCTTTCTGCTCACACCCATCCTCTGAACGGAGTCTGCACCGGGGGCTTTTGATCTTGGACCACTGTGCCCAAGGAGGGGGGCAAGGCATGGGGCGGGGGAACATGGGGTGGGGGTGCACATAGGCCTGATGTAGAGGCTTCACAAGTCTGAGGTATGACATGTTTTAATGGTGAACATTTTACTGTGTCAGATTTCCACTCCATGTAGCTACAGATAGTGACCTCACCAGTGCCCACTCAGTGTTCCTCACTCTTCTTGACCTTCAGTGGTCTGGTGGTACGTCTAGGTGTATCCCCGGGATGCACATCAGAGGTGGAGGGAGCCTGCTGCCTTCCGCATTCTCCTGTGGCGGACATCCTCTGGTGGGCCTGGAGCTGGAGGCCCAGGTGTCGCCATGCCAACCTGTTCTGCCCACAGCCGTTCAGATGCGCCGGTATCAGGATTGTGGGGGGGGGGCATGATATCGAGGCCCTCAGCCATGGTCGTCACAGACTGAGCCATGCCTTGGACATCACTCAAGGTGCAGATGTCGTGGCCCAGGTTTTTCACTGTGGCCGCCACCCTAGCAGTGTTGGCCTCGGTGCCACGCATTGCAAGCACCTGAATGTTTTAAGACTCGGGGAGGGGTGGGGGGGGGGGGGGGGGGGGTACTCCGGATGGCTTGGCCTCACTAGATGGAGATCCTACAAGACAATGGACATGTGGGGCGAAATTCTCCCGAAACGGCGCGATGTCCGCCGACTGGCGCCCAAAACGGCGCCAATCAGACGGGCATCGCGCCGCCCCAAAGGTGCGGAATGCTCCACATCTTTGGGGTCCGAGCCCCAACATTGAGGGGCTAGGCCGGCGCCGGAGGAATTTCCGCCCCGCCAGCTGGTGGAAACGGCCTTTGTTGCCCCGCCAGCTGGCGCGGAAATGACATCTCCGGGCGGCGCATGCGCGGGAGCGTCAGCGGCCGCTGACAGTTTCCCACGCATGCGCAGTGGAGGGAGTCTCTTCCACCTCCACCATGGTGGAGACCGTGGCGGAGGCGGAAGGGAAAGAGTGCCCCCACGGCACAGGCCCGCCCGCGGATCGGTGGGCCCCGATCGCAGGCCAGGCCACCATGGGGGCACCCCCCGGGCCAGATCGCCCCGCGTCCCCCCCAGGACCCCGGAGCCCGCCCACACCGCCTTGTCCCGCCGTTCAAAAGGTGGTTTAATCCACGCCGGCGGGACAGGCAATTTATCGGCGGGACTTCGGCCCATCCGGGCCGGAGAATCCAGCGGGGGGGGGGGGGGGCAACCGGCGGGGGCGGGATTCACGCCAGCCCCCGGCGATTCTCCGACCCGGCGGGGGGTCGGAGAATGACGCCCGTGATCAGTGAAAGGGAAAGGTTAATTTAATAGGACATGAACAACTCACTTGAAACAAGTTATCTGGGTGAAGAGGCAGTGGATCCTCATCTTTCTGAAGCAGGCCAACCTTGCTGCCGGTCATTGCTCTCTCCTCAGGCAAGCCTGCAATCTCCAGGGTTCATTCCTCATAGGGGTTGGGGATTTGGATCTCTGGGACTCCACCCCCCATCTTCACCTTTTCACACTTATTATGGCCATCTTCTCCTGTGGGGACAAAGAGAGGGCATGGTGAGCCGCACGGTTGATGGGTCGGGGGGTCTATTGGAGGTGTCATATGAGGGCACCTCACCTGGAAATGAAGGGGTGTGCTGGTAGTGCCAGGGAGTTCTGAGGAACAAGCTTGGCGAATGGATGTTGTAAGGGTGTGAGATGTCAGCCAGTCAATTGGGGGGGAAGGAGTCAGTTTGGGATGTTGAGGGGTGGCAGGCGGAACTGATGCCAGGACAGAGGTGGTAACTGACCCTTGCCGATCGTTGGAGGTGACTTGTCTTCTTCCGACATTAGACGGCGGTCCACCTGGTCATACTGCCCACATTCACTGCAGGTGCCACTGTCTCCCAGGCGACATTGCTGATCCTGCTGCTGGTTCTCCGGCCCCCTCGAGGGAACAGGGTGACTCGCCTCTCATCCACAGCATCGAGAAGCCTGATCAGGTCAGCATCACCAAAGCAAGGAGCAGGCCTGCCATGCTTGTGTATTAACAGTGAGCGAGTACTGAAGGAACGTTAAAAGCATCTCCCTCTTGTTCCTCCTGCGAATCAGACGGCGAGGGAGCCAGTAATATCAAGATTCACAGGGGCTTAATTTTTGGCACTAAGTGCCGTTGAATACAAAGAACAACAAAGAACAAAGAAATGTACAGCACAGGAACAGGCCCTTCGGCCCTCCAAGCCCGTGCCGACCATACTGCCCGACTAAACTACAATCTTCTACACTTCCTGGGTCCGTATCCTTCTATTCCCATCCTATTCATATATTTGTCAAGATGCCCCTTAAATGTCCCTATCGTCCCTGCCTCCACTACCTCCTCCGGTAGTGAGTTCCAGGCACCCACTACCCTCTGCGTAAAAAACTTGCCTCGTACATCTACTCTAAACTTTGCCCCTCTCACCTTAAACCTATGCCCCCTAGTAATTGACCCCTCTACCCTGGGGAAAAGCCTCTGACTATCCACTCTGTCTATGCCCCTCATAATTTTGTATACCTCTATCAGGTCGCCCCTCAACCTCCTTCGTTCCAGTGAGAACAAACCGAGTTTATTCAATCGCTCCTCATAGCTTATGCCCTCCATACCAGGCAACATTCTGGTAAATCTCTTCTGCACCCTCTCTAAAGCCTCCACATCCTTCTGGTAGTGTGGCGACCAGAATTGAACACTATACTCCAAGTGTGGCCTAACTAAGGTTCTATACAGCTGCAACATGACTTGCCAATTCTTATACTCAATGCCCCGGCCAATGAAGGCAAGCATGCCGTATGCCTTCTTGACTACCTTCTCCACCTGTGTAGCCCCTTTCAGTGATCTGTGGACCTGTACTCCTAGATCTCTTTGACTTTCAATACTCTTGAGGGTTCTACCATTCACTGTATATTCCCTACCTGCATTAGCCCTTCCAAAATGCATTACCTCACATTTGTCCAGGTTAAACTCCATCTGCCATCTCTCCGCCCAAGTCTCCAGACAATCTAAATCCTGCTGTATCCTCAGACAGTCCTCATCGCTATCCGCAATTCCACCAACCTTTGTGTCGTCTGCAAACTTACTAATCAGACCAGTTACATTTTCCTCCAAATCATTTATATATACTACAAAGAGCAAAGGTCCCAGCACTGATCCCTGTGGAACACCACTGGTCACAGCCCTCCAATTAGAAAAGCATCCCTCCATTGCTACCCTCTGCCTTCTATGGCCTAGCCAGTTCTGTATCCACCTTGCCAGTTCACCCCTGATCCCGTGTGACTTCACCTTTTGTACTAGTCTACCATGAGGGACCTTGTCAAAGGCCTTACTGAAGTCCATATAGACAACATCTACTGCCCTACCTGCATCAATCATCTTAGTGACCTCCTCGAAAAACTCTATCAAGTTAGTGAGACACGACCTCCCCTTCACAAAACCGTGCTGCCTCTCACTAATACGTCCATTTGCTTCCAAATGGGAGTAGATCCTGTCTCGAAGAATTCTCTCCAGTAATTTCCCTACCACTGAAGTAAGGCTCACCGGCCTGTAGTTCCCGGGATTATCCCTGCCACCCTTCTTAAACAGAGGAACAACATTGGCTATTCTCCAGTCCTCCGGGACATCCCCTGAAGACAGCGAGGATCCAAAGATTTCTGTCAAGGCCTCAGCAATTTCCTCTCCAGCCTCCTTCAGTATTCTGGGGTAGATCCCATCCGGCCCTGGGGACTTATCTACCTTAATATTTTTTAAGACACCCAACACCTCGTCTTTTTGGATCACAATGTGACCCAGGCTATCTACACCCCCTTCTCCAGACTCAACATCTACCAATTCCTTCTCTTTGGTGAATACTGATGCAAAGTATTCATTTAGTACCTCGCCCATTTCCTCTGGCTCCACACATAGATTCCCTTGCCTATCCTTCAGTGGGCCAACCCTTTCCCTGGCTACCCTCTTGCTTTTTATGTAAGTGTAAAAAGCCTTGGGATTTTCCTTAACCCTATTTGCCAATGACTTTTCATGACCCCTTCTAGCCCTCCTGACTCCCTGCTTAAGTTCCTTCCTACTTTCCTTATATGCCACACAGGCTTCGTCTGTTCCCAGCCTTTTAGCCCTGACAAATGCCTCCTTTTTCTTTTTGACGAGGCCTACAATATCATTCGTCATCCAAGGTTCCCGAAAATTGCCGTATTTGTCTTTCTTCCTCACAGGAACATGCCTGTCCTGTATTCCTATCAACTGACACTTGAAAGCCTCCCACATGTCAGATGTTGATTTGCCCTCAAACATCCGCCCCCAATCTATGCTCTTCAGTTCCCGCCTAATATTGTTATAATTAGCCTTCCCCCAATTTAGCACATTCATCCTCGGACCACTCTTATCCTTGTCCACCAGTACTTTAAAACTTACTGAATTGTGGTCACTGTTACCGAAATGCTCCCCTACTGAAACATCTACCACCTGGCCGGGCTCATTCCCCAATACCAGGTCCAGTACCGCCTCTTCCCTAGTTGGACTGTTTACATATTGTTTTAAGAAGCCCTCCTGGATGCTCCTTACAAACTCTGCCCCGTCTAAGCCCCTGGCACTAAGTGAGTCCCAGTCAATATTGGGGAAGTTGAAGTCTCCCATCACCACAACCCTGTTGTTTTTACTCTTTTCCAAAATCTGTCTACCTATCTGCTCCTCTATCTCCCGCTGGCTGTTGGGAGGCCTGTAGTATACCCCCAACATTGTGACTGCACCCTTCTTATTCCTGATCTCTACCCATATAGCCTCACTGCCCTCTGAGGTGTCCTCTCGCTGTATAGCTGTGATACTCTCCTGAACAAGTAGCGCAACTCCGCCTCCCCTTTTACATCCCCCTCTATCCCGCCTGAAACATCTAAATCCTGGAACGTTTAGCTGCCAATCCTGCCCTTCCCTCAACCAGGTCTCTGTAATGGCAACAACATCATAGTTCCAAGTAGTAATCCAAGCTCTAAGTTCATCTGCCTTACCCGTAATGCTCCTTGCATTAAAACATATGCACTTCAGGCCACCAGACCCGCTGTGTTCAGCAACTTCTCCCCGTCTGCTCTGCCTCAGAGCCACACTGTCCATATTCCCTAGTTCTCCCTCAACGCTCTCACCTTCTGACCTATTGCTCCCGTGCCCACCCCCCTGCCATACTAGTTTAAACCCTCCCGTGTGACACTAGCAAATCTCGCGGCCAGGATATTTATGCCTCTCCGGTTTAGATGCAACCCGTCCATCTTATACAGGTCACACCTGCCCCGGAAGAGCTCCCAGTGGTCCAGATAACCGAAACCCTCCCTCCTACACCAGCTGTTTAGCCACGTGTTTGTCTGCTCTATCTTCCTATTTCTAGCCTCACTGGCACGTGGCACAGGGAGTAATCCCGAGATTACAACCCTCGAGGTCCTGTCTTTTAACTTTCTGCCTAGCTCCCTGAACTCCTGCTGCAGGACCTCATGCCTCTTCCTGCCTATGTCGTTAGTACCAATATGTACAACGACCTCTACCTGTTTGCCCTCCCCCTTCAGGATTCCCTCTACCCGTTCGGAGACATCCTGGACCCTGGCACCAGGGAGGCAACATACCATCCTGGAGTCTCTTTCACGTCCACAGAAGCGCCTATCTGTTCCCCTGACTATAGAGTCCCCTATAACTATTACTCTTTTGCGCTTTGACCCTCCCTTCTGAACATCAGAGCCAGCCGTGGTGCCACTGCTCTGGCTGCTGCTGTTTTCCCCTGATAGGCTATCCCCCCCGACAGTATCCAAAGGGGTATATCTGTTCGAGAGGGGGACAACCACAGGGGAAATACAAGCTGCGATCTCGCCAACACGCCAGCCGAGAAACACCCACCAAAGGCTCCCAAACTGAACTTCTGTTGACTTGCGGCCTAAGAGTCATTTGGGCTCATTTGGTGAAGGTGTTTCCGTCGGCTTTTTGGGTGAGACCCAAACACGTACTCACTCACACTTAGAGCCCGATTTAACTAAAAAAAAGTATGTTCTGGATGGGATTAGCAGGGTCCTTCCCGGAACGACTTCAGTATCTAACGGCACTTTGGCTTTTTTTCGAGTCATGGCAGGACTTGCTCCACGGAGGTTGCACTCAGACACATTTCCTGCACTGATGCAGGAAAGATCGGGACACCATTTTTAAATGCCGTCCCAATCTTCCGAACCATAAATGCGACTCCCAGACTGCCTCCCCCAACTCACCTATAAGGAGGAGGTGTTGGGCATCTTAAAAATCATTAAAGTAGATAAGTCCCCAGGGCCTAATGGGATCTACCCCAGAATACTAAGGGAGGCAATGGAGGAATTGCTGAGGCCTTGAAGTAATCTTTGTATCCCCATTGGCTACAGGTGAAGTTCCAGAGGACTGGAGAATAGCCAATGTTGTTCCATTGTTTACGAAGTGCAGCAGAGATAATTCAAGAAATTATAGGCCGGTGAACCTTATGTCAGTGGTAGGGAAACTATTGGAAAAGATTCTTAGAGGTAGAATTTGCTCACATTTGGAAACAAATGGATTTATTAGTGATGGACAGCGTGGTTTTCTGAAGGGGAGGTCGTGCCTCACTAATTTGATCGAGTTTTTCGAGGAAGTGACAAAGATGATAGATGAGGGAAAGGCAGTAGATGTTGTATACGTGGACTTCAGTAAAGCCTTTGACAAGGTATCGCTTGGTAGACTGGTACAAAAGGTGAAGTCACATGGGATCAGAGGACAGCTGGCAAGTTGGATACAGAACTGGCTTGGGCACAGAAGACAGAGGGTAGCAGTAGAAGGGTGCTTTTCTGAATGGAAGGCTGTGACTAGCAGCGTTCCACAGGAATCAGTTCTGGGGTCGTTGTTGTTTGTGGTGTATATAAATGATTTAGAATAAAATGTAGCTGGTCTGATTAGTAAGTTCGCAGGCGACACAAAAATTGGTGGACTTGCGGATAGTGAAGAAGATTGTCAGAGGATACAACAGGATATAAACCGGTTGGAGTCTTGGGTGGAGAAATGGCAGATGGAGTTTAATCTGGACAAGTATGAGGTTATGCACTTTGGAAGGTCCAATACATGGAGGAATTACACAATAAATGGTCGAACTCTTGCGCGTATTGACAGGCAGAGAGATCTGGGCACGCATGTCCACCGATCACTGAAAGTGGCAACGCATGTGGATAAGGTGGTCAAGAAGGCATACAGCATGCTGGCCTTCATCGTTCAGGCATTGAATATAAAAATTGGAAAGTCATGTTGCAGCTGTACAGGACCTTAGTTAGGCCTCATTTGGAATATTGTGTACAATTTTGGTCGCCACACTACCAGAAGGATGTGGATGCTTTGGAGAGGGTACAGAAGTGGTTTACTAGGATGTTGCCTAGTGTGGAGGGCATTAGCTATGAGGAGAGGTTAGATAAACTCGGTCTGTTCTCACTGGAACGACAGAGGTTGAGAGCCGACCTGATCGAGATCTACAAGATTATGAGTGTCAAGGACAGAGTGGATAGTCAGATGCTCTTTCCTAGGGTAGAAGATGGAGTTTCATTCATGTCGCATTACATTCATCCCCCACCATCTGGCCTGCGAAATTCTACTAACTGTCCTGGCTTGATACAATTCACACCTCTTTAACCTGGGGTTACCCATCGCTGGATCTGTAAAGATTTAATCACCTGCTAATGGTCGCATTCCAAGCATTGTTTGGCATCTTTGAATTTGTCTATATATGTATTTCTGGAACATACCTCTTCATTCACCTGAGGAAGGAGCAGCGCTCCGAAAGCTAGTGACATCGAAACAAACCTGTTGGACTTTAACCTTGTGTAGTAAGACTTCGTACTAGGGTAGAAGAGTCAAGTACTAGGGGACATAGGTTTAGAGTGCATGGGGGAAAGTTTAGAGCAGATGTGCGAGGCAAGCTTTTTACACAGAGGGTGGTAAATATATGGAACGCGCTGCCTGGGGAGGTGGTGAGAGCGGGTACAATAGTGGCATTTAAGGGACATCTAGACAAATATATGAATAGGGTGGGAATGGAAGGATACGGACTCTAAGTGCAGACGGTTTTAGTTTAGGCAGGTACCATGGTCAGCGCAGGCTTGGAGGGCTGCAGGACCTGTTCCTGTGCTGTATTGTTCTTTGTGTTTTGTTCACATGAGCAGGAAACTCCCAGGCTCAATCCCTGGCATGGGAAAAAGGCCAGCTTGGCAGCCTGGCAGTGCCACCCTGGCACCACCCCATCTGGCCTGGTAGTGCTACCTGATTTACCATGGCAGTGCCAAGCTGGCACCCAGGTGGCACTGCCAAGGTGCCACAGTGGCATTGCCAGGGTGCCAGGCTGGCAGTGCCAAGGTCCCTGGGTGGCACCAGCAGTGTGAGGGTGCCACCCTGCCCATGGAGGGACACCTTGGGGCCTCTAATTGCCTGGGAGGCCCCTCCAAGTGCCACTCTGGCTGCACCCCCTTTGTGGGGACCAGTGCAAAACGACACCCGACTGGGCTCTCCTCAGCAAGGCCAATAGATGTTGGGTAGCCGTTCGATCCAGCGGTGAGTTTTTAAACTCACTTAACGGTGTGCGAGACTGGGTCCCGCCCATTGTAGGCGAGATTCGGATCGCAACATCTCAGGAGAACTGGTTAGATCTAGCGAGGCGTTCCGACATTGGGAATCCCGCAAGATGCCTCTCCCGGGATCTACCGGCTGTGTCCCGTCCAGGATCCGGCAGGACGTGGCCAGTAAATCGCGCCCGTAGTCATTTTTGGGGGGTTTGGGGAGTCTCTTACCAGTCAAGCCCACACTTCTAAATTCTTTCTGCAGTGCAAACTAACGCGCCGACCAGTCTGGTCCCTCAGAGGTTTGGGGGGGGGGGGGGGGGGGGGGCGTTTTGAAAGGGTGGCCTGATCTCAAAGTGAGCTTTAGGGTCCCCCATACTCACAGACATCATGACTCCCCATAGACATAGCGATTACCCCCCACCCCTCACCGCACACCCTGCTATGGGGGCATTGAGGGCCTCGCCATCTTTAGGTCTTCCCCTTTTAGTTCCCCCCTCCCCTCTTTAGCCCCCCCTTTCAGGACACCCTCCTTCATTTCCCCAATCTTCATGACGTCTCCTCCAGGGAGGCTCCTCCGAGTGCCACTCTGGCTGTTCCTTGTTTGTGGCGATCAGTGCAAAATGTCTCCTCATATTCCCCCCTTCCAGCCCCTCACCCTTCATATTCCCCTTCACCACCCCTTTCACGGGAATGGCCACCTCAGGCCCTGACAGTTTGGCAGTGCCAACCTGACACTGCCAAGATGCCTGGGTGCCCTGATGCCAGGAGGCAAAGCATTGCCCTGCACTGTCCCCGACTATCCGGAAGCCTCCAATCGCATCGGAGACGTTGGAGTGGCCACCATGCTTGGTCTCAGTTTGTGCAGACACGTACTAATCAATGCTCGAGTGAGGACTCACTGTCGCGGCTGGTGACTCTGGGAGCCGGATGAATGTGGCCTCAACCCGGCTGTGTATATTTGAATGAGCCATTACTATCATTACTATCATTGGGGGCAGCACGGTAGCATTGTGGATAGCACAATTGTTTCACAGCTCCAGGATCCCAGTTTCGATTCCGGCTCGGGTTACTGTCTGTGCGGAGTCTGCACATCCTCCCCGTGTGTGCGTGGGTTTCCTCCGGGTGCTCCGGTTTCCTCCCACAGTCCAAAGATGTGCAGGTTAGGTGGATTGGCCATGATAAATTGCCCTTACTGTCCAAAATTGCCCTTAGTGTTGGGTGGGGTTACTGGGTTATGGGGATCGGGTGGCGGTGTTGACCTTGGGTAGGGTGCTCTTTCCAAGAGCCGGTGCAGTCTCAATGGGCCGAATGGCCTCCTTCTGCACTGTAAATTCTATGTTAATCATCCTATGTTAATCATTACCTGGATCACGGCTGCGAGGGCGTGATCCAGTTTGTTCTGGGTGCCACAGATCAGGTGTAGTTCTGAGCCTGGCGCAAGGCCTGTTTTTGGCCTCTCGTGATACTCCCACCCAACAGGATCAGCGCCGGGGGCAACACGGTAGGAAAACCAGGCCCATTATCTTTACGTCCACCTGAGAGGGCAGACAGTGTCTTGGTCTCATCCAGAAGATGCTAGCTGACCTCCTCATTACTGCACTGGAATATTAGCCTAGATTAGGAGCAGGACATTCCAATCGGAATATCCTGCCTGAGAAATGTTCTATTAAATAATCCTCCACTCTCGTGCAGCCATACAAGTAACCTCCATACACCGTCAGCAGCTTTCATATTTTACAGTAATATTTTACAAAACGAAATTTTTGAAGGCCTCAGATATGCAACTTGATGTGATTGAGCAAACCATAGCAAGATTTTCACACATATTGTTAAATGTGCAATAGATAGGAAATTGCATAACAGGTGTATATTAATATCATGTTTTCTATTACTGCTGTTACTAATTTGGAATAACTTACTGGGATATTTGTGAATTCCTATACTTTTGATTCTTAATCTTGTGTTAGTAAAGTACTAAAAATCAGTTATCATGCTTTTGCTTCCTGACATGAATAATGTAAAAGTTGTTGAAAATATTTTGTAACTTTGTGTGACGTTATGCCAGAAGGCTAATAATAGATCCAATAAAGACATTTCTCTTTGCTGGTTATAAGAATTATCAGTCCTGTGACAAAATTAGGAGCCTTACATTTTAAGGACGGAATTCAACGAAAACATTTCTTTTGTTAAAAATAAATTTACTATACCCAAATAATTTTTTCCAATTAAGGGGCAATTTAGCGCGGCCAATCCACCTACCCTGCACATCTTTGAATTGTGGGGGCAAAATTCACGCAAACACGGGGAGAATGTGCAAACTCCACACGGACAGTGACCCAGAGCGGGTCACTCGGGGTTCCCGCCCATGGCCTGGCGGGGAGGAAAGAAGATGGGTGGCTCAGTGCCCGCGGGTCCGCCATGCCACCCCTGGGAATTGTGTGTTCCCATTCCAGGGGTAACCCCAGCCCTCGCCCCACCGTAAATTCTACTGACCGCAGAGGCCTCTGACCGGGCGGCTGAAGGCCATTGCTAATAGGGAACTGGCAATCATAGTTAAGTGAGCAGTGCACAGCTCCCTGGTGGATTCCCATGGGTAGGCGTGCAATGTAGCAAGAGTGATTTATTGCCTAGCATCCCAATCAGAAGTTGATGCATGAACACTGTGGCAGAACACTGCGGAGGCAACACCACGGATGCAGCAGCCAACATATGAACACCCGGGAGCTGGGCCCCTGTGCCAGGGACACCCTCTCTAATCCTTACAGATATTACTCAGAATGGATGATATCTTGGACCCTGCAGAGGCAGCCCTCATGGTGCTGCTGGCAGGCCGTGGGGCCAGACGCTGGAGAAGGCGGAGGGTCAGCAGCGTCGATACAGGCTCCAGATGGCGGCACATATGCAGGGGCCCGCCCCACACCCTGAGGACCTGGCCACTCATCAGGCCAGGGAGGGCACAGAGGAGGAGGCCGGCAACAACCCAGGATGTATTGGCGTCGCTGGTCCTTCGAGCAAATGACGGGTCCTGCAGGAGACTCCGCCTCAACAAGAAGACAGTGCGGTGCCTGTGCCATGTCCTTGTGGACTTGGCACCACGTGGAGGAGGAGGATACCCACTCCCGCTGTCCGTCAAGGTCTCCCAGCCCTGAACATCTGCGCCTCAGGGTCATCCCAGGGCTCAAGCAGGGACTTGTGCGGCACCTCACAAGCTACAGTCCGCAAGATCACAGATGCCCTGTTTGCCCTGGCAGCAAACTGTATAAACTTGATGAAGGAGCAATGCTCCGAAAGCTAGTGATTTGAAACAAACCTGTTGGACTTTAACCTGGTGTTGTAAGACTTCTTACTGTGCTCACCCCAGTCCAACGCCGGCATCTCCACATGATATATAAACTTTGACATGGACCAGACCTAACAGGATGCCCGGGCAGCAGGATTCTCCAATATCACCGTGATGCCCCAGGTCCAGGGGGTAATAGATGGCACGTATGTCGCCTTGTGCTCACCGGGCCATCTGCGAGTGCCCTCAATCAACAGGAAGTGTTTCCACATCCCTGAACATCCAGCTCGTGTGCGACCACTACATAAAGATCATGCACGTGTGTGCACGCTTCCCGGGAGTGTGCATGACAGCTACATCCTGGGGCAGTCCGACATTCCCCACCTCTTCGAGGAGCACCCCAGGATAGGCGGCTGGCTCTTAGGGGATATGGGGTACCCGCTGAGGAACTGGCTAATGACACCAGGTTGAGAAGGTACCGGACCAGGAGGGGCTGGAAGACGATCCCCAGGAGGACCCATAGGATCAGCCGGTGGCTGAAGGACAGATGGCAGTGTGGTGAACCACTGTAATAGGAGATGTAAGGTAGGACCTGCACTACAGGTTCGCCGGTAGCTCCTGCCGTCTGGCTCCGCCCACGGAGAACTGTATAAATATGCATGACCTCCAGTGCCCTGCCATTTCGCCAGCTGCTGCAGGAGGCCACACATCTGACTGTAATAAAGCCACAGTTGTACCCAACTTTAGTCTTTGTGCAATTGATTGCGCATCAATTTATTACAGTCAGATTTTCCACAGAATGGATATCCAAATTAAGCCCGATTGCCTGCAGCTGGATCCGCACTCGCCCGACGCCAGGAAAGACTTTACTCACTGGCGAGCATGTTTCGTGGCCTGCATCAACGCTGTGGACCCCGCGCCAACGAAGGCTCAGAAGATAAACGTCCCGTACTCCAGACTGAGCTCCAGCGTGTTCCCGTTGATCCAAGATGCCACGACTTACACAAAAGCAATGGAACTCCTCAAAGAACACTACAAGCAGAAGGCAAACTCGCTCTTCGCCAGGCATGTACTTGCCACCCGCTCGCAACTACCTGGTGAGTCCATCGAAGACTTCTGGAAGGCACTTATCCCACTCGTACGGGACTGTGACTGTCAGGCCGTCACGGCCGCCGAACACGCGAATCTCCTCATGCGCGATGCCTTCGTGACGGGGATTGCGTCGGACCGCATCCGAGAACGATTGCTGGAAGGGGCCACACTCGAACTGGCGGAGACAAAAACCTTGGCGCTCTCCATGACGGGCGCATCCCATAACGTACAATCGTACCTCTCCCACTGCGCTGCCTACCCTTCTACCCCTTCCTACCCCTCCTGGACCCCGCGGACGACCTCCTCAGCCGGGGCCCTGTCTTCGCAATACGCCTGCACCGCATGCCGATCCGCGCACCCCGGGGGTCCCCGCTGCTACTTCTGCGGTCAGCAGCAGCACCCCTGCCAACACTGCCCGGCCCGCACTGCAGTTTGTAAAGCCTGCAGTAAAAAGGGCCACTTCGCGGCTGTGTGCCAGGCCTGCGCAGTCGCTGCGATCGCACCCGCTATCGCTCCCTCCCCCACGCCAGACACACAATGGGAGCCGCCATCTTCTCCTCCCGGGTCCATGTGCAACCAATGGGCGCCACCATCTTGTCCCCCTTCGGCCCGTGCGCCCCATGGCCGCTGCCATCTTGTCCCGACCCCGCAATGTGCGCACCATGGGCACCGCCATCTTGTCCCGACCCCGCAATGAACGCACCATGGGCGCCGCCATCGTGTTCCTCACAGGGTCCCCGGACACCCCGACATCGGAACCGCACACGCTCGCCACCTGAAGCATCCGCAGCTTGCTTCGATGACGCTGGACCAATCTCGCCCGCACAACCTGGCCACCGCGTCAACGACGGTTAAAATCAACGGCCATGCGACCTCATGCCTGCTGGACTCCGGGAGCACTGAAAGCTTTGTTCACCCAGATATGGTAAGGCACTCCTCCCTCGCGGTCCACCCTGCCAATCAAAGGATCTCGCTAGCCTCCGGATCCCACTCCGTCCCAATCCGAGGCTTTTGTACAGTCACCCTCACGGTCCAGGGCATAGAATTTAGTAACTTCCGCCTCTATGTCCTTCCTAATCTCTGCGCTGCACTCCTGTTGGGCCTGGAATTCCAGTGCAATCTCCAGAGCCTCACCCTCAAATTCGGCGGGCCCTTACCCCCCCTTACCGTTTGCGGCCTCGCGACCCTCAAGGTCGATCCCCCCTCCCTTTTTGCCAATCTAACTGCGCATTGCAAGCCTGTTGCCAATAGGAACAGACAGTACAGCACCCAGGACAAGACCTTCATCAGGTCCGAAGTCCAGCGGCTGCTTGAGGAGGGTATTATTGAGGCCAGCAACAGCCCCTGGAGAGCCCAAGTGGTAGTGGTTGAAACTGGGGAGAAACACAGGATGGTCGTGGACTACAGCCAGACCATCAATCGGTACACGCAGCTCGACGCGTACCCCCTCCCACACATATCTGATATGGTCAATCAGATTGCGCAGTACCGGGTCTTCTCAACAATTGACCTGAAATCCGCCTACCACCAGCTCCCCATCCGGAGGTCGGACCGGCCATACACTGCCTTCGAGGCGGATGGTCGCCTCTACCACTTCCTTCGGGTCCCTTTCGGTGTCACAAATGGGATCTCGGTCTTCCAAAGAGCGATGGACCGAATGGTCGACCAATACGGTTTGCGGGCCACCTTTCCGTACTTAGATAATGTCACCATCTGCGGCCATGACCAGCAGGATCACGATGCCAACCTCGATACATTCCTCCGCACTGCCACTCTTCTCAACCTGACCTACAACAAAGAGAAGTGTGTGTTCAGCACGACCCGGTTAGCCATTCTCGGCTATATAGTCCAAAACGGACTTCTCGTGCCCGACCCCGACCGCATGCGCCCCCTCATGGAGCTTCCCCTCCCCCACTCCCCCAAGGCCCTCAAACGCTACCTGGGGTTCTTTTCCTACTACGCTCAGTGGGTCCCAAACTATGCGGACAAGGCCCGCCCACCCATCCAGTCCACCCAATTCCCCCTCGCGGCCGAGGTACAACACGCTTTCGCCCGCATCAGAGCAGATATCGCCAAGGCCGGGATGCCGCAGTGGACGAGTCACTGCCTTTCCAAGTAGAAAGCGACGCTTCAGACATCGCCCTTGCCGCCACCCTAAACCAGGCAGGCAGACCCGTGGCAACCTTTCCCCGCACCCTTCATGCCTCTGAAATTCGACACTCATCCGTCGAAAAGGAGGCCCAAGCTATCGTTGAAGCTTGCGGCATTGGAGGCATTACCTGGCTGGTAAGAGATTCACTCTCCTTACGGACCAACGGTCGGTAGCCTTCATGTTCAATAACACACAGCGGGGCAAGATCAAAAATGATAAAATCTTGCGGTGGAGAATCGAGCTCGCCACCTATAATTACGAGATCTTGTATCGCCCCGGTAAACTCAACGAGCCCCCAGACGCCCTCTCCCGAGGTACATGTGCCAGCGCACAAGTGGACCAACTCCGGGCCATACACAACAGCTTTTGTCACCCAGGGGTCACTCGATTGTGCCATCTGGTCAAAGCTCGCAATCTGCCCTACTCCATCGAGGAAGTAAGGACAGTCACCAGGGACTGCCAGGTCTGTGCGGAGTGCAAGCCTCACTTCTACCAGCCAGACCATGCGCGCCTGGTGAAGGCTTCCCGCCCCTTTGAACGCCTCAGCGTGGATTTCAAAGGGCCCCTCCCCTCCACCGACCGTAACACGTACATTCTCAGTGTGGTCGATGAGTACTCCAGATTCCCCTTCGCCATCCCATGCCCCGATACGACGTCTGCCACCGTCATCAAGGCCCTCAGCACCATCTTTGCTCTGTTCGGTTTCCCCGCCTACATCCACAGTGACAGGGGATCCTCATTCATGAGCGATGAGCTGCGTCAGTTCCTGCTCAGCAGCGGTATAGCCTCCAGCAGGACGACCAGCTACAACCCCGGGGGAACGGGCAAGTAGAACGGGAGAATGGGACGGTTTGGAGGGCCGTCCAGATGGCCCTACGGTCCAGGAACCTCCCAGCCTCTCGCTGGCAGGAAGTCCTCCCTGACGCTCTACACTCCATCCGGTCACTATTGTGCACCGCCACTAATAACACACCCCATGAACGTGTCTTTACCTTCCCCAGGAAGTCCACATCCGGGGTGTCGCTCCCGACTTGGCTCCCTGCTCCAGGACCGGTCCTTCTCCGTAGGCACGTCCGACTCCACAAGGCAAACCCCTTGGTGGACAGGGTTCACCTGCTCCACGCCAACCCTCAATATGCCTACTTTGAGTTCCCCGACGGCTGCCAAGATACTGTCTCACTCAGGGACCTGGCACCTTCAGGTTCCACCCCAACACACCCCCACCAATGCGCCCACCCCCACCTCCCACCGCGCCGCCAATATTGACCCCACCAGAGCACCCCCCCCTTTTCCGCACAAGAGGACGAAGAGGACTTCTGCACGCTCCCGGAGCTCCCCGATGACTGGCCAGCATCAGCACCGCCACCACCGTCATCGGTGCCACCTCCACCACCGCCAGCACCGACTTCCCCGCTACCGTTACGCCGCTCCCAACGAAGCACCAAAGCACCGGACCGGCTGAACCTTTGACGGACACCGGACCGTCAACATGGACTTTTCTTTCCCTACCACTGTACATAATTGCACTAATTGGTATATAGTTTCACGTCACCCCCGCCAGACTCATTTTTAACAGGGGGTGAATGTGGTGAACCACTGTAATAGGAGATGTAAGGTAGGACCTGCACTACAGGTTCGCCGGTAGCTCCTGCCGGCTGGCTCCGCCCAGGGAGAACTGTATAAATATGCATGACCTCCAGTGCCCTGCCATTTCGCCAGCTGCAGCAGGAGGCCACGCATCTGACTGTAATAAAGCCACAGTTGTACCCAACTTTAGTCTTTGTGCAGTTGATCATGCATCAGGCAGCAGCGAGGGTCCGGCAAGTCCGGAGGGCCAGGGAACCCCTCATCGTTTCCCTCTTCACAAAGGATGTGGCCTCGTCCGTCATCAAACCCCCTCCCCTATTCCCTCCCTCCCCTCTTCCCACCCTCCCTACCACCATCCCTCAGCTTTTCCCCTCCCCTCCCTCCCTGGAGCTCCATGCCCATTGAGTCTGCACCGGCTCAAGCACCCTACCCAAGCCCACACCATCACTCTATCCCCGTAACCCCACCCAACCTTTTTTGGACACTGAGGTACAATTTATCATGGCCAATCCACCTAACCTACACATCTTTGGACTGTGGGAGGAAACCGGAGCACCCGGAGGAAACTCACGCAGACACGGGGAGAACGTGCAGACTCCGCACAGACAGTGATCCAAGCCCAGATTCGAACTTGGGACCCTGGATTTTTGAAGCAACTGTGCTAACCACTGTGCTACCGTGCTGCCCACGGTTGTAGTGCAACTTTTAGAAATTCTATACATATGTGGCCCCAACTGCCCCAATCCCCTAATGATGCCGCCCCACCTCCCACACCCCTCCTTCCCCCTCATCGCGTCCTCCCCCCCCCCCACCCCATGCCCTCTCAGTGATCTTCGACCTGCTCTACCGCTGAGCTGTGTCCCCATGATGCACATCAGAGGTGGAGGCAGCCTGCTGCCTACTGTGCCCAATGGCCTCCGATGCCCCTGGCAGGCATCCTCTCGGGGCCCTGGGGCCAGAAGGGCTTGGCCCACTTGCCAGCGGCAAATGTCCCGCTGTGCTACCCCGTTCCGGGTTCCGAGACTCGCCATTGTCAGGGGGGTGGAACTCAAGGGAGCTGGTGGTGGCCACTCTGTAGGGTGGCTCCGTGTTAGCACCCAGTGCCCCACCTCCCGGATGATGGCCATAGGGCTCTTGGGTTCACCTTGGGACGGGGGGACAGCTGGATTGAGCCCCAGCTGCCTCTCCATAACCTGGATCTGCTAGCCCTGGCGGCTCCCCAATGTCTGGAGCATGGTGTCAACGCCCTCAGTGATGCTCCTCAGTGACTGGGACATGCTCTGGAGCACCCCGACAAGGCCTACCTGAGACTGGGATATGCTCCGCAGCGACTCATCAAGGTCCACGTGGGACTGGGACACGAACCCCCAGCGACTCGGACATGCTGTCAAGGCACTCAGCCATGGCCAGCACCGACTGAACCATGCCTTGGGTACCTCCACTCATGCTGCCATCGTCATACACCAGGCTCTCCCCTGCGGTCATCAATCTAGCAGTGTTGGCCTCTATGCTATCTCCTGCACCCGTAGCCTTTTTGACATTTCCCTCTGAATATCTCGGCTGCACCCTAGCATCTGCATCAACTCCGGGTAAACCTGGTCCAGAGGCTCAGCATCGGACTGGGAACCAGCTGGGTCCTGGGATCCAGTATACCTCTGACAGTCTCGTCTGGGCATTCCGGCCTTCGCCTGATGTACATCAGCAGCTGTGTGGTGCTCACCAGGATGTGCCCCAGAAGCCTGTCCACTACTGTCTCTGTGCTGGTGGAGGGTGGAGGTGACAGCTGTGCCGTGAATACAGTGGTCTCCTTGGAACTCCCCTCCAAGGTGTTCTCATCGGAGCCGGGGGAGGGAACAATGTCAGATGGGACGGCACCGTCGGATGAGGATCGCATGGAAGAATGGACACATGGTCCGTGGGAGGGATAGTTCAGTTTGCACGGCATTAACAACTCACTTGTGACGGTAATCTAGGTGGGGCTAGTGGAAGCTCACCTCTGTGCCGTACGCCAACCTCTAGGTCGGTGATAGATCGGTCCTCAGGCCACACTGCGACCTCCAGGGCCCTTTCCTTGTAGAGGGATGAGGACTCTGATGTCGGCACCCCGCCACCCGCCAATGCCCTCTCCCGTTTGTTGTGTGTCAACCTCTCCTGTGAGGACTGAGAGAGGGCATCGTGAACCGCATGCTTCGTTCATCGCGGGGCGGAGGTGTGAGTATGGGGGGGATGGAAGTATGGGAGGCAATGGGGAATATGGGGGGGATGACGAGTATTGGGGGCTGGGGGGTAACTCACCCGTGCAGCCCAGTGGCAGCACAGGCTGCCATTCCTCCCAGGTGGCACTCCCCGAGCTGAGGGGGCTGCCACGTCCTCCCATGTGGCACTGGCTGCCCTGTGGCTGGCCCGTTGAGCCCCTCCGAGAAACAGGGCATCCCATCTGGTTTTGACCGCGTCCAACAATCTAGCCAGGTTGGCATCCCCGAATTGTGGGGCCGGTCTCCTCGGTTGCATGGCTCTCAGCTGTGTGGGGTTGACTGTGCAGGACCGGTTTAAGTGCTGCTCTCCTTTTTTAGCTGGGGGCTGGCAAGCGCTGTCCCAGTGAATCAGCCGGTGGGACAGTCATTTTCAGCGTGAGGGTCTCGTCAGGCCGGGCGTCGGAAAGCTCACGGCACTTCCTGCTTGAGCACTGAGAAACCTTTCCATGAAACCGCACCTTAAATGTCATTTTGGGTGCGCTTGGCAAGATGCTTCTCACCTGCTTTTTGGGTGGGATCCACACCACTATTCAATCACACTTTTCTGTGCATGGGGGGTTTCTCCCCCATCATGTCCACACTTAGAAATGTTTGCATCATTGGGGAGCCGAACCCGCCGCCACACCGGCTCCTCAGAGATCGGGCTGCCATTTTGAAAGTGTGCCCTGATCTCTAAGTGAGCTTGAGGATTCCCCTCCCCCGCTCACCCACTAGCAATGTCACCCACCCCCCCCCCCCCCCCCCCCCCCACCCCCAATACATATGGGCACTACGCTACACGCCCCAAGTGAGGACACCCCGCTATGGGAGTGCTGAGGGCCCCCCCCCCTTTTCAGGCCTCCCCACCTCCTTTTCGGGACTTCCCCCTTTTAGGACCCCCAACCTTTATGAAGCCCATTCATACCTGACCTTCACCTCTTCACCCTTCATAAACCCCTCAACCCTCTTTCAAGGGCATGGACCTCCTCAGGCTCTGATCTTTGGCAGTGTCACCCTGACACATGGTCACCCTGGCACTGCCGCCCCAGTACTCTGACAGTGCCCCAGTCTGGCAGTGCCACCCTGGCACCCCTGGCAGTGCCAAGGTGCCCAGAAGCCAGTGGGACAGCCAGGTAGCCACCCTGCCCTGTCCTCGACCACCTAAAATGCCTGGGAAATCCCCCAGGTCCACGTTTGTGAAGGCCAGTACTAAACAGCGCCTAGTCCAGACCGCGCTGGTGCGGCTGTTCGTCACCAGATGCTGGGAGAATCCGCGCAGGCAGATTTAAATGAGCCAAACGGCTCATTTAAATATGCTGATCTGTGTCCCACTCAGTGAGATTCAACAGCCTCATCACGCCACCAAGTTGGGCACATGAGGCAGTAAATCGCGCCCTAAATGTTGCGTGACTGAATTTGACAAGCTGACCTATTTATTCACAAATTACTAAATACAACAGAAAAAACAAGCGGCATCAACAATTTAAAGATTTATATTCATTAAAACTGGAGAAATGTTTAAGCACTTTCTCTGCAAGAGTAAACATCTGGTGGCGGTTTGTGGTACTGCCTCGTCATGGGCCCTGATTTTGCTGCAGAGGAGCATTTCAGCATTTGCTGCGAGTTAGAACTGCTCTTGCCGTTGAGATTTTTAATTTTTTGCATGGCAAGTTGTTGATGTTACACTAGAGAACACAACATTTACGCTTGTGAGTTGATTGATGTGATTCTGGCTGTACAAGGTTTAGTTAATACCTAAACATTTGAACAAAAACTAGAAACGTGGTAGATTGAAGAGCTGTACAAGTATGAAAATCATTTTCCTTATTACACACTGACCGATTGCTGTCAGATGCAATGGGAATAAATGATCCCTGAACACAAGCATATCCAAAGCAGCTCAGTGAGCTGAGGTGATTCCAGGCAAACAGGCCCGGTTGGTCTACTCTGAGTGCAACAGAGTTAGCACGGAAGCAGCATTCAGCATTCTAGGGGTCTCTCAGTCCGGAGAGACTGCAGGCTGGGTGGTGGGGAGAGACATCCCAAATCTGTGCAGTTGGCTTCTTCAAATGAACTAATAGAAGATATAGGCAGCTCTGTTCCAAAATTTTAATATCAGGAAGTTGAACACAAAGGGGGAAATATTTAACAAGGCCCTTTGTGGGTGTAATTATGCAGTAAATGTTATACTTCTTGCACATCTAAATGATTTGAACATCCAGCCAAACACAAAACGTGCCATTTACTAGCTGCACACTCAACGGGGGCCCAGGCGCTTGCAGATCAAGGTCAACACATAACTAGCCTAGAGCTCTTAAAGAGAAGCTACGTGCAACAGAAATGCACCAGTCTCTGCGAGGTTTGGCTTAAAGGTAAAGCTCAGTAAATGAAGCAATAGGTCAAAGAAAAGAGTCCCAAGTTTTCAGATGGGGTGCTGCAGGACTTAGTAAACAAGATGGAAAGGAGGAAAGATGCCGGATGGGATTCTCTAAAAATGGGGCTATGTCCCCCACGCCAGCGGGAAAACCGGTGCCGACGATTCTGGCGTCAACTGCCCCCGAAAGTGCGGAATTCTCACCTTTCTAGGGGGCTAGGTTGCCGCCGAAGTTGTCCCCACAGCTCCAGCCGGTGGGGAACGGCCCCCGCGAGTCCGCCCATGCGCAGAATGGCCGGCGTGATCTCGCGCATGTGCGGAACGGCCGGCGTATTTACGCACATGCATTCCCTTCGCCAGCCCCCGGGCAATATGGCGGAGCCCTACAGGTGCCCGGCGCGGAGTAAAGTAAGCCCCCACGGAACCAGCCCGCCCGCCGATCGATAGACCCCGATCGCGGGCCAGGCCATCGTGGGACCACCTCCCGGGGTTGGATCCCCCCCCCCCCAGGAAGGCCCCTGCACACTTACCTTCCAGGTCCCGCCGTGTGTGAGGTGAGTAATCCACGCCGGGGGGACTGGGCCAAACTCATCGGCAACTAGGCCCATCGGGGCCCGGAAAATCGCCAGGGGGGTGGGGCCGCTGTCAACGGCCGCCAACCGGCGTGGAGGCGATCCCGCCGGCACCCAAAAAACAACGCTGGTGAATAGGGAGGCTGGTGTCGGGGCACGATTCTCGCCCCCCCGGGATTCTCCGACCCGGCGCCGTGTCGGAGAATCCCGGCCGCCATGTTTCCCCAGAGGTCCTCAAGTAATATCTTGAGAAAGGAATGGGAACAGGTAGTCAGGAATCAGTTCCTGGAGTCCAGCCCTGAGGCTGCAATGTCTGCAAAAATTCAGTGACCTCTCACAAGTGGTCAAGACCCTTGAATGGCATCTCCTACCCATGGTGCCTCAAACCTCTCACGTTGTTAACTGAAGCACATTCCTGTTATTCACTCGTCAGCAATCAGGACAAATGCTGCACAGAAACTCTAACTCTGCCCTCATACACTCACAACCATTTCTCTTTGCTTCCACATACCGACAGTTATTCAACCATGGCAAGTATATCACCGAAAACATTGTAAAACACTCGTTGGCAATTCCTTTCTCTCTCTTGCAGGACAAGGTGCTTCATAACAGCAGGGAATAGCAAACAACTGACCAGAGACTAACAAACATGCCTTTCCAGGGCCCTCTGGAGACAGTGCGTTGCTCCATGGGGATGGCTGTGACATCACTGAGAACACTGAGGATGATGGTACTTTCCTGCCTCACACCCTTTCTCATATCCCACTTCACTCTCATCCTGCTATCTGACATGAAGGGCAAACAGCAGATGGTGTCACCATCAAACTCTTGCTTTCCACCCAACCCACTTCCTTCAAACTAACCTTCCCCTTCTGCATTTCTTCTTTCTGTCAATGACCTGCCCATTCTAGATGCTTCTGGTGAATGCTAGTATGGCTACACAGGCATTACACAGACTGGGCCAGCTCTAGTGGCACTTGGAAGACCAATTTCATGGCTGAAGAATCTTTAGCTAGGGAAAATTAACCGGAGCAATGGTACAAGTACAGATATATAAGGGACTAGGAGAGCAAATGCAACACATGGAACATCATGGTGACATTTTCACAGGCCTTTTCACTGAAAGCTATCAAAATAGGCAATTCCTCAAAGATGTGCAAAGGATGTGAAATGATTGCATTCCTATTGTCTGTATCTGAGTTCACATCCCAATTGAGGTAAGAAAATGTTGTAAGTCGCTGCACCATTCACTCTCTAAATTAAAGCTTGGAAATGCACAGTATTATTCTACTGATTAACTTATCATCCGAGTACAATCTGATCTAATTTGTATACCTACTTAACCACAGCTGAAATTAAGTGGCACGTGTAGATTTCTTCTGATTATTTCATTTATGTTTTAATACACCAAAAAGATTTATGGATGCTTTACCTTTTCACTTTCTTCATCTTGCCCAAAATAAAGTGTACGCTCTGGCAGTGTGAGTCCATCTTGGTCAATCTATAAAACACGGTAACAAACGAATTTCACTTTCACATCTATTAATCTAGAATGTCAAATATGGCTTTGTTCCAAAGGGAAAGATTCTTCTTTTTGTTTTAAGTGGATGTTTGAACAAAACCAATTAATATTAGCGAACATTCAAAAGATAAACAATGCTTTGGATCTTATATTGCTAACTCTGTGCTGGCAGGCATTATTAGTAAAAATCTTAAAATGCGCATCAATATAATTATGACTGGATTGTAAAAAGTGGGATTCTCAAATGCTGCAAAAATTGTGTCTTTTTTTCAGTTTTTCTCCCCACAGATTAAACAAAACATGACCCAGAATAAATGCAAGAACATTTAAAACTACACCTGATTTGCCTAGAAATCAGACTAGAACTAAAATCTATTATCGGTTGTATATCTTAACTGATCGCATTGTGGCACTATATCAAGTGGTAATTGGTCTGGTTGAGGGAATGCAGTATCTATTAACTATATTTATGTTTCAAGATAACAATATGTGATACAATACAGATATATTCAGATAACAAAAAGTAAATCAAATTAAGACTGAAAAATACCGGAGTATATTCTGCTCTTTAAAGAGAACATTTTTATTTGAAATGTTATTGGTTGTTAATCAAAATGGCAACCAGTGGGCGTTTTCCTTTTGTTAGATTCATGAAATAAGAATTTGAGTCTTTTAATGACAAGAAGCTGGTCAATCTCAATAGACCTATAATTATACTAGTTTCATATTTATCAAGTAGCTAATTAGCTGCTTAACTGGTCTCAATCCCAAACGTCATTAATCCACCATGTAGTGGCAGCCCCATGCAAAACTGAAGCACTTACAAATATTAGATTGAAATGTTTGGAGAGCTGGATTTAAAGTCCATGTTGTAAAAGGTGCAGGTAGATGATAGCATGGAGATGCTATCATCTGTGCACTGAAGAATGAATGATGTTTCATAATTGGCAGATGAATCACTTGCCTGGGTATGGAGGTGGATGCAATATATGGATTTAGATTTACATTGTTGTCGGAGAAACTTACTCCAATAAACACTGTACATTTGATACTTCTTTCTTCCTAAATGCCATTTTAAAATGTTGGAGCTTCCGTCATGTACAGAAATTAAAATGATATTTCATCAACTCTATGACATTATGGCAATGCTAGCGGGCAGAAATCTAGCAGATGGATTGTAATGTGGAAAAATGTGAGCTTATTTACTTTGGTAGGAAAAACAGCAATACAGAGTATTTCTTAAATGGTAAGAGGCTAAGAAATGCAACCTCAAAGGGACTTGCATGTTCTTGTTCATGAGTCACGGAAAGCTAACATGCATGTACAGCAAGCAATTAGGAAGGCCAATTGTATGTTGGCCTTCATTACAAGAAGATTTGGGGGTAGGAGTAAAGATGTCTTACTGTAATTATATAGAGCCTTGGTGAAACCACACCTGGAGTATTGGGTGTAATTTTGATTTCCTTACCTAACAAAAGATATACTTGCCAGACAGGGAGTGCAACAAAACCTAATTCCTGGGATGGAAGGATTGTTCTATGAGGAAAGATGGGCCTTTATTCTCTGGACTTTAGAAGAATTAGAGGTGATTTAATTCAAAACATACAAAATTCTTACAGGGTCGGCACAATAGATGTAGGAAGGATGTTTCCCGTGGTTGGGAGGGATCTAGAACCACGGGATACAGTCTCCGAATAAGAGACAGGTCATTTAGAATTGAGAGGAGGAGGAATTTCTTCACTCAGGGGATGGTGAATCTTTAGAATTCTCTGTCCCAGAGGGCTGAGAGGGTCAGTCGCTGAGTATGTTCAATAAGATCGATAGAATTATACATGTTAAAAACATCAACGCTCCCATGGTGAGAGTACGGACAAACAACACCAGCTCCCAGTACTTCTAGCTGTACAGGGGTACCAGGCAGGGATGCCCGTTGTCCCCGCTGCGGTTCGCCCTAGCGATCAAATCACTAGCGATCGCTCTCAGACAGCAAAGAACTGGAGGGGGATCTAAAGGGGAGGCAGAGAGCACAGAGTCTCGCTCGATGCGGATGACCTACTCCTCTACATCTCGGACCCACAAAGCAGCATGGACGGAATCATTACTCTCCTGAAAGAGTTTGGTGGCTTCTCGGGCTACAAACTCAACTTGAGCAAAAGCAAGATCTTCCCGGTGAACCCGCAAGGGGGAGGGGCAGCACTGGTGGGACTGCCATTTAAACAAGCCCGATACAAATCCCACCACCTGGGGCTCCAAATCGCTCATGACTGGACAGGGGTTCACGCGTGGAACCTCACCAGTCTGACAGAGGAAGTAAAAAAGGACCTGCAGAAATGGAACACACTCCCACTCTCCCTCGCGGGGAGAGTGCAGACGATCAAAATAACCGTGCTGCCTAGGTACCTCTTCTTACTTAGAAATAATCCTACAGAAAACAAAGTCCAGCGGGGGCTAGCCCTCCCAAACCTACAGTACTACCACTGGGCAGCGACAGCAGAAAGAGTAATGGGATGGATTAAGGAGCCAGAAGCCGAGTGGGTGCGCGTGGAGGAGGCCTCCTGCATGGGGACCTCGTGCCGGGTCCTCGCCACTGCGGCACTCCCATCCCCACCCAATAAACACTCCAGCATCCCAGTGGTGGTAGCCACCCTCCAGACCTGGAAGCAGCCACTGCAACAATTCGGCCTGACCAAAATGGCCAACAAAGTCCCCACCTGAGATAGCCATAGGTTTGCGCCATCACTTACGGACGCCACTGTTAAAAGGTGGAGACAGGGCAGGGGGGACACTGACAGTCAGGGACCTACACACGGACGGCAGGTTCACAACACTGGATGAACTGACCGAGATATTCAAGCTAGCTAAGAGTGACAAACAGATACCTGCAGCTTATAAACTTCCTGAGGAAGGAGACAAGGACGTACCCCGACCACCGCAACAGATGCTACTAGAAGAACTACTGGACGCAGACATTCTAGGTAGAGGAAACTGTAGCGACATGTACGAATGGCTGATAGAGGACCGACACTGTACTGGACATGTCGAGGAGGAAATGGGAGGAAGACTTGGGGCTCAAAATGGGGTGGGGACTCTGGAGAAAAGCACTACATAGGGTCAACTCCACCTCCACGTGTGCAAGACTCAACCTAACAGAACTAAAAGTGGTACATAGAGCCCACTTAACAAGAACCCAAATAAGTAGGTTCTTCTCGGAGGTGGAGGACAGATGTGAATGGTGCCAAGGCGGCCCGGCCAACCACGCCCACATGTTCTGGTCTTGCCCCAGACTTGCTGGGTACTGGACAGCCTTCTTCAAGGCAATGTTCAAAGTGGTGGGGATGAGGTGGAGCAATGCCCGAAAGTGGCAGTCTTCGGGGTATCAGATCAGCCAGATTTCTACATGGAGAGGAGGCAGATGCCCTTGCCTTTGCCTCCCTGATCATGTGCCGTCGAATCCTGCTCGGCTGGTGGTCAGCAACACCACCTAAAGCTGCAGATTGGCTGTACGACCTATCGGAATTTCTCCAAATGGAGAAAATCAAATTTTCCATCCGAGGGTTGGAAGATGGCTTCCGCAAAACATGGAGCCATTCACCTGACTGTTCTGGGACCTGTTTGTGGCTGACAAACAAACAAATAAACAAGTAGCCAAGAGCCAGGGGAAGGTAGCCAAGATGCGATAGAAGAGAGGGAAGGGAGGGAGGGAGGAAGGACGAGGGAAGGAGAACAACAGAGGGGAGCCAGAAGGGAGGAAAGAGAGGGAACACAAACTGGGGGGAGAGCACAGGAAACGACAACGACCACAACAAGCACAGCAAGCGAAAGAGAGAAAGAGGAAGAAGGAATGACAGCTGGCCGGAGCTGAGGCAAATGGAAAATGGCCAAAAACAAAAAAGAAAACCGACCAAGAGATGCAAGTGGCATCAGGGGCACCACCAGGTCCCCCTTCCACCTGCTTTTGTTTTATTGGTTTTGTGTATAAAAAAGAAAGAGAAGGGGGGACATTTTTCTTGCTTCTTTGTATACATGCTTCCTCTGGTTTTTTTTACTCCCTATGTTTTTGTTTTTATTTTTTTTAAATCTCTTTTTGGTTTCTCTGTATGTACATTTGCAAGTATACCATGTATAAAACCCAATAGAAACATTTTTTAAAAACATATTAAAAACATCACACAACACAGGAATGGTGCAGCAAGCGGGGCGGGATTCACCGTTTTGCCGGCACCCAGTGGTTTCCCGACGGCGTGGGGCTGCCCCACAATGGGAAATTCCATTGACCAGCCGGTGTAACGGAGAATCCTGCCGGCGGGTCGAGGCAAAAATGTGGCTCGGCGGTGCGGAGAATCCAGCCCCAGGTGTTGAACTAGAAGATCCGCCATTATCTTATTGAGTGACGGTGCGGCTTGAAGGGTTGAATGGCTCCTGCTCCTATTTCTTATGGTCTTATGTTAAACCTTGCACGTACCTCAGCAATCTTTTCATTGATATTCATAAAGTACATTATGGGTGCAATTCGCCAGCCATGTTGCGCTCAAGTGAGAGCACAACGCGGCCGGAGAATCCTGGAAGAGGCCTGCAGCGAGCCTCCCAACATCGTCCCCGCGTCGCAGGATTCACCAAAATCCCTTGAGACGTCAGAGTCGGAACTCCTCCCCAAATGGACGTGACCAAACATCGCTCCTGAAAGTAGGTCGTAAATCTACTTACAGTCTACCTGCCCGGGATCCACCGGCCTCTGTCGATACTCTAGCCTCCCAGGGAGGCTGCAGCCAGACGTTGATCAGTGCTGGTCCACGTTTGCGTGGACCAGGCGGACGGCACCTGGGGGGTCTCCCAGGCCTTCGGAGACTGCTGGGTGGTCAGGGTAAGCGCAGGGTGGCCCACTGGCCCTCCCCTTGGAACTTGGGCACTTTGGCATTGGCCATCTGGTAACTTGGCACTGCCACCCTGGAACTTTCAAGGTGCCCGGATGATACTGCCAAGCTGGGAGCACTGCCTGAGTGCCAGGGTGGCAGTGCAAGGGTGCTCGAATGCCAGGGTGGCACTGCCAGGGGGCGTGGGGGGCCATGCCCATGAAATGAGGGTTGGGGGGGGGGTTTAAGGGTGGGGCAGTGCAGGACAGGTAAGTAGGGGCCTCCGGAAGGTTGTGGGGGTGATGGGTGGGGGCTTAGGGGGGGCCTGAAGAGAGGGGACCCCCAGGGCCCCCATAGCGGGCTGTCCTCACTTGTGGGATGTTGGGTCGTGTCCATGTGTGTGGGAGGTGACAGTGCCCATGGGTGGGGAGTGACCCACAAGCTCACTTAGAGATCGGGGCACCCTTTCAAAATGGCAGCCCGATCTCGGAGTTCAGCTCCCCAGTGCTAAACAAAATTAAGTGTGGGCTAAATCAGTGAGAAAGGCCCAAAGAAGTGACAAAGTGTCATTGGATACCGATGGGAAGCTCACTGGCAGAGCCAATGGAAAACACCCTGAAAAACCCACCACAAATTAACTTAGAAGTTTGGGGGGAGAATCGCACCCAATATGTTTAATTTTACAAAAGTAAATACAAGCTAGAAACTAAGACTTTTTTAGTTGTAACTGAGAATAATTCAGAGTTTGAAAGGAAACAAATGTGTCATTACTGATTTAATAAACTATTTCTCATAAAATTTCTAAAGCGCCTTGTCTGCTAATAATATACAGGATAGTGAGTATACATGTTTGCTAATATATTTCAATATTTGCACTAGGATTGCAATTCCACTTTCTTGCTCTAACCCCATATATCTTAATATCAATCAGTGTTTATCCCAGTCTTGCGTGTATTCAATGACTGAACATCTACAGCCCTCAGGGGTAGATAATTACGAAGGCATATGACCTTCAGTGTGATGACATTTATTTTATTCATTTAGAGGATCTAGATGTCGCTGGCTAGGCCAGCATTTATTGCTCGTCCCTAATTGCCCTCGTTCTGAGTAGTCCTAAATGACCGATCTGTTGTACAGAGGCACTAACCCTTAGTTCTAGACTTTCTTGCCAAGGAAGTAGCCTGCCACCATCTATTCTGCCAAGCCATCTAAGATTTCTGTGGGGTAGTAATTCCCCTTGGGCAGTGGCACAAAAGAAGCCGCCTATCCACCACATGCAGCGGCTGATACTTCATTCCATTGACTGCAGAAGAACTGAATATCCGACACTGCTGTTAACAGGTAGCTGATTAGACAGCATCTGTTTCGTGCTGTTGCCTCTGAAAATTTTTTGCAGCTTTATGTTTCAATGACATCACCTCCCATTCTCCTAAACTCCAGGAAGTATAGGCCCAATCTACTCAATCTCTCTTCACAGAGCAGCCCTCTTATCTCAGGAAGCAATCGAGTTGGACAGTTATTAATAAATTTAATTATTTTCCAACTCATACATAGAAATTAGTGAATTTATATGATTTACTTGAATTTGCAAGAATTTACATTGGTAGAAAATATATATCTGGCAAAAGTTGGGTCAATATGGGGCTGAAGCCAAATTAATCAGTTTCCACTTCAATCTGTCACTGATTATTTTTCAGCAGCAACTACTCACTGTCATCACTGTTTGAAGCACTTTAGTATGGTCACATTCATCATTCTGTTTATTACCACATCAGTTAATTTAACACTACTTTTATTTAAGATTCATGGCCCTGTTGCAATCCTATTGCCAAATGCCACCACAGTCAAAGCTCAGTCACATGAGGACCTATTCCTTTGTCCAGTTCCCAAATTCTACAAACCTGGATGTTCTGCACCTGTTTGTGCTTGGCGGGTTCCGAGATGGGAGCAGAAAATATCATGAGAACTTCCAAATTGCGTTTTACGTCAATGTATACATTTGAGGTGATTGTCTCCTCTCCTGCTGGTCACGGCCGTGTTTCCCGATATTTAACATTGGGGCTATCATTTGAATATATCAATATATGATTACCAGGCCCCTACACATGAGTCAAACCCCCTCCCCGCACCCCAACGCCCTCCCCAGCCTCGCTCAGAAAATACATCCACGACGGTGTGAGGGCAGAATGGCGTGAATCACAACGGGTCTCTCCCTGGTGGTAGCATAATGGTTATGTTACTGGACTAGTATTCCAACCACCAGTTCAAATGCCACCACAGGAGCTGAAGAATTTAAGTTTGTTACGGATCCAGAACAAAACCCCAAATTTTGGTTAGGATTCCAGAGTAGAAACCCAACTAATTGCATTTGGTAAATCTGTGAGGAAATGTTACTGCGCCACAGGAGTGATACCACTGACGAGTCGACAGCTTTCATGTTAAAACAAACTGCACCTGGTGGGTCGACCTCCCTGAAGGGCTCAGGTGAGCGCAGGAGAAGGTCATGTCCGGGTACTGCCCTCTGGCACTGCTCCCCGGCGCTACCACTTCCCACCCCCCACCCCCACCCTCCCGGAGGTCAGTGCCCGAGCAGTGCTGAAGAGGGGTCGGGGCAGGAGTGGGGGCATTCCAGGATGAACTCTCACTGTGGTCAGGCAGCATTAAAAATGGCGCCCTGTTCCACGAGTGTCTAGGTTGCTCACAGGGCGAGCATATTAGAAGTTGTCCCACCAATGATGATACATCATGGGACCCCCCCTTTGATTTTTTTCCCCCAATGTCCATGACTATACGACAGAGAAAGCCACCATTACTGTCGATGGCTCCAACGCCAATTTCCCCACCGGTAAAACCTCGCCTACAGTCTCACTGATCGGAAGAACCACCAAGAATGAGTCAGTATTGTAGTCAAACTTTGGAGAATGATTTCCCTTTTCATTAGTGGGTAATTCTGAAGCTGCTACTATTGAAAATTCTCTTGCTTTTGGTAAGCAATTGCAAACAGCAGCCAAATGATATTAGTCTAAATTCAATAAACAGCCTCGAGAAATTGCAGTCGACCTGTTGAGCAGCACATCACCAATGCATGAAATGTAGTACACTCAGTCAAAATTATTTGGATGGTGGATTGTTTATTCATAAATCAAATAAAACAAGAATAAAGTTGCAGCTTACCTGTATATTGACAGCTATGCAACATGAACTCAACATGGCTTGACAAGGGGCAGATCTGCCTGACTAAAGGTCTTAATTTTTTTTGAGCAAGTGACACCCCAAATGGACTGAGAAATGCTGCAGATGGAGGCTTCCAAAAAGCTTTTTACGGCATTTTGATCAAAAAGCTTAAGTGGAAAGAAAGATTCTGGGAAAGGCTCAGAAATTTAATGAAGGTTAGGAAATAGCAGACAGATGTTAGAAAATTATTTCTGAGCTGATTATGGAAGGGGAAGAGTGCTGAATCGAGTACCCCATGGATCGGTGATGGGTGTCCCTTGCTGTTTTTCAACATATGTTACTGATCTGAATTTAAAACTCAGCAGGAAATGTTCAAATGCACAGATGTTACAAAACTAGAAGCATCAGTTGGAAAACCTATGAACTGAATGCAGGGTAGTGGGGATGGTAGCATAATGGTTATGTCACTGGACTAGTATTCCAATTTTTGTCTTCTTTGAGTCTGAATTCCTTCTTTTCTTTGACGGCACTTTCTGTACTTTCATTTCAGCACCAAGTTCCATTTCCACCCTTTCTCCTCCCTGATCATCTTTCACATTCTTCTTTACCAGTTTTCCTAATCCGGTCTGCCACTGGGTTCCACAGGTCTTCCACGGTGTCTGTTATAATTTCTTTTATTTCCCTTAGCTGTCTCTCCATCGGCTGTTTGAATTCCCCTTTCACTTGTGGACCTTTGAGCTTCCACCATTTGATGTTCTATCAACCACTTGTTTTCTACTGTTTCTTTGCAACCAGCTCCAACATCAACACTCTATGTTGGCTGGTCAATTCCTCACTTGGGAAGCCTTTGCGCTTATTTGTTTTCTTTGTATGTTTTTTTAACCACGATGTAGTCCCATTTCTACCACCACCGCTGTAGATTATAAGACAGTTTCTGTATTTTTGGTACCGGTTATTTGGCATTGTCAGTTGGTCTGACACGGTAAACTCTAGGATGTTGGAATCTTCTTCATTTGTTTCTCCAAACCGTGTCCAGCAAGGATGACAATGTGTCCATTGGTATCACCTGCTGCCTCTAACCTGTCACTGCTTGGTATTATTTAATAATAATAATAATAATCTTTATTTGTGTTACAAGTAGGCTTACATTAATAATGCAATGAAGTTACTGTGAAAATCCCCTAGTCTGGTACACCGAAGGAGAATTCAGAATGTCCAATTCACCTAACAGCACGTCTTTCGGGACTTGTGGAAGGAAACCGGAGCACCCGGAGGAAACCCAAGCAGACATGGGGAGAACTTGCAAACTCCACACAGACAGTGACCTCAGCCGGGAATCAAACCCAGGTCCCTGGCGCTGTGAAGCAATAGTGCTGACCACTGTGCTACTGTGCCACCCGTTGAATTATGCTGTCCATCTGTTCCCAGAATTCTTTTTTCATCTCTGGTCCGCACACGTTCTGTGGTGAAAAATAACTATTTCGCTCCTGGTTTCTTCACTTTGACGATTCCGGCATTGATTGTGTCCGCATCCAGCACCTTGTCCTTCATTTCCTCACTTAGTACTATTCTAACACCATTTATTTTCCCATCCTGCTCATGGCAGTGAAGTTTTTATATCTACTACCAGCTTCTCTTGCTTTTCTGCTCTTCCACTTTGTTTCCATTTTGTGGCTGCTCCATTGCTGAATATACTTAAGGCTGCGAAAGGCAGATTATTGGTCCCTCAGAAAGTCACGGGAGAGGGAAAGAAGGTAAGAAAGTGGGGTTGAGGCTGAAGGTTAGGCAGGATTGCATTGAATGGTGGAGCAGGCTGGAGGGGCCATATGGTTTCCTCTGGTCATATATCTTATGTTGTTCTGACCCACAGCAAGGTGGTTAATTTTGCAACTGCCCTATGAAATAACTGAGAAAGTCACTGAGTTGGATTCAAGAAGCTAGCTCACTAATACCTTTTCAATGACAATTAGAGAAGGGCAATAAATGCTGCCCTTACCTGCAATGCCCACGTCCCATGGGATCATGGCAGATCTGTATGATAACTTAATTTACGTGCCTTGGCTCCACTTCTCTTCATACTCATGACTAGCTATAATCAATCAATCTCAGATTTAAAATTATGTGAGCTGGCATCCACTGTTTTTTACATAGCTACATCTTGACAAAGAGGTTGAGAAATAAAGCATTTATATGGATGTAACACCTCATCACATCTCTCATAATTGTCCCACGGCATGTTACGGGCAATAATTCACATTTGCAATGCAGATACTGTTATATATTCAAACATGTCATTTTACATGTAGTAAAGTCCCCCAAACACCTGTCAAATCAATGCCCAATCTGTTTTGTTGGCTTAGTTTGAAAGGGGAAGGATGGTCAACATACGAGGAGAATTCACACTCTTCTTTGAAGAACGTGATCTTAACAACCAGAAAATACAGAGGGTCCAAATGAAAATGCTCCTGATAATGCAGCTGTTAGAACCCTGCATGGGACTCATCCAGCTGGGGTTAATTGTTCCCTAGTGCTGATTGGGCTGTGAGGTAACCAGCACTAGTATCACAAGGAGTGAGGACCCTGGGATGTGTAACCAGGTATTGTGTAAATACTGCTGCTGTGCTGAATAAATGTCTTTCTTATGAACTCTCCGGACTCCCCTTTGCTGTTTATTTCAGCAGCAATCCTCACAATCCTGAATGGCCAGGTCAAATATTGCACGCAAATAGGTTAATAGGATTTGGATCCACAAATTTCTGGGGCGGGATTCTCCGTAAACGGCGCGATGTCCGCCGACCGGCGCCAAAAAAGGCGCGAATCAGTCCGGCATCGCGCCGCCCCAAAGGTGCGGAAGTCTCCGCATCTTGAGGGGCCGAGCCCTCACCTTGAGGGGTTAGGCCCACGCCAGACTGATTTCCGCCCCGCCAGCTGCCGGGAAAGGCCTTTGGTGCCCCGCCAGCTGGCGCGGAAATGACTTTGCCGGGCGACGTATGCGCGGGAGCTTCAGCGGCCGCTCAAGGCATCCCCGTGCATGCACAGTGGAGGGGGTCTCTTCCGCCTCCGCTATAGTGGAGACCATGGCGAAGGCGGAAGGAAAAGAGTGCCCCCACGGCACAGGCCTGCCCGCGGATCGGTGGGCCCTGATCACGGGCCAGGCCACCGTGGGGGCACCCCCCTGGGGCCAGATCGCCCCGCGCCCCCCCCAGGACCCCGGAGTCCACCCGCGCCGCCTTGTCCCGCCGGTAAGAGAGGTGGTTTAATCCACGCCGGTGGGACAGGCATTCCAGCAGCGGGACTTCGGCCCAACGCGGGCCGGAGAATCGCCGGGGGGGGGGGGGGCCCGCCAACCGGCGCGGCGCGATTGCCTCCCCCGCCGAATATCCGGTGCCGGAGAATTCGGCAACCGGAGGGGGCGGGATTCACGCCAGCCCCCGGCGATTCTCCAACCCGGCGGGGGTCGGAGAATCCCGCCCCTGATTCTGAATCAACTAACTGAGGCAATCTGGTACTAGAGCTTTAGTACACTTAATCAATAATCAACAATGCAAATAGGATAGAAGAAATACTGTAGATCCTGAAAACCTGACATAAAGATAGAAAATGCAGGAAATACACTTCAGATCACAGAGCATCTGTAAAGAGAAAAGATGGCTCTTAACAGAGCTGTACACACACAAAATAACCTTGTTTTCACTTTATTCATGCTGACTTACCGGCAGTGTATTCCCATCAATGTTTGGTTTTATTTAACAATTAAAATGCTGGCTGACATGGTCAGAACCATAAACTACAAGATACATGTTGTAACCTGCCTGCTTACCATTGGCTGGGGACTAATGACAATCCCACAATCCTGTGGGAGTATGAGCTTCCCCAATGAGGGGGGCGGAGAAACCACTAGTAAACTCCAAGTATAAATAAAGCTGGCCAGTTTGGAACCAGCAGGAAGGAGTGTGCAGCAAGGGAAGTTGCTGCTGTTATACATATATGTTATTGTAAATAAATGTTATTACTTTGTATCCTTAAAACTCATGCTGGATTCTTCGTGGCCCTGACAAAAATACAGAAAGTCCTGCTTCAACTATATAATTCTCTAGTTATATCAGATCTAGAATAAGAGTTCAAAGTGACAGACATTCAAGTCCTCATTTGATTTGTAGTATCAAACAAGTGAGTCATGAAGAAGGACTGAAGAGATTGTTTTTTCCAGCTTCAAGTTTCAATTGAGACAATTGAGCTGTAACAGTATAAAAGTATATAAAATACAAAAGGATACAGAGCACAACTTTAACTGAAACCGGGAGAGTTAGGTAAGGGAAAACCAGTTTGGTGCATGATCAATTACACAAAGACGAGAGTTGGATGCAATCGAGGCTTTATTACACTAAGGTTTGTGGCCTCCTACAGCAGCTGGCGAAATGGCTGCTGTACGAGGAGCACACATATTTATACTCCGCCTACTGGGCGGAGCCAGAAAGCGGGGAACTACCCCCGTACCTGTAGTATAGGGCCTTACCACAAAGCACCAGAGTGTGATTGAAGGAGAAGGTGTCACAAATTGAAAATAATCTTGGGTGCGATTCAGCGGACTTAAAGCTAAGTCCTCTTTCAGCCATGTTTGGTGGGGTGTTTCTCGGTGGCTCCAGTGCTGGGAATCACCCTGACATTCCACGGCACATTGGCGTTTGTATTTGGCCTTGGGGAGTTTCTCGCCACTGACGCCACACTTGGAGAGATTTCCTGCTGGTGAGCTGATTTCACCAGCAGGAATGGCTGCTTGCCCAGCATGTGCACGATCCAGATTGGGCGGAGCGAGTCAGGTCACTCACGATAGGCCCAGCGCGGAGCCCGATTTGGGGCTCTCGCGCGATTGACCCGTTGCGCATGGGCCGTGCCGGGCGCAACGGAGTCGCTGAATTGTGCCCTATGTGCCATTTTGGGTAGGTTTGACGCCGTGATTCACATCGGCCCTTTTGGTGAAATCCAGACCGGTATTCACCCACACCTAGTCATTTTCTTTGAAGATTGGGGAGTTTCGCACTGGTAAATCCCACACTTAGGGAACTATGTCCCATGGCGAACGCGTTTAGCCACGTTTTTCTGGAACTCGCAGCAATGAGAAACACAATGATATCTAACACAACTCTGGTTAGCAGGGAATGTGCGACCAAGGCCGCACTTGTTCCCTTTCCTGCACCTTTGAGCCCCGCTCGCTGAAACTCCTCAGTGCAGGGAGAGATCGAATGGCATCCCGATCTCTCTAGCCCCCAACACGTCATCCTCACTTTTCCATGCTCAAAAACACTGTAAGGGGGTCCCTGGGCACCCCCCACACACAAACAGGGCATCCCTGCCCAATCACCACCATGCAGAAAATGCCAGCTTGGTACCATGGCAGTGTCAGCCTGCACCCTGGCAGTGCCCCTGACAGCACCACCTGCGCATACTGGCAGTACCAGGCTGACACCCAGGTGGCACTGCCAGGATTCCAGGCTGGCAGTGCCAGAATGTCTCGGAGGCCAGGGTACCATCCTGCCCAGAGGGCATGCTCCTGGGGCCTCCAGCCCCCGGGAGTGCCTTTTGTGGAGACCAGTTCTGAACGGCGCTCTTCAAGGTCTCCAAGGTGAAGGGGATAGATCCCAACATCGTGTGTTCCTCAGGGAACTGAATATTAGAGTGTTACTACCTGCTTTGCTCTAATATGCAGATTTGACAAAAGGTGATCCCGCCCACAATGGGCGGGCGTCACATCACGACGTCTCACGAGATCGCATTAGATCTTGCGAGGGGTGACGAGCCGGGTAGATCCTGGGAGCGCTGCTTTTCGGGTGCAGCATGGCCAGTAGATTGTGCCCTTAGAACCTTTTCTGTAATGTTGAACTAAACCCGATGGCAAGACCGGCTCCTCTGAGATCAGGGTGCCATTTTGAAAGGGTCCCCTGACCTCAAAGTGAGGTTGAGGTTCCCCACACTCCCACTCATGGAAAATGCAACTCCTGCAGACATGGGCAACACCTCTAATCCTTGACTCCTGAGGGGCAACCTCCCCCCATCACTAAAAGTTAGCATGAGCTTCCAACGTTTTGCTTCCTGTCTGCTAACCAGATTTCTATCCATCTCAAGAAACTAACGGCAATCGAAGGCGCTTTAACTTTACATAGTAATCTACTATGTGAGACCTTGTCGAAAGCCTTCTGAAAGTCTAAATAAACCACATCCATCGGGTCTCCCTGGTCAACACGACTAATTACATCTTCCAGTACAGTACAGAATTCCAGTAGATTTGTCAAGCATGATTTCCCTTTCGTAAATCCATGCTGACTTTGTCTGGTTACACCACTGCTTTCCAAATGCTGTGCTATGGAATCATTGTTAATGGACTCTAGCAACTTCCCTACTACCGATGTTAGGTTCGCTGGTCTACAGTTTCCTGTTTTCTCTCTACCTCCCTTTTTGAAAAGCAGGGTTATATTAGCCACCCTTTAATCTGTAGGAACCATTCCAGTCCAGAGAATTTTGGAAAATAATCACCAATGGATCTACTCTTTCTAGGGCCACTTCCTTAAGTACTCTGGGATGAAGATTATCAGGGCCTGGAGATTTATCCACCATTTATCTTGTTCCCTGTTATGAATTCCCCCTTTCTGATGTAGGGGCCTACATTCGTTTTTATCAATCCCTTTCTCTTTACATACCGATACGAACTTTTACAGTCAGCTTTTATGTTCCCCGCTAGCTTACTTTCATATTGTATTTTCCCTTTCCTAATCAATCCTTTGGTCTTCTTTTGCTGAATTTTACACTGTTCCCAATCCTTAGGTCGATTGCTTTTTCTTACTAATTTTTAAGCCCCTTCTTTGAATGTAATATCATCTCTAATTTCCATTGTCAGCCATGGTTTGGCCTCAGTTCCCTTTCTACTCTTGCGCCAAATAGGAATAAACAATTTTTGGAGTTCATCCATTCGTTCTTTAAATGCCTGGCCACTGTCCGTGTTCAGTAATGTATTCCAGTCCATCATAGCGAACTTATGTCTCACACCATCATAGTTACCTTTATTGAGATTCAGGACTCTAGTGTTAGAATCAACTACCTCTCTATCCACCATGATAAAGAATTCTGTCATATTATCCCTCAATATAATGTATAACCAGAATTATATAACTCAAAACGCCATTAAAATATTTTCTTTCTCACAGCGTATATGTGGAGTGCTCAGGCAGGAATATAAGTGTTTTTCTACACCACTCTCTTTCTCCACTCTTCATAGCTGGCTTTCTAATTCCACTTTTTAAAATGTGTTGAATCAGTCAAAACAAAATCTAACTTTACTTCTTGCCACATTTTCCCTGAGCAATCTCCATAGTTGTCCTCAAGGGCATTACCTCCGCATATACACACAGGAAGATAGATCAAAACTCCTCTAGCTTCTATTAAATAAGATGTGTCACCTCTGTAAACTGTACGAATCCAGCTTCGCATAAAATCTGGCTCTGTTTATCACAGGATACCAAGATATATCAATCTCTGTGCGTAACTGCAGCTTATCACAATATTGTGCTAGGTTTGGGGCTGTTAACCTACTCTCAACTGCTAAAATCCTCAAAGGTCATGGGATTGATAAATCTGCGACCTGTTCATAGAACTTACAGTGCAGAAGGAGGCCATTCGGCCCATCGAGTCTGCACCGGCTCTTGGAAAGAGCACCCTACCCAAGGTCAACACCGCCACCCTATCCCCATAACCCAGTAACCCCACCCAACACTAAGGGCAATTTTGGACACTAAGGGCAGTTTATCATGGCCAATCCACCTAACCTGCACATCTTTGGACTGTGGGAGGAAACCGGAGCACCCGGAGAAAACCCACGCACACACGGGGAGGATGTGCAGACTCCGCACAGACAGTGACCCAAGCCGGAATCCAACCTGGGACCCTGGAGCTGTGAAGCAATTGTGCTATCCACAATGCTACCATTCTGCCCCTGATGGTAAATCCACCATCTTGATAAACCTTCAGTTCTAACAAACTCACAACTCCAGTAAACAATATACTACTATTTAATGCGGTGGTGTGTTCAGTTCAACCTACAATCGGCTGAACTTCCTTTGGAGATAGTCACATTGGGTGATCAGGACCATACAGGGTAGCTATGATAACAAATTCCAGCTCCTTCTTACAATCGGAGAATCTGCCAAGAAATCCCTTTTGGATTCAGTGGCGCCAGTTGCTACGTTGCCCTGATTTAGTGGGAGTAGATTCACATTGTCGAATAGCTGTTTTGAGGCCTACCCTCGCTCTTCGCGAACCTCACCCCGACTGTAAATCCGTCGCCACCAGGAGCAGGCGGCACAGTGTCCAGGACAGGACTTTTATCAAGTCAGAGGTCCAGCGCATCCTGAGGGAGGGGATCATCGAGGCCAGTAATAGCCCCTGGAGAGCCCAAGTGGTGGTCGTCAGGACCGGGTAAAAGAACCGGATGGTTGTAGACTACAGCCAGACCATAAATCGGTACACGCAGCTCGATGCGTACCCCCTTCCCCGGATAGCGGACATGGTGAATCAGATTGCACCCTACCGGGTTTTCTCCACGGTAGATCTGAAGTCCGCATACCACCACCTCCCAATCCGCCCGGAAGACCGCCACTACACTGCCTTGGAGGCAGGCAGACGCCTCTTCCACTTCCTCAGGGTTCCCTTCGGCGTCACCAACGGGGTCTCGGTTTTCCAAAGAACGATGGACCGAATGGTGGACCAGTACGGGCTGCGGGCCACGTTTCCGTACTTGGATAATGTCACCATCTGCGGCCACGATCAGCAGGACCACGACGTTAACCTTCAGAAGTTCCTCCAAACCGCTCAAGCCCTCAATCTCACCTACAGCAAGGAGAAATGCGTTTTTCGCACAACCCGACTAGCCATCCTCGGCTATGTCATGGAAAACGGAGTCCTAGGGCCCGACCCCGGACCGCATGCGCCCCCTTCCTACAACCCCCCTTCCCCCACTGCCCCAAGGCCCTGGAAAGATGCCTCAGGTTCTTTTCATACTATGCCCAGTGGGTCCCCAACTATGCGGACAAAGCCCGCCCACTTATCAAAGCCACCATCTTCCCCCAGACGACTGAGGCCCACCTGGCCTTCAGCCGCATCAAAGCAGACATTACCAAGGCCGCAATGCACGCGGTGGACGAGTCCATCCCCTTCCAGGTGGAGAGCGACGCGTCAGATGTCGCCCTGACTGCTACCCTGAACCAGGCAGGCAGGCTCGTGGCCTTTTTTTCCCGTACGCTCAACGCCTCCAAGATTCGACACTCCTCGGTCGAAAAAGAAGCTCAAGCCATTGTGGAAGCTGTGCGGCATTGGAGGCACTACCTGGCTGGTAGGAGGTTCACCCTCATCACCGGCCAACGATCGGTAGCCTTTATGTTCAACAACATAAAGGGGCAAGATCAAGAATGATAAAATCTTGAGGTGGAGAATCGAACTCTCCACCTATAATTACGATATTGTGTATCGTCCGGGGAAGCTCAACGAGCCCCCAGATGCACTGCCCCGCGGCACATGCGCCAGCGCGCAAGATGACCGACTCCGGGCCATCCACAATGACCTCTATCACCTGGGGGTCACCCGGCTTCTCCATTTCATCAAGGCCCGCAACCTGCCCCACTCCACCGAGGAGTTCAGGGCCATGACCAGGGACTGGCAAGTCTGCGCGGAGTGCAAGCCGCACTTCTATCGGCCAGACAACGCCCATCTGGTGAAGGCATCCCGCCCCTTTGAAAGCCTCAGCGTCGATTTCAAAGGGCCCCTCCCCTCCACTGACCGCAACGTGTATTTTCTTAACGTCGTTGACGAGTACTCGCTCTTCCCCTTTGCAATCCCATGCCCCGACATGACCGCAGCCACCTTCATTAAGGCCCTGCACAGCATCTTCATCCTGTTCGGTTTCCCCACTTACGTCCACAGTGACCGGGGCTCCTCGTTTATGAGCGACGAACTGCGTCAGTACCTGCTCGGTAAGGGCATCACCTCGAGCAGGACTACCAGTTACAACCCCCGGGAAAACGGACAGGTGGAGAGGGAGAACGCAACGGTATGGAAGGCCGTCCTTCTGGCCCTATGGTCGAGACGTCTCCCAGTTTCCCACTGGCAGGAGGTCCTCCCCGACGCGCTCCACTCAATTAGGTCACTCCTCTGCACAGCCACGAATGAGACCCCTCATGACCGCCTTTTTGTCTTCCCCAGGAAATCCACCTCGGGGGCTCGCTTCTGTCCTGGCTGACAACGCCGGGGCCTGTTCTCCTCTGAAAGCACGTGAGGAACCTTAAGTCCGACCCCCTTGTCGAGATGGTCCAGCTCCTTCACGGCAACCCTCAGTATGCCTACGACGGCCGACAAGGTACAGTCTCCCTCTGGGATCTGGCACCCGCCGGTTCCCCTGCGACCATCACCTATGCCCCCACCCTACACCAAACACTGCCTCTGCCCCTACATGGCCTACACCTCCCCCATCGCCGACCTACAGTGATGAAGCTCCAGACGACACGCTCCCGGAGTCAACGAGTTCAACACCCATGCTCGCAGCAAAGCCAGAGCTCAGACGATCGCAGTGAACGATCAAGGTGCTGGACAGACTCGATCTGTGAGCCCACTTCATCCCCGTTGGACTTCAATTTTTTAACAGGGGGTGAATGTGGTGAATGTATTACTGCTACCATTCATCATTGTATTGCATTACATTGTATTGTATTATGTTGATGCCCTTTTGGGCTCTGACTATGGCTCCGCCCCTTCGGGGGAGGAATATAGATCTGCAGCCTGTAGGCAGCACTCAGTACAGATCTAGCTGATTAAAACCGCTGTTCACTTCAACTCTTCACCTCGTGTGAATTGATGGTCGCATCAATAAAAAGCATGTCAAACGTACTATGCTGCACTCCGTCAGTAAGTTGCCTTACAGAAGCATCTGGCAGGAGAGACAAACAGGGTGGAATTTTCTGCTCCCACCAGCAGTGGCAATCATAGTGAGAGGGGAACTTAAACATTGTGGGAGGCAAACGAAATCTGTTTTCCGATGCTGGCAGACTGTTGGAATTTTGTTTTCCTGACTTTCACGGCAGGTTAAAGATGGGTCGCGCTTCTCAACGCAAACTGTCAGGAGCTCCACTTGTAAACGTTAGCATCTCCTGCATGTTCATTTAAAGGGTACTGAAGTAAATGGCAAAGGGGGAGTCCAAAGAGTTCATAGGAAAGATGTTTAGTCAGCATAACAGCAGTATTTACACAGAACTCAGTTACACATCTCTGGGCCTTCACTCTTTTCTGTCAGCTGCTACAGTAACTGACCTACTGCTGGGATTATACTAGTGCTGGTTAACTCACAATCCAATCAGCACTAGGGAACAATCGGCCCCTGCTGGATGAGTCCCATGCAGGGTTATAATAGGTAGCGTACCCGGAGCAAGCTTCCCCTCAAAATTAAGTTCCCCACCAGCGAGATTTACAACATTGAGTTTTACGACTGTATATAAGTGGCGTGCACCTGGTAACCTTCACCTCTTCCAAAGCTTTGAGTTCTGTGGATGTTACATTCATCTTGTTGGAGACCTCGCAGAATTTCACTCATATTGAGTGCCAAACAAAAGCTGCACCAAGGCTGGGCAAGGGAGGCAGGTGAAGGCTGGAAGGGAGGGGAGGAGGGGTGGCAGGTGGGGGAGGGTGGAGGTGTGGAGCGAAGGCTGGACTGGTGAGGCAGGTGTACAGGAGAAGGGTGGGGAAAGTATCAAGGGAAGAGGAGTGGCAAATCAGGGGAAGTAAAGGGGGGGGGGGAGGACTGAATGTCCGAGGAGGGTCCTGTTGATAGGAGGGCACAGTCACAGTGGGGTGGGCTCCGGTAGGGTGGCAGGCCCAGGGTGAGAGTCTGCTGGATGTTGATCTCATCTAGTTGGTCACAGAGTAGGACAGAACAGATGGCTTGGATAATGGGAGGGAGCAGGGTTAGGGTGGGCTTAGGGATGGTAACAACTGTCGGCTCTGAGGGCAGTGAAGCCATGCGGAGGTGGATCATGACGGGACCCAGGGTAATAGGGGAAGTTCAAGTGTGACAGAGGGGAGAGGAACGGTGATATTCAGTGGTTCATGGGGGCAGGGGGAGGATAGAAAGTGGTGGAACGAGTTTCAAAGCTGATGTGGACTATTTTTCCAAACTGACTTTGACAATGCAGTTACTCAGTCTGAGCGATCCCTCAAGGTGGGAGGAGGGTCTTTTTGGGTGAGTGCAGTTCAAGGTCAGCACAAATGGCCAACTAAAAGGTCACCCTAATAATTATAAGGCAACTGAATGTCAAAACTGCTCTCTTGTGTTCTCCATCCACTCTATGGTGAAGCTCACATTGAAGCAGGCTGGTCCAGACTCATGGGTCTCACAACATCAAGACCCGACGATGGTGCAGAGCTGCCTTTCATTATGCCATTGGCTGCAGTCAGAGGCAGGGAAGGAAGGGAGGGAGGGAAGGAGGGAGTTTGTGGCCTTCAAGAGGCATGGCGGGTGGAGGGGAGCCACTAAACTTCCATCTTCTCAGGTGAATGGTCATGGCTGACAAGAGATCATGTGGTTAATCTTTCTATGCTGCCATATTGTCTCACTATAGAGTTTCGACGGTGTGGTGAGGTGCAGAAAAGTGTCTAATGGCTCACTTAAATATGATAATCTGTATTTCGTCTTCTGTTTCTCTCTGTGCTGCCAGACCTGCTGATTATTTCCATTTCCTGTTTCATTGTATCAGGTTATTTCACTCAAACAAGATGAATTTGATCCCTGTGTTCTGCACTCCAATCTTTTCATATCCTTTTTCTGCACAATAACCTGTTATTTGTACAATCTGCATTCTGTGTCAAAATTGTGTGCATTTTTCATCTCTCACAGTTCATAGCAAGGCCTGTATAAACAACTGGGACCAGTGATTCCCCAACACAATGGCTATGAGATGTTTATTGATTACAGAGATGATGCACTATCAATTATTACGAGACGAGAGTAGAGAATAATCGAGGCTTTATTAAGCAGAGATGTGTGGCCTCCTGCAGCTGCTACCAGAATGGGAGCAGCTCGGGTGTGCACACACATTTATACTCCGCCTACTGGGCGGAGCCAGCAGGCAGGGATTTACCCCGGTACCTATACTACAGGAGCCTTACCGTATTACCTCTAATAAACATCGTTACAACTATTATACAATCAGTGGTGACTACCACATTCACCCCCTGTTAAAAGGAGTCCAGTGGGGGTGGTGGAAAAATTTACAGTTTGGAGAAAAATTTACAGTCCAGGCGACATTTACAAATTCAGCCGGTCGGGTGCCTTGATCCTCCGCTGTGAGCGCCTCGGTGCCGGTGGTGATGCAGGCGCCAACTTGGTCACCTGTGACTCCGGGAACGTGCTGTCCTCATCTTCATCCCCAGGTGAAAGGGTGGGGATCCAGCTTGTGCCAGGTCCCGGAGCGAGACTGTGTCCTGGCGCCAGTCAGGGTACGCCACTTAGACATACTGCGGGTTCTCGTGCAGTAGTTGTACCCTTTCCTGGAAGGCAAGGAGATGTTCATGGGGGGGGGTTTCATTCGTTGCAGTGCAGAGTAGTGATCGGATGGAGTGGAGCGCGTCGGGGAGGACCTCCTGCCAGTGGGAGACCGGGAGATTTTTAGACCGCATGGCCAGCAGGACGGCCTTCCAGACCGTCCCATTCTCCCTCTCCACCTGCCCGTTTCGCCGGGGGTTGTAGCTGGTCGTCTTGCTCGAGGCAATGCCCTTGCTGAGCAGGAACTGACGCAGCTTATCACTCATAAAGGAGGATCCCCGGTCGCTGTGGGTGTACGCGGGGAAACTGAAAAAGGCGAAGATGCTGTTGAGTGCTTTAATGACCGTGGCAGATGTCATATCGGGGCATGGGATGGCGAAGGGGAATCTGGAGTACTCATCGACCACGTTCAGGAAGTATGTGTTTCGGTCGGTGGAGGGGTGGGGCCCTTTGAAGTCCATGCTGAGGCGTTCAAAGGGGCGGGGGGCCTTCACCATGTGTGCTCGGTCTGGCCGGTAGATGTGCGGTTTGCACTCCGCGCAGACCTGGCAGTCTCTGGTGACCGCCCTGACTTCCGCAATGGAGTAGGGCAGGTTGCGGGCCTTGATGAAGTGAAAGAACCGGGTGACCCCTGGGTGACAGAGACCATCGTGTAGGGCCCGGAGTCGGTCCACTTGTGCGCTGGCACATGTACCTCGGAATAGGGCATCGGGGGGCTCATTGAACTTCCCGGGGCGATACAAAATCTCGTAATTGTAGGTGGAGAGCTCGATCCTCCACCTTAAGATTTTATCATTTTTGATCTTGCCCCACTGTGTATTATTGAACATGAAGGCTACCCACCGTTGGTCAGTGAGGAGAGTGAATCTCCTGCCGGCCAGGTAATGCCTCCAATGCCGCACTGCTTCCATGATGGCTTGGGCCTCCTTTTCGACAGAGGAGTCCTGAATTTCGGAGGTTTGGAGGGTGCGGGAAAAGAATGCCACAGGTCTGCCTGCCTGGTTGAGGGTGACGACCAGAGCAACGTCCGATGCATCGCTCTCGACCTGAAAAGGAGGGACTCGTCGACCGCGTGCATCGTGGCCTTGGCGATGTCTGCCTTGATGCGGTTGAAGGCCTGGTGGGCCTCAGCCGTCAGGGGGAAAACTGTGGAGTGGATGAGTGGGCGGGCCTTGTCCGCATAGTTATTTAGGGACCCACTGGGCATAATAAGAGAAAAACCCCAGGCAGCGTTTCAGGACCTTGGGGCAGTGGGGGAGGGGTAGTTCCATGAGGGGGCGCATGCGGTCGGGGTTGAGCCCTAGAACTCTGTTTTCCACAACATAGCCAAGGATGGCTAAGCGGTTGGTGCGGAACACTCACTTCTCCTTATTGTACGTGAGGTTAAGGAGTTTGGCGGTGTGGAGAAATTTGAGAAGGTTAGCGTCATGGTCCTGCTGACCGTGGCCGCAGATGGTGACGTTATCTAGGTAGGTGGCCCGCAGTTTGTACCGGTCAACCATTCGGTCCATCTCACGTTGGAAGACCAAGACCCCATTAGTGACGCCGAAAGGAACCCTAAGGAAATGGTAAAGGCGGCCATCTGCTTCGAACGCAGTGTATTGGCGGTCCGCCTTGCAGATGGGGAGCTGGTGGTAGGCAGATTTCAGGTCCACTGTAGAAAAGACCCGATACTGTGCAATCTGATTGACCATATCAGATATGCCTGGGAGGGGGTATGCGTCGAACTGTGTGTACCAATTGATGGTCTGACTGTAGTCAAAGACCATCCTGTGTTTCTCCCCAGTCTTAACTACTACCACTTGGGCTCTCCAGGGGCTGTTGCTGGCCTCAATGATGCCTTCCCGCAATAGCCGCTGGACCTCCGACCTGAGGAAGGTCCTGTCCTGGGCACTGTACCGTCTGCTCCTGGTGGCAACGCGTTTGCAATCCGGGGTGAGGTTTGCAAACAGGGAAGGTGGGTGGACCTTAAGGGTCGTGAGGCCGCATACGGTGAGGGGTGGTAGGGGTCCGCCGAATTTTAGAGTTAGGCTTTGGAGGTTGTACTGGAAGTCCAGGCCGAGTAACAGGGCAGTGCAGAGGTTGGGAAGGATGTAGAGTCGGAAGTTGCTGAACTCTACGCCCTGGACAGTGAGGGTGGCGATGCAGTACCCCCGGATTTCCATGGAATGGGATCCGGAGGCCAGGGAGATTCTCTGGGTAACGGGGTGTACCGCGAGGGAGCAGCACCTTACCGTAGAGGGGTAGATGAAGCTTTCCGTGCTCCCGGAGTCAAGAAGGCAGGAAGTCTTGTGCCCATCGACTTTCATTGTCGTCGTCGCGGTTGCGAGGTTGTGAGGCCGGGACTGGTCGAGCGTGGTGGAGGCGAGCTGCGGCTGGTGCCGGTAGAACCCGGGCTGGTCTGCGTTGGTGGCAGGCGATGAATGGCCAGATTAAGTTCCCGACGAGCAGGGGTCCTGGGGTGCCGTCCAAAATGGCGCCGAAGATGGCGGCGCCCACGGCAGGCGGCGTTAAAGATGGCGGCGCCTACGGGCCGCACGTGGTCTGCTGGGAGGAAGGTGGCAGCGCCCACAGGCCGCAAGTGGTCTGCAGGGACGTAAATGGTGGCGCCCATGGGTTGCCAATGGGGGGTGTAGGAACGCTGGGGCTAGAAACTGCAGTGATCGATCGGGCCTGACACACCGCAGCAAAATGTCCCTTCTTCCCGCAGGCCTTGCAGGTTGCACTCCGCGCCGGGCAGCGCTGCCGGGGGTATTTGGTCTGCCCGCAGAAGTAGCATTTGCGCCCCCCGGGGTTGGCTGGCTGCCACACGGTGCAGGCTTGAGGTGTGTTGGGGGTGGTAGCTGTAGCTGGTGGGGCCCACGATGTCCATGAGGGTGCCGTGCGGTTGGGGGCTTACGACTGTACATTACAGGATGCTACTGTTATTGAGTTCTCAAGCTGTCTGGTCGCCTCGAGGTGAAGCGTACCCCCTTCTAATAAACGCTGGCGGATGTACGCCGACCCCATGCCCGTAACAAAAGCGTCCCTGATTAAAAGTTCCATATGTTCGACTGCTGAAACTGCCTGGCAATCACATTCCTTGTCAGGATGTGCAGGGCACGCCAAATATCGGCGGATGACTCACCGGGGAGTTGCTGTCTCGTGGACAGGAGGTGCCTGGCGTAGAGTTTGTTGATCGGCCGAATTTAATGTCCTTTCATAAGCTCCATTGCTTCAGTGTAAGTGTGCGCATCCCGGATAAGGGGAAGAATATCGGAGCTCACCCGTGAGTACAGGACCTGGAGCTTCTGTGCGTCCGAGGGTTGTTCAGTCGATGATCTGAGGTAGCTTCCGAAGCAAGCTAGCCAGTGGCCGAAGGCTGACGTGGCATTGTCTGCTTGAGGGTGCAGCTGTAGGCGATCAAGCTTGATACGAAGTTCCATCGCTGTAATATCTCTGCTTAATAAATTGATGCACTATCAATTACTACGACACGAGAGTAGAGAATAATGGAGGCTTTATTAAGCAGAGATGTGTGGCCTCCTAGAGCTGCTACCAGAATGGAAGCAGCTCGGGTGTGCACACACATTTATACTCCGCCTACTGGGCGGAGCCAGCAGGCAGAGATTTACCCCGGTACCTATACTACAGGAGCCTTACCATATTACCTCTAATAATCATCGTTACAATTATTATACAATCAGTGGTGACTACCACAAGAGATAAGCCTGCAAATGCCAATTGCTTGCAGTCTATGAGGAAACAATATTAAATCTAGTTCATTAGCATCGTAACTACCTAGGATCACAAATAGTGATTTTTAAATGTGCATGGAGAGAATTGTTTTAACCACAAAATTTAATAAAATTTGCAAAAAGAGGTTGGTGAAAAAATGGTCCCACAAATCTTGAAAAGTCACACTCTCTTCATTAAAAAAATGAAGTTTACTAAATAGATATGTTTCTGCCAACTAGCCAACATATTGAACTTACTGAACCAGACGTTATATACAGTGATATGACAATATACAGATAGATAGAAAACTACATTAATATAGCACCTTTCTCAGGTTCCAGGAGTTTCAAAGCACTTTACAATTACATAATAATTTTTCAAATGTATTCACAACAGTCGCCGATTCACAGAGCACTGTCCAAAAAACAGCAATAAGAGGAATCAGCGGGTAATTTCACTTTGGTGGTCCTAGTTGAAGTACTTCAGGACAACCTCTTTATCAAAAGCTGCAATGGGATCAGCTGAAGTCCTCATCCAAGAGTTATCACTTCCCACAATATAATAAGTCATGTCTCCAAGTTATGGATTGGGGCTTAAACCAAACCCCAATAGAGGTTATCATGTTACACCAAACTAAAGAGACACATATATAAGATGTTAGTACAGAATATTATTTGGCCAGCACACTTGGGTAACCAATAAGAACTGGCCCCGCTCAGGTCTTGCCAAATTTAAAAGCAGATTGTTATTTTTGATAGTTCCCTCCCCAGCCACAGTAGTGAAATTAAGAGGCTGGATGGTGGGCGGGTAAGCCTGCAACTCCAGAGTGCAGCTGGGCAGCATAGATGATCAGAGGAGAAGATCATAGAGAGGCAGAGAGAGTGGGATGTAGAAGACTACAGAGAGCCTTCGGAGGTCATGTGGGAGTCTGGGCAGGCACAGGGAGAAGGTTGCAGGTCGTGGAGGACACTGGGTGGGAACTGGATCGCCAGATGAGGGGTACGATTGCATTCACAAGTAGTGCTGCAAAGGCACTAACCCAGTCCATGCAACAGCCCTTGTCTGCCTTTAACTGTGAAGTTTCTGGGAAACATAGATAACCAACGTTAAAGCTGAAACGGTCAAGAAAAATTGGAAGCACGCAACCTTATGAAAATATTCAAATGAGAGAAACTTCCTGAGAGTGGGTTAGTCACCAAACCCCATCCTTGGGCAGGTTCATGGAATGCTGCAATTGGGTCTGAAAATTGTAATGCTCATAACACCCAAATCTATCCAGTTTTGGGGGTTCAAAATTCTCCATTGTGTGAGCACCCATTAACAAATTCCACTTCAACCACCAGCTGTGGGCTTCTTTCATGTGATATACCCCTATTGCAGGGATTCCCAAACTGTGGGTTGCAACTCCCAGTGGGGTTGCAGGATGGGGCTTTGAGGTCGCAACCTTTGAGGCAACAATGGCGGCAGTGGAGCTTGGACTGAGTTTTGACAGCTTTAAATGTTCTTCTTTTATATATGTCGGTGGGTGTGGCTTAATTGTCTGTTCTCCGAGGCCTGGTTGCAGCTATAACGCAGCCTGTAACAAGGTGGGTCTTTGATTTTTTTTCAAGGCAAACCCAGCAGTTTTAAACCCTTCCCCAGCTGAACATCTCTCAAACTTTACTGCCCCACTCACCAACTCCCCCCACCACTCGCCCATAATTTTCACTCAATGTGGGGAGGGGGGCCATTCAAAATCTGAGGCTTAAAATGGGGTTACATGCGGAAAACGTTTGGGTATACTGCCAAATTGTGAATGGAAGTTCAAGGCTCTTTATTCCTTTATATCTTTCCAAAGGAAAATTCCAATTCTTTTCTATCACAGGTCCACAATATAGTTTTATGCTCATTAACAAACTCATAACAAATCAGGGATTTACTCAGCAGTACTTTGCCCTTGCCCTCAAAAGTAGCAGAACCACAACCAAATTAAAATCAATAGGAACTCTCCACTGATTGGCGTTGTACCTAGCGTAAAGGAAAATGATTATTATTGTTATCGACCAATCATCCAGCCCTAGAACATCGCTGCAGGAGTTCCTAAAGTTAATGACCTAGGCCCAACCATTTTCTGTTCATTCATCATTGACCTTCCCTCCAACACATGGTCAGAAGTGGGGATGTTCGCTGATGTTGCACGCCGTTCAGTACCATTCACAACTCCTCAAATTCTGACATAGTCCATGTTCACATGAAGCAAAACCTGGACAACACACAGTTTTGGTCTGATAAGTGGGACATTCATGCCATACAAGTTCCAAGCAGTAACCATCACCAACAAGGGAGATCCAAACAACCTCCCCTTGATATTGGCATTACCATCATTGAACACCCCACCTTCAACATCCTAGGGATTACCATTTACCAGAAATGTCCATCAACTACAAGGCACCATCCAGGATTGCGCTGGAATATACTCTATTTGCCTAGATAAGTGCAGCTCCAATAATACTCAATAAGTTTGACACTATTCAAAACAATTCAACCTGCTTGATAAAGAACAAAGAACAAAGAACAAAGAAATGTACAGCACAGGAACAGGCCCTTCGGCCCTCCAAGCCCGTGCCGACCATACTGCCCGACTAAACTACAATCTTCTACACTTCCTGGGTCCGTATCCTTCTATTCCCATCCTATTCATATATTTGTCAAGATGCCCCTTAAATGTCCCTATCGTCCCTGCTTCCACTACCTCCTCCGGTAGCGAGTTCCAGGTACCCACTACCCTCTGCGTAAAAAACTTGCCTCGTACATCTACTCTAAACCTTGCCCCTCTCACCTTAAACCTATGCCCCCTAGTAATTGACCCCTCTACCCTGGGGAAAAGCCTCTGACTATCCACTCTGTCTATGCCCCTCATAATTTTGTATACCTCTATCAGGTCGCCCCTTAACCTCCTTCGTTCCAGTGAGAACAAACCGAGTTTATTCAACCTCTCCTCATAGCTTATGCCCTCCATACCAGGCAACATTCTGGTAAATCTCTTCTGCACCCTCTCTAAAGCCTCCACATCCTTCTGGTAGTGTGGCGACCAGAATTGAACACTATACTCTAAGTGTGGCCTAACTAAGGTTCTATACAGCTGCAACATAACTTGCCAATTCTTATACTCAATGCCCCGGCCAATGAAGGCAAGCATGCCGTATGCCTTCTTGACTACCTTCTCCACCTGTGTTGCCCCTTTCAATGACCTGTGGACCTGTACTCCTAGATCTCTTTGACTTTCAATACTCTTGAGGGTTCTACCATTCACTGTATATTCCCTACCTGCATTAGACCTTCCAAAATGCATTACCTCACATTTGTCCGGATTAAACTCCATCTGCCATCTCTCCGCCCAAGTCTCCAGACAATCTAAATCCTGCTGTATCCTCAGACAGTCCTCATCGCTATCCGCAATTCCACCAATCTTTGTGTCGTCTGCAAACTTACTAATCAGACCAGTTACATTTTCCTCCAAATCATTTATATATACTACAAAGAGCAAAGGTCCCAGCACTGATCCCTGTGGAACACCACTGGTCACAGCCCTCCAATTAGAAAAGCATCCCTCCATTGCTACCCTCTGCCTTCTATGGCCTAGCCAGTTCTGTATCCACCTTGCCAGTTCACCCCTGATCCCGTGTGACTTCACCTTTTGTACTAGTCTACCATGAGGGACCTTGTCAAAGGCCTTACTGAAGTCCATATAGACAACATCTACTGCCCTACCTGCATCAATCATCTTAGTGACCTCCTCGAAAAACTCTATCAAGTTAGTGAGACACGACTTCCCCTTCACAAAACCGTGCTGCCTCTCACTAATACGTCCATTTGCTTCCAAATGGGAGTAGATCCTGTCTCTAAGAATTCTCTCCAGTAATTTCCCTACCACTGACGTAAGGCTCACCGGCCTGTAGTTCCCGGGATTATCCTTGCTACCCTTCTTAAACAGAGGAACAACATTGGCTATTCTCTAGTCCTCCGGGACATCCCCTGAAGACAACGAGGATCCAAAGATTTCTGTCAAGGCCTCAGCAATTTCCTCTCCAGCCTCCTTCAGTATTCTGGGGTAGATCCCATCAGGCCCTGGGGACTTATCTACCTTAATATTTTTCAAGACACCCAACACCTCGTCTTTTTGGATCACAATGTTACCCAGGCTATCTACACCCCCTTCTCCAGACTCAACATCTACCAATTCCTTCTCTTTGGTGAATACTGATGCAAAGTATTCATTTAGTACCTCGCCCATTTCCTCTGGCTCCACACATAGATTCCCTTGCCTATCCTTCAGTGGGCCAACCCTTTCCCTGGCTACCCTCTTGCTTTTTATGTACGTGTAAAAAGCCTTGGGATTTTCCTTAACCCTATTTGCTAATGACTTTTCGTGACCCCTTCTAGCCCTCCTGACTCCTTGCTTAAGTTCCTTCCTACTTTCCTTATATGCCACACAGGCTTCGTCTGTTCCCAGCCTTTTAGCCCTGACAAATGCCTCCTTTTTCTTTTTGACGAGGCCTACAATATCACTCGTCATCCAAAGTTCCCGAAAATTGCCGTATTTATCTTTCTTCCTCACAGGAACATGCCGGTCCTGTATTCCTTTCAACTGACACTTGAAAGCCTCCCACATGTCAGATGTTGATTTGCCCTCAAACATCCGCCCCCAATCTATGTTCTTCAGTTCCCGCCTAATATTGTTATAATTAGCCTTCCCCCAATTTAGCACATTCATCCTCGGACCACTCTTATCCTTGTCCACCAGTACTTTAAAACTTACTGAATTGTGGTCACTGTTACCGAAATGCTCCCCTACTGAAACATCTACCACCTGGCCGGGCTCATTCCCCAATACCAGGTCCAGAACCGCCCCTTCCCTAGTTGGACTGTTTACATATTGTTTTAAGAAGCCCTCCTGGATGCTCCTTACAAACTCCGCCCCGTCTAAGCCCCTGGCACTAAGTGAGTCCCAGTCAATATTGGGGAAGTTGAAGTCTCCCATCACCACAACCCTGTTGTTTTTACTCTTTTCCAAAATCTGTCTACCTATCTGCTCCTCTATCTCCCGCTGGCTGTTGGGAGGCCTGTAGTATACCCCCAACATTGTGACTGCACCCTTCTTATTCCTGATCTCTACCCATATAGCCTCACTGCCCTCTGAGGTGTCCTCTCGCAGTATAGCTGTGATATTCTCCCGAACAAGTAGCGCAACTCCACCTCCCCTTTTACATCCCCCTCTATCCCGCCTGAAACATCTAAATTCTGGAATGTTTAGCTGCCAATCCTGCCCTTCCCTCAACCAGGTCTCTGTAATGGCAACAACATCATAGTTCCAAGTAGTAATCCAAGCTCTAAGTTCATCTGCCTTACCCGTAATGCTCCTTGCATTAAAACATATGCACTTCAGGCCACCAGACCCGCTGTGTTCAGCAACTTCTCCCCGTCTGCTCTGCCTCAGAGCCACACTGTTCCTATTCCCTAGTTCTCCCTCAATGCTCTCACCTTCTGACCTATTGCTCCCGTGCCCACCCCCCTGCCATACTAGTTTAAACCCTCCCGTGTGACCCAATGCACCCTTGAAACATTCATACCACCACCACTGGTGCACAATGCCAACAGTGTAAACCGTTTGCAAAATGCACTGCGAACCAAGGCTCCTTCGGCAACACCGCCCAAATTCGTCACATCAACCTCCTGGAAAGATAAGGGCAGCAGATGCATGGGAATTCCACCACCTGCAATTTCCATTCACAAGTCACACACCATCCTGGCTTGGAAATATATCACTGTTCCTTTACAGTTATTGGGTCAAAATGCTGGAACTCCATCCCTAACAGCACCATGGGTGTACCTACACCACATGGACTGCAGTGGTTCAAAAAGAGGTCACACCACTATTGCTGCTTGTGGTATCTTGCTATGCAAACATTATCTGCCACATTTCCTACATTACAACAATGGCAAAATTGCTCCATTGCCTATAAAGCACAATGAGACACCCCGAGGTTGTGTAAGATGCTATACAAATGCCTGTCTTTTTCTCTTTTATGTAAATTAGTTTGAGTAATTTATTCTGTTGCAGAATTTGTTTCTTTATAAGGGTCTTTTTTAATTTGTAAATAACGGTTTAGTTTTGGTTCTTTGCTTTTCCTTACGTGGCACATGTTTGACTCATATTTAATGACATTAAGTGTCAGCAAATTAATAATCACAGCTTGTGAATGTAACAAAGTTAATACCAAATGACTTCCAATGTCCGATTTAATATATATGACACTTTAATTTTTTTATATGTTTCCCTCCTTACTCGTTTTTCATGCTATGATGTGGAGATGCCGGCGTTGAACTGGGGTGAGCACAGTAAGAAATCTTACACCAGGTTAAAGTCCAACCTGACTTAATACATTTTTCATGCTGTAATACATTTTACCCCTGCAGAAAAGTGATATGCGTAAGATATGATGGTCCAGCAGATTCAGTTAATTAATGTTGAACATTAACAGTAATAAACTTTTTGTAAGGTTTCACCTTGTGCACAGGGGCAACTTGAAGCCTCAACGTTGAATGAGACAGGGCTAAAATATTGCTGGCCACAAGTCTATGATGAGAAAGAGAAAAGTATTATGAGATATTTGAGCATAGTTGCAGCAATTATTAGGCTGGTAACTTGCAGAGTAACCTTTTGTTTGTTGGGCTGAATGAGATACAACTAAAGGGAAGGAGAAAGTTATTCTGTGCTGAGGGAAAGAGATTTAAGTCAGCTGGAGGAAGGGATGCATAGTTGGAATGGAAACCTGGACTATCTGGAAATCTGAGCTTTTACCCGGTACATAGGGTATTGATCGAGAACAAGGGGCGTGATTCTCCACTCCCACGCCGAAGTGGCCGCGCCGTCGTGAACGCCGTCGAGGTTCAAGATGACGCTGAACGGCCCCGGTCCCGACCGATTCAGGCCCTGACAATGGGCCAGTATCGGGGCCGCGTCATCTACACACGCCAGGCCTTGTCGCCCGCGTAAAAGCGGCGTCGCATAGATGATGCGGCCGGCGCCGCATAACGGATGTCATCCGCGCATGTGCAGGTTGGCCGGCGCCAACCCGCACATGCGTGGTTGCCGTCCTGTCCAAATCCGCACCGCAAGAAGATGGGGGACGGATCTTGTGGGGCCGCGGAAGGAAGGAGGTCCTCCTTCAGAGAGGACAGCCCGACGATAGGTGGGCACCGATCGCGGGCCACCCCACATTGCAGGTGAAGCCTGGTGCAGGATCCCCCCTCGCCCCCCCCCACAGGCCGCCCCCCCAGCGTTCACGTACCGCCCACGACTGCAGCGACCAGGTGTGGACGGCACCGGGGGGAACCCGCCGTTTTGGCCTGGCCACCCGGCCCATCCGGGCCTCAGAATCGCGGGGGTGCCGGAGAATCGCCATTTTGGGTGTCTCCGGCGATTCTCCGGCCTGCGGCCCGCGAAACTCGACCGGGCCGTTCCCGCTGCTTGGGAGAATCGCGGGAGGTCGTCGGACCGGCGTCCCCGGAAATTTTGGCGGCCCAGGCGATTCTCCCAACCAGCGTGGGAGTGGAGAATCGCGCCCAAGGAGCGTGGGATCTGGATCAGGTCATGGCCAGAGCCACAAGGGATCCAGGGCATGGAGAGTTGTATCTGAGCAAGATAGCAGAATGGGTCATAAAGAGATTTTCTCTGCAACACTAAGACTGTTAAGGAAAGATTATTAAACAGGTCTTAGGGAAGGGCAGATTTGCTACTGTGATCCAACAAAAAAACATTTTATCCAGTGTTTGCAACTCGACGAGTTGATAGCTTTCTGGTGTAAAGGAGTAAGAATCATCATAGATGGAAACCAGTTGAAATGTGGACCTGGCCAAGATGTTTACACAATTGAATAATATGCTTATTACACTTACAGTTTATTAAAACCAGTAAGCACAAATATGTTAAAATAGATGTATATGGCACAAATTATTCTGAAATTATCTGAAGCTGTACAGTTTAGTTCACAACAAAATAAAACATTAGTTATTTTATAGCCAGAAAGGATCAGCTAATATTTGGCTCAAAAATAATAGAAATAAGATTGTATCCTGATTTTATCTTACTTTTCATAATGCATTCATTGGGCAAATATCTACATTTTATTTTGTTTTTGAATGATATTTTGCCACACCATTACTTCGAGTCAATTAAAAGCAATATTCCACCTATGTGAAATTGATGACCTGCATTATTACACAGATTGTTCTGTCTGAGGAAGGGAGTTGTCACTTCTCAGATCTAATGATCTATTGAAGGCAGGTCTCCTCCTACATTGCGAATCCACCACATGATAAACAGCTACAATCAAAAGCTGTTCTCTAAATTTGTCTGTGCCGGGATTATGCTTTTTAATGATTATAAAGATGTCTGACCATCACCTGAATAAAACTGCAACTATGTTTGTATCTTGAGATGGAAGAAGACTGAATTTGCACTTTGGAACACAGGAACAGGAATGAGCCATCCTTTCCCTCAAATCTGTTGCATCATTCAGTTACATCATGGTTGATCTATATCTTAGCTCTATTTTCCCATCATTGTTCTGTAACCATTAATACCCTTGCTTTACCGTGACTCTCAGTTTTGAAACTGAGCAAGCCTCAAGTCTTTTTGGGAGAATTCTAGGTTCCCACTACCCGTTTTGTGGAAAATGTGTTTCCTGATGTGACAGTAAATGTCTCGCTCCAATTCCAAGGTCATGTCCCTTTCTTCTAGACTCCCCCACCAGAGGAAATAGTTTCTATCTATTCGATCAAACCTTCTCATCATCTTAAAGAGCTCAATTAGGCAACTCCTTAATCGTCTATGCTCACACTAATACAAACTGAGTGCATGCAATTTAACCCTTCTAGCATTCAGTAAATCGGCAGTGTACTCCCACCAGCCCCAAGTTATCATTTTTGAGATGAAGTGCCTAGAATTGAATGCAATGTTCCAAATGGAGTCTAACTAATAATAATAATCGCTTATTGTCACAAGTAGGCTTCAATTAAGTTACTGTGAAAAGCCCCTAGACGTCACATTCTGGTGTCTGTTTGGGCATTACAAGCCAGCTGTTTTTAGCCCACTGTGCTAAACCAACCCCTAAAGTAACTGCACCATATCTTCTAACTCATAGGTGATAAAGGCCAACATCAAATTGATCTTTTGATTTTTTTTCTACTTATCTACCCACTTTTATTGGGATCCTTAAATCTCTTTCCTTTTCCACATGTCCTAGTTTCCTACCAAATTATCTTTCTTACTCCATCCCGGTGACCTCACATGTCCCGTCCCCCCCAAAAAATCAGCCTTCATCTGCCACAATTTTGCCCACCCACTTAATCGATCAATGCACCTTGGCAACTTTTTGTTTCCATTTACACTCTTTAATGCGTCATCAGCAAACTTGGATAAATGGCTCTCGAATCCTCTGTCCAATTAATTTAGAATGCAAAGCTGAGGTTTTGGTATGGACCATTGTGTATGTGGTTGGGGTGGTGCCACTAGTCACATCCTGCCAATTTAAGTACATATCCATGATTATTCTCACTCTCTCTCGCTCACCTATCTAATCAATTATCCAGCCCTGCCGATAGATTACCTCCAGTTGCCCATGTTTTCATTTTTGAGAACAGTGTGAAACCTTATTGAATGTCTTCTGGAATTCCATATGAATAACATTCAAAGCTTCCTTACCACCCCAGCTACTGTATCAACAAAAATATCAACTAAATTGTTGGACTTGACTTCCCCTTCACATGCCCTTGCTGGCTCTCTGATCACTTCATAGTTGTCCACGTGCTCAGACTCTTTAATAATAGTAACTTCCCCGCAGTTAGTGGGATAAATTAGATACTAATTTGCGAGCTAAAGGTTCATTTAGTCTTATTGTGTAAGCGCTCTAACGGGTACAGTATATTTTGAAGGGAGTTTGGTTAGTGGATTAGAAATGCCTCTGTCCCCTAGACAGTAATTGAAAAGCCGCGATGCTGAACACTACTTCAGAGCACAGGTTTCGTTCTCTTTCCGCTCTTTGTATTTTTATATGGCTTGTCCAGACACACTATAATGATGCACTTCCCCAATTAAAGATTCTGTCTCCAATTTGAGAATCAGGATAGTCTGGATATTAATGCGAGTCCTTACTTCAGCCAATACGATTGGGTATGGGTTCTGATCGCTGAGCTGTCTGGGTGTGACTGTGTGCAGTGAATGACATTTATTTAATGGACTGATCCAATTTAGGGCAGAATTCCTATATTTTCCATTCTTGCTTCTACACATTTCACAAGACTTACTCTGATCACATTCCGGGAAGAGTTTTTATCGTCCACGTTCACATTCAGGGAGAAGAAGGCGGCGGTGCTGTACACGCCCTGTGTTTTATACAAAAGTTCGCCGAAACTCCGCGCAGCTCTCTTCCCGCTGCCAGTGATGTCCCAGCCGCCGCAGCTCTCAATGATGTCCAACATGGGTTTCGCTCCCAGCCGATCGATCTCTTTCAGATTGATGCAGGATTTGTAAAACTGCTTGACCTTCCTCTCGGCCGACTCCCTGGAATACCTCCTCACCGGTTGCATGAGGAGCCGCTGCAGTTTGGCTTCGTTCTGCTCGGCGATGGCGGTGACCGTCCCGTAACTGAGTTTGTCCTCGGGGATACCGTGTCTTCTGAGCCAGCCGCCGCAGGAGAAAGTGTAAAAATCTTTGCACGGGTCGATGGTGGGGTCGATGTTGCTTGCAATCAACCTGGCCGCCTTGCTGAAGGTTTTCCTGCGGCTGCACTCCTCCCGGCAGTGACTTTCCTGCTCGGCTGCCAAGTACTTGAGCACCAGCATGCTGCTCAGGATGATGCACAGCCCTGTTGCAAACACCAAGCCAGAAAGCAGGCAGATCTCCCTCTTGCTCCATCTCACTTCTCCCTTTCTACTTTTGCCGCTCCTGTCCTGCTTGCGGGAGCTCAGGTGAAGGTTTAAACCATTGTGCAGAGTCCCGGAGCTAAATTTATTCACGTACTTAACTTCTTGAAACTCGTCGTAATGAGCCGTCAAAGAATAAGTCTTGTCCATAGTTTCGGCAAACTACATCGATATCGCGCTGGCTGACCGAGTCAGAGAATTGAAAAGAATTAAATTGTTCTAACCCCTTTAAAAAAAAAGACCCTGAAACCCGTTGCTGCCGCCGCATGAGGATTGGTTCAATGCAGGTAGTGTGTGAGCGGAGCTGGAACAGGCTGGCCGAGCTGCCGGCAGTTTTATTCCTAAAGATCGCAATGATTGACAGGTCTCCACTTCCCTGGTGCTTGTCGCCAGCAGCGCCAACCTCAGCCTGGGCACTAGACAAAACAACAGCAGCAGCAGCATCACATGTACAGGGAACGTTCTGGGTTGAACCGCACTCTTGTGAAATGTCCAAGAGCTTCACGTCTGACACTCAGGTTAGCCTAGAGTGTCGAACCTCAGCCCCTTCATCTGATTGGAAACCTGCCCCAGCGCTTCCTCCAATCTCAGAGTGAAACTTAACAAGGAGAAAGCAAACTTCCCGGTGGCATTTAAAAGAATCGATCGACTTTTGCGATTGAAGTTGTGATTGAAGTTGAACCAGTATATTAATACAGTGATTTTCACCCTTCAGCATGGCAGACCCAGGCAATGAGAATAGCCGGTCTGACTATTCAAGCCTTCTTAACCTTGCCCCTCGCCTGAGGTGTGGTGATCCTCAGGGTAAATCACCACCAGTCACCTCTCCCCTCCCCTCTCCCCCCCCCCCCCCCCCCACCCCCCTCTCAAAGGGGAAAGCAGCCTCTGGTCATCTGGGACCTTTATTCTTCACATTGACCCAAGTTGGAGATGTGTGTCACGGCAGATTGCTTGAGGGATGGGCCACGTCCAGTTGCACAATTATAATTAATTGATGGCCCGCCCTGTCTATTCTAGACTAAAAGAAAAAGAATTCGCAGTGATATTACTGTAAAAATCAATCATTATCGACGGGAAGAAGTTCTTATACAGAACATGTTGCTGATTGTTATTCCTGAACCAGTAAATTATAAATATTTACAATGTAGTAAACATATAATGGAAACTTCACTGCTTCAAGCTACCCACTGTTTTGGACACATTTAGTAGAAATCCAATCTGTAGCTGTAATTATGAAAATGGCATGCATTATTCATAAAGCCCATGATTATAGTCACGTTAATTGTTTTTTTGGTTAATTGACTATTTCTTGATTTAAGAAACACCATCAGCAGTGATCCAAGTGGAGGGGTTATCATTAACTGTCATTAAAAACTGGTTACATCTCGCAAAACGGTGCAGATGAAAATACGCTTTGGCCTAATCCTATATAGTGGAAGCCGCCAGTGGCCTATTTGTAACAATCGTTCGGTCAAAGGATTCCCCCAGACTGCTTGGGCGTCATTCTCCGACCCCCCGCCGGGTCGGAGAATGGCCGTTGGCCGCCGTGAATCCCGCCCCCGCCCCCGCCGAAGTCTCCGCTCCCGGAGATTGGGCGGGGGCGGGAATCCAGCCGCGCCGGTTGGCGGGACCCCCCGCTGGATTCTCCGGCCCGGATGGGCCGAAGTCCCGCCCAGGAATTGCCTGTCCCGCCGACGTAAATCAAACCTGGTATTTACCGGCGGGACCAGGCGGCGTGGGCGGGCTCCGGGGTCCTGGGGGGGGGCGCGGGGCGATCTGACCCCGGGGGGTGCCCCCACGGTGGCCTGGCCCGCGATCGGGGCCCACCGATCCGCGGGCGGGCCTGTGCCGTGGGGGCACTCTTTCCCTTCCGCCTCCGCTACGGCCTCCACCATGGCGGAGGCGGAAGAGACTCTCCCCACTGCGCATGCGCGGGAAACTTTCGGCGGCCGCTGACGCTCCCGCGCATGCGCGGGGAAACTGACAGCGGCCGCTGACGCTCCCGCGCATGCGCCGCATTTCCGCGCCAGCTGGCGGGGCAACAAACGCCATTTCCGCCAGCTGGCGGGGCGGAAATCCCTCCGGCGTCGGCCTAGCCCCTCAATGTTGGGGCTAGGCCGCCAAAGATGCGGAGACTTCCGCACCTTTTTGCCGGCGCGATGCCCGTCTGATTTGCGCCGGCTTTGGCGCCAGTCGGCGGGCATCCCGCCGTTGGGGGAGAATTTCGCCCCTTGTCTTTAAGATCCTTCCTCAGGCAAAGGCTACAAGTGACACTGAGGACACCAGCAGTCCGAGCAGTTACTCCGGTTATCGTGTAGAGTGGATACAGGCTGGATGGTGGACGCTTGGAGTCACTGAGAGATATACGATCCCCCCTCTCTCACCCCGTAACAGTTTAAAACAAAATCGAAATTTCAAGGATTCCTCCGTTCTGAAAAAGAAAATCGATCAAAGAACTGGCATCGAAATGATCCACAATGAAAAATAATCAGGGCTGCAAATGGTGCAATAATATCCCACCCACAATGCGGTTTGATAATTGGGTAAACATCAATGATGTTTTTCAGGTCCGTTTGTAAACTTCACGAGGCCGGAATCCAGCTGGTGTTTCCTCAACGAGAAGACTCAAACTGAAGAGACTTGTTTGGTATCTCTGCCCTGGGACTTTCCCATTTAGACTATTACTAAATTATTACATGTCTTCAGAGATCCATCATTTAAATCATTTCCGGGCTCCAATAATTAACACAGATTTTGTTTTGTTTTATAATCCGCAGCCTGTAATGCTAAGATTTGAATTCTGTATTTGAAATACGGTGAAAGTGTGTGTGTGAGAGGGGGGTGGGGGGATGTCTGCTCACTGAAAGGATGATCTCAGTCTCCACAAAGTGTTGGAAGATTGTGTTGGGGGGATTACATAGACAAAATAGCTTTGTGCTTAGTTCAGATTGCTTTAATGGCAAAAGGCTTTTACTTTCAAAATTATTATTTACTAACTCTAATTGAATCAAACTCAATTGCCCTGAAACGTCATTTGAATTGCAAATGACTGAAGGTCTCGGGGCTGAACATTTTTCATTCTGAGCGGCAAGTGGAGCTTTGCTTTTAAATCTTTCCATAAATAATTACAATAATACTGAAGCCGCGCGGCTATGAAGCCGATGAACAGAACAAAGTTGTTTCACAATGCGTCAACATGCATTTCAAGCTGTTGAGCCCCAGGTCCAAGTGAAGTCATTGTGAGTGTTTGAGGGAGCGGGCTGCGGAACTAGTCCAGGAGTGTAACCCTTGTCATGATATGCAAACATGCAGCTGATGAGCACATGGAGTGGGGCACGGCCGGTGGGCGGTTGGGGCACTCAGAGGTGGTGTCTCACTGTGGAGGGGATGGGGCACCTCTTCCCACAGACCAACATCGACAGACTGAGACAGGGTGTATCCTCAGCATCACACCCCAGCACGTGGCTGAGAGCAAGGCTGGTTCAGTTAGACTGAGTTACTACATTTAGATTAGCAGAACTTCAAACTCATTGAGAACTGTGCTAATAGTTCAATAAAACACATTGAACTCACTTCAAAGTCTGGAGCATCTTTTACCCAAACCTGCATCAAATGGCAGTTCGTGTTATTCCAAATTACATAACACAACATGGTACCAGGGGTCTGTTCAATCTAGTTAGTTCAACTCAGCAAGATCCGTGATGACCAGCGAATGTATACCGGCACAATGGAGAAGATTCAGGCTCCTCATCAGCTCAGGACCTCCGGCAGTCTCAGTGCCAACTGACGGACATTCAAGCAGAAATGTCAGCTTTACGTCGAAGCATCAGACCTCAATGGTGCGCCTAAGGCATGGACGATAGCTCTTATCCTCACCACAGCGGGTGATCATGCCTTGGAAATATTCAACTCCTTTCACTACGCCGAAGACCAAGACAAGACAAAGTTTCAGACCATCCTGGACAAGTTTGACAGCCACTGTGAGGTGGACACCATCAAAATCATTGAGTGCTACATATTCAAGCAGCGATTGCAAGGTAAAGACGAATCCTTCACCTCATATTTAACTAACCTTAGATTGCTAGCGCAATCCTGCAACTTCGGTGCTATCACTGACTCCATGATCAGAGACAAAATCGTTTTTGGAGTTCACTCTGATCCTCTGAGAGAGCAGTTACTGAAGATCATGCATATGACCCTGCCAGTTGCGTTTGAAACATACACAGTGCATGAACATGCTAAAAATCACTATTCCCAGTACAAAACGGCAGAAAATGATAAACTAGCCTCCCATCTCCCGGATGCATCGCCTCAACATTGACGAAAGCGGCCATTTCGCACGCTCTTCCTGCAGCCCGACGCATGCGCAATGCGAACGGGATAACGAAGCGGCCGAAACCTGCACTGCGCAGGTGCAGACATCTGAGAACCGCACTGCGCATGTGCTACGATGCACGGGGCCGACATCATGACGTGTTCGAACTGTGGCACCGCCCATTTAAAGAAACACTGCCCTGCAAGAAGCAGACGATGTTTAAACTGCGGGAAGCCTGGGCACTATGCAGCCCTGTGCAGATCGGCACCGCCAGTCAGGAGCCAGCGCTCCCAATTCTGATGATGGCACATCTGGAATGTGCAACAACGCCTAGAGGATTCTGATCCCGGCAGTGCAACGGATCTAGCTGATGAATGCCTGGACAACGCCTACAGTGTGGGCATTATTACAACGTGTGAATATGCCACACCAGATTCATCGCAAGTCCAGTCAATCCTAGCTGTGGATTCCGAGGACGAATGGCGAGCAGTGATGAAGGTCAACCACTGCCCCATCCAGTTCAAGCTGGACACAGGTGCCTCTGCCAACCTCCTCTCACAGGCAGACTTCAGACGCATTAAGAAGCCCCCCACGGTCCTTCCAGCTGCCTGCAAGCTCCTGGATTACAACGGACTGCCATCACAGCACTGGGATTATGCCATCTGCACGTGTCCAACCGACACACACAAGCACGGTTATGCTTTGAAATTGTTAAGCTGGACAGGGCATCCCTATTAGGTGCACATGCCTGCAAGCAGCTGAACCTCATTCAAAAGGTTTACACCACAACATCCTCCCATGTGGATCTTCAGGCCGGCATCGATGACATCCTCGTCCAGTATCCAGATGTGTTCAACAGGATGGGCACGCTGCCATATCGATACAAGATTCTGCTACGACCTGATGCCAAGCCAGTGGTCCACGCACCACGACATGTCCCTGCTCCACTGAGAGAGCGCCTGCAGGCACAGCTCAAGGATCTTCGGCAAAAAGGCATCAAGAAGCCTTTGGGGGACCTGCGCATCTGCATTGATCCCAAGAATCTCAATAAGAATATCATGCGGGGACACTAACCCATCCCGAAGCGGGAGGAACTCACAAGTGAGATGGCACATGCACGCTTCTTCACCAAATTGGATGCATCACAGGGATTTTGGCAAATCCAGCTGGAAGAGTCCAGCAGAAGGCTCTGCACCTTCAACACGCCTTTTGGCAGATACTGCTACAATCGCATGCCATTTGGCATCATCTCGGCATCGGAGATATTCTCTCGCATCATGGAGCAGATGATGGAAGGCATTGAAGGGGTTTGTGTGTACGTGGACGACATCATTATATGGTTCTCGACCCCTGAAGAACATGTGCCCCGTCTCCAGAAGATATTCCGCCGTGTACATGCCAACGGCCTAAAGTTAAACAGGCCCAAATGTTGTTTTGGCACATCGACGCTCAAGTTCTTAGGCGACCAGATCTCACAGCATGGTGTGCGCCCGGACACAGACAAAATCGAGGCCATCGAGGCGATGAAGGTCCCTGAGGACAAAAAGGTGGTGCTGCGCTTCTTGGGTATGGTCAATTTTCTGGGCAAGTTCATTCCAAACATAGCCACACACACCAAGGCCCTACGCAACCTGGTGAAAATAATCAACTGCCTTTGAGTGGAAGGCGGCACACCAGACAGTGTGGCTGGAGCTGAAAGCCAAGCTCACCACTGCACCAGTCCTGGCATTCTTTGACCCGGACCGGGAGACAAAGATATCCACAGATGCGAGTCAGGATGGCTTCAGTGCGGTGTTGCTTCAACGAGATGACACATCATCCTGGGCACCAGTAGCCGACGCATCAAGGGCGTTGACGCCTACTGAAACCAGATATGCTCAGATTGAGAAGGAATGCTTGGGTCTTCTCACCAGCATCCTCAAATTTCATGATTATGTCTACGGCCTGCCAACATTCACTGTCGAGACGGATCATAGGCCTCTGGTCCACATCATCCACAAGGACCTGAACAACATGACGCCTTGGTTGCAGAGAATCCTGCTTAAACTTAGGAGGTATGACTTCAACTTGGTGTACACACCTGGCAAGGAGCTCATCATTGCTGATGCATTGTCCCGCTCCGTCACCCTGCCCAGTGAGCCGCTGGAGATCATCCAGCACATCGAATCGCAGGTGCAGCTGTGTGCTAGCACTCTCCCGGCGACAGATGAGAAGGTAGTTCTCATCTGTGATGAGACAGCCAAAGATCCCCTCTTGCAGCGCATCATCCACAACCTCACCAATGGCTGGCAGAAAGGGCAGTGCCCACAATTTTACAATGTGAAGGATGACCTGACGGTGATTGATGGTATCCTCCTCAAGCTGGACAGGATTGTCATTCCGCTCAGTCTCCAGAGCTTGGTGCTGCACCAGATTCATGAGGGACACCTGGGCATCGAGAAGTGCAGACGCAGAGCCCGGCAAGCTGTCTACTGGCCTGGCATCAGCCAGGACATCATGAACACGGTCCTGAACTGAGCTACCTGTCAGTGGTTCCAGCCAGTGCAGAGCAAGGAGATGCTCCAACTGCATTACACAGTGACCTCTCCATGGTCCAACGTTGGCATCGACCTCTTTCATGCGAATAGTCGCGACTACGTATTGGTCATCGGCTATTTCTCGAATTACCCTGAGGTGCTGAAGCTCCTGGACCTCACCTCTCGGACCGTCATCAAAGCCTTTAAGGAGACGTTCTCATGACATGGAATCCCAATCACCGTCATGAGCGACAATGGCCCGTGCTTTACCAGTCAAGAATGGTCCACGTTTACCAGGTCATACAATTTCCAGCATGTCACCTCCAGTCCGCACTATCCGCAGTCCAATGGAAAAGTCGAGAAAGGGGTGCACATTGTGAAACAGCTCATCTGCAAGGCCGCGGACTCTCTCTGCTTCCAACATACACCTTGCACTGCTCTGTACAGGGCAACTCCATTGTCCACTGGCATGTCGCCGGCTCAACTCCTGATGAACAGGGATCAGCGGACAACGCTTCCAGCCATACACCTGCCCAACCTGGATCACCTCCCGGTGCTGCAGAAGATGCAGCAGCTCAGAGACCGTCAAAAGCAGGGCTATGATGCCCATGCCACCGATCTGGCCGTGCTATCCCCGGCAGACACTGTCAGGATCAAGATACCGGATGGTGGGTTGTCTGTCCCTGCTGTCGTTGTTCGACAGGCCGGCCCCCACTCTTATGTTGTACGTATGGCTGATGGCTCCATCGTGCGAAGGAATCGACGGGCACTGCGCAAAGTAGCCTGCCCGCAACCACTTTCTCCTCCATTTCCATATGTTGAATTGCCACCTCCTGATACTTCATACCACGAGGCCACCAGTCAGGCTTCCATCCCGCCTGTCAAGGCGCCGCTGTCCCCTCCGCCACCTCTCTGGCGGTCGACCAGGATCAGACGCAAGCCTCAGAGACTGGACTTGTGAACGTTTGTTTTGTTTGCTCTGTTCTGTTGTCCTCCGTCAGTCACGTTAGACAGACTCATTCACATGTAAATACATTCACATACGCCAACAAAATATTTTTTAAAAGGGGTGATGTCATGATATGCAAACATCGCTTCTTCGATGCAGCAAGTTTTTAAAAGTATCACTATTAACACCAGAGAAAGACAAACCTCGCAGTAGTTGATAGTTTCCCAGCAAAGCAGTTTCTTTATTAAGACACAAATGTCTTTCTCAGTAAAACAAAATGTATATATTAATGCTGTTGAGAATTGGGGCAATCAGCCATGGATTTCTAAAATGAACCCCGATTCGCATCATTCTCCCCACCCGTTATAATTTGCAAACGTTTCTGCAGTGAGAATCCAGTGGGAGACCGGATAATCCCTCCTGGAGCGGGGGGTGGGTGGGGGGTGTCCACCCCCCACCCGAAAAGTGCTGAGGAAAGCAAGCTGGGGGTACAACACTGATGTCTGAACATTGGGAACAGGATTAATATATGCAAGTGCTTGCGGAAGTTAAAGCCATTGCTAATTTCGTTTTCTTCGCTTGTGGTTTGGGGCCTTCTTATGAATGGATCCCGGGAGAGACAACTGCATTTACTGAGCAGATAGAGGTCACAAACTGACCCCAGACAAAGAAACAGAATACCCATGAGTGGTGTAATAGAGAAGTCACCTGCCAGAGCTCTATTAGTTAGAATACATTTGAGCCATTATATTAATAAGCATTAAATGTAATGGCTCGTGTCAGCCAATAAGTTTACATGAGTGTAGTCCATTTGGAATATATCATACACACACATTTCAATGGATGAAAATAAACAATTTTACTAAGTGGCGGTGTATATTTAATACACGATTGCTTCAAAAATGAACACAAGGTGGAGGTTACCTTTTGTTGATTCATTATTTACCAGGTAACCAAGCCCTTGTTAAATGATTAGCCTAGTCTACATTTTCCTGTTACAATAGCCTTTAAAGTTATGTTTTATAAACAGGTCAGGTAGGGTATTTGAATTCTTGGAGTGTTGAGGGATATGTTTGGAGCTCCCTTGACAAAGGCCCTCTATCACTGCCCTTCAATTGAAGAGACACGAAGTAGCAAAGAAGTGAACATTTAATTTCACATTTTGTTGTCCAAGGGACAGCAATCGGTCTGCTCTCAGAAAGTGTTGCCTGGCTGGCCTCCTGAAAATTGCCTTGATGGCTGAAGGTAAACCAGAGAGTCCAGAATGAGACTATGTAAACTTGTCGGACTATTTTAACTGGACCAAATAATAATAATCTTTATTAATGTCACAAGTAAACTTACATTAACACTGCAATGAAGCCCCTAGTCGCCACATTCAGGCGCCTGTTCGGGTACACAGAGGGATAATTCAGAATGTCTAATTAACCTAACAAGCACATCTTTCGGGACTTGGGTGGCATTTAGTAACTTAATGTTACTAGCTAGACATTTTCACATTGAAAGCATACTACTAATAAAACACTTCCACGTCTTCGATTATACTAAAAGTTGCACAAACTAAAACAAAGTCACAATTCATGGTCAATGTGCAGTCCTCATTCTGTCGTGTCCACTGGTTACGGAAAGTCTCAAGGACACTGCTGAAGACTAGTCGTAGATGGAGGGGACATAACACTTTTGTGGGCCCCATGTCACACCCAAGGCCTGAGAAACCTGGTTATCGAAGAGACTGCTCAAATCAAAAAGCAAGATTGAGAGTGACCTATCCGGTCTCTGCAACAAGCGTAATATTCCACACCCTGTGACTGCTGAAGCCAATCTTGCACGACTGTTTGAAAACCAGCTGTCACTCCAATAAAATAACTTAATGACCTGCTGGTCATGCTCCCTAATGATGTTGAACCCCACCCACAATGATGTAAAACCCCACCCTGAATGATGTCAATGCCCTCCTGACCCCTCTAACCCTCAGCTCATAATGCAAGGCACAGAAACCCAAAATCTCACCCTTCCTGCCCAGTCTGATTGCTGGCCAGAGCAACTCTCTCACTCTCAGCCATCCTGCCCAGCTGGCCTCTGGCTCTGGTTGCTGCTCCTCAATTCCCCGAGACGTGATACTGGTATATGCCTGGCCTTCGTCGCACCTCCTGGCTGCTGCTCTGCTCACCTCTCAGCTCTCACTAGCGTGGCTGGGCCTCGAGCCTTGGCCATCAACGACCGCGTGTGCTCCTCCCTGGCTGCTTTTGTTGGCTATTTGGAATGGTGGCCTTTGTTCTTTTTGGTTGGTTCCGCGCCTGCCCCCCTCAGCCCTGACCTGGAAGTTGAGGGCCCCGCTGCTCCCATCGAGGGCCCTTGGCCAGAGCCACCTCCTTGCATTGCTGAGGGCTTCACAGCAAATGCGGACTTATACCTTTGGGGGCCATACCCAACTACCTCTCAGTATTGCCCCCCCCCCCGCCCATTGGCTGGAGCCCTATGCTGCAACGCTGTGTGTTACTTCTGGTCATAGAAGATGTAAGGCATACTAGTTGATACAGGACACAGAAGGCCAAAAGCACATTCGCAGACACAGGCTACGGAAGGTCTAAGGCACAATGGTGAATACTTGTTGCACTTGAGTAGACTCTGATTGTAAAGGGCCTCAAGCACACTTGTGGACCCTGGTCACATGAGACTTCATGCACACTGATGGACCTCTTATGGTCTCTCCAGATTCAACTGGATGCATGGAAGAGTGGCAGGCAGTCAAAATAGATTTTCTTTTTAGACTGGTTTAGCACAGTGGGCTAAACAGCTGGCTTGTAAGGCAGAACAAGGCCAGCAGCGCGGGTTCAATTCCCGTACCTGCCTCTGAGAACAGGCGCCGGAATGTGGTGACTAGGGGCTTTTCACAGTAACTTCATTGAAGCCTACTTGTGACAATAAGCAATTATTATTATTATTAAAATAATGCACTATGATAGTGTCAGATAATCACTTGAGCTGGAGAAATACCCTGCCTTAGAATAATTTAGGGACTTGCTGGTGTGTAACCTATCGCAATGTAAAAAGTAAATTGATATTTTGACTGTGTATCATGGGATACATTCAACATTAGGAATTTTAGTAGCCGATGATTAGGTAGAAAATTGCTTCAGTTAGAGAATGGATCATAATTGGCAAAATTACTTCAAACTCATAATGTATTTTCTGTGTGAGAGATAATGCATTGTTAAATACAAATGACATATGTATCTGTCTTGTTCTATTATGCATATCCATCAAGAATGATTTTGTCCTCGAAGAGGACATACAGATGTCAGAAAATACCATCCATCACAGCTACACCATGAGTACTTTAACAGCATTCATAAAAACAGATATGTAATCCATTTTTGCAATTTACTGCTTGTGCGGAACAGAAATTTTTCACATTAGTATATGGGTAGCACATGCAAACTAATAAGCACAGATCAAGCAGCACATTTTAAATTTATCAAAGATTTCCCCTCAAATGAAAGGAAAGTCAAATTTTCAGAATAAATAGAATAAATCGTAAATAAAATTATTAGCATTTTAGGTGAATTATAAGACTTTTGTATCACCCATGAATGGGTGGATTTGATTTTGAAAAATGTACAAATCATAATAAGGTTTATGTCAACATAAGCATGTGAATGGAAAATTTTCCTCAGAGCTATTTTATGAACTAAATTGTGAAACTTTTATGGAATTGATATAACATATTCCCAAATTCAGGAAATAGAAGATAAAAATATAAGTTTATTCTACACTCTTCATCAAATAATCCAAGATTGAGCAGTGTCTGCAATTGACATATATCCTCAATACAAGAGCAGAATAAAATACTCTGAAACATATTTTCTTATTCGCTTGGATGTATATAATTTTAATCAATAAAACAAAATTTAAAATATAAAGAAAGGGTGTTTTGAATTTGAAACGTGAAGACCCCATTAGATAGCTGTCTTCTATGTGCTCTTAGACAAGATAAAAATCTGCATTTTTATTATGGACAGTCACAAAACATAAAAGCGTGACTAAAGGTCAATATTTGAGTCAGACAGGCACTTAGAAACGAATAACTAACCACCATTACTCTGACAACTGCTTTTTTTCACAGATGATTGAATCAAGCTAATTAAAACAAGTGATTTCCTCTGAGAACCAGCAGGACATTAGAAACGCTGCCACTTATCAGATTTATTTTCAGGTAAACGATTCAGATGGTGTTTACTGCTTCTGCATTAGTAGGTTACACTCTGCTACAGCTTTACAACATCACGATGCAGTGTTCATTTGTTCTAACAATTGCTAACTTGTTAGGACAGCTTTGTTGCATTGCTATGTACCAATTTAAAGGCATGATTCCTACAATGAAACTGACATCAATAATAAATCTTTGTAGTGTATTCCCTATCACTATTAACCCATGCACTGTCTCCAGTTGCAAGTGATATTCCCGCACAAGGCTTGAAATGATTGAACTAAAGATGCAGAATTCGTCGACTTGCATTTTGAATGAGTTGGTACATAACAACACAAATTTATAGGTGCTCAAAGTGAAAGACTTATACTGCTTAATTTTGTGATAATGCATTACTGATGTTTCATGCTCTGTTTCAGTCTTCCTCACATTCTCATTTCCAATGACTGGCTATTTCTATCATTTTCAAATTTCTTCATATTTCTGAAGATTCTCAAGAGATATCTTAACAGTATCAACTGCTAATCTAAATGCGGTTCTTTCTCCTCTGAGACCACAAAGTAAACTGGAAGATTAATTGAGGAGAAACTTTGCGGTAGGGCATTTGCAGTCAAATGAAGTAAAGATGTTTCACAACATCTTTTGAAACCTGACAAAGACAGATTCTTAAAAATATATTTGTCACTATAGAAGTACTTTAATCCACAGGTTCAGCAGCACACACTGTACAGATAATATATTAGACACGCATTTGCGAAATAAAACAGGAAATGCTTCTTGTAACAGAGCAAGCCAGTCATCCATCGAGGGAAAATGAATTAAAAGTATGAACAGAATTCTTCTTTCAAAATGTAAATCAAAAGATCAATAAGAATGTTGGGGAAAATGAATTAAAACATACCCCAGACCAAAAAGACATTTTTGCTTTGAATAACCTGTCGCTGTCTTAAAATGAGAGCAGGAATGGGCGGCATGGTGATACAGTGGTTAGCACTGCTGCCTCACAGCGGCAGGGACCCGGGTTCGATTCCGACCTCGGGTGAGTGTCTGTGTGGAGTTTGCACCTTCTCCCCGTGGCTGCGTGGGTTTCCTCCGGGTGCTCCGGTTTCCTCCCACAGTCCAAAGATGTGCAGGTGAGGTGGTTCGGCCATGATAAATTGCCCCTTAGGGTGGGATTGCAGGAATAGGACTGAGGTAGTGTGGTCATTCAAAAGGGTCGGTGCAGAGACAAATGGGCTGAATGGCTTCCTATGGGCTTCTATGACCGAGGAAATTATTCCAAAAGAATGCCTTAGCAAGTCATTGAAAAGCCACAAAAGTAGCTGAGATGATCAGAGACCCATCCAAGGAATGAAAATGCAAAAAATAAGTAAAACTGGAAAAAATAAACAAAACCTGCAGATGCAGGTCTAAAATTTAAACCGTGATGCTGGAAAGATGCAATGGGTACATCAGTGCCATGTAGTAAGGAAACAGGGCAAAACTAAGGTGAGGCCCTTCTTGCCCAACCACTTGTCTTGACTAAGAGTCTACACTGGAATCATCAACCCCCCTCTGCTCCTTTTATTTTAAGTAAATTGCAAGCCATTCTACTCATAACGTACTTACTGCGATGGGAGTGACTTATGTTTTCTTGTTCTCATACCTTTGTTCTTTTTTCTAATATATCATTTGTTTTACAGTTTTCAGTTCTGAGGAACTTGAAACATTAACTTGAGTTTCCTACTCTAAATGCTAACTAGCTCTTTTATTTCCAGTATTTCCTGTTTTTGTTCAATGTTCCCAGCAACGTTTTTTTTTCATTTTAGAAAAATGCTTAGAAAAGGTTGTTTGAGCCTCTATATAACTTTTTGAATGAGTTTACGGACTGCAAATAGGAAGGTAAGAGATCACGGAGTTAAAAAAATCTTTATTTTTCTAACTTGTTCCTTCCATCGATAACTTTGCAACCTGCTGAAACAGACAGCGGAGCAACGTTTTGTGCCTCTTTGTAGCTGCTGGAGTATGAACAAAGAGTGACCTCAATGCCAACTAAATGATGGAGGACAAATACCCATTCTTTAATTTGATCATGAGTATCACTGGAAAGACCTGTATTTATTGCCCATTCCTGATTTCCCTTGAGCAGGTGGTATCCACATTGTTGTTCGGAGGGAGTTCCATGATTTTGACTAGGCAACAGTGAAGGAATGGTAATAAAGTACCAATCCATGACTTGGAGGGCAAATGACAGTTGGCAGTGTTCTCATAGGTCTGCTGCCTCGGACCTCTAGGTGGTAGAGGTCACTGGTTTGGAAGGGGCTTTCAAAGAAGCCTTAGTGAGTCATTGCTGTGCATCTTGTAGATGGTGCACACTGCTGCATTGGTTGTGGAGGGAGTGAATGTTTCAGGTGGTGAATGGGATTGTTTTGTCCTGGATGGTGTTGAACTTCTTGAGTATTGATGGAGCTGCATTCATCCAGGCAATTGGAATGTATTCCATCACACTCCTAAATGGTACATTCTAGATGAAGGACAGGCTTTGGGGAGTCAGGAAGTGAGTTACCTGCCACAAAATACCCAGCCATTGACCTGCTCTTGTGGCCACAGTATTTATATGGCTGGTCCAGTTATGTTTCTGGTCAATGGTAACTGCCAGGATGCTGATAGTAGAATATCCAGAAATAGTAATGCAGTTAAATGTCAAGGGAAGCTGGCTAGATTCTCTTTTGTTTCAGATATTCATTGCCTGGCCCCTGCTCAGCACAAATGTTATTTGACTTTAACAGCGTATGCCTTAATGTTGTCTAGGACCTGCTGCATGCAGGCATGGAATGCTTCTGTACCTGAGGAGTTGTGAATGATACTGAGCACTGTGCAATCATCAGTGAACCTTCCCAATTTCAGTCCTGACGTTGGAGGCAAGGTTATTGATGAAGCTACTGGACATTACCCTGTGGTACTCCTATAGCAATGTCTTATGGCTGAGATGATTGGCATCCAACAGGCATAACAATCATCCTTTGTGCTGCGTATGACTTCAGCTATTTTAGTTTTCCCCCAATTCCCACTGATGTGCTGTGGCTCATTAATGCTACACTCAGTGAAATGCTGTCCTGATGTCAAGGGCAGTCACCCTTCCCTCATCTCTGAATTCAGCCATTCCTCTATGTTGAGAATGGGATAGCAGATTCCCATTTCAAAATGTTGGCTTCAAATATATTACGCAAAAGAAATGAAGTATTTATGACAAGAACTGTGCCCATATACTGTATGTATTGTTTGCAGTTCCTTGTCAAATATATCTTTACGTTAATGATGGAAAGGGATAAGTATACACCGCAGGGCAAGAGTTATAGCTGGGGGAAGGGCAATTATGATGCCATGAGACGTGACTTGGGGGGGGGGGGGGGGGGTAGGGTGGAGAAGTAGGCTGCAAGTGTTGGGCACACTGCATAAGTGGAGATTGTTCAAGGATCAGCTACTGCGTGTTCTTGATAAGTATGTACCGGTCAGGCAGGGAGGAAGGCGTCGAGCGAGGGAACCGTGGTTTACCAAAGAAGTGGAATCTCTTGTTAAGAGGAAGAAGGAGGCCTATGTGAAGATGAGGTGTGAAGTTTCAGTTGGGGCGATGGATAGTTACAAGGTAGCGAGGAAGGATCTAAAGAGAGAGCTAAGACGAGCAAGGAGGGGACATGAGAAGTATTTGGCAGGAAGGATCAAGGAAAACCCAAAAGCTTTCGATAGGTATGTCAGGAATAAGCGAATGATTAGGGAAAGAGTAGGACCAGTCAAGGACAGGGATGGGAAGTTGTGTGTGGAGTCTGAAGAGATAGGCGAGATACTAAATGAATATTTTTCGTCAGTATTCACTCAGGAAAAAGATAATGTTGTGGAGGAGAATGCTGAGCCCCAGGCTAATAGAATAGATGGCATTGAGGTACGTAGGGAAGAGGTGTTGGCAATTCTGGACAGGCTGAAAATAGATAAGTCCCCGGGACCTGATGGGATTTATGCTAGGATTCTGTGGGAGGCCAGGGAAGAGATTGCTGGACCTTTGGCTTTGATTTTTATGTCATCATTGGCTACAGGAATAGTGCCAGAGGACTGGAGGATAGCAAATGTGGTCCCTTTGTTCAAAAAGGGGAGCAGAGACAACCCCGGCAACTATAGACCGGTGAGCCTCACGTCTGTAGTGGGTAAAGTCTTGGAGGGGATTATAAGAGACAAGAGTTATAATCATCTAGATAGGAATAATATGATCAGGGATAGTCAGCATGGCTTCGTGAAGGGTAGGTCATGCCTCACAAACCTTATCGAGTTCTTTGAGAAGGTGACTGAACAGGTAGACGAGGGTAGAGCAGTTGATGTGGTGTATATGGATTTCAGCAAAGCGTTTGATAAGGTTCCCCACGGTAGGCTATTGCAGAAAATATGGAGGCTGGGGATTGAGGGTGATTTAGAGATGTGGATCAGAAATTGGCTAGCTGAAAGAAGTGGTGGTTGGTGGGAAATGTTCAGAATGGAGTTCAGTCACAAGTGGAGTACCACAAGGATCTGTTCTGGGGCCGTTGCTGTTTGTCATTTTTATCAATGACCTAGAGGAAGGCGCAGAAGGGTGGGTGAGTAAATTTGCAGACGATACTAAAGTCGGTGGTGTTGTCGATAGTGTGGAAGGATGTAGCAGGTTACAGAGGGACATAGATAAGCTGCAGAGCTGGGCTGAGAGGTGGCAAATGGAGTTTAATGTAGAGAAGTGTGAGGTGATTCACTTTGGAAGGAATAACAGGAATGCGGAATATTTGGCTAATGGTAAAGTTCTTGAAAGTGTGGATGAGCAGAGGGATCTAGGTGTCCATGTACATAGATCCCTGAAAGTTGCCACCCAGGTTGATAGGGTTGTGAAGAAGGCCTATGGAGTGTTGGCCTTTATTGATAGAGGGATTGAGTTCCGGAGTCAGGAGGTCATGTTGCAGCTGCACAGAACTCTGGTACGGCCGCATTTGGAGTATTGCGTACAGTTCTGGTCACCGCATTATAGGAAGGACGTGGAGGCTTTGGAGCGGGTGCAGAGGAGATTTACCAGGATGTTGCCTGGTATGGAGGGAAAATCTTATGAGGAAAGGTTGATGGACTTGAGGTTGTTTTCGTTGGAGAGAAGAAGGTTAAGAGGAGACTTAATAGAGGCATACAAAATGATCAGGGGGTTGGATAGGGTGGACAGTGAGAGCCTTCTCCCGCGGATGGAAATGACTGGCACGAGGGGACATAGCTTTAAACTGAGGGGTAATAGATATAGGACAGAGGTCAGAGGCAGGTTCTTTACGCAAAGAGTAGTGAGGCCGTGGAATGCCCTACCTGCTACAGTAGTGAACTCGCCAACATTGAGGGCATTTAAAAGTTTATTGGATAAACATATGGATGATAATGGCATAGTGTAGGTTAGATGGCTTTTGTTTCGGTGCAACATCGTGGGCCGAAGGGCCTGTACTGCGCTGTATTGTTCTATGTTCTATGTTCTATGTTCTATCTTTCAACATTGCTTATATTGACCAAAACACTGATTTGCCATGTAATGTACAATATTGGGAATTGGTTGGAATATGATAAGATTTAGGAGTATTTTTCAGGAGTGGATGGAAGTAAACAAATGTTTTAGCCTTGAGTAATTCTGCTCTGATCCAAAAAGCATTTATGTTAAATTTCCCAGAATAGTATAAGTGCATTTTGTTTGATGAGCACCACAGATTCTGGTTTGATATTAGGAGGGCTGCTCTCAACCACTAAGCCTTTTCTTCCTTATTGTGGTGCTTTTAGATCTGGAAGTAGCAGAGCAAGATGGCACAAGTTTAGCACTGCTGCCTCACAGCATCAGGGGCCCTGGTTCAATTCCGGCCTCCGGTGACTGTCTGTGTGGCGTTTGCATGTTCTCCCCAAGTCTGCGTGGGTTTCCTCCGGGTGCTCTGGTTTCCTCCCACAGTCGAAAGATGTGCAGGTTAGGTGGATTGATCATGCTAAATTGCTCCTATGTGTCCAAAGGTTAGGTGTGGTTATGGGGATGGGGTGGGGGAAGTGGGGGTCTAAGTTGGGTGCTGTTTCAGAGGGCTGGTGCAGACTCGATGGGCCGAATGGCCTCCTTCTGCACTGTAGGTCTTCTGCGAATCTATTACAGAGTGATACAGGATTTTGAGTAGAGAGGTTCTGATATTTAGGAACACATCTGCAGAATGGTGAAGTCTGAGAGAATTAGTAGGAATGCTGTGACATTTCGGGAGGATTGCAGAGAATGTCTTGTGTGCAGTAGATTGTGAGGCTTTGATTCGAGTTAGACGTATCACTTACCTTCAGCTAGATAATGCAGTCTGAGCAGTTGCAGCAAGTATTCTTTCAACATATGCCCCCTGTTCATGTCTTACTATTACTATCTTGGGGATTTGTTACTCCCTAGTAACATTGTTTGTCTCATTACCAGTATTTGTCTTGCATAAATTATAATGAGTGCCTGTCTCTGATTAATTATTAGTTACTTTTGTATGCCAAGCATGCTAACCTTCTCCTCTATTGTAAATACTGATGCAAAGTCATTAGTTATGTCCTCTAATTCCTTATTTTCATCGACAATATCACTAATAGCAGTTTGCAAGAGGCCCACATTACTCAGAACTACCTTTTCCCCTAATGTAATTGCAAACATTTTTTCATGTTGAGTTTTGTACCCCTTGCACGTTTTCGTACCCTTATCTTAGTAGTTTTTTTGACCTGTTTAGTCAGACCTTGCCGCTCCTTAAATGTCTCCCATTTCCCAGGATCAGTGCTGTTTTTGTATTTTGCATGCTTTTTCATTCCATTTAAGGTTGTTTCTTATCTCTTTAGCCATCTATGGCTGTTTATTGTGGCAAACAGAGCTCTTGCCCCTTATATAAACTGATTCTGTGTCACATTAAATTTTTTATGGCTGTTTTCAAGTTTATATCCCCGAAAAGATCAATTGCCTCACAATTTCCAGGTTTTGTCTCTGTGCAGTGGTTACTGATTCAACTGGAAAGAGAAAAATTCTTACGTACTGTTGTCAATGTTAGAAATGCAGATCCCTTTCAGAGTAAACCAGGACTAAATTCACAGTGAATTGAGAGCAGGTTGTGTTCGGTATTCGATATCTAGCAAGAAATACTTGTGACTTATCCAAACCAAGATTTTATTAATATACACTGGTAAGGTAACAATCAGATACAGAGCAAGTTATCATGGAGTTTCTTTATACTCCCCTGGAACTACCCCTATGCACGACTGTCCTCTTGTACGTCTTATAAACTTTTGAGGATCATTGGATCTGCCCTGGCTTATATCTGAGTGCCTTGTCACCTGACTACTGTCTTGAAACCCCATGGTGAATCTGTACCACCACCTGCTAGTTGGAGGTCACATACCAACTATCTACAATATTGTTTACAGGCATATCACCACACAGGTGATGCTCAATGAAGCTTGTATTTAAGAACTGGGTTTCGCCCAGGGGGGGGGGTGGTGGAACCAAAAATTCAGCACCTCTCCCGCACCGATACTCCGTCCAGTAGGGGGCTAGCAGCCACGCCATGGATGCAGAATGGCCGGATCCGTGGCCACGCATGTGTATGGATGCGGCCTACAGCGACCGCGCCGTACAGCATGGCACCAGCCGCGCGCGGACACAGCCTGCCAAAAACTTCCCCCCTGTAACCCCCTTCGCCAACCCCGGACCACCCCCACCAGTCCACCCAGCCCCTGCCAAAACACTAGCGGAAGACCTCGTCCCCCCAACTGTGGCGTCGCTGGACAAAGTCCGCAGCCGCCACATCAGGTTTACGAAAAGAAAGAGGCCACGCGACCGACGCCATCGGGAAGTCGGCCCATCAGGGGGGGAGCATCAGGGAAGGGCCTCAGGTAGCATCCTGAGGCAGTCCCAACGGCATGTGGTGTACTCCTCAAGCACGCTGTTTTTGAGGGGGTGGAGCATCAGAAAAATTGATGCTGCCCCCAATTTTGGCGTAAAAATGGATTCTCCAGCCGATCACCGAAACAGGTCATATGATGAGTCAGTTCAAATTCTGGGCCTACTTTCTTCTTTTTGCTACCAAATCTTAATTCTCGATTCTATACAGCTGTACTCCTTCCTCAATTCTTCAGTTACTGATTGGCTGTTCGCAGTTGATTTGCCCTCAGCTGTTTTGTCTGCTGTTACAATCTCACTTTCACCCTCTGCACAGTCCATCTTAGAACTTTCGCACTCATCGTTATCCTGCACAGATTGGATGCTACTTGTCATCAGCTCATCACTAATGCCAAATAAACTAATTAAACTTTCATAGTGGTTAGCACTGTTGCTTCACAGCTCCAGGGTCCCAGGTTCGTTTCCCGGCTTGGGTCATTGTCTATGTGGAGTCTGCACATTCTCCCTGCATCCGCATGGGTTTCCTCATGGTGCTCTGGTTTCCTCCCACAAGTCCCGAAAGACGTGCTGTTAGGTAATTTGGACATTCTGAATTCTCCCTCAGTGTAACCGAGCAGGTGGCGGAATGTGGCAATTAGGGGCTTTTCACAGTAATTTCATTGCAGTGTTAATGTAAGCCTACTTGTGACAATAAAGATTATTATTATTCCTCTTCAGACTCATCATCTGGTTCTTCATCTTTTTTCTCTTCCCCCACCTTGACTTTTTCCTTTATTTCATCTGATAACTCCTTCACTTCATCTCGTTGCCATTTGCATTCATCCTTTGTCATAGCGCTGTCTGGAATGTACAGCCGCTCAACTCGCTTCAGTGCCTCACACCCTTCCGCTCCTATGATGGACTCTCATGCCGCTTCCATAATGGTATGGAAAATGGCATGGTGCAAAGTCTGTTGTGTACCAATACTTAGAGCTCATATGCGCCTAATGTCGCAAATTCGTTACCTTTATAATCTTTTAATAGCACCGTTCCAGTAACTATTTTAGGCTGAATTTGCAGCTTTTTTACATCAGAAAGGTTGATGAGGTTGGCTCTCGCACCAGCGTCAAGCTTGACTGGTATTACTGTGCCATTTATTTTTAATGGCACTGTCCATTTATCTGTATAATTATCTGCCTTCAATTCACTATTGCTGCAGATTGGCACAAATATACTTCCGTTTGATATACTTTGAGTCCCCTTGTCTTTGCTGGAGGTCACGTCTACAAAGAAAGTGTTTTCTAGATGCACCTCATCAATGTCACTGATACTCATCCTTTGTTCAGGCCTTTTTCTTATATACCATTGGGCTGCAAAATGATTCCTGTCAATTACAGATAGCACATCTTTTTCCGTACGCAGGGCATTGCCATGGCACATGCTGTTTGCCATATCGTGGGCACAAAATGGATCAGCCGCTCAAAATGGCTGCCCGCACTGGGAGCACGTTTCTTCAGCCTTCACGCCAAGCTGCTTTGCAGCAAGCTCACTAGCATGACATATTAGAATGGCACTTACAAGTTGCAGGTCTGTTTCCCGCAGTAGCCACTTGCGCAATTTATTATTAGAGATTCCAAAAATTATTTGATCTCGTATCATTGACGACTGGAATGTGCCGAAGTTGCACGATTGCACTTTCAATCGCAAGTCAGTGAGGAAGTATCGAATGCCTCTCCCGTGTTCTGGGTGCGCATACGTAACTTATCGAACTTAATCGAAGATTTTGGGTTTTTTCTTAAGGACCAATGTTGATCGCATCTTTCAAGCACTTCTTTGAAGTTTTTGCCATCAGCCTCCCTTCAAATGCAAATGTATTGAAGATCTCAATTGCTTGGGGACCTGCTACAGTGAGCAACAACGTGACATGCCTCTCATCAGGCTGTGCCTGTAGACCAAGGGCTGCAACATACATTTTAAACTGCTGCTTAAACACTCTCCAATTCTCATCTACGTTACCTGTAAACCAAAGCTGTTGAGGTGCCTTAATACTTCCCATTCCAGGCTTCAAAGTTTTACTGCACATTTTTTTTCTTTTTTGTTTGTTGAAATGTTTTATTTAAAACAGATTTGTAACATTTACAGAGAAAAAAGAAGGCCATATACAAACGCCTTAACATATTGAAAACGAACAGTGGGAAAGAATAAACATATTAATAAGGCACTTCCCCTATCAGCTCTGTTTGTCGGTTTCCTACGCTGTTCCCTGCAGGCGACTTTCTCCCCCGGGGATCCCTGATCACCTCCCCCTTGCCCACTTAAGTCCTCTCTGCTCTCCTTCCCGGCTGTCCGCCCCCCCCCCCCCCCCCCTCATTGCAGTCTCCCAAAATCACCTTAAGCAGTGCGCCCTCCAGCCCCCGCTCTCTGTCCAGGCTGAAAACAATCTTAGATAAAACATTACAATACAGGATAATTTAACAGACCGCCGCCACACAAAAGCTCTGTGAGCCCAGAGTCCTTTAGTTCAAGTCTAGCTTCTTCTTTTAATAAAAGTCCAGTCCTAGTCAAAGCAAGACCTAGTTAGGCTAGCAGACCGCCACCACTGTAGAGCACTGAAAAAACTAAGTGCCCGTTAGTTCAAGTCCAGCTTCTCTTTAATGAAGGCCCAAACCTGTTCTGGTGTCTAGAAGTAGTGATGGAGTTCCTCAAACGTCACCCAAAGCTTCGCAGGATACAGCATTCCAAACCTCACCTCCTTTTTGTAGAGGGCTGCCTTTACCTTGATGAATCCTGCACGCCTCTTGGCCAGCTCCGTTCCCAAATCCTGGTAGATGCGCACCTCGCAGTTCTCCCATCTGCTGCTCCTCTCCGCCTTGGCCCATCGCAGCACACGATCCCTGTCAGCAAGCCGGTGAAAGCGAACCACCAAGGCCCTCGGTCGGTCTCTTGGGCTTCCTTGCGGGGGCACTATGCGCCCCATCTAACTCCAGGGGTCAAGGGAAGGCCTCCGGTCTCATCAGCGCCCCGAGCATACCCATCACGTATGCACCCGCATCCGATCCCTCACAGCCCTCGGGGAGGCGCACGATCCTCAGGTTCTGCCTCCTGGCTCTATTCCCCAGCTCTTCAAGCTGCTCCTGCATCCTCCTCTGGCGGGAGTTCAGCTCCTCCACCTCATGCTCCAGCTCCGTTACCGTGTCCACCTAGGTGGAGAGCTTCACCTTGACCTCCCTTAGCACCTTCTCTTGGACCGCCTGCGCCTCGACCATTCGGTCCATCACCGCCCTCATCGGGTCCAACGTGTCCCTCTTCAGTTCGGTGAAGCAGTTTCTAAAAAACTCCATCTGCTGCTCTCTTGGCCAGTGAGCCTTCGCTCCCTGGTCCCTGCCATCCGCCATGCTTCGCCGCCCGGTCTGGGGTTCCCGCTGCTCCTGCTTCTACTTTTGCCGCTCCACTCGACCACTTCTGGCCCAACTGTCCATACCCCGGGGGGAAAACCTCTTCCCTTCGTCTCCTCCAACGATTCAGGTCGTCAGGTCCCGAGAAAATCCTGTGAAACAGGTCCGTTTGCCCATCGCGGGCGGGAGCGATCCGACCTGCGACCTGCTTCCTCGAGGGCACCACCGGAAGTCGTTTTACTGCACATTGAGCACAAGATGCCAGTAGCTTACACGGTTAGTCGCAAAGATTCATTTATTTTCTTATTCTGCAGAGTTATGTTCAGTGGTTCAAATTTTCTTGTACAGAATCTTCAAGTTCTGGTTAAATCATCAATCCTGGTACCATGTTATGTTCTGCAGACTGGCCAAAGTGAACGATGAACAACAGAACATGTAGTTTAAAATAATTTATTCTAGAACAAACTGTGTGGTAAGAAAACGAGGATAAATTAACTAACAAACGACTAACACTAAACAACTCTCATGGAACTACAGTAAATACATCTATCTCCCAGCACGACCAACTCCCAATCCCCGATCACATGGTAACGTGATGAGTTTACAATGCATCTAGTGGTTGGAGGTCGTGCACCACATTATGTGCAAACCTGCATTATGCATATCATCACACCCACCTTCTCCTTGGCCTGTTGAACGGCTGACTCTCCATCCTCACCGGCTGCCTCCTGTTCCTCTGGGGCAGGCTCTGCTGCTGCAGTCTCCTCCCTGAGCAACTCCGGCTCGTACTGCCTCAATGCATCCCCCAGGACTGCGTTGGCCAGGATGAAGGCCACCATTCCTGGTTGGGTTCCGAAGTCCATTGTCTGTAGTGGGTGAAAGGCAGACATGTTAGCATGTCATGCCCAACCAGGTCTACTGGGCTACGCAGTGACGCTAGATGGACTGCAGCCCCTGCCCCAACATGTCTCCTCGCCCCCCCCCCCCCACCCTACACGCACCACCAGCCATTCCCCCTGGCACTCTGCCCTCCCATACGCCGGTATCACTCTGCACAACCACAGGCTACAGTGGGCAGTCAGTGGGGTAAGCAGCAAGATGGATACCTGGCAGGCTGCAGCATTGCCGGTCCATGCCAGCACACTGCCATAGTCCCAGGGGTCACCACAATGCCATGGCCTATTACCTGGTCGCCCCTGCCAATCCCGCACACCCTGGCCCTAGCAGATGCTCCACCCCACCCCCCAGGCAACCTTGCCAAGGGCCGGAACAGCAGCCTACAGTCCTAAATGTCCTATAACCTCTCTCTCAACAGCTATGGCGCTTGTTTTCGATTTTTGAAACCACAAGTGAAACTCGCCATCGGTTATTCCTGCTGGTGGAGGCGGAGCATCGCGGAGGCCTGGAGAATATTGGGTCGGGCCCATTAATGATATACCAACGGTGTTTACTGGCGCCTGGAGTAGAATGCATTGACATCGCTGTAGAGGCACCGGAGCATGGCATTCTGGCGGGCGCTGGCCACGATTTTCGGCTCAGGTGCAATTCTCCCCCCAATCACGTTTCCCGATTCCGGCATTGCTGAACAGAGAATCCCGCCCATTATCTCAATTTTATTACATCTATCTTAACTCAACACAATTGGATTACCGTCGGAATTCTGTATTGAATAGCTGCCCATGGATTACCAACCAGCTGTCACATCCACAACTGACAAAGAAATCACACAGTACATATTAGTTCACTTCACCTGATGAAGGAGTAGCGCTCCAAAAGCTTGTGATTTCAAATAAACCTATTGGACTTTAACCTGGTGTTGTGTGACTTCTTACTGTGCTTAGTTCAAGTGACGCGGCTCCTTCCTCAGGTTTATAGTTTTAAAACCATTTAAAACTGTTCTTACAACATTTGTGTCAATCTGGACTGAAACACAAAATCCAATTGGAAATGACATTTGATTCCTTGGCCAGATTTTGGGGTAAAAATAACATAGAGGCTATCACTTCAAGTGTAAATTAGATACAAACTTCTCGCAGCTGCAGATGTGTAGTGAAAAACCAACATCAGGATGATGCTGTTCTATTGTCTTGGTTCCTCCAGAAGCTTTGCTATCCTGATATCTTGCCAAGACTTTCGGCAAATTAAATTTTACAAGTGTGGAGCCTCATCCCTTCTGGTTTTAATTATTGTTAGATTTTTACAAAATTTCAATGAATAAAAAGAACTTGGGCTGGATTCTCTGCTTCTCCGCGCCACATTTCTGTCTCACCCCGCCAGCGGGATGCTCCGTTACGCCAGCTGGCCAATGGCGTTTCCCATTGTGGGGCAGCCCCACGCCGTCGGGAAACCCCCTTGCTGCCAGCAAAATGGAGCATCCTGCTGGCGGAGAATCCAGCCCCTTATGTTTCATGACTCTTTTCCGCCTCTTTCTAAACTCCATCTTTCTTTTCCTCTTTAGTTTGCTTTCTGTACGTGATAAGACATTGAATTCAGTGTTCTAATTTACATTTCTACATTTCGCCCTGTAGTCCTCATTAACAATCCTTCAATCGGATTGGCTATGGAGACACAACTTAGTATTTGCTCCTCACACAGGTCTCAACTCCCCTGTAGAGGGCGCTGTGCTGTAATAGTATTCTACCATAAGTTCCAGCACTAAAGATGATAGAAAGTTTGTGAAAAAGTGTACAGCCTTCACTTTGTCTCCAACTGAAAAATTCAGCCTTCTGTCTTATTTAATGGATTTAATGGGACCAAATCAGAACGAGACAAACCAGTTAATTTTGAAATATTCACAATAGATGGATTTTACTTCTGTGAACAATGAACTAATACTCAAGGATGTAACATTGGTTGTCACTGGATCGTAAAGCATTCAATAGTTCGGAACCATCAGAATTGTCTGTTGGAGTCACGGGGTGGAATTTAATCAGCAGCATCCAGTTCCCGATGGCGGATCCTGACTTAGGCGCCATTTCCACTTGTGTGTGGGCAGATGGTGCCCACATGATTCATCTGAAAATTTAAAAGACTAGCGGTGGGCATGTCTGTGATTATGTGACAGGGTCGGTTTCCATTGGAGCATCCTGCCATGAGGTGATAGTTGAGCGGAGGAGGCTCTGCACTAAGGTCACAGGTTTCACATCCATCTCCGTTCTTTCTACAGCCCTCCATTTTTCTCAGACACTCTCAAATCTAGCCCCCCATCACTACCACCTCATTAAAATCTATTGTCCCATGACGCCTACACCCACCATCATGTTCAAGTCCTTTCCAAGTACTATTTGAGCTGTGAGAGAAAAGACATAGGGCGGTATCTTCCCATCATGTGGCAGTATCAGGCTCAGACTGAAAACAGGCGTCTAACCCTCCAGTTGCACAGGCCAGTTTTCTCTACAGATATTGAACCACTTTAAAGAACAAGAAGTATGGGCGTGGTTTATGCTGTTACTCAGGTGGGGCGGGGCTTCTTAGAGCTGGCAACCAGCTCCACAGAAATCAGGGCGCCATCTTTAAATGGTGCCCTGATCAGCACTGCAGCCTAATGACCCCCATCACAGAGGTATCAGGGACTCTATCCCCCCCCCCCCAACCCCCTCCCTCCGACACTCCTCACTGGCATTCCTCCCCCACCAACATTCCTCTCCCCCAACACACCCGACAATGCTCTCCGGCAGTCCATCAACCCCCCCCCCCCCCCCCACACAGTGTCTGCTTTCCCCCTACCACTCACCAATGAACCTCTCCCAATGGGGCTCCCACTATGGCATGCCCACGGCACTGCCTAGTTGGAAATCGAATGTCACTCGCACAGTAAGTGGCCATTTTCGAAAGCTCACTGATAGCTGCCAGGAGAACAGGTCCAAGTGGAGGAGGCCATTGTGGGGCGAATGGAGTTTAGGTGTGGGGAATGGGAGGAATAGAAAATCTCATTACTCATCAGCTGGATGGACAAACCTCAAGGGCATACATGTTCTCCTATCACTGACTGTCTTCTCCACACAGTTCACTTGAAAAAATACCGATGGGTCTGAGACACCCAGTATTCCCACAACCAGGATGTGACACAGTGGGACTCTCGCTGGTTAACAACTGAGACTGTGAGGCCAGCAGCAGGCAGCATGAGGGAGGGAGGGTGGGCAGGAGGCAGCCTTCCAGGGAAGGTATCAAAAAGGTCACTGCTGTAGCAGCACATCTTCTGGAAGCAGAAAAACCACTCAGAGAGTAGTATGGGCGTGGAATGCCCTGCCTGCAACAGTAGTGGACTCGCCAACACTAAGGACATTCAAATGGTCATTGGATAGACATATGGACAATAAGGGAATAGTGTAGATGGGCTTTAGAGTGGTTTCACAGGTCGGCGCAACATCGAGGGCCGAAGGGCCTGTACTGCGCTGTAATGTTCTATGTCCTATGTACTTCCATATTTGCGATAAGCAATGACTGAGTCACCTGAGGTTGTTACTTTCTGTTCCATCATTCACTCACGTCAAACTGTCACACACCTTGGCCTCAAGTGCCATGTGATCCTGAGGCTGATCACACATTCACCCGCCTAGCCTAGCTGCACACCCACATAAAAACATATCCAGATGCCCACAATCATATGTCACCATGCCAGCCAGCCAGGCAGAGAAAGCGGTCATTGACCTTTTATCAGCACTGCATCTATGATAGTGGGAGGACCCTTTGGTTGTTAACCTCCTCAGCAATCTCCATTCAGGTCACCTTGAGCAGGTCTCTTGTCAGCATCACTTGAAAGAGCACCTCCGACCCTTCCCTGTCAGTCCGCAGGAGAATCCTTTGGGAGGCAATTCTGAACCATGGGGCTGGATTTTGGGGGTGATTTTGAGCCCCGCACTAAATGTGCACAGGATCGGCGGGAAATCCCGCAAGAATCAGGAAACACGATTCTCGCTAAGAGATTGCATTACCTGATTTTCCCACCCCTCACAGGCGATGTCACGGGGGTGTAGACATCATTTTAATAGATTTGCATGATTTTAAATCTTATTAGCAGGCTCCCCGCCACATGATCCCCCTCACAAAATATTCATACCTTGTCGACATGAGGTCACGTCAGCGTGGTTTACAACAGGATGGGCCAAACGAGAATTAGTCGAAGGATCACTCTGGGGGCTCACTGATAAGTAAAACCTCCGGTGGTGGGGGAGGGAGAGGGACATGCCTGGGCAGTGTCTTGGCATAGGTTGGCACTGTGCCAACTTGGCAGTGCCAACCTGTGCAAGGAGGCAGTGCCGTGGGCATGCCATAGTGGGAGCTCCCCCTGTCACCTTTGACTTTGACCCAAAAGCCCTTGACCCACCCAACATCACTGTGTGCCTTTGGCCACTGTCCTTGTGGACGCCGACATGTCATCTCACCTCCCTCAGCTTACCCTCATCCCTGTCAAGACTCCTCCTGAATTCCTCGATCCCACTGCATCATCCTTAGCGTGTTGGTTAGATCCCGTGACCTGCTCTACGAGACCTTTGAATATCCGTACCTCAGCCAGGACTTGCCTACTATCAAATCAAACTCCCTCTGTGACTGTGAACCTCCCTCAACCAACCAGCATCCTGAACTAACCCACAGGACTTACATGTGGACAGTAATGATCCCACACTTTATGCTCCTCATTTTGTTCATCTACACTGACTGCAACCCCCCTCCCAAGACATGCAATACAGCAGACCCCTCCCATTTCACACCTCCGTGACCTGAATCTAGCTTCTGTTCTCTGTTGGAACCCCAAATCCATTTTGTGCCCTCCCTCAGAACCTTCTTAAATGGCTAGCATTGAAAGAAATAATACTTAATTTGCAACATATTTACATTCCTGACGGCACAGAAAGCCAACAAGAAAAGTGATTGATCCAGCCATAGCTAACAAGATAAGTTAAAGATTCTATTCAATCAAAGGAAGAAGAGGCTTATAAAGTTGTCAAAAAAAGGTAACCATGGGGATTGGGAGCATTTTAAGAATTCAGGAAAGGAGACCAAGAAACTGACAAAGAGAAAATATAATATGAAAGTAAACTAGTGAGAAATATAAAAACGGATTGTAAAAGCTTCTCTAGTATGTAACAAGGAAAAGGTTAGTAAAGAAAAATGTGGGTCCATTGAGAATTTTTAATAAGGAAGTGGCAGAGAAATGAAAAGAAAACAAAAACATCATGTCTGACTTCACGGAGGAAAATACATAAAACCTCCCTGAAATATTGGGGAGCCAAGGGACTAATGAGATTGAGGACCTGAAAGAAATTAATATTAGTTTAAAAAGTAATATTGGAGAAATTAATGGGACTGAAAGTTGAACCTGATGATCTACATCCCAGTGTGTTGATAGAAGTGACTTTAGAGATAGTAGACGCAAAGGTGATCATCTTTCAAAATTCTATAGATTCTGGAATGGATCCTGCAGATTGAAAGATAGCAAAAGTGACTCCTCTATTTAAGAAAGAAGTAAAAGAGAAACTAGGGAACTTGATATCAGTAGTAGAGAAAATGTTAGAATCTATTATAAAGAATGTGATAATTGGGCACTTAGAAAATAATGGTAGGACTGGGCAGAGCTAATATAGATTTATGAAAGGGAAATCATGTTTGACAAACCTGTTAGTTTTCTGATGATGTTACAAGCAGGATAGATAAGGGAGAACCAGTGGATGTGGTGTATTTGATATTCAGAAGGCTTTTGAAAAGGTTCCACAGGAGAGGTTAGTAAACAAAATTAGAACACATGGGATTGGGAGTAAGGATAAACAGATCATTCTAAAGTTGGCAGGTTGTGACTTTTGGGGTACCACAAGGATCGGTGCTTGGGCCCCAGCTTTTCACGATGCACTGGCAGTTGAACTGGATTGAACCACTCAACTCAAAATGTCTTACCTGAAAATCCAGGTGATCCTATCGCATGTGACCTTCCAACTCAAGTCAGGCAAAATCTGGATAATGCCATGCATCCCCGGGCCCAGGCTTTCAGAGGCTGTAGAGTTGAAGGTACGAATACCCCTCACCCTTTTTTATGGCATTGCTGCTCTAAACCAGATATGTTTAAAGGTCCAGCCAAGATTAACTGTGGGGAGTCAAGTCGGGTCGAGTCAGGCTAGGTCAGGTTGGGCCAGCCTTAGGAGGGCTGTGTCAGTTTAAACCTGGGGGCTATGTTGGATCAGGCCTGGCTGGGGGCAGGGGACATTTAGGTCAGGTCAGGCCCTAGCGTGGGCAGGTGGGGTCAGGTTGGGTTGGACCTCAGGGATGGGGTCAGGTGAGTCAGGCGTTTGAGGGGATGTTGGATCGGGCTGTTGGGTGGGGGTGGGGGGGGGGGGGGGGGCGGGTGGTGGTGGGTGGGGTCTCGCGGGGTGTGTGAGAGTCAGTATTGCCGGTAGGAGGGAATGAGGGGGCGAGAGTCAGTGCTTGCCAGTGGGAGAGAGTGAGGGGGTGAGAATTGGACCTGGCGGGTGGAGCGCGTGAGAGTCAGGCCTGACCGTGGGTAGGAGGGTGAAGAGTCCCCATGAATGGTGGGGAATCCCATAGATTGGAACCCCCATGGGAATCCCATCAGGGGGTATACCCCCTTGGGCGTGAAGGGCGGCTTAATCAGGGGATGGGGATGGAGTCTCCTGGGGTTTGACGGTGTTGGGGGAGCCCCCTGGGGTCAATGCTTTTTTAAAAAAATATATTTTATTAAAGTTTTTCGATCAAACAGAAACAAAAATTTCCCATTTTACAACTTTGTAATAATATATACATTGATCGTTTTTTAAATAAATAATATACTGACTAACGGCAACTACCAATAACAAAATAAGAAACAACAGAAATAGTAACTAAAATAGTAACTTCGTAAAATCTAATATAAGTAACTAATATATAAACACACACATAAAACCCCTGAGGACCCAGATGAGTCCTCCCCCCCTCTCCCCTGGGTTGCTGCTTCTACCTTTCCTATTTTCCCTTATCGCTCTGCGAGATAGTCGAGGAACGGTTGCCACTGCCTGGTGAACCCTTGAGCCGAACCTCTTAGTGCGTACTTTATCCGCTCCAATGTTATGAACCCTGCCATGTCGTTTATCCAGGCCTCCACGCCCGGGGGTTTAGCTTCTTTCCACATAAGTAGAATCCTTCGCCGGGCTACTAGGGACGCAAAGGCCAAAACATCGGCCTCTCTCGCCTCCTGCACTCCCGGCTCATCTGCAACCCCAAATATAGCCAACCCCCAGCCTGGTACGACCCGGACCCCCACCACCTTTGAAATCACTTTTGCCACACCCACCCAGAACCCATGCAATACCGGACATGACCAGAACATGTGGGTGTGGTTCGCCGGGCTTCCCGCGCATCTCCTGCACCTTGGGGTCAATGTTGATATGTACAATAGTTACAAAGAAGTTAGAAGAGGTTTTAATTTTACTAAATTATTCTGGGTAACTATTGATGTTACCATCTATCGGAACCATCTGAAGTTTCTGATTTAAGTTGCGTTTTTGAATGGTTCCCAGTGCAGGATAATAGCCCAGGGAACATTTGTACTTCTGGGCAATTACCATGTAAACCTTACCTGGAAACGTCCAGCAGCTGGAGGTGGGGGTTCCCCAGTGGTCTTTGGGGTACCCTTTCAAAACAACAGCTCAGAAGTTACAGCCTAGAATTAATGATTTCGATTTGGGGAGCAAATGCAATAATTCCAAGTTTGCAGATGACATAAAACTTGGTGACAATGTGAGTTGTGAGGAGGATACAAAGAGACTTCAAGGGGATTTAGACTGGCTGAGTGATTGTGCAAGAACATGGCAGATGAAATATAATGTTGGCAAAATGTGTGGTTATCCACTTTGGTAGGGAAAACAAGTGCAGAGTATTTCTTAAATGGGGAGCGATTGGGAAGTGTTGACATCCAAATGGACCTGGGAGGTTTGAGTTCATCAGTCACTGCAAGCTAACATGCAGGTGCACCAAGCAATTAGGAAGAAAATAGTGCGTTAGCCTTTATTGCACCTGGATTTGAGTACAGGAGTAAGGAAATCTTGTTGTATTGGATATAGCCTTGGTAATTCCAGAAGGAGTATTGTGTCTCCCTATCTAAGGAAGCCATGATGTGGAGATGCCAGCGTTGGACTGGGGTGAGCACAGTAAGAAGTCTTACAACACCAGGTTAAAGTCCAACAGGTTTGTTTCAAATCACTAGCTTTCGGAGCGCTGCTCCTTCCTCGGGTGAATGAAGAGGTAGGTTCCAGAAACATTTATATAGACAAAGTCAAAGATGCCAGACAATGCTTGCATAATACTCCTTAAGCTAGTGATTTCAAACAAACCTGTTGGACTTTAACCTGGTGTTGTAAGACTTCTTACTGTATCTAAGGAAGGAAATAGGGCTATAGAGGGACTAATCCCTTGGGTGGTGGGAATGTCCTGTATGAGGGGAGATTGAGAAGACTCGGTCTGTATTGGTGTCATAGAGGTTTACAGCATGAAAACAGACCCTTCGGCCCAACTTATCCATGCCACGCAGCTTTACCACCATGCTAGTCCCAACTGCCCGCATTTGACCTATATCCCTCTGTACCCATCTTACCCATATAACTGTCTAAATGCTTTTTAAAAGACAAAATTGTACCCGCCTCTACTACTGCCTCTGGCAGCTCGTTCCAGACACTCACCACCCTCTGTGTGAAAAAATTGCCCCTGAGGACCCTCTTGTATGTCTCCCCTCTTACCTTAAATCTCTGCCCTCTAGTTTTAGATTCCCCTACTTTTGGGAAAAGATGCTGACAATCTACCTTATCTATGCCCCTCATTATCTTACAGACCTCTATAAGATACCCTTAAGCCTCCTATGCTCCAGGGAAAAAGATCCCAATGTATCTAGCCTCTCCTTATAAACCAAACCATCAAGTCCCGGTAGCATCCTAGTAAATCGTTTCTGCATTCTTTCTAATTTAATAATATCCTTTCTATAATAGGATGACCAGAACTGAACACAGTATTCCAAGTGTGGCCTTACTAATGTCTTGTACAACTTCAACAAGACGTCCCAACTCCTGTATTCAATGTTTTGACCAATGAAACCAAGCATGCTGAATGCCTTCTTCACCACCCCGTCCACCTGTGACTCCACTTTCAAGGAGCTGTGAACCTGTACCCCGAGATCTCTTTGTTCTGTAACTCTCCCCAACTCCCTACCATTAACTGAGTAGGTCCTGCCCTGATTTGATCTACCAAAATGCATCACTTCACATTTATCCAAATTAAACTCCATCTGCCATTCATCGGCCCACTGGCCCAATCGATCAAGATCCCGTTGCAATCCTTGATAACCTTCTTCACTATCCACTGTGCCACCAATCTGGGTATCATGGAACATAGAACATATAGTGCAGAAAGAGGCCATTCGGCCCATCGAGTCTGCACCGACCACTTAAGCCCTCACGTCCACCCTATCCCCATAACCCAATAACCCCTCCTAACCTTTTTGGTCACTAAGGGCAATTCATCATGGCCAATCCACCTAACCTGCATGTCTTTGGACAGTGGGAGTAAACCGGAGCACCTGGAGGAAACCCACGCAGACACGGGGAGAACGTGCAAACTCCGCACAGACAGTGACCCAGTAGGGAATCGAACCTGGAACCCTGGCGCTGTGAAGCCACAGTGCGATCCACTTGTGCTACCGTGTTGCCCACCTCATCTGCAAACTTACTAATCATGCCTCCTGAATTCTCCTCCAAATCATTAACGTAAATAACAAATAACAGTGGATCCAGCACTGATCCCTGAGGTACACCACACCGCTGGTCACATGCCTCCAGTTTGAAAAACATCCCTCTAAAACCACCTTTTGTCCCCTGTTGTCAAACCAATTTTGTATCCAATTGGCTGCCTCACCCTGGATCCCATGAGATTTGACCTTATGCAACAACTACCATGAGGTACCTAGGCAAAGGCCTTGCAAAAGTCCATGTAGACAACTTCAACTGCACTGCCCTCATCTACCTTCTTGGTTACGCCTATTCTCTAGAGTTTAGAAGCATGAGGAGTGCTCGCATTGAAATGTACAAAATTCCTGTAGGGCTCAACAAGTTGGATGCAGAAAGGGTGCCACCAGGTTTCCTCGATCCATTGACTTGAAGATAAAAATTAATTGCAAAAAGGTTCACTATAATGGGTATTCGTGAAATACAAATCCAAGTAGGAATGGCCTATCGGATGTAATGAGGCCTGGCGCACCACTATCACACTGCTGACTTCATTTTTCATTCTGAACCTTCCTTTGTGATTTCAACATTTTAGCTCCCGCCTGAGTAACTCACCTTGCTCACCATGTTTCCTGCTCCCAGAATCAGATTTAAAATCCACCCATCGTCTCATGCTGTCCAGAACCTCATTGCAATATTGACACGTGTGGCCCAGTTTAACTCCGACTAAGCGAATGAGAGGGATTTTCCAGCCCTTCCCACAGGTGGGTTCGTCTGGTACCGCTGAAGGCATTGAATACATTGAAATTCAACTCTGTGCGTACAATTTAACCTTTAGACAACTAGAATGCCCCATATGGACATGGCGGGACAATTAAACTCATAGGATAGGTTAGAGAGAGGTAGGAGGGTAAAGTTTATAATTTGGACTCCAGACCCGAGTTCACCAATACTGTTGTTAACAGACTCAGGAAACCTGGCAGCTGGAGGGAGGCTGAGGGACATGAAGGTAAGTTCCTTTCCTGCTCTTTTTGTGGTCAAGGAGGAGCATGTCACCCAAGTAGATCTGCTGCCCTCAACACCGCCACCATCCAATCACCCAACCGGCTACCACAATCTCTCCTCCCTGGTATCCCCAGGACATTTCGCCTGCCCAGCCACAATTTTCCCCTTTCCCAAATGCAGCTAACCAACACTGGCCTCCTGATAGCCACTTCATCTGGGAAACAGAAAATCAAATTATAATGAGTCCCTGCTGTTTAATGTGACAAGATCCCAGTTACCTGCATGAATCCCACCTACTTTCCTGTAAATACCGACTCATAAAGCTTGGATCATTCTTTGCCCAGTTATAGGTATTCGAAGAACAACTAACATAAGCTAGCAGCGAATTCACGTAATTGAAACCTTGAAATGTATTTCTATTTACACCACCAACAGAAATAAAAAACAGAGTGTAATAATGAAAATGATAAGTTTTTAAATGAAATCACGTATTGTTCAGTTGCTTCAGTAAGTTCCTTGTGGGCTTTTAACCAACTTTAAAATTGAATTTATTTCTTGAGTTATTTGTTGAGCCTTGTTAGCAGGAATATAAACAATGCTTTTATATCTCCCCACAAATTAAATTCTAAATCGACACAGTTAAATAAAATTCCCTTGACTTTCTGTGGCATCAAAACTGCACCTTCATCAAGCCCCTGCCATCAGCTATGTCCATTATCCTTGAATTAAATTGTTTTATGCATCTCTTTCCTTCTGCTGTTTAACACCAATGTATTCAAGGTTTATTATTTTTAAGCAAAATTGACATGCGAGGTAACCTTTTGCACAGAATATAAAAATTCTTTGTGGTCTTCAAAATCTGTTATCGTATAATTGATGTATCGAACAGTGTAAAACTACTATAATAATAATGCTCCATTCATATATATTTATATGTATATTTATATATTTGGAATAACTGGGAATTGGAGCAGCATGGTGGTGCAGTGGTTAGCACTGCTGACTTACGGCACTGAGGACCCGGCTTCGATCCCGGCCCCGGGTCACTGTCCGTGTGGAGTTTGCACATTCTCCATGTCTGCATGGGTCTCACCCCCACAACCCAAAGATGTGCAGGGTAGGTGGATTGGCCACTCCTTTGAAGTGAACTAAATAGAAGAAAGGAAACAAACTTAGGGACAAAGCGAAAAGGACACTGCCCGAACGTAACTAAGATCAATGGACACTTGGAAACATCAAATAAGAGTGCATTTAAAGGGATCAGTGAAGCACTCCAACCCCGATGGTGCCCATGGACACTGCATGCTCCCCTTCTAAGGACACCTGGCCATGAATGTAGCCGCAGAAGAGGGGCAGACAGTCTCGTCGGACGACCCCCTCGGTCACCCGCTGCTTAGACCAATAAATGACGTGCTTCGCCAGGCCCAGGAGCAGGTTCACAAGGAGGTCCTCTGCCTTCCCTGCCCCTCTCCCACCAAGTGCCCGTAGACCAGGAGCGTGGAGCTGAAGTGCAAATGAAACTTCAACAAAACATTTGTCAGAAAACTAAAACTATAACATGTAACATAGACATGGTCCAGGGACTCCACAAGACCACAAAAATGGCAGGCCTCTTGGGAGTCCGTGAACTGGTGCAATCGGTGATTGTACAGCACTGTCGCATGCAACACCCTCCACCCCAGGTCCCCATGATTGAGAGGGCGGACTCCTCCATAGAGGGACCTCCAGTGGGGACCTCTGCAGCTGAATGACAACAAGGCATGTCTGGGTGACGGGCGAGGGTAAGGGGATGAAGGGTGTTCAGCAGCAGGCCATACAGGAAACCCCTCCGCGCAGTGTGAATAGGCACGGAGGGTATTTCTGTGAGGCGGCAAGGAGTGTGGGCACCAGCCCCCGGGAGGTTTCGGGGCCAGGGGCCAATGTGTAATTCCGTCTGAGCAGGGGTTCGCTCAGACGGGATACCACCGCACATATGTGCGTCCTCCACACTGCGAGTGCCATCGGGTCCGAGCACAACTGTTTTGAGGTATCGGGTGGCATTGGACCTCTACCAGGCACTCAAAATAGTTTTGGTGTAGGTGTGGATTCCTAAGTAGCGGCCCCCTGATGACAGCCACCACTCCTAATGGGAGAGAGCTGGACCACGCTCCAGACTTTGGGAAGGTCCTGGTAAAAGACCCTGCAGATCTAGCAACAGGAGCTGCACGCCATAATTCAGGCCATGCACCTGGCGGAATAAATGTATCACCAGGACACCCCATTGTGGAAGGGGCTCAACGTAAACGTATCGCTGCAGGGTCTGAAGGCGAAGCTCACCACTTGGGTGCGTAGGCCTGGCTGCCCTCCCTAAGCGGGAGACTCAGAACCTCAGCAGCGACCCAGTGCAGTCTCTTGTCCCAGAAGAACTCTACAAGCATTCTCTGGAACTTTGTGACAGAGTCAGGGGGAGGGGTCAAAGTGACCTGCCGGTACCACAACATGGAGGCTATCAGCTGCTTACGATGAGAACTCGACCCCTGTAAGTCAGCACTCGGAGCAGTCCTGTCCAGCGTCTCAAGCGAGCAGTGACCTTGGCCTCCAGTTCCTGCTCGGAATTCTCAGCCGGGCAAAGGTGGACTCCCAAATAGAGGAGGCTGGCTCGGCTCCAGGTGAAAGGCCTGAGCTCCTCTGGGAGGGGGTTCATCTGCCATGGACAGACCACGAGTCCGGAACACTTGGCCATGTTGATCCTGGCAGAGGACGTGGCAGATTTCAAAGCCTGGCACTCGTGCATCCTCCGCAGGTCAACAGGGTCGGTGAACATGAGGAGTACGTCATCAGCGTAAGCCAAGGGGACACCCCAATGTCCGGTCCGGGCAGAAGCAGCCCCGATAACCTCCTCAGGAAAGGCGCCACATGTTGTATACAACACATACGAGATGTAATACGATAAGTCTCCTGTACTACAGGTACGGGGGTAGATCCCTGCCTGCTGGCTCCGCCCAATAAGCTGAGTATAAATGTGTGGGCTCTCCGAGCTGCAGCCATTTCGGCAGCAGCTGCAGGAGGCTACACATCTCTGCTTAATAAAGCCTCGATTACTCTCTACTCTCGTCTCGTCGTGATTGATAGTGCATCAATTTATTACGCAGAGATTTTACAACGATGGACCTCCGCATCAAGCCGGATCGCCTGCAGCTGCAGCCTCAAGCAGACAACGCCAAGTCGGCTTCGCACATTGGCTAGCTTGCTTTGAAGCCTACATCGGATCTGCGACAGAACCACCCTCAGAGGAACAGAAGCTCCAGATCCTGTATACGCGGCTGAGCTCCGATATCTTTCCCCTCATCCGGGACGCGCCTACCTACGCTGAGGCCATGGCACTACTGCAAGGGAACTACACTCAGCAGACCAACAAGCTCTACACCAGGCACCTGCTGTCCATGCGGCATCAACTCCCCGGTGAGTCTGTGGAAGATTTCTGGCGTGCCCTGCACGCCCTGGCGAGGGACTGCGATTTCGGCTGTTGAACATTCCGAACTCCTAATTAGGGACGCTTTCATTACGGGCTTAGGATTGGCGTGCATCCGCCAGCGCCTCTTAGAAGGGGCTACCCTCGAACTCGCGGCGACCAAGAAACCCGCGATCTCACTAACGGTCGCCTCTCGTAATGTACAAGCGTATGCCCCCGATCACACGGCGCCCCCCTCCTGGACGTCGTGGCCCCCACCAGCGAATACCCCATCGTGGACCCACCAGCGACCGCCCCCAGCCAACCCCAAGCCTGCGCCGCGCGGCAGCCAGCCAACCCCGGGCGACCCAAGTGTTACTTCTGCGGACAGACAAAGCACCCCCGGCAGCGCTGCCTGGCGTGGAGCGCACTCCGCAAGGCCTGCGGGAAGAAAGGACATTTCGCGGCTGTGTGCCAGGCCTGTTCGATCGCCGCTGTAACCAGGCCCATTGTTCCTGCAACCCCCACGTGTGACCCGTGGGCACCGCCATTTTCACCCCCGCAACCCACGTGCGCCCCATGGGCGCCGCCATCTTCCCCGCCTCAGGCCACCTCATTGGGCCGCTCATCGCCTGCCGACCAGCCAGGGGCCTTCCAACACCAGCTACAGCTCGCCTCCATCACGATCGACCAGTCCCGGCTGCACAATCTCGCAACCGCGTCGACGACAGTAAAGGTCGATGGGCACAAGACATCATGCCTTCTTGACTCCGGGAGCACAGAGAGATTCATCCACCCTGATACGGTAAGGCACTGCTCCCTCGCGCTACACCCCATTAATCAGAGAATCTCCCTGGCCTCCGGATCCCACTCCGTGGAGATCCGGGGATACTGCACTGCCACCCTCACCATCCAGGGCGTAGAGTTCAGCGATTTCCGGCTCTATGACCTCCCCAACCTCTGCGCTGCCTTGCTACTTGGCCTGGACTTCCAGTGCAACCTCCAAAGTCTAACCCTGAAATTCGGTGGCCCCTCTCACCCCTTACTGTTTGCGGTCTCATGACCCTTAAGGTCGACCCGCCTTCTCTGTTTGCAAACCTCACCCCGGATTGCAAACCCGTCGCCACCAGGAGCAGACGGTACAGTGCCCAGGACAGGACCTTCATCAGGTCCGAGGTCCAGCGGCTGCTGCGGGAAGGTATCATCGAGGCCAGCAACAGCCCCTGGGGAGCCCAAGTTATGTTGTGACAACTGGAGAGAAAAACAGGATGGTCATTGACTACGGCAATTTTCGGGAACATTGGATAACGAGAGATATTGTAGGCCTCGTCAAAAAGAAAAAGGAGGCATTTGTCAGGGCTAAAAGGCTGGGAACAGACGAAGCCTGTGTGGAATATAAGGAAAGTAGGAAGGAACTTAAGCAAGGAGTCAGGAGGGCTAGAAGGGGTCATGAAAAGTCATTGGCAAATAGGGTTAAGGAAAATCCCAAGGCTTTTTACACGTACATAAAAAGCAAGAGGGTAACCAGGGAAAGGGTTGGCCCACTGAAGGATAGGCAAGGGAATCTATGTGTGGAGCCAGAGGAAATGGGCGAGGTACTAAATGAATACTTTGCATCAGTATTCACCAAAGAGAAGGAATTGGTAGATGTTGAGTCTGGAGAAGGGTGTGTAGATAGCCTGGGTCACATTGAGATCCAAAAAGACGAGGTGTTGGGCGTCTTAAAAAATATTAAGGTAGATAAGTCCCCAGGGCCTGATGGGATCTACCCCAGAATACTGAAGGAGGCTGGAGAGGAAATTGCTGAGGCCTTGACAGAAATCTTTGGATCCTCACTGTCTTCAGGTGATGTCCCGGAGGACTGGAGAATAGCCAATGTTGTTCCTCTGTTTAAGAAGGGTAGCAAGGCTAATCAAGGGAACTACAGGCCGGTGAGCCTTACTTCAGTGGTAGGGAAATTACTGGAGAGAATTCTTCGAGACAGGATCTACTCCCATTTGGAAGCAAATGGACGTATTAGTGAGAGGCAGCATGGTTTCGTGAAGGGGAGGTCGTGTCTCACTAACTTGATAGAGTTTTTCGAGGAGGTCACAAAGATGATTGATGCAGGTAGGGCAGTGGATGTTGTCTATATGGACTTCAGTAAGGCCTTTGACAAGGTCCCTCATTGTAGACTAGTACAAAAGGTGAAGACACACGGGATCAAGGGTGAACTGGCAAGGTGGATACAGAACTGGCTAGGTCATAGAAGGCAGAGAGTAGCAATGGAAGGATGCTTTTCTAATTGGAGGGCTGTGACCAGTGGCATTCCACAGGGATCAGTGCTGGGACCGTTGCTGTTTGTAGTATATATAAATGATTTGGAGGAAAATGTAACTGGTCTGATTAGTAAGTTTGCAGACGACACAAAGGTTGGTGGAATTGCGGATAGCGATGAGGACTGTCAGAGAATACAGCAGGATTTAGATTGTTTGGAAATTTGGGCAGAGAGATGGCAGATGGAGTTTAATCCGGACAAATGTGAGGTAATGCATTTTGGAAGGTCTAATGCAGGTAGGGAATATACAGTGAATGGTAGAACCCTCAAGAGTATTGAAAGTCAGAGAGATCTAGGAGTACAGGTCCACAGGTCACTGAAAGGGGCAACACAGGTGGAGAAGGTAGTCAAGAAGGCATACGGCATGCTTGCCTTCATTGGCCGGGGCATTGAGTATAAGAATTGGCAAGTCATGTTGCAGCTGTATAGAACCTTAGTTAGGCCACACTTGGAGTATAGTGTTCAATTCTGGTCGCCACACTACCAGAAGGATGTGGAGGCTTTAGAGAGGGTGCAGAAGAGATTTACCAGAATGTTGCCTGGTATGGAGGGCATTAGCTATGAGGAGCGGTGGAATAAACTTGGTTTGTTCTCACTGGAACGAAGGTGGTTGAGGGGCGACCTGATAGAGGTCTACAAAATTATGAGGGGCATAGACAGAGTGGATAGTCAGAGGCTTTTCCCCGTGATAGAGGGGTCAATTACTAGGAGGCATAGGTTTAAGGTGAGAGGGGCAAGGTTTAGAGTAGATGTACGAGGCAAGTTTTTTACGCAGAGGGTAGTGGGTGCCTGGAACTCGCTACCGGAGGAGGTGGTGGAAGCAGGGACGATAGTGACATTTAAGGGGCATCTTGACAAATACATGAATAGGATGGGAATAGAGGGATACAGACTCAGGAAGTGTAGAAGATTGTAGTTTAGTCGGGCAGCATGGTCGGCACGGGCTTGGATGGCCGAAGGGCCTGTTCCTGTGCTGTACATTTCTTTGTTCTTTGCTCTTTGTACAGTCAGGCCATCAATCGGTACACGCAACTCGACGCTTACCCCCTCCCACGCATATCTGATATGGTCATCAGATTGCACAGTACCGGGTCTTCTCGACAGTGGACCTGAAATCTGCCTACCACCAGCTCTCCATTCGCAAGGCAGACCGCCCTTACACCGCGTTTGAAGCGGACGGCCGCCTTTACCACTTCCTTAGGGTTCCCTTCAGCGTCACTAATGGGATCTCGGTCTTCCAACGGGAGATGGACCGAATGGTTGACCGGTACGGACTGCGGGCCACCTTCCCATACCTGGATAATGTCACCATCTGCGGCCACGACCAGCAGGACCACGATGCTAATCTTTCCAAATTCCTCCACACCGCCAAACTTCTCAACCTAACGTACAACAAGGAGAAGTGCGTGTTCAGCCATCCTCGGCTATGTGGTGCAAAATGGAGTTCTAGGGCCCGACCCCGATCGCATGGAACTCCCCCTCCCCCACTGCCCCAAGGCCCTCAAACGATGCCTGGGGTTCTTCTCATACTACGCCCAGTGGGTCCCTAACTATGCGGACAAGTCCCGCCCACTCATTCACTCCACGTTTTCCCCCTGAAGGCCGAGGCTCACCAGGCCTTCAACCGTATCAAGGCCGACATCGCCAAAGTCGCGATGCAGGTCGACGAGATGCTCCCCTTCCAAGTCGAGAGCGATGCATCAGACGTCGCTCTGGCCGCCACCCTCAACCAGGCAGGCAGGCCCGTGGCATTCTTTTCACGCACCCTCCATGCCTCCGAAATTCGGCACTCCTCCGTCGAGAAGGAGGCCCAAGCCATCGTAGAAGCTGTGCGGCATTGGAGGCATTACCAGGCCGGCAGGAAATTCACTCTCCTCACTGACCAATGGTCGGTTGCCTTCATGTTCAACAACACACAGCGGGGCAAGATCAAAAATGATAAAATTTTGAGGTGGAGGATTGAGCTCTCCACCTACAATTATGAGATTTTGTATCGCCCCGGTAAGCTCAACGAGCCGCCCGATGCCCTATCCCGAGGTACATGTGCCAGCGCACAAGTGGACCGACTCCAGGCCATACACGACGCTCTCTGTCACCCAGGGGTCACCCGGTTCCTTCACTTCATAAATGCCCGCAATCTGCCCTACTCCATTGAGGAGGTCAGGGCTATCACCAGAGACTGCTAGGTCTGCGCGGAGTGCAAATTGCACTTCTACCAGCCAAACCGCGCGCATCTAGTAAAGGCCTCCCGCCCCTTTGAACGCCTCAGCGTGGATTTCAAAGGGCCCCTCCCTCCACCGACCGAAATATACACTTCCTTAACGTGGTCGATGAATACTCCAGATTCCCTTTCGCCGTCCCATGTCCCGATATGGCGTCTGCCACCGTCATCAAAGCACTCAACACCATCTTCGCCCTGTTCGGTTTCCCCGCCTACATCCACAGCGACCGGGGATCCTTCTTTATGAGTGATGAGCTGCGTCAATACCTGCTCAGCAAGGGCATCGCCTCGAGCAGGACGACCAGCTACAACCCCCGGGGAAGCGGGCAGGTGGAGCGGGAGAATGGGATGGTCTGGAAGGCCGTCCAGCTGGCCCAACGGTCCAAAAATCTCCCAGTCTCCCGCTGGCAGGAGGTCCTCCCCGACGCCCTTCACTCCATCCGATCACTACTTTGCACGGTGACTAATGCAACCCCCCACGAACATCTCCTTGCCTGCCTCAGGAACTCCACCTCCGGGGTTTCGCTTCCAGCGTGGCTGGCAGCCCAGGGACCCGTTCTCCTCCACAAGCACTGGCGGCTCCACAAGGCGGACCCGTTGGTCGAGAGGGTACAGCTACTCCATGCAAACACGCAGTATGCCTCTGTGGCATACCTGACGGCCGCCAAGACACAGTCCCCCTCAGGGACCTGGCACCAGCTGGGTCCACCCCCCCCCCCCCGTCTGCCCCGATGCCACCCTTCCTCCCCCCAATGCACCTCACCACAGCCCCCGCTCCAGGACGATCCATCCACCCCTTGGTCCCACCCGGCGATGAAGATGAGGTCTACATGCTCCTGGAGTCACCGGCAACCGAGCCGACACCTGCAGCGCCACCTGTGATCTTTCCCCAAAATGTTAACCTTAAAATGCATGTAAATAGTTTTCCACCACCCCCGCTGGACTCTTTTTTAACAGGGGGTGAATGTGGTAGTCATCACCGTTGTATATATCACATACGAGATGCAATACGGTAAGGCTCCTGTACTACAGGTACGGAGGTAGATCCCTGCCTGCTGGCTCTGCCCAGTAGGCGGAGTATAAATGTGTGTGCTCACCAAGCTGCAGCCATTTTGGCAGCAGCTGCAGTAAGATACACATCTCTGTTTAATAAAGCCTCGATTACTCTCTACTCTTGTCTCGTTGAAATTGATAGGGCATCACCACACAAATAGAATAGAGTTGGACAGACAAGGGGCAGCCCTGATGCACTCTTCTCCCAAAGCAAAAGTGTGCCGTCAGGGACCCGTTCTGTATGCAGTGTACAGAAGTCGGATCCGTGCGTCGAAATGCATCCCGAACCCGAATGCTTGCAGAGTCCCGAACATATATTCACGATCCACCCTGTCGAACGCCTTCTCCTGATCAAGGGACAGGAACGCGCTCGACAGACCAGCCCTCTGAGAATGATGGACCAGGTCCCGGACCAGATGAACATGAATAAATGAAATGAAAATCGCTTATTGTCACAAGCAGGCTTCAATGAAGTTACTGTGAAAAGCCCCTAGTTGCCACATTCCGGCACCTGTTCAGGGAGGCTGGTACGGGAATTGAACCGTGCTGCTGACCTGCCTTGGTCTGCTTAAAAGCCAGCTATTTAGCCCAGTGTGCTAAACCAGCCCCTGGATGTTGTCGTGGATTGTGTGGCCGGGGACTGGTCAGGATGGATCATGTGGTCCAGTCTTGGTGAAGACCTTGTAACCCGTGCTGAGGAGGGAGACCAGTCACCAGTTTTTAAGGTGGCGGAGATCCCCTCTTTTTGGCAGCAATGTAATGGTGGCCTTGCTCCATGAGAGGGGAATCTCCCCGCTCGCAATACTTTCCTCCAGGAACCCCGCATAGTCGCTCCCCAGGACGTCCCAGAATGCCATGAAGAACTCCACAGTCAGCATGTCCAACCCTGGAAATGTTGTTGATGGCACTGGTCAGCCCCTCCAGGCTTACAGGGCTATCAAGCCTCCCGGCGCCCACCAGGCCGACCTGCGGTAGGTCCTCCTACTCTGCAAACATCCTTGCTGGATGGATCCAGGTAGACGAGGGCGCTGCAGATGCTTCGTATTTGGGCCCTGGCTTCCTCCAGATCCGCGACGAGGGACCTGTCATCAGCTAGCAGTGCTGACGGACCCGCACCTTTTTTCCAGCGAGTAGAAGGGGGAGCCGCGGTCCATGTCCATGAGGATCTGGATCCTCCCTCTAGAGTGTGGCAGGGAAGGATTTAAGCCAGCGCTGCTCAGTCGCGTCCACAACTCCTGCCTCTTTAGTGTAGGCGCGGGAAGACTTAATGAACAGTACCATGTCCGACCACTGGTTGAGGGCTAGCTGCACTCGGTTTCGACGATCGTGATTTGAATGTAGATAATCCCGTAGTTCCCCTGGGGGGATGAGGGTCGACTCGGTGTCGGGCACGAGGGAGTTCACCGCCTTGTTACAGATGGACTCAAAATTATCCCCCGTGCCCCCAGTGAGCAGACGTCCTCCTCAGGGCAGTCACATTGAGTGTGGCGGACGGAATGGACCCACCAACCAGCCCTGGGTCTGCCTCGATCCCACCCCCCGGATCGTCAACAGATAGGTTCTTCGAGGGATCCTATCGGGGTATCGGATCAGAAGAAGGCGGGGCTCAGACCTCCGCACCTCTTGCGACACTGGGCCATCAGACAGATCTGGGTACAATTCCGGGAAAAGCTCCGGAATAAAGAGTAAAATGTCTGGCGTCAGAAGCTGGGGCAGAGGGGGGTGGTGCCCTCCATACGACCACCGCCCAGTGATCCTGAGGTCAGGGAGCTGCCACAGCCCTCTGGCAGGAGGTACAAAGGTCTGAGAACACGCATGTACAGACTCAAAAACAGCTTCTTCCCTGCTGTAACCAGACTCCTAAACAACCCTCTTATGGACTGACCTGAATAAAACTACACTCCTGTACACTTCACCTGATGCCGGTGTCTATGTATTTACATTGTGTACCTTGTGTTGCCCTATTATGTATTTTCTTTTCATTTTATTTTATTTTCATGTACTTAATGATGTGTCCGAGCTGCTCGCAGAAAAATACCTTTCACTGTACCTCAGTACACGTGACAATAAACAAAACTACGATGGTTTCCCAAACTTTCCCAGCCATGGAATCCTCTTCACCTCCCAAGAGTACTGACGGAACCCTTATCATGCTGAAGATTTAACCACAAAAAATGATTGATTTTGCATAACAGGTCCAAACATACAAAGATACATTTATGCAAGTCGTTTCTGCTTCCGATATGTATACATTTATCATTAAAAAGTACTTGGGCTGGATTCTCCGTTCCTGAGATTATGTGTTGACGCCAGGCCAGGATTCGTGAACTTTCACGACAGCAAAACTGGAGCCCCACCTGGACCGATTCACCGTACTGTGGAGCGGCTAGCACCAGCACCACATGGAACACAATCGATTCCAATGGGAAACAGTGCGGGATTCACCAGGTCCGTGATTGACACTTGGGAGGCTGACAAGCTGCAGCCCCATACACACATTACATTCCCCGCACACACTCATCCCAAGCAACAAGATGGCACTAGTTGTGCTGTAGCGTGCCCATCCCGCTGATGGGTCAGCTGGGGCCAGAGGGCACCTAGTGGGGTGCCCTGGGTAGACATCTATATGACCTGTGGCCCTACGTTCACAGTGGGTATTCAGCGGCGTGCGCAGCTGCATGGCTGCCTTGCGCGGCAATGGTGTTCCTTGCCCACCCACCATGACCCGAAAGCCCACCTCCTGGCCACCCCCCCATTACTCCCCCCCCTACCCTGGCAGAAGTCCCCCGGCCAGCGGCACGACTGTCAGTAAACTATGGCGATGTTGGACACTTTTCGTACCCCCTCTCTCTCCCTCAGCAGCCTGTTTCACTGCACAAGTGAGCCTCGCCGTCGGGAATTCGTCACAGTGGAGGTGGAGCATTGCGGAGGCCCCGGAGAATACTGCGTCTGGCCTGCTAAAGATATTCCAATAGCGTTTACTGTACGTGCGTTCTGGAACGCATTGAAGCCGCTATCGAGGCGACGGAGAATTGCGATTTGGCGTGAAACTGGCGCCTGTCACAATTTCGGTGTCAAAACTGATTCTCCGTCCCAATCACTTTTCCCGATTCCGGCGATAGCCGACGGAGAATCCCACCCATTAAGACTTACTGTTTTGTCATTCTGAATGGGAGGAGTGATGGTGCCTATTTTGCTCACAGATTCATTTAATATTAGGAGTGCTGCTGGAGAGCGGGATTCTCATATCAGACACACACATTAACTCACTCCCTTTCTCTCATACACACACATATAGGGTGCGATCTAACCAAAACGTTTCCAAGTGAGCTAGTGAGTGGTAAATGCCAGGTGTTTTCTGACAGTCGACCTGACGAGACCGTCACTGGTGTCTAATATTAATTAGGGTACTTAATGATGCCCCACAGGCTTCGTGGCACAAATGACTGTCCCGCTGGCTGATTCACTGGGACCAAGCCCAGCAGCTCCCCGCTAACGAGGGGGAGCAGCACTTAAACTGACCCCACAGAGCAAACCCCACATGGCACACTGCCATGCCACCAAGCAGACCAGCTCCACAATTCGGAGATGCCGACCTGGCCCGAGTAATGGATGCAGTTGAGTCCAGATGGGAGACCCTGTTCCCCCGAGGATTCGGAGGGTCAGCCACAGGGCAGCCAGGGTTGCCTGTGAGGTTGTGGCAGTGGCCGTCAGCTCGGGGAGTGTCACAAGGGGTACCACCACCCAGTGCTGCAAGAAGCTCAACTACCTCCGCCGGGCTACACAGATGAGTTGCCATCGGCCCCTGGCACCTCCAGGACCCCCCCCCCCGGAGCCCCCTTCACCCCCCACCCCGGCGGCCCTGTGCTTGGCTCCTCTCCACCAACCCCTCACCAGCACAATACCGCAGCACAACCTGGCATTCACCATCACACACCACCGATGCCCAGCAGTGGTCCACCTGCCTGTCCCTGCCATGCAAACCTCAGTTCCCCACCCGCGATGCATGGAGGCTCACAATGCCCCCTCTGTGTTCCTGCAAGAGAGGTTGGCCCAGAACAGATGAGAACGGGCCCAGAGGGGTGGCAGGGTGCTGGACCTCAAGGTGCTCACCCCCTACGGGAACAGGCCCTGGAGGTCGTGGGATGGCTGAGGACAGATTGGTCACCGATGCTGAGATTGACCTACAACCTAGAGGTGAGTATCCACCAGCCTCCACCCAGAGGATGTGTCACACGTGAGTTGTTCATGCCAGAATGATGATCCTTCCCTCTGACTAACCACATGTCCATTCTCCTGCAGGATCTCCATCCGATGGCGCGTGTCGATCCGGGATGGCCCCCTCCCATGCCGCCCTTGAGAACACCTCGGAGGAGAGCTCTGGGGATGCCACCATCAATGCATCACGGCTGTCGTCCCCATCCACCAGCGCAGAGACACACACCTCGGTGGGCGAAAGTAGTGAACACAATCTGGTGAACAGCACAATTGCAGATACACATCAGGAGGAACATCCAGGTGAGACAATCGTTGGAGGTCTGCTGGATCCCAAGGCTCAGCTGAGGCCCAGTCAAGTGCTGAGCCTCAAGACAAGGCGATCCCGGAGCTGATGCAAACGCTAGGATGCGGCCGTGAGATTCAGAGGGGGATGTCAGCAGGTCCATAGCCGATTGGAGGAGTCCCAAAGGCTGCGGGCGCAGGAGATTGCTCCGGCACTGCGTGGCTCCAAGGCCAACATGGCTAGGAACTGCAGTAGAAAGCCTGGAAAAAGATGTCAGCAGTATGAGTGGTGGAGTCTAAGGCATGGCTCAGTCAGTAATGGCCATGCCTGAGCACCTCAACAGCATGTCCTAGGTGACGCATCCCTGACGCAGGTGGGCCTTTCTGAGGTGCTGCGGAGCATGTCCCGGTCGCTGGGGGATGTGTCCCAGTCTCAGGTGGACATTACCGAGGTGCTGCAGAGCATGTCCCAGTTGCTGGAGAACGCATCTCTGAGGCAGATGGACCTTGCTGGGGCGCTGTGGAGCATGTCCCAGTCTCAGGTGGGCCCCCAGTCTCAGGTGGGCCTTGCCAGGAAGCTGTGGAGCATGTCCCAGTCTCAGGTGGGCCTTGCCAGGAAGCTGTGGAGCATGTCCCAGTCTCAGGTGGGCCTTGCCGGGACGCTGTGGAGCATGTCCCAGTCTCAGGTGTGCCTTGCCGGGATGCTGTGGAGCATGTCCCAGTCTCAGGTGGGCCTTGCCGGGATGCTGTGGAGCATGTCCCAGTCTCAGGTGGGCCTTGCCGGGACGCTGTGGAGCATGTCACAGTCTCAGGTGGGCCTTGCCGGGGTGCTGTGGACCATGTCCCAGTCTCGGTGGGCATTGCCGGGGCACTGTGGAGCATGTCCCAGTCTCGATGGGCCTTGCCAGGAAGCTGTGGAGCATGTCCCAGTCTCGGTGGGCATTGCCGGGGCGCTGTGGAGCATGTCCCAGTCTCGGTGGGCCTTGCCGGGCAACTGTGGAGCATGTCCCAGTCTCGGTGGGCCTTGCCGGGACGATCTGGAGCATGTCCCAGTCTCGGTGGGCCTTGCCAGGGCGCTGTGAATCAGGTCCCAGTCTCAGGTGGGCTTACCGAGGTGCTGCAGAGCATGTCCCTGTCGCTGAGCACCATGTCCGAATTGCAGGTGGACATTGGCGAGGCACTCCAGAGCATGGCCTGCTCACAGAGGGGCATCCCTGAGGGCATCGACACCATGGTGTAGGCAATGGGGAGCCGCCAGGGCTGGCAGAGCCAAATGACGCAGGGGCATCAGAGCCTTAATCCAGCTGTCCCTCCATCCCAGGGTGACCCCCAAGATCCGATTGGGAGGAGGGAGTGCTGGAGGCTGACCCGGAGCCTCTCTATGGGGTGATGATGGCGGTCACCAGCTCTCCCAAGTCCACCCTCCCTGATAACACTGCGTCTCGGGTTAGGGTGGCACGGCAAAGCATGTGCCACCCCCAAGTCGGACGGGGATCTCCGTCCCAGGCCCTCCAGAGGACGTCAGATAGGGGCACCAAAGACCACGGGACGCAGTAAGCAGCAAGCTGCCTCCACTTCTGATGTGCATTCTGGGGAAACACCTAGACATAGCAGTGAAACACAGAGGGCTAATCAGATAGAGGATCACTGAGGGGGTACTGGGTTAGAGGGGGTGGGGGGGGCGGCACCATCAGGAGCTAGGGACAGTTGGGGGGGGGTCACGATTATACATGTGAAGCCTCCGACACATTATTCCGCACTGTGGGCCGGCCCCAGCCTCCCAGCTACTAGACTTGGCCCCCTCCCACGGCATAGCATGTGCAGGTGATGAGAGTGAGCGTGCTGTCAGCAGACAGACAGGAGTCCAACTATGACATACATTGAAGAGCACCGGAGATCAGCTCACAGCAAGTTCTCTTCACCCTCTTGCCTCGTATATCGACCTGCTGACAAAGCCGACACAGGCCCATCATGATGTATCACAGACCCTGGGAGGGTGGAACAGGGCGATTAAGAGGTGAGGGGGCGGGTAATGGGTGGGTGGTTGGTTGGGGGAATGATCCGGGAGGAAGGAAGGGGGTAGTGTGAGGCGGACTGGGTGTGTGGTGGGGGGAGGGGGGGTTGTGTGCACAGGTGTGAGTGGATGGGAAGGGGAGAGGGGGAGAGATGATGGATGAAGCCTAGCCTCCGATGAGAAGCGGACAAGAATGAGGGCCTCCCTGGTCCTCCGAACATACCAGACCATTACTGCCTGTCCTCCACCCTCTGGCTGGTCCTGCGTATTCTCCCCAAGCTCGGCCTCCAGCCCTTCTTGGTCCGGCTCTTCCTCATCCTTCTCCTCGTCGGTCAGCCACGGGATCTGACTATCGCGCCTCCTGCTCAAAATGGCAGCCCGAGAGCGGGAATCCCTCACAATCTTCACCATGCATAGATTTGCATGGCAAAGGATTGAGAATTGCTTCCTATCTGAGAACATAGGGCTGAATTCGCCGCCATCGGGATTCTCCATTTACTGGCAGCCCGGGGGATTCCCGACGGCGTGGGGCTGCCCCATAGTGGAAAAGCCCCTTGACCAGCTGGCGAAACGGAGAATCCCAATGATGTGCTGCACCAGAAACCAGATGGAGAAACCTGCCCATCATCTCCCAAAGAGAATTTCGGCCACTGTGCCACAAGCCCTCCAATTTCTCTTTTTAGAATCATTGAAGAACTCTTTCAAAGAACCAACATGGTCAATATGAACTGAATGACTTTCTTCTGTGTTGCATCATTCTAGCTGCATCTTTCTATGAGTGTTGGTGATGTGATATAGTTCCCCCAGAGTCCGAGTTACTCTGGCAACATGCACTTTTACATGCATGTTGCATTCTGGAGCAATGGATAGTGATGGTCGAGGTTCTAACCAGCAATCTCTCGTGCCACATGTCCACACTTCCATTTTGCCAGAAGGATTTGCAGGTTTATTCTTAACCTGTTTGAATGTTTCTTCTTGACCATCAAGCCACGGGGGAGGACTAGAACCTCTGGCTCAGAGGCAGGGACACTACCCACTGCACCACAAGACTTTCAACCTCTCTTTATCGTGTTCTTATGGACAATAAAGCTAATCTCAGAAATATTCACACCTCAAACTTCGAAGACTCGTCCTGTCTAGAGATGTACGAGGCAGACAAAACACACACTTACATCAGTTTTTCTTTATTGCTCTTCCGAGCACCTGTGAAATTAACCAGACCAATGAATCAAATTAATTGAATTAACCAAGTTGACAGCCCCTGAAAGGAGCGTTATAACGAAAGGACAAGGAATTAAAGAAAACTTAAACTGAAGCAAAATGTGATGTTGGAGCCAATGATGGATTCCTGACCCTGCAGAGCCTACTGGTTATGGAAGGCCTCAAGCATGTCAGCAGACACTGCATGTTCCCTCTTTTGGGAGTCCATGAACCATCTTAACCCACGGTTGTACGGTATGGCTAAATGAATACCCTCCATGTTGTGTACCTGACAGAAAAGAGGAGGACTCACTCTTTGAGAGGTTTCCTTTTAATTCTCTCTTCAGATAGAATACTCTGTTGGTAACCATCGACTCTTGCCCCTGGTAATACTTGGAAAGGTACTGCAGTAGCTTGCTATTGTCTCTTTCAGATTCTGGCTGACCCTGTCTTGCTGCCTGACATAGGCAAATTGGAAGGATTCGTAGGTTGACGATCAACCTTTTTGACCATGTTATGAATACATCTTCTGTGGCTATGAAATCTTGAATTGGAACTTGAACACCAAGCTTCTAGCTTTGAGATAGGGACACTACCTCTGCACCACTCTACCTCCTTATTAGCTGGATTTGAATTCCACCAATTGTCATACAGGGAAATGAACTCATGTCCCAGAGCATTAGCCTGGGCCCCTCCCCTTCCTCCTACCATTTTCTCTTTAAATTTAAGAAGACTTTGGCACCCCTTTTATGTTAGCTGCCAGTTTCTTCTCATACTCTATATTTTCATTTCTTAGTTGCTTTAGAACTCTTATGAACCTTCTACCCATTCAGCCTGGTTGTCAAATTTATTTTCTACCTGGCATCAATTATGAGAACACTTTCATATTTATCCTAATTTTTATTTGTCATCCAGGGAGATTTGGATTTGTTTGATGCCTCTTTGTTCCTTGACAGTGACCAAATGATCTCTTCTTTAAAAGTAGCCCATTATTCAGCTACCGCTTTTCCTGCCAACCTTTGACACCAATTTTCTCGGCCCAGGTTCATTCGCACCCCATTGAACTTGGTTTTCACCCAGTTTTAATGTATTCTTTCATGGGACGTGGGTGTCACTGGCGAAGCCAGCATTTGTGGCCCATCCCCAATTGCCCGTGAATTGAATGGTTTGTGAGACCATTTCAGAAGGCAGTTAAGAGTCAACCATATCACTGTTGTTCTGGGGCCACTAGGCTAGCAAATTCCCTTCCATAAAGACCATTTGTGAGCCAGATGATTTTTTTTACAACAATCAACGGCTGTTTCCTGGTCACTTAGGACAGTGGACAGGTAGACAGGTGCACTGGTCCCGGCACCCTCAACATAGTGACCCATGGGTAGCAGCCAGTGGATGCAGCCAACAGGGTACTGGGGACCAGTTCTGGAGGAGTGGGTTTTGACCTTGGTGCCTCTGGTTTTACCGTCACCCAACATCTTGTTGTTGCCGTTGTTGAAACCTTTACTAATCTTCATTCGTGCTCTAAGTATTTACTGAAACAATGCTCTTCACCCATGGATATAAAAGAACATAATTAACACACCATTGACACCCTTGACCCGCTCCCTTTATAATGGATTACTGCTTAGCCTCCCCATAGTCACTAAGCCTTCAAGCACTGTGCTCCTTTCTTCGGGAATTCACTTCCAAAGATACTTTGGGACGAAAATAGAGAGCCCACAAAAATGCATGCAGTGATCACAATGCATGGTTAACTACTCACATTTAATTTGATACAGGCAACATGCCAACTTTGTGCTGCTTGCTGGTTAACATGATTGCAGCATGTAGCCAGCGCTTAGCATATTGTTAAATGACTATATGTATCAGCAGGAGGCCGAAAATCCTGAGAGGCCAGCTCAATTCAAGCCAGCCTGCAACTCTTAAAGGGGAAGCGGCTGGTCATGGAAAACATTCTGCAGCTGATATGACTTCAGAATGGCCTTAGAATGGGAAAGAGTTTGATCTGGGGTTCTTGGATGCTGAATTGGAGGTTTTGGTGGACAAGTGCAAAGGTAGAAAGATGTCTTGTATCTACAGAGAGCCAGGAGGCCCTCCGCAAACATGCTCAGAAGGCAGTGTTACAAAAGTTCAATGTTAAAATTGTGTACATCCCCGGAAAGGATAAAGTGATAGCAGATGCTTTGTCACGGGTTTAAGAGCTGACTAGAGACTGGGTGTGCGCTATAACATTGGCAGCATGGGTTTCACTGTATAGATTCTGTGCTTATGTGCAGGGGCTGCATACTGGAGACATCCACCAGGTGGTCAGTGGGTAGCCCTTTCCACCCAGTACTCACCTTTTGGGTTACAATGGTTTGTGCTTAAATGTAGCTGGCACAGTGAACTGACACATAATGAAAGCATTATAACTGACTTCAGAATACCAGACATTGACTTGCATTTATTTCTGTGTATGGTCACACAACCAGCTGGATATTGAAGGGGTGGAATCACCTTTGCTTCTGCATTAGGGCGAGTGGATTTGTGGCATTTAAAAAAGCAATCTGCTTGTAGTCAATGGCCCCTGTACCATAGAAAAAGCTTGCAATCCAAGTCAAGCCACATGCTCACTCTGCCTGCTTCTCTCTGACAAAAGAGTTTGAAATGCAAATAGTTTTCAACGAACAGTGAACGTCACTAACTTCCCTAATGCAGCAGTGGAGAGGTTACATATATCTCCAGCTCCAGCCTAGACAGAGGAAGATGCATTAACATTTATTTCCACAACCATCTTGACAGCCCCTGGTACAGTCCTTGCAGCTGTAGTTGCAGCACCATGGGAGATTTCAATGAAGACGTTCCTATGGAAATACTGATGGCTCATACAACATTACTCAATGAAGTTCAGACCAGGCACTTTCTCCCTGAACAGTCTAGTTTTTTTTAACCTCCTACTAAGATCCCTTCATCCCTGCCCATGTCCCTGCCATTCCTCCATTGACTCATCCTGCTCTGTAACCAGCATGGTATTCTAAGGGGAAAGCCTATGACTGAGAGGAACTGGCTTATGCAGAAGCCATGAAGTCAGCATCGACTACACCAATTTCTGTGAATTCTTACAACAACAGAAAGCAAAAACTTGTACAATCACAAGAACAGCCAGAGAAATTAACCAGAGTTTGCTGCAGGAGGGTAATTGCATATGGGCTTCAATAACAACCATATCGTGATCTTGTTCCAAACCAAGATGGTGAGTGACCTTGAGGGGAACTCGCAGGTAGTGGTGTTCCTATGTGCCTGCTGCCTTTGCTTTCTAGGTGGCAGCGTTTGTGGGTTTGGAAGGTGTTGCTGAAGGCATTTTGGAGGCATATGACAGTGCATCTTGGAGATGGTACGCACTGCTGCCACCCTGTCTTGGAGATTGTTGAAATTAATGTTCAGGGTGTTGGATGTAGGTGCCAATCAAGGGGGTTGCTTTTTCCTGGATGGTGACAAACTGGGGAACATTGTTGGAGCAAGTGAAAGTATTCCATCACACTACTGACTTGTGCCTTGTAGATGATGGACCCTGGCAGGAATTCACTGCACTAATATGATGTTCAATGTGATATGCTCCAAATGTATGAAAAGTTGTCTCAGACATTGTTTTGAACCTCAAACAGCATCCATAACTCCCAAAGAATGGGTGCTACTGATCTGAATTTTATGCTGACTAGATCTCACTTAAAATTTCACTTTATAAGCTCTCTAAAACCTTCTCTTAGATTGCAGTGTCAATGCCCTTCTGATATGTTTTCAATTTGGTTTTCTAAGGTGCTCTCAGAGATCCCCCTTTTCATGATACATTCTAAATCAATGGGGTTACTATTGAATATACCATGCAATCATCTTACTGCAGAGATCTGTTGCGGTGGACATTTTCCTCTGTCTAACGAGTGGGTAATTGCCATGAATGAGTTGAGGTAATTGATGCACTATCAATTACCACAAAGACGAGAGTAGTGGAATAATCGAGGCTTTATTGAGCAAAGATATTGTGCCTCCTGTAGCTGGAACCAGAATGGCTGCAGTACCGGAGAGCACACACATTTATACGCCGCCTACTGGGCGGAGCCAGCAGGCAGGGATTTACCCATGTACCTCTACTATATGGGCAGTGCTGTAATACATGTAATATACTACTAGTGGTGACTATCACAGTAATGTTTGGTATCGATCTGGGGTTGTTGGGGGTAAGAGACAGTAATACCTTTTGTAAAACAAGAGCATTGTGTCGCTGAGGTACAAAGGTCTGTATTTGACATCACTGAATAAGGTTTACACTCACAAAGATACACAAATAATTTGTTGTGAAGTGGCATAGAGCTTGCGTAGGCACACAAAGATGTATTTTGCATTTGAAACTTCTAGTTAGGACTACAAAACATTGCAGTTAAACTTTAGTAGCCTGCCTTTTAAATTGGAATTAAGCCCTGCAGAAACAAATGAATAATGGAAGGAAACATTCCATTATTGTCAGAGATTTATATGGCTGTGAGTTGGATTCAGTTATGCATCATTAAAGAAATGTCTTTCTTGGTGAATGACACTTCCCTTAATGTCAAAAGAAAGAAAAAAAGGTTTTTTTTTCAGGTTAGAAATGTACGATGCAGGAATTTGATCATGGTCACCCACATAAAAACACTTGTGAAAATAGAATGTTTCTGGGAATGGTGGTGGTGAGGCATCAGAGTGATGGGGAGTTGGAGGGGGTGGTGCACAGAAAAAGGGAATATTTCTAAGCAATACTGACGCGTTTTTTCTTTGTGAAACACAAACCTTTCCAATTGCACGGCAATTTGATTGATGGACTGACCTGCCTAGTTTGTTTTCCTGTAAATTTCCGGTGGGAACGTTTATCAGTAGGAACAAGTGAAGATCAATTTTACGATATGGAAAACACAAGATAAAATGCCACTTCAACTCAGCAAGCTACAAGGTTTAGCAGCCAACGTGATGATTTTTGGAAAATTGCTGATTAAAAAAAAATTGTCTCGCAACAACTTCATTGCAAAAACATTTGCTGTAAAACACAACGGATTTTGAACAGACAACTAGATGTTACAGCGTGTTTTGCTGAGTTTGATTTCTGTACAATTCAGTGGATGCCTTCTGGCAATCTGTCTATGATCCTTTATAAAATGTCCATCAGTCACACTGATTTTAATCAATATAACATAGCTGAATGTTTTCTCATCACATTAATAGTGATAACATTGCGTTCTTCTTTGAAATGGCGAGTCTAACAGTAATTACTGCTGCCAATGAGGATTACTGTCTAAACTGCACCCAAGATTCCAGCTGAACACAACCCTTGCCAAAAGCTTAACAACCTTAAACATATTCTATTTTGCTCAACTGCACTGAGCTTCATAAAGTCTTAAAAAGTGACAGCGCAGAAACAGACCATTTTTAGTGCTTCATATTTTCACCGGTGCTTTTCTTCCAGAAGAGGCAACTAATCTAATCCCATTCTCTTGTTTACTCCCCATGCTCTTTAATGCTCCTCTTTCTCAAATAGTTGTGTAAATTGATGTAAACAGAATCTATATTTCATGTCCAATACTTTCTGAAACAGCTTGTCTTTAAATAAACTGACCGTATTTCTTACAAACTCAAACTCCTTTAGTCTGCCAGGTGGGAAACATAGGAACAGGTCCTTGAACACTTTCAATCAGATCATGGCTGATTTGAATCTCAACTCTATTTATCTGTGTTATACCCTGTAAAGGTATGTCATATTATGAACTTTCAGTCAATATTTGTTGAAATTAGATACAAACAAGCTGTTAACATGGCAGCTGCAAACGTTTGGTATTTGGACTACAGATGAGTCACTGGTAAACACCTGATTAAATATGGACATAGGTGAGGGTTCTTCACTGTGGAATTCACACTATCATTGTTTAAGGATTGGCCACAGCTAAAGATTTATGGAGTTTCCAGACTGCCTGTCTCCATGTTTATACAGGACACCAAGGAAGATCGAGACTCAATGGCCACTATCGACTATCCATTGTATCACAATGACCTCTCCCAGCCAAACCAGACTGGGTGTGCCTCTGTCGTGTTAACCCAATGGTCATGTGATTGAGACTCATTTTGGGGACTGCACCTTTTTTACCCCAGGACTCAGCAGATCATCAGGACCATCAGTCATCAGCCAGTTTGAGAACCGGACTCTGAAACTAACTGCAAGTCATCAAGCAGTCAAAATACTTAACCTGTTCCAACGTTCACCCAAGAACCAACCTCTTAGATATTCAACTATTTCAAAACTTCATAATCTGTTGTGAACCCTGCACTTCACAAGACCCTTACTTCAAATTTAAATCATTAAATCCATTCAAGAAACCACGGGCCTGCCACTTGGGAGACAAGAAAACATAAATCAAAGACTAATCTGTAAAAATGCACCATCTCATTCTGTCCAAAATATGTCTGTGTCTGCGTGCGCTTGAGACTGAGTGTATGATGGTGCTTTAATTTAGGATAAGTGTGTGAAAATAAATAACATTCTTTACTTTTAAACTAATGAGAGCTGCTGCTGGATTATTTAATTGGAATGCACACTCCAAGGCTAAGAAAAGATGAACACCTTTCCATACAAAATGTACTTGACTATGGGCAATAAGAGAGCACATACATTCCGTCCATGACATTTCCTTTGATCTGTATTTCTCAATGCCCTGACCGAACAAAAATGATTGATTGTGGTCTTAAACAAGGGAAGAAAGGTTCAGATCTCTATTAGTCTTTATATGATCCCTGATTTCACTCCTGAATGACCTGGGTGTAATTTTAAGACTGTGCTCCCTTGTCCCCCTCTCCCAGAAGAAGGTTTCTCTGCATGTACCCTATTAAATCTTTTTTATCGTTTCAAATTCCTCAGTCCCTACTTAGTCTTCTAAACGCAAGGAAATAGAAGCTACATTTATGCAACTTCTCCTCATAGTTGGACCTTTTAAGTCCAAGTAGAATTTTGGTGGAACTGTCAGTTAGTGCACCCTGTTTTTAACAATTACCCACTTTTAATAGATTGTACAGAGGGATGCTCACAGTTTTTCAAATCAATGTGGAAGACAGAAAACATTTTAAAATTGGACCACTGCACAATTATTGACAAGATTTATTTGTAGTTCAATAAATGACAGGAGCAGGATTGTAGACAGTATGCTATATAGCACAAGGGCCATTTTGCGATATGTCCATTATGGCTTCTGAAAAAACTTTTAAAATGGCAATCATTTTGATATAATAAATAAGTGGAGTTGTTTATGGAGAACTTTGCACCTGGTTAGTTGTCAGCACTATAACTGAACTGTTGAGCAGTGATTTCTTTTGTTATTTGTCTACTTTCAAGTAATATGTTTACTGGGCAACTTAACCCATTAAACAAAGAAGGCATTGGCTGCGTATTGGCAGGGTTTCTCACAGCGGACTGCCTGAATCTAACTAAAATCTGTGCAAAAGCACAGATTAACATGGAAATATTGGGTGCAATTTAACCACCGCACTGCACCCAGCGCAGATCTGGGCGCACCAGTTAAATAGTGGGAAAGGTCAAAATTGAGATTTGCGCCAGGCGCTAATCAGTTTGCTATCCAATCTGCCCACTCCTGATGGCGAGTTCTGGATCACGCCCAGATATGGCAAGCATATTATTAACCCCAATTTGCATTAATTCCCATCTCCTTAGCAAGGTTGAAGTTGAATGTAATGACCACCTGGGAATTAACCGGTTCCCCAGCGTTATTTAGTTCTTTTTAAATACGTGAAGCTGGCTGCTGAGGGGGTGAGTAGCCATTTCCAATTTTGGGCATGTAGCTCAAGTATTCGAGGGTGAGGCTTGTTTGGGGATGGGGGATGGGGGGTGGCCCCCAGGCCAGGGAGGGAATGAGGGGATGAGGGGATTTTTGTCCGTGAAGCCTTCAAGCTATCTTTAAATATTGTGGATATCCATAACAGGGGCAACTAAAGCTGCTGCTGCCTTCCTGTCTGTCCTACCAAAAGCTTCCAGGACAGAGCCCTATTCATGGTTATATGCTGAAGATCACTTTAACTCCCTTTGACTGTGTGTGAGCAGTGTCAAGCTTCACAGCTGAAGACTATTGCTAATGAGGAATTGGCTTTGTTAGTTGTGAGAGCACTTCATAACTGCAAGTTGTGATTGCTGCTTGCTCCTGTTGGTACAGTAAGAAGTATTACAACACCAGGTTAAAGTCCAACAGGTTTATTTGGAATCACTAGCTTTCAGAGTGTGGTTTCTTTTGGTGGCTGCAGGCGCCTGGAGGCTGCTGTTGGTTTTTTGTTTCTTTTCTGTAGCTGGAAAGAAGGACAATTTTTTCTAAGATGTTTGGGTCCTGGAACACCAGGCTTAGGGGGGGCTTGTGAGTCCGGAAGGCAATCTGGTTTGAAGCAAGAAGACGATACGGGAACTGCTACGTGACATTGATCCAAATGGGCCGTCTGATGACACCGTTGAAGAAATGCTTTTGCAGATTGCTGCTGCTTTTGTTCCTGGTGTGCTGAGTGCTGCATGTAACTGGCACTTCACCGCGGGTTAAACACGCTGGAAGTCAAGGATGTTCAATTGCACCTTGAGCGCCAGTGGAATATGTGGATGCCAGGATTTGGTTCCATTGAGATTGGGCCGGGTAGGAGGGCACAGCTGCGGCTCCTGGGTGGAGAATGTAGGACAAGTCACTAAATAACCCAGAAAACAGAGGTAAAATGGAAATTTAAGAAAAGAGTTTGATGTCGGAGGCCGAAAGCAGGTTAGAAAGCTTCATAAGTTCAATTTTCTGAGGGAGACAAGAAATGGGATAACGGAAGTTAGAAATTGGTTTATTTTTTCGGAAACCTCTCAGGCAGTCTACTGTTCTGTTTGCAAATTATTCCCTGACCCTAGTAAAGAGAAACAAGAATTGATCGATGAGTACTCTAACTGGAGAAATGTTGGAAGAGATATTACTGATTGTGAAACTTCCAAAGATAATTTTAAAGCTGTGCTTTATTTGTATTTAAAATTTAAAGTACCCAGTTTATTTTATTCCGATTAAGGGGGAATTTAGCGTGGCCAATCCGCCTATCCTGCACATCTTTGGGTTGTGGGGGTGAGGCCCACACAGACACGGAAAAATGTGCAAACTCCACATGGATCGTGGCCCGGGCCGGGATCGACAGCAGTGCTGACCACTGTGCCACCATGCTGCTCTAAATTCAGAAAAACCACGTGTGAAAGCTGAAGTAAAATATAGCAAAGAATTTTGAAAAATACGACATTGCTGTTATTACTGTTTTGTGGAATTGTTTACTTCGAACAATTAATGCTGTCAGCAAATCACTGCAAAATGTGGATACAACTTTATTAAATGCTGCCCAGTTGTTAGCCTGAGTTAAAAGTTTTGTCATGGAAGTTCAAAATGACTATAGCTTGGTGGAAGCAGAGGTTAACATCAGGAAAAAATACAGGTCCCTCTGATGATGAGAAGCATACAAGATGCAGGAAGTTATTTTTCGATGAAACTAGAGACAATAAAATCAGATTGAAAGGGAAATAGAAGATCATTGTTGAGACTGTCAATGACATTTGTGTCTCAATAATGGTGCAATTGCAGCGTAGAAGTGAATCTGAAGAAAACTGCTGAGTTATTTTGTGTGCTTTTCGACAGAAGTTTGGATGAGAATGCTGCAGTAAGAAATTAACTAAATTTTACTGGGAGGACAGGGACACATTCACACATTATTATTATTATTACTACCTGTTGCTGCCAGGCATAAAGCCGGTGACAGTATGACCCCGCCTCTGGCAAGATTTCATTGTACAGGTGACCCAAAATACAGCTTCCTCAAACACCATTCCAGGCTGTGCGCGGCTGGGAAGATTCTGTGCAATGGCTGGGATTTTTCGTTCCTGTTTGTGGGGGCATCATGGTGGAGGGAGCAGAAAATATCACGAGAAGCCAGAACACCAGTTTCACATCGTGGTAAAGCCAAATTGTTCAATCCAGCTGTCAATGACAGGCTGTGTTTCCCCCATGGCACATCAGAAATGTTGTTTCAACAAATCTGCATCTCATTATAAGGACTGTTCGTTGGAGTCATCCCTCCACACTGGATCATCCGGCACACCGATGGGCAATTGGAATGATGGACGGGATTTTGTTGCCCGATGCCGAAATCGTGTTCGGCGATTGGGCGGAGAATGGGCTCAGCTGCCAAAATTTGGGCCGGCGCCAGTTTGATGACGGTCAGCTATGCTCTGCCCCCTCGGAAATTGCGTCATCACATCGCGCACTGTTGCAACGGCGATGGTGCATCATCAGCCGGCCCACCCGTGATGCTCCGCCCCCAATGGGCCGAATTCCCGACAGCACAGAATTTATGGTCTCAGTTGTGCAGGAACCTGGCATGGCAGCTGCTACACGCTACACTCGGTTGGGATCTATGTCCCTGGCCGGTGGGGGGGGGGGGGGGGGGGGGGCCTTCTGCATGGGCTGATGGTGGCCAGTGGGGTTGCAGGTGGAGGGACAAATCCATGCATGGCTGGTGCTATGTTGTCCGGCGCAACCGCTGCAGGTCATTAGCTGTGCGCATGCGCGGTCCGGAACCCGGCTGTTTTTGACATGGGAGGCGGAAGTTTCACCCGGCACCAGTGCTAGATCACTGGCCCCAGAATCAGTGAGGGGTCGGCACCGAATCTTTGGTCGTAAAAGACAACACATGCTCCGCTGGCGCTGGCACTTAACCGCGGAAATGGAGAATCCAGCCCAATGTGTTTCACAACCGTACATAAGCGATGTGCACCTGGCGATCTGCCCCTTCGCTCATCAATTCGAGGTTAATTTGCCTACCTTGCATTGCGTGGAGCTCAGAGGGGTCAGCACCAAGCTTCGCAGGCAGCACAACATCGCTTTCAGGGAGTTATCACAGGCAAGTCTCTACCTACTGTGGAAAGTCAGGAGTGGCTTCTAATGGGTTGCCGGGTTAGGTCTCTACTGGGGAAGGGGGCTAACTGGCATCAGGCAAGAGAAGGGGCTGCAGGGGTATGCTTATACTGGGGGAGCAGGGGGGGCGGTTGCTGAATACGAGTGGGGAGCAGGAGAAGCAACCAAAGTCAGTCAGCTCACAGTTTAGTCTAAAAGAAATCAGGAACGTATTCCATTATTATTAATTGGATCTTTATTTACATTTTCATGTAGCACATTCCAAGAATTACTGTGGTCATCGGAAAAGGATATTTCGGTTCGGAGTTACAAATCAGAGGATATACAACAATTTGCTTGTGGGTTAACTGAGGCAGAGAATTGAAGGAGGTGGGAAAGTGCCCGTGAAGCAGAAGGGGTGGCAATGGTTTTGTAAATTATGAGAATGGAATGTTGATGTAAATTTGCTTGACTGTAGAAAATAGATAAAATCAAATGCCATTAAATGTTCCTAAGTTTTGAAAAAAATCTTGAAATCAATTGTTTGGTAGCACGGTAGAATAGTGGTTAGCACTGTTGCTTCACAGCTCCAGGGTCGCAGGTTCGATTCCCGGCTTGGGTCACTGTCTGGGCGGAGTTTGCACGTTCTCCCTGTGTCTGCGTAGGTTTCCTCCGGGTTCCTCCCACATTCCAAAGATGTGCAGGTTAGGTGGATTGGCCATGATAAATTGCCCTTAGCATCCAAAAGGTGGGGTGGGGTTACTGGGTTACGGGAATTGGGCAGAGGTGTGGGCTTGGGTAGGGTGTTCTTTCCTAGGAACGGTGCAGACTCGATGGGCCGAATGGCCTCCTTCTGCACTGTAAATTCTATGAAATTCTATGAAAATAATATTGAAAGTTGTGGCAAAAATAATGGAAGTGACCAAATAGATTGAGTTTATTGGCGGGGGGTCAGGACATAAAGGTAATGCAGTAGAGTGCTGTATTAATGTCTAAAGTGCTGCTGTGGTCAAATTGGGGGAAAACAGAAAGGGAAGAAAATAATCAGACCTAAATAACAAGTCGTGGTACAATGTACAGTGGGTGATGGACAGCAAACTAACTGCAATCACTCCTTCCTGAGCTGCCAATATAGAGAACTGCTGATGATTTATGATCACCAAGAGTGAGACAAATTGTAAACTCATTTAAACATATGTTTGGAAGAGCGAGATATCTCAAAACAGGTCTCATTTTCGAACCATAATGGGTGATTTTTTTTAAAACGGCACTGCCCAAAGTAGATACAAAAGGTGATTCGACATGTGACTACGATCCCATTCTGTGTGGGGGGGGGGGGGGCGCAGGAGGCCATGTTGGTGGGGTAAGAGGTAAAAAAGAAAATCGATCTGGTTGGTAACAGGCTGTTAGAGTATTCGGTGTGAAATCAGGTAAGGGGTTTTTGAGTTCATATAGTGTTTCCTGAAACTGTCTCAATCCTTCACACAATACTTCTGCAAGTAAACACATTTTAAACAAGAAGGATATGTAGGACAGAAGAAATTGGCAAATGAAATTGAATAGGGCAGCACGGTAGCACAGTGGGTAGCACTGTTGCTTCACAGCTCCAGGGTCCCAGGTTTGATTCCCGGCTTGGGTCACTGCCTGTGTGGAGTCTGCACGTTCGCCCTGTGTCTGCGTGGGTTTCCTCCGGGTGCTCCGGTTTCCTCCCACAAGTCCCGAAAGATGTGCTGTTAGATAATTCGGACATTCTGAATTCTCCCTCTGTGTACCCGAACAGGCGCCGGAATGTGGCGACTAGGGGCGTTTCGCAATAACTTCATTGCAGTGTTAATGTAAGCCTACTTGTGACAATAAAGATTATATTTTTAAAATTGCATCTCAGTATTTGGGGCTGTAAAATAAAATTACAATTTTGATTCTTAGAAGAGATATACTTTAGTGAATGGTGTTATTAGCATACAAATAATCTGTTAATGTGTTTTCCTTTATTGCAACATTTTTCTCTCGGCATGAATGTTATGTAAAGACATTCTGCGGCTTTCAGACACAAGAATTTAAAAATTTTACATTAATCACAGCAGGATGCAGAAACTGCTTAGCTAATCCATTATTTGTTTTCTTTTTGAGTTACCGTTTCAAATCCTCTGCAAAGATATCAATGCTGCAGAGTGTATTGTGTCAAAGACATGAAACATATTTTTTTAAATGTATTTTATTACAAACATGTATCAAAACAGGTTACAGCGAATAAACACCCCAGGAAACAAGCAACCAACTACGCAGTCTGTACAACGTTTTCCCCTTTTTCACCCTCCCCGCCCCTCCCCACCTTCCCCCCCCCTCCCCACTGCGAACAGCTCCTCAAACACGGTCACAAACATCGCCCACCTTTTCTCAAACCCCTCTAAAGAGCCACTTAACTCATACTTTAACTTCTCCGACCACAGGAAGTCGTACAGGTCTCCCATCCAAGCCGCTACCCCTGGTGGCGATGTCGACTGCCACTCCAGTAAAATCTGCCGCCGTGCACCCCAAATATCGCCACCATAGGGTCTACCTCCTCCCCCATTATCCTGTCTCGGACCGCGAACACTCTCGCCCAGAATCATTCCAATTTTTCATAACCCCAAAGCATGTGTGCGTGATTTGCTGGCCCCCGCCAACACCTCTCACACTCATCTGCTAACCCCTGGAAGAAGCCACTCATTCTCGCCCGAGTCATATGCACCCTGTGCACCACCTTAAACTGTATCAGACTCATCCTTGCACACGAGGAGTTCCCGTTTACCCTTCGCAGTGCCTCACTCCATACTCCCCAATTGATCTCCCCTTCCAACTCCCCTTCCCTTTTCTCCTTGATCTTCACCACCCGCTCGCCTCCCTGCTTCCCCAGCCACTTGTATATATCCCCAATTCTTCCCTCCCCTTCCACATCCAGATGCAGCAGTCGCTCCAGCAGGATGTATCCCGGCAACCAAGGGAACCCCCTCCAGACCTTTCGCGCAAAGTCCCTAACCTGCAGATACCGGAACTCACTCCCCCTCGGCAGCTCTACCCTCTCCCTTAACTCCACCAGATTGGCAAAGCTTTCCTCCAAATGCAGATCCCTCACCTTGACCATGATCTGGTGGTTGTATTTTAATGAAACTATCAGTCTTCAATTTAAAGCAAATAACATTTAATGAATAACAAATATAAATACTAATGAGTTTGTTCACTCTACAGAACTATAACTGGCGAAAGCTAGTAAACGATTCCCGTTTTTTGCAATGTCTTATGGAAAATGAAGCGTTCAAATGTCTCATTTGTTTGCATCTTACAGCGGTCTTCAAATTTACTGAAAATAACATCTTGTCCTGACCAGCAGAATATTGAAAGAAGTTGTATATTTTGATTGCATACTGTCCTGTCATTGTTAAAAGCAAAGTAATTTTGCGAGCATCAGTTGCTTTAGTTACATCTGTAGCTTCCAGATATATTTGAAATTGCTGCTTAATCAGCTTCCAATTTGCATTAAAATTACTAGTTATCCTTAGGTGTCATGGAGCTTGTGCGCGGTCCATCGAGGCATTTGTCTTCGAAGGATTCGGTTTCTGCGATGCATCCCCAGTCGAACAGCTGCTCAGGTTTTCTTATTTTTCTGATCTAACTAAATCACTCTAGCTAGTTTACTGAAGCCAAATCCTTGGTACCATGTTATATTACATGATCGTAATATGTCGTTACTCTTTGCTGTACTCCCACAATTGTCTGATGGTTGTAGTTCAATGAAACTATTAGTCTTCAATTTAAAGCAAATAGCATTTAATGAATAACAAATATAAATACGAATGAGTTTGTTCACTCTACAGAACTATAACTGATGATTAAGTAAATCAGAAGAAGGATTAATTATGTTTAACTACACGTGCCAACTAAGCTATATCTCTCAAACATTCTGCTGTCTGGTCACTCCTGGTTCGAAGAGACCCAAGATCTTCTGAGTTCAGTTTATATACCTGGATTTAGTGCTGCCATCTAGTGGTTGTCTAACACTATGATGCAGTTGTTAACCCTTCATATACCATCAGATATACAGATCACTACCAGCCTTCCCGAACAGGTGCCGAAATGTAGCGACTAGGGGCTTTTCACAGTAACTTAATTTGAAGCCTACTTGTGACAATAAGCGGTTTTCATTTCATTTCATTTCACTACACCCCAGGGGCTGCCCAACAATGGGAAACCTCATTGACCGGCTTGTGTAACGGAGCATCTCGTCGGCAGGGCGAAATAGAAATGTGGCATGGCAGGACAGAGAATCCAGCCCAGTAAACTTGAACATAATTGCAAAATGTGAAAGTTCTCCTCTATATCCGCCCAATCAAACAGATAATACTGTAGTACACTTAGATGACATTTATCCAGCTGTGATGATGTACAATGGGAATAAAATTGGATTATCATAAATACTTTTAAATGCACAGGACAGAATCCACAAGCAGCAATTGGTGTGGTAATAGCAGAATTTTCATTTCAGATATAGGGTGGGATTCTACATTGGCTAACACAGGAATCAGGAAGCGCGATTGGGCGGAGAATCGTGGGGGGTTCAAACCAAATCGCAACGCAATTCTCCGATGCCTCGACAGCGTCATCAATGCGTTCCATCCACACGTACACTAAACGCCTTTAATAATAATAATAATAATCGCTTATTGTCACAAGTAGGCTTCAATGAAGTTACTGTGAAAGGCTCCTAGTCGCCACATTCCGGCGCCTGTTCGGGGAGGCCAGTACGGGAATGTAACCCGCGTCGTAGCCTTGTTCTGCGTTACAAGCCAGCTGTTTAGCCCACTGTGCTAAACCAGCCCCAGTACCAGTTTGCCATATCATTTGCGGGCGTGACCTAGTATTCTCTGGGCCCTCCACAATTCTCGACCTCCACAGGGGGGAATTCCTGACGGCGAGGTTCACTTGTGCTTTTAAAAATCAAGAAACAGGCGCCGTGGCTGATGAGGGAGAGAGAGGAGGTAGGACACGGAGAGGCTCAACTGTGGGCTGCCAGGCCAAACACTGGCCGGGTTGGCTGAGGGGAGAGGGGGCCTTGCCAGGGCCGGTGGGGGGTGGTGACGGGGATGTGCATGGGGCCGGGTGATCCCCCACGGGACTGGGGCAAGGGCCGTAATTGCTGCGGTCTGCAAGGCAGCCATCACGCTGCGCACCCCACTGACCATCCACTTTAGCCCCTGGTTCTGTAGAGTGACACTGGCCATATGGGTACCCCCACCCCGCCACTCCGTACCCCACCCTCTGCCATACCACCCCTCCCCAAACGGCTGCCAGCCACCAGCGGGGCATCACACAGCCCAAGGGCAACGCCCGCAGTATCTCCACCAGGGTGCGCTGTACGGGGGCCATGCATGTTGGCATGCACCATGCTAACATGTCGGCCTTTCACCCCCTGCAGACAATGGATATTGGAATACACCCAGCAATGGTGGCATTCGTCCTAGTCACCGCAGCCTTGGGGAATGAACTGCGGCTGTATGAGCTGGAGCTGCTCGAAGAGGAGAAAGCTGCAGCAGTGGTGTGTGCTGCCGAGGAACAGGAGGCTGCCGTTGAGAATGGAGAGCCGACCGCCCAACAGGATGAGGAGGAGGCGCTGTATGAGGCCTCACAACGCCTGTCATTCAAGGACCTGCTGGACCGGGCGTGCCGCCGAAGACGCCGGCTGAGCAGGGGGACAGTATGATAAATTTGCCAGATCATGGTTCACCTGCTATCATGGGGGAGGGGGAGGACATCTGCTCCCGGTGGCCATCAAGGGGACGGTCGCCTTGAACCTTTATGCCATGGCTCCTTCCAGACGCCGAGTGGGGACCTGTCTGGGATCTGACAGACCTTGGTTCCCAGGTGCATCTGCGCCATCATGGAGGCCCTTCATGCCCAGTCGGCACAATACATCCATTTCAATGTGGACCGAACCCACAGGATGCCCAGGCTGCAGGGTTTACCGCCTTTGCCGAGATGCCCCGGGACCAGGGAGTGATCGACGGGATGCATGCCACCCTAAGAGCACCTGCAGATGACAGGCCACTCTACACAAACTGAAAGGGGTTCCACTTGATGAACGTGCAGGTGGTGTGTGACCATTAGATGCGCATCATGCATGTCTGTGCCGATACCTTGGCAGTGTGCATGACGCCTTCATCCTGGCACACTCAACGATTCCCAGATTCTTCGCGACGTACCCCCGCTTGCGGGGTGGGCTTCTGGGGACAGGGGTTATCTGCTGCAGTCATGGTTGATGACACCTATCCGGAGGCCTGCTACAACAATGCCCATACTGCGACCAGGGGCATGATCACGCCATGCTTCGGTATCCTGAAGATGCGGTTAGGTGCCTGGACCACTCTAGATGGGCCCTCTAGTATGCCGCTGGTTGCCTGCATTGTGGTGGCCTGTTGCATCCTCCACAACATTGCGTAGCGGAGGGGCAAGGTGCTAGAGGAGGATAATGAACGCCAGGCCTTGTCCGATGAGAAGGATGGGAGGGTGAGGATGGCAGTTCATGGGGCCCTTGCTGTCGCGGAAGGTCGCACAATGTGGGGGTGTGTGCGGCGCAGAAACTGCATCCCACCTGTGGTAGTCACCACCAATGTATATATTGTATATATAGGATGTTGATATAGGTGCTTTACGGTAAGGCCCCTGTACGACAGATACGGGGGTAGATCCCTGCCTGTGGGCGGAGTATAAATATGTGTGCTCCCAGTACAGCAGCCATTTCGTCAGCTGCTGTAGGAGGCCACACATCTCAGTGTAATAAAGCCTCGATTACATCCTACTCTCTTCTTTGTGTAATTGATTGTGCATCAATTTATTACACTAAGTTTTCAGAAGATGGACCTCCGCATCAAGCCGGATCGCCTGCAGCTGCATCCGCAATCAGACAACGCCAAAAAGGACTTTGAACATTGAAGCGTACATCGGGTCTGCGCCAGACGAAATTCCAGAAGCTCAGAAGATTCAGATCCTTTACACGCGGCTGAGCTCCAACGTCTTTCCACTTGTCCAGGGTGCGCCGACCTACGCAGAGGCCATGGCGCTACTGAAGGAAAACTACGTTCAGCGGACTAACACACTACGCCAGGCACCTCCTCTCCACGCGGCGTCAACTTCCCGGTGAGTCGGTGAAAGGTTTCTGGCACGCCCTGCTCCCCCTAGTTAGAGACTGTGACTGTCAGGCCATTTCGGCCACGGAACACTCGAATTTGCTAATGAGAGACGCATTTGTTATGGGCATAAGGTCTGACTACATCCGCCAGCGCCTCTGAGAGGGGGCCATGCTCGACCTCGCGGCGACCAAAAAACTAGTGCTTTCACTTATGGTCGCATCACGCAACATTCAGGCCTATGCCCCCGACCACGCGGCGCACACCCCTGTGCATCGTGGACTCCGCAGATGGCCACCGCATTGTGGACCCCAGCAGCGACCGCCCTCAGCCAATCCCACGCCTGTGCCGCGCGGCAGCCAACCAACCCCGGGGGGCCCAAATGCTACTTCTGTGGGCAGTCAAAACACCCCCGACAGCGCTGCCCAGCGCGGAGCACCCTCTGCAAGGCCTGTGGCAAGAAGGGACATTTCACTGCAGTGTGCCAGGCCCACTCAATCTCCGCTATTGTCCCGGCACCCCCCAAGTGCAGCCAATGGGCGTCACCATCTTCCCCACCTAGGACCACGTGCGGCCAGTGGTCGCCGCCATCTTACTCGGCTCGCAACACATGCAGCCCGTGGGCGCCGCCATCTTACCCGACTCAGGTTCCATGCCCGTCGGGCACTTCAGCCGGCCGCTCATCGCCTGCTACCGCCAACGACCAGCCTCGGTCACGATTGACCAGTCCCGACCACACAACCTCGCGACTGTTTCAACTAAAGTGAAGGTCAATGGGGACGAGATCTCCTGCCTGCTGGACTCCGAGAGCACTGAGAGCGTCATCCACCCCGATACGGTAAAGCGCTGCACCCTCGCGGTACACCCCGCGAACCAGAGAATCTCCCTGGTCTCCGGGTCCCACTCCGTGGCGATCCAGGGGTACTCCATCGCCACTCTCACTGTCCAGGGCGTGGAGTTCAGCGGCTTCCACCTCTACGTCCTCCCCAATCTCTGCGCTGCCTTGTTACTCGGCCTGGACTTCCAGTGCAACCTCCAGAGCCTAACCCTGAAATTCGGCGGGCCCCTATCACCTCTTACTGTGTGCGGCCTCGCGACCCTTAAGGTCGACCCGCTTTCCCTTTTTACAAACATAACCCCGGATTGCAAACCCGTCGCCACCAGGAGCAGACGGTACAGCGCCCAGGACCAGACCTTCATCAGGTCTGAAGTCCAGCGGCTGCTTCGGGAAGGCATCATCGAGGCCAGCAACAGCCCCTGGAGAGCCCAAGTGGTAGTGGTCAAAACTGGGGAGAAAAACAGGATTGTCGTTGACTACAGTCAGACCATCAATTGGTACATGCAGCTCGACGCGTACCCCCTCCCACGCATATCTGATATGGTCAATCAGATTGCACAGTACTGGATCTTCTCGACAGTGGACCTGAAATCTGCCTACCACCAGCTCCCCATTCGCAAGGCGGACCGCCCGTACACTATGTTCGAGGCAGACGGCTGCCTTTACCACTTTCTTAGGGTTCCCTTCGGCGTGACCAACGGGGTCTCGGTCTTCCAATGGGAGATGGACCGAATGGTTGACAGGTACGGGCTGCGGGCCCCTTTCCCGTACCTGGACAATGTCACCACCTGCGGCCACGATCAGCAGGACCATGACGCCAACCTTGCCAAATTTCTCCACACCGCCACTCTCCTCAACCTCATGTATAACAAGGAGAAATGCATGTTTAGCACGAACCGCTTAGCCATCCTCGGCTATGTGGTCCAGAACGGAGTTCTGGGGCCTGATCCCGACCGCATGCGCCCCCTCATGGAACTCCCCCTCCCCCACTGCCCCAAGGCCCTCAAACATTGCCTTGGGTTCTTTTCGTACTACGCCCAGTGGGTCCCAAACTATGTGGACAAGGCCCGCCCACCATTCGATCCACTGTTTTTCCTCTGATGGCTGAGGCTCACCAGGCCTTTAACCGTATCAAGGCCGACATCGCCAAGGCCGCGATGCACGCGGTCAACGAGAAGCTCCCCTTCCAAGTCGAGAACGATGCATCGGGCGTCGCTCTGGCCGCCACCATCAATCAGGCAGGCAGGGCCGTGGCATTCTTTTCCCGCACCCTCCATGCCTCCGAAATTCGGCACGCCTCAGTCGAAAAAGAGGCCCAAGCCATCATTGAAGCTGTGCGGCATTGGAGGCATTACCTGGCCGGCAGGAGATTCACCCTTCTCACTGACCAACGATCGGTAGCCTTCATGTTCAATAACACGCAGCGGGGCAAGATCAAAAACGATAAAATCTTGAGGTGGAGGATCGAGCTCTCCACCTAAAATGACGAGATTTTGTATCGCCCCGGTAAGCTCAACGAGCCCCCCGATGCCCTATCCCGAGGTACATGTGCCAGCGCACAAGTGGACCGACTCCGGACTCTGCACGACAAACTCAGTCACCCAGGGGGTCACACGTATTTACCATTTCATCAAGGCTCGCAACCTGCCCTACTCCATCGAGGAAGTCAGGGTGATCACTAGAGACTGCCAGGTCTGCGCGGAGTGTAAACCGCACTTTGAACGCCTCAGCGTGGACTTCAAAGGGCCCCTCCCCTCCACCGACCGCAACACGTACCTCCTCAGTGTGGTCGATGAATATTCCCGATTCCCCTTTGCCGTCCCATGCCCCGATACGACGTCTGCCACCGTCATCAAAGCCCTCAACACCATCTTCGCTCTGTTCGGTTTCCCCGCCTACATCCACAACAACCGGGGATCCTCATTCATGAGCGATGAGCTGCGCCAGTACCTGCTCAACAGGAGCATTGCCTCGAGCAGGGCGACCAGCTACAATCCCAGGGGAAATGGGCAGGTGGAGCGGGAGAATGGGACGGTCTGGAGGGCCGTCCAGCTGGCCCTACGGTCCAGAAATCTCCCGGCCTCCCGCTGGCAGGCGGTCCTCCCCGACGCACTTCACTTCATTCGGTCGCTCCTGTGCACCGTGAGTAATGAAATCCCCCATGAACGTCTCTTTGCCTTCCCTAGGAAGTCCACCGGCGGGGTTTCACTCCCGACATGGCTGGCAGCTCCAGGACCCGTTCTCCTCCGTCGACACGTTCAACTCCACTAGGCGGACCCATTGGTTGAGCGGGTACAGCTACTTCACTCTAACCCGCAGTACGCCTACGTAGCGTACCCCGACAGCCGCCAAGACACAGTCTCCCTCAGGGACCTGGCACCAGCTGGTTCCACACACACACACACACCCTCCGACCCGCCGCCACCCTCCCCCTCCCCCCCCACCCCCCCCCCCCCCAGCGCACCCCACCGCAGCCCCCGCGCCGGGACAATCTGTCCTCCCCTTGCACACACCCGGGGATGAAGAGGATTTCGACATGCTCCCGGAGTCACTGAAGACCAAGCCGCCGCCGGAGTCGCCACCAGCACTTCGGCGCTCTCAACGACAGAGCAAGGCACCGGACCGCCTGAATTTGTAATATTATCTGTACTTTTAAAACACAACTTTCTGTATATAGTTCTCCACCACCCCCGCCGGACTCATTTTTTTAACAGGGGGTGAATGTGGCCATCACCATTGATGTATATATTGTACCTTTAGGATGTATATATTGTATATATATGATGTTGATATAGGTGCTTTACGGTAAGGCCCCTGTACTACAGGTATGGGAGTAGAGCCCTGCCTGCTGGCTCCGCCCAGTAGGCGGAGTATAAATATGTGTGCTCCCAGTACAGCAGCCATTTCGTCAGCTGCTGTAGGAGGCCACACATCTCAGTGTAATAAAGCCTCGATTACATCCTACTCTCTTCTTTGTGTAATTGATCGTGCATCACCACCCCAGCCCCCAACTGCCTGCAGCCCCCTCCGTGATACCTACCTGTGGCATAATGGGGTTTGGGCCCTGGGTTGTCAGTAACAGCGGGTCATGTCCATGGGATGGAGGATGATGACATCCCGCTCTGCGATGAGCTCTGGTGCTCTGCATTGTTTGACAACATCTGACCTCTGCCCACGATAGTACCTCCCACCGTTCACCTGGGTGATACATACATGTGATCTGGCCATTCCATCGAATCCCTGGGAGACGGAGGCGGGGACGGGGGGTAGGGGAGATCCCAGAGAGGTGAGTGCTGGCTGAACCCCAGGCCCCAAGACCAGCCCACCCCCAAATATTTGTCCACTCACCGCCACCCCCGCCCCTCTGCGGCCAGCCCAGACCAGCCCAACCCTCACACTCTTCCGACAGAAATAGATTAGTCCTATCCTGGCCCCAGGCCTTGGACATGCTGATCCATATCTGACACCCTCGCCCCCAAGGCCTCCACCATGTATGCCAGCTGTGCGGCCTGGGTGGCACGTATGACCGGCACCACCTCCTGCTCCTGCACGTGGTCGGACTCCCCCACCTGTTTCTGCATGTGCTAGATGCTCGTCGACAACCCCTCATGTAGTCCCTGGCTCTGTGACTGCATCTTCACAATTGACAGGACTGACCGCTCCAGAAGCCCCAAACCCTTCTTAATGGCAGCTAGTCCCTGGGGTCACCCAGTCCTCCGACCTTCCATCCCTCGGGTGTTCCTACCTCCACCTGCTGTACTGGATCAGCTGTGTGGTGCGCACCAGAGAGTGTCCCAGGAGTCTCTTCACAGGGAACCGCAACTCAGCAGGGTCTTACTTCCTTGCCTGTGGTAGAACTCCACCTGGAGACCTCTCTTTCCTCTGGGCCACTGACCCTGTCCAGAGCCCTCTGCTCTGCCACGGTCAGAGGCCGCGGGTCTGGTGGTCGCCCTCCAGTCTTCTCCCGCTCCCGGCAGTTGTGGGTGGCCTTCTCCTGGGGGGTGGCGGCGGGCAAACAGAAAATGACGGTGTTAAATAGTCCGACGCATACAGCCCAAGGGGTGGTTAGTTGGTGGCCTCAGTGACCAGGGCACCCGGCCATGGCGGCCAGTATGGGTGCCGACATGTGATGCAGGGTGGAGTTTCAGCTGCCCTCTGGGTTGGGGGGGGGCATTTAGGGTTACATGTGTGTGGGACGGATGTTGATGCCAGGGGCACAGTGCTACCTACTCACCCTGGCCGTCCTGAGGAGTTCTTTCCAGCACTGCTGGCCGGTCCGGACAGTGTTACCCATGACGATGATCGCTTCTGCCACCTGCGGTCAGGATGGCGAATGGCGGAGGCTCATCCACCTCTCCTCCACAGTGTCCAGGGGATTTCTCCAGCTCTCCTCGCTGCCATTTTGAGGGATGTGTGTGTGGGGAGTGAAGTGTGTATATGCGGCTGCAGCTCCTCAGCCTCCTGCGTGTCTGTGGTAGTATGTATTGGGGGTTATGTGGGACTGGAAGCCCTAATGTCATTGGCTGACAGATCCCGGGTCCTGGTTGGCCGTTGACCTCTAGCTCCGCCTTGAAGGCGGAGTATAAGAAGCCGGAGTCCTCCCCCGCAGGCCATTCTACTATCGAGCTGCAGGGGAACAGACACGCTTAATAAAGCCTCATCGACTCCACTCTATTCGTCTCACGGAGTCTTTGTGCGCTACAATTTATTAAGCGTGTCTGTTCCCCCGCAGCTCGATAGTGGAAAGGCCTGCGGGGGAGGACTCCGGCTTCTTATACTCCGCCTTCAGGGCGGAGCTAGAGGTCAACGGCCAACCAGGACCCGGGATCTGTCAGCCAATGACATTGGGCTTCCAGTCCCACATGACCCCTAATACATACTACCACATTCACCCCTTGTCAAAAATGAACCCGGCGGGGTGATGCTTCGCATGGTGGTAAGGGTTTACAGGGCTGGTCCTGGGAGGAAAACATTCACATGGCAATACAGTATTGTACAATTTTGTCCTGTTTCAACTATTTACAGAAGGTATCGGGAGAAAAGCAAAATGTTCTTGTGAAAAGTCCATATATTGATTTAGATCGACGCCACGAGTCGGTCGGGCGGTCTGGTCGTCCGTGTCGATCGCCTCGGCCCCGGTGGTGGTGGTGGTGCTTGTACCGGTGTTGCCGTCTCCGGGAGCCGGTGAATCTGGCACAGTTTCTCATTGGAATTGACGATGCTAGCCCCTGAACAGTAGTTGAATCGGTCTAGGTGTGGCGCCAGTTTTGCTGTTGCTGACCTTCACGAATTCTGCACTGCTGTCAACACTTAGTCTCAGAAACAGAGAATCCTGCCCAAGGCTTTTCTCAAGAAAACCTGCTGCCTATGAGTATTACATTTTCTAAACTACAGGGACCCTGAATGAATGATTCTACAAAGACCATTACCAGCTGTAAACCACAGACTTTAATCAGCAAGCTTGCTGTGAAGGAAGTATGTTAAAAGAACGACCAACTGAAGCAAAGACTCTTCCCTGTGTTTGTCTGTTTTGTGTGTGTGGGTAGAGGGTGGGATAGTTAAAGTGGGTAGTAGGCATTAGTTGTTACTAACCAATCTATTTACTTACAATATTTCACTATAATAATCTTTATTATTGTCACAAATTATTGTGAAAATCCCGGAGGCATCACACTCCGGCACCTGTTCAGGTACACGGAGGGAGAATACAGAATGTCCAATTAATCCAATCCAATCCACACACTGTACATCTGAACGGCCTCTCCTCATTGTGGACTCGCTGGTGTATCAGCAGATTACTTGTGGTTTTATAACTCGGATAGCCCTTGTTATAAATAAACAGTAATAGTGATTACATTTACAAACCTGGTGACTGTAATTATTGGGTAGCCAGGGGTATTTTTATAAGAATTATTGGTAAATTCACTTGTGACTCTGGGGCACATGGGGCTGGAATTGACTACTATCCCAGAGTGTTGTAACAATATGGATAAATATTATACTTTAAAAAAAAAAGCTGATTGCCTTTCCTAGCCTGGGGCACTGAAGACTGTAGAGAAGTGTGAGGTGATTCACTTTGGAAGGAATAACAGGAATGCGGAATATTTGGCTAATGGTAAAGTTCTTGAAAGTGTGGATGAGCAGAGGGATCTAGGTGTCCATGTACATAGATCCCTGAAAGTTGCCACCCAGGTTGATAGGGTTGTGAAGAAGGCCTGTGGAGTGTTGGCCTTTATTGGTAGAGGGATTGAGTTCCGGAGTCGGGAGGTCATGTTGCAGCTGTACAGAACTCTGGTACGGCCGCATTTGGAGTATTGCGTACAGTTCTGGTCACCGCATTATAGGAAGGACGTGGAGGCTTTGGAGCGGGTGCAGAGGAGATTTACCAGGATGTTGCCTGGTATGGAGGGAAAATCTTATGAGGAAAGGCTGATGGACTTGAGGTTGTTTTCGTTGGAGAGAAGAAGGTTAAGAGGAGACTTAATAGAGGCATACAAAATGATCAGGGGGTTGGATAGGGTGGACAGTGAGAGCCTTCTCCCGCGGATGGATATGGCTGGCACGAGGGGACATAACTTTAAACTGAGGGGTAATAGATATAGGACAGAGGTCAGAGGTAGGTTCTTTACGCAAAGAGTAGTGAGGCCGTGGAATGCCCTACCTGCTACAGTAGTGAACTCGCCAACATTGAGGGCATTTAAAAGTTTATTGGATAAACATATGGATGATAATGGCATAGTGTAGGTTAGATGGCTTTTGTTTCGGTTCAACATCGTGGGCCGAAGGGCCTGTACTGCGCTGTATTGTTCTATGTTCTATGTTCTAATTGCAGCATCCCTGTTGCTATGCTAGCTGAAACCAACTGACAGCACAGATTAGAGTCAAACTGAGACCCCTGGTGCGCATGGTTCAATTACATGATGTTTATACAATCAGGGAACTCCTGCTCATTATTTGAGAATGAATATTAAAGACCATTAACCAGAAATTGTGTTGAAAATTATCCAGGTAACCTCTTTATACTCATCATTAGTAGTTACCCATAATAGCTTTGTAAATGCCCATAGATTACTAACCAGGCAGCTCTGGTGCCAACCATTGGTTCTTAACCATTGAGATATTCCATTGATCACTTGTATGATATTTAGTACTACTGCCTCCAATGTTAATATATCATTTTACGATTTGTAAAGATACTTAAACACATGCAATTTTTTCTTCCACATGCCGCAATTTTTTCTTCCACATGCCGCAATTTTTTCTTCCACGTGCCGCATACTTCTTCAATAAAAAAAGTCTGATGTTTCAACACAAAATATGAGCAGGATCTTAAAAGTTCTTGAACACTGAAGGCCTAGTGAATTTCAACCCTTAAATGATTGAAATCTTTAGCAATTGGTGAGGCACATTGGTTGTTATTGAGGGCAAAGTGGGCAGAGCTTTTTCTAGAACCTATGTCTTCAAAGGCTATTACACACTCCTGAATGAAGAGGCTGACTTGGAGTTGAAGTGTCAATTAAAGCTGTAGTATATCAAAGTGTTAAATTATGATGTTTCAAAAAACAGGTTCAACTAATTCAATGAGAAACTTTGTACATGCTCATTTTAGAATGTATGCTGCAACATTAATAAACCAACCAAATTATTGATATTGTGATGAATTCCTATATTCAAGTATTTGGTGAAGTACGGGCTAAAAGCCTGGGTTAGTGTGTGTTTGACTGCTGAAGTCATGTTTGAAAAGAGTCTTGGTTTGAAAGACAACAAAGCTTTTAGGAGCCAGAGGTGCAATTAACGATCGTAAAAAGGGGCATTAATTCGTTTTTAGTTGGGTGAGATGATGTCATTGCTGAGTGGAGCCAAGGCATCAGGTTTTTTGAGAAATAATTTTCAGTTCATTTATGAGCTGAATTAAACTGTGTCTAGAAGTGAGGGAGTTCTGTTCTCACTGTAAGGTTAGTTAAAAGAGATTACTAGTATTTAAAGATGTGCAGACTTGTCGGAGGACAAGGGGGAGATGAAACAAGCCAGTTAAAAGAGCTTTTGAAGACAGTCAGAACCACTGACAGGGGTCAGGGGCAGGATTCTCTCAGCCCAGGGCTGGGCCGGAGAATCGCCACAACCGGCGCGAATTGCGCCACACCGCCCCAACGCAATTCTCTACCCGGGATGGGCCGAGCGGCCGTACCGAAAAACCAGAGTCATGCTGGCACCGTTCTTACCTGGTTTTACCCGGCGGGACCTCGGCATGGAAGGGTCCAGGGGCGGCCTGTGGGGGGGGGGGCAAGGGGGTCCGACCCCGGGGGGGGGGGGCCTCAGCTGTGGCCTGGCCCGCGATCGGGGCCCATCGATCGGCGGGCCGGCCTCTCGGGCTGGGGGCCTCCTTTGTTCCGCGCCGGCCCCTGTAGCCCTACGCCATGTTGCGTCGGGGCCGGCGTGGAGAAGGGAGACACCTGTAGGGGCCAGAATTGCTGATCCTGAGGCCATGTTGACCCTGTCGAGTAAAGTAACGGCGTTTATGACGGCGTCAACACTTAGGATCAGAGAATCCCGCCCCAGATCTTTTGGGCAACGTCAAGAGGTCGCATTCTCAAAGAATAACTCTGTAAAGCAAGTATTCCTCTGTGCCATTGGTATTTAAGGTGGTTTGAGACCAGAGATGTTTTCTCCCCGTCTTTTAAGTGAGAATAAAGATAGAAATTACAGGTATTGTATTTACTGTAGTGAGTAGCATTGTTTGAGGGGTAATTAATTGTAAGTTATTTTTGTATGCGATGTTAAAAGATTTTAATACTGTGCTAGAAATAACACATTTTTTAATATGCCATATCCCTATTTCTTCGTACAATCTCTCCTGGAATGAAGTAACCTTTCTTCACAGTCTTACAAAATTGAAAAAAATACTGAGATTTATGTCCAATATCTTAGCCAATGTTGGGGTCTGGTCTGGGATTGTAATATTTATGTATACACGCAAATTGAAAACTGAGCAATGTAACCCCAACCACAGATTTCTCAGAAGATCAATAACTTATTGTACAGTAATATTAAGCTTACTTTCCTATCTACTTCCAGGATAATATCAGACTGAGTGCCAGATTTCCTTGCTAACTTATGAAAAGGAAATGCTAATGCTTTCTTAGACAAGAATTTCCATGATCTTGGGAATTTTCCATTGTGTACTATGATTAAGTTAATGGCTGTGTCTGTTTCACCCCGTACCTTTGGTTATATTTTGGATCAACTAGAAGAATTCAGATTTTCTGTTTAAAGCTGGACTTCATCGCTAAATTATTTGGTACTTTGGAAATGTTTAATATTCCAAAGAGAGATTCTTGATAACTTTGACTTTCAAAGTTCACATAATCTTAGAAAGATTTTTCTTAAAAAAGAATTAAATATCAAATACAGATAACAGGTATTAAAATCAGTGCCACAGCTATAGCGCATCTTGCTGATGAATAATCCACAGCTTTTACAGTATAATTTTTGTAATATTTCTCACAATTGAGTTGTCAGGATGTTGTACCGTGCATCATTTTTGGTGCTTCTTATTGAGCAGTATCCTACCATTTAGCATCTATTTGCAGGATTTTGATTATTTTCCACTCATAGCAAGCAGTTTTCAATTCAAAAAGACATTCTTCCGACAACACAATTGAGCAATGTTGTGTATGCATTCCGGTGCGGGTGGGTGCCAGGTACGTAGGCCGCATGTCCCTGCAATTGACTGATCGAATTAAACAGCATATTCCTCCAGTTGTTCATAATAGGCAAGTACTGACCATACTCAACCAACCTTTACTTGCAAAACCCAAAACACATCGAGCATTGGCTGGGATTCTATGATTGGCCAGCACTTGATGAACAATTCTGAGTGTGCTAATAGCTACGCAAACAACCAATTTAAGATAATTAGCGGCGTTTTTAACATGGCTCATTTATGCTCGCTAGAATCAATATTCATATTCATTCATATTCATGGCCTTATTCTCTGCAAATAAAAAGGAACATATTCAAGCCTTGCACATTTTTTGAATTACCCAGAAGCATACACAGCTTGTAGTTTCCCTTTGCTTTCTCCATGCCAACATATTGACCAGGGTCGACTTACCAATCTATCAGCACAAATTTACTCCTATGATATAAATCGTAATCGTTTGAAATTTGTTGTCCTTATACTTGAACTGGTGGGTGCAAGGCAAAAAGCTTCAGTAACATGTCTCTTTTCATCAATATTCACTTTCACCTTCTTACTACAATTGCTGTGTCTTTACATTGGGAGAGAAACCCAATTCCCAACATGCAGCTATAAATGTCAAAGACTATTGTTACTGCAGTTGACTGCAAACAACAATATTAATTATTCTGAATTTTCCCTTTAGGCCTATGGCAGAATGTTACAGCCCTAGAGGCTACTAAAGCTTGAAGATGAGCACAATCAGTCAGTTTAAACAAGTCAGGTGTCACAGTTTCTTTTGGTTCTCAAGCTCGGAAACGTGGCTCTCACAGCAGGATACCCCATAGGGTGCCAGAAATTGGTATTCTCTCAATTCATAGCTCCATAGTTCACAGCACAGGAGACCATGTGATCAATTGTGTTTGTGCCAGCGCTTTACCATAGCAATCAAACTAATCTCACTGCCTTGCTCTCTCTCTCTCTCTTTGGAAGTGTCCCTCGCCGCAAATATTTATCTGCTCTCAAATTAAAATATGCAATGGTCTCTGGCTCAATTACTCCCTGTGGCAAATTATTCCATGCATGAATAACTTTCTGCATTAAAAAAAAACTCTCAAAAGTCTGTCCTCACTCTTGATGTGAGCAACTTCAATTAACTCACCTGCCAGACAAAATGTTTATTTCCCTTATTTATCAACTCTCTAGTCCCAATGATGAACACCTAATGGCTTTGTGGGAGTAAGCTGAACCTCACATGCGTGTTAGGCTCTGGTGCAATTATAGTGTTATTAAAAGTGTAAATGAAGTGATGCAACTTATTACTTTTGAAACTGAAATAGGGCCTGTCGGAAGCAAACTCTAAAATGTGAATATGCTGTAAACATAAACCTGGCGTATTACAAACCACTGCTTATATATTTTTAATAGTTTACAGCACAGAAGCCTGGTCTAACAGCTTTTGGATAAAAATCACACTATTTTAATTTCCTCATCCTCTCTGGTTATTTGTTCAACCCCCTTCCCTAGACATAACCTGATACTGTGTGTGTAATCATAGGTCACTTTATAGAGAGTGAAGGGTCACTTATGAGAAAGGTGTCTGTACACATACAGCTGACTCAGAGTATCATATTCAAACCAAAACAGGCTGTTCTAATCTTTAAATGAAAGGCACTTTGAACTGGAGCATGCAACATTTATAATGATAATGAGACACACCGATCCTGAGCCAGAGTTAGTGAGACTAGCAGTGAAGGAAAAGGCTGGCAACAGGTGTAGCAATTGGGAGCACTTCAGATTGCAGGCTGAAAGGGAGGTTCAGCAGCAACATGAGAAGAAGCAATAGTGTCGATATGAGTTGAAAGCCAGCGAGAACAATCTCAGTGCAAATGTAATGTGAAGAGATGAAGCTACATCTTCAGAAGAGAGATTTACAATGGACAGTCAATGAGGGCCCAAATGATCTAGCTTATAACTCAGTGCAGTATAATTTCACCAAAAATTATTTCCAAAGATGTGCAGGTTAGGTGGATTGGTCATGCTATATTGCCCTTAGTGTCCATAAAGGTTAAGTGGGGTTACTGGGTTACGGGGATAGGGTGGAAGCGTGGGCTTGAGTTGGGTGTTCTTTCCAAAACCCGTGTCATGATATCCACATCAGCATATCATGGTGCAATCACACCCACACTGATGGACAGGCAGTTGGACCAACCAGCACACACATAACATCGCAGCCAATCACCAGTGAGAGCACACGCACTATAAAACAGGGAACACCACAGTTCCCGCTCATTCTACCAGGAGATAGCTCAGAGCACAGAGCTCACAGCGCGCCACTCAGACATAGTCCATGTGCTGAGTGCCTCACTAAGATAGTGATAGGGCTGGGTCCACAGGTTAGCTGGTGAAGCACGTACCCAAGCCAGCAGTTAGTTGTTACAGTTGATTAGACAATAAAACTGAGTTGTACCATCTACAGCCGTGTTGGATCATTTGTGCATCAGAACACCCAACACGACAACCTTGTGCAGCCTCAATGCGTCGAATGGCCTCCTTCTGCACTGTAAATTCTATAATTCTATGAAAGAATAGGACACATATTGAGCATTTGCTCAAAGACTTTGGATTTGTCTTATCCAATCTAGGAGCCAAAACATAAAAGAGATCCCCCCGCCATAATTAGCTGATGTGAATCAAAATCTGGGATAGAGACCAGCACCTTATTAATTAATGCCGTGTCATCCCAGTTTGGTGCATATACATTGACCTAAATCACCAGTGTGCCACCCAACAATCTACTGATGATTAATTACCTTCCACCTGGGTCTGCTAATATATTGACCACAGAAAAAGCCACCCTCTTATTAATCAACACTGTGGGCCCCCACATCCTGCAATCAAAGCCCGCATGATATACCTGCCCCACCCATCCCTTCCGCAACCTTGTTTGGTCCTTGATTCTCAAACGGGCCTCCTGTAGAAAAAACACATCCGGCTTCAAACTTCTCAGGTGTGCAAACACCCGGGTCATTTTTACTGGCCATTTAACCCTCTCATATTCCAAGTTATCAAACGGAAAGTGGGCCTCTGACCATCCCCCCCGCCCCCCAAAATAAGGATCAGCTGCATCCATCTTGTGAGGCAATCCAAAAGTGCTCCAAGCTGCTCCAACTCCAGGCTCTCCCAAAATGGCTGCCACTTCTCCCATCAAGCCAGTCCAAAAACAAAGGAACCATCAATGGTCTACCGCTCCTCCCTTCCTCCATCGTCCCTGCCCCACCCCACCCTGAAAACCAAACAACCAACAAAAGCCCACCTCCCCCTTCGCTACCCACAAGAGGAAAATCAAAAACCAACTCCCCCCCCCCCCCCCAAAAAAAAACTCCAACAGTACACCACACAAACCTCAACTTCACCCAGAAAAAACACCCAACCACCCCAGTCACAACACCAAGCCCTCTCCCACATTACAAAAATACAAATACAGATGGACTTAATGAACAAACTCCATAGTCCTCAAGCACTGCAGTTCACCCCAATCGGTGCTTCTTGACAACTCATTTGCATCCTCCGGTGCACTGATATAATAGTCTCTCTCCTTAAAAGTCACCCTTTGGTGGGTACACCACACCAAATTTCATGTTGCTCTTGTCCAGCATGGCCTTATTAAACACTGCATGTCTCACCAGCTCTGCCCCAATATCTTGATATATTCTGATTGCATGGCTCTCCCATCTACAGTCTCGATGGTCCTTGGGCCACCTCAGGTCCTGCTCCTTATTCAGGTATCAAAGAAATCTATGATCACCCATGGTGGCTCCCCCTATCTGGGCTTCTGCCTCGGCGACTGACGGACCTGGTCCAACTCAGGATCCCCTCCCCCACCAACTTTCCAAACATTTTGGGCATATAGCCCGTGGACTTTGAGCCCTCCAGGCCCTCAGGCAACTCAATGATTCTCAAGTTTTTGCACCTGGAGTGGTTCTCCAGATGGTCAACCTTGGCGTTTAGCACTCTACGCTCCTCAGCCAACAATGCCATCTCTGCCTCCAAGGGGACAACCCGATCACTATAGTCAGAGAGCGCTCCCTCACCTTTTGTATCATCACCCCTTATATCTGCCAATCCATCTTGTCCATGGCCACCTGATTTGGTGCTAAAGACTCTTCCATTACCTCCTCCAGATCTTCAGTGACCACCTGCCGCTGCTTCTGAAATTTGTCGGTCAAGAAGCTAACCAACATTTCAATCGACCACTGAGGAGCCAACGACACAGCAGAAGCCTCCGCCATGTTCCCCCCTGTTGAGGCTCTGGGAACTTTTGAGTCTGGCGACGAGCCCCTGCCTGACTTCTGCCTTGTTATATTTACCAGACATTACATGTATGAGCGGATCTTATTCCAACTACACCAACTTCCACCAGAACTTTGCCCATAAACCAGGCAAAGAACAAAGTATCCTGGCGGGAGCCACCAGGTATGTGACAGCTCACCACATAGCCACCATCAGAAGTCCAATTTGGAGCGTACACAAGATTGTTTTACAGACCAGTATGTAGAGGAACCAACTAGGGAACAGGTTATCCTAGATTTGGCATTGTACAATAAGGAGGCGATTAATAATCATATTGTGAGGGATCCTTGGGAAGAGTGACCATAACATGATAGAATTATTCATTAGGTTGGAAAGTAAAGTAGTCAATTCCGAAACTAGGATCCTAAATTTGATCAAACGTGGCTACAAAGATACAAGGCGTTAATTAGAAAAGATAGATTGGGGAACTTAATTCAAAGGCATGATGGTGGATAGACAATATCTAATATTTAAGGTGCAAACATATGCATTGCAACAATTATACATTCCTTACTGGCACTAAAACACAACAGGAAAAGCAGCCCAACCATGGCTGACAAAATAAATTATGGATATTACTAGATCCAAAGAGGAGTCATAAGTTGCCAGAAAAGTAGCAAGCCTGAAGACTGGGAGCAGTTCTGAATTTTGCAAAGGAGGACCAAGAGAAGAAAAATAGAATGAGAGTAAAAATAGAATGAGAGCAGCACGGTAGCATTGTGGATAGCACAATCGCTTCACAGCTCCAGGGTCCCAGGTTCGATTCCGGCTTGGGTCACTGTCTGTGTGGAGTCTGCACATCCTCCCCGTGTGTGCGTGGGTTTCCTCCGGGTGCTCCGCTTTCCTCCCACAGTCCAAAGATGTGCAGGTTAGGTGGATTGGCCATGAGAAATTGCCCTTAGTGTCCAAAATTGCCCTTAGTGTTGGGTGGGGTTACTGGGTTATGGGGATAGGGTGGAGGTGTTGACCTTGGGTAGGGTGCTCTTTCCAAGAGCCGGTGCAGACTTGATGGGCCGAATGGCCTCCTTCTGCACTGTAAATTCTATGATAATCTATGAAACTTGCAAGATAAAAGCAGATGGTCAAAAGCTTCTGTGTAAAAAGAAAAAGTGGTGAAGCCAAAGCCCTTACAGTCCAACACAGGAGAATTTATGATGGAGAAGAAGGAAATGGCAGAGCAATTAAGCAACTACTTTAGTTCTGTCTTCAGAAATGATGATAGATTGGGAAATGTTAACATGCAAAGGGACCTGGGTGCAACAATCATTGAAAGCATGCAGGCACAGCATGAAGTTAAGAAGACAAATAGTAAGTTGGCCTTCATTGAAAAGGATTTGAGTACAGAAACAAGGATTTCTTACTGCAGCTGCACAAGGCCTTGGTGAGGCCACACCTGTACAATTGTGTGCAGTTTTGGTTTCCTTACGTAAGAAAAGATATACTTTCCATAAAGGAGATACAGTGAATGTTCACCAGACTGATTCCTGGGATGGCAAAATCATATGAGGAGAGATTGAGTAGACTAGGTCTGTATTTACTGGAGATTAGAAGAATGAGAGGGGATCTCACTGGAACATATATAATTCTGAGGGCTGGACAGACTGGATGCAGGGATGGTGTTTCCTCTGGCTCGGGTAGGAGGGGCATCTACAGCAGAGGGACACAGTCTTAGGTACTGTGTAGGCTATTTAGGACTGAGATGAGGAGTGTGGTACACCTCTGGAATTCTCAACCACAGAAGATTGGAGAGGCCAAATCACTGAATATTGCGGAGGAAGAAATAGATAGATTTCTCATCTCTAAATGAATCAAGGGTTATGGGGAGGGCATGGGAGTATAGCGTTGAGATAGAGGATCAGCCATGATCATACTGAATGGTAGAGCAGGCTTGAAGGGACTAATCGTGCTCCTATTTTCAATGATTTATGAGTTGTATTTATCCAGTGGTCAACGTGCTCTTCTGCAATCAACAGTTTTGTGATTTAATTAATTTGTCACCTGGACCCTATGCTTTGATTTTTACATTGGAAGTCCCGGCATTTGGAAATGGATGAACAGATGCCAGACTTATTTGATTGACAGTCCCTCTGTTGAGCCTTTGGAAAAAAAAATGAACATCCAACTTCACTGTATTGTATTGAACTTTGGGGGGGTTCATTTATTCAGTTTTGCAATGGAATCTCATTATGAATTTTTGACTGAGGTTCCAAGTCCTACAAATGGATTTAGCTCAGCAGGGGTTATTTACACAGTTATGAAGGGAGCCGCGTGTTTTGTTTGATTGACAGTTTTATAACCAGATAATAAGAGCAAAGTGTTTGGAGAAAATCTTGAATGGCTGGTTGATTACTTTGATAAATTTGATGTGGCGATGCCGGCGTTCAACTGGGGTGAGCACAGTAAGACGTCCAACCTGTTGGGACTTTAATCTGGCGTTGTAAGACTTCTTATTTTGATAAATATAAGAGTACTTAAAAGGAGAGAGTTTTTTCAAGAGAAGTTTGAATAGCTGTGTTTGATAGTTTCGTGATCAGATAGAAGACTGGCTAACCAACAGAAGGCATAGAATTAGAATAAATGGGTCTTTTTCTGGTTGGCAAGATGTAACTAGTGGGGTACCACTGGGTTCGGTCCTCAGGCTCCAACTATTTATATTATATAAGTGACTTGGATGGAGGGATAGAAGGTGCCATAGATAGAAGATAGCCAGGTTTGCAGATGATATTAAAGTGGATGGCATAGTAAGTTGCAATGGAAATAAGAAATTTACAAATGGATAGTGGGCCAAAATCTGGCAGATGGAGTTTAACGTGGCTATGAGTGAGGTTATCCATTTTGGTTGGGAAAGAATGGAAAGGCAACTTATTATCTAAACGGAGAGAAACTTCAGAGTACTTTGGTGCAGAGGGATCTGTGTGTCCTCGTGCATAAATCTCAGAACACAATATGCAGGTACAACAGGTAATAAGGAAGGCAAATGGAATTTTGGCTTTTATAGCTGGAGGGTTTAGAATATAAAAGTAGAGAAGTATTGCTGTAACTGTATACGGCATTGGTGAGAATGCACCTGGAAGACTGTGTACAGTTTTGGTCCCCTTATTTGAAGAGGGATGAAGCTGCATTGGAGGCAAATCAGTGGAGGTTCGCTAGATTGATTCCAAAGATGAAAGAGATCAGGGGCGCAATTCTCCCATTGGGAAACTAAGTCCCAGCGCTGGAGTGAAAACCGGAGTGTTTCACTCAGGCGTCGGAGGCCGCTCCCAGCCCCCTATTCTTCCATCCCTGGGGAGCTAGGAGCAGCAGCGCGTCATTTACGGGCCTTGCCGCCGCGTAAAAGCGGTGCCGCGGATGTCATCTGTTGACCGGCGCCAACCCGCACATGCGTCCTCCCCGCAAGAAGATGTCGGATGGATCTTGCGGGGCGGCGGAGGAAAGGAGGTCCTCCTTCAGAGAGGCCGGCCCGCCGATCAGTGGCACCGATCATGGGCCAGACCCCTTTTGAGTCCCCCCTCGGTGCAGGAACGCCCCTCCCCCCCCCCACAGGCCATCCCCCCAGCGTTCCCATGCTGTTCCCGCCGGCAGCGACCAGGTGTGGACAGCGCCGTTGGGAACCTGTCGTGTTGGGCAGGCTGCTCGGCCCATCCGGGCCAGAGAATCGCCACTCGCCCATTGATGTGGCGATGCCGGCATTCAACTGGGGTGAGCACAGTAAGAAGTCCAACCTGTTGGGTCTTTAATCTGGTGTTGTAAGACTTCTTATTTTGATAAATATAAGAGTACTTAAAAGGAGAGAGTTTCTTTCAAGAGAAGTTTGAATAGCTGTGTTTGATAGTTTCGTGGTCAGATAGAAGACTGGCTAACCAACAGATGTTGGCAAGATGTAACTAGTGGGGTGCCACTGGGTTCGGTCCTCAGGCTCCAACTATTTATATTATACAAGTGACTTGGATGGAAGGCTAGATCGGTGAGCGCCGATTCTCCGAGCGGCCAGCCGTGATTCTCGCCGCGCCTGTTTGGGGGGGGGTGGGGGGGGAGAATCGCGTGCGGGTGCCAGGGCGTCGTGACTCGCATGGCGACCCGGCGATTCTCCCACCCGGCGTGGGGGGGGGGGGGGGAGAGCATTCCACCCCAGGTCTATACTCTTTCAAATTAAGAAGAATGAGAGGCAATCTAATTGAGGTATGTACGATAAGAGATATTGACAAAGTAGACGTAGAGCAGATGCTTCCTCTTGTGGGGCAATCTAGAACAAGAGGTCATAGTTTCAGGATAAGTGGTAGCAGATTTAAAAAAGAGACGAGGAAACATTACTTCTCTCAAAGGGTCATGAACCTATGGAATTCATTACCCCAAAGTGAGGTGGATGCCAGGACATTGAGTAAATTTAAGGAGGAGATAGGCAGATTATTAATTGGTAATGGGTTAAAGGGTTATGGAGAACGGGCAGAAAAGTGGAGTAGAGGCTGAGAGGAGATCAGCCATGATCGCATTGAATGGCAGAGCGGGTTCAAGGGGCTGAATTACCTACTCCTAGTTCTTATAATAAGATTGAAGTGTTTTGAAGAGCTGTTTTTATTTTGATGGTTTTATGAGCATTTCAAAACGTTCCCAACATTTCTATATGGTCATGATTTCTGTCCATTGTAGATACCGGGTAGTGGGCATGGAAGATACATGGGGTTAGGGAGGGGGTATTGGGGTGAGAGTCGGGGGTGGGGGGGGGGGGGGGGAGGAGGTGACTAGAGGGGTGAGAGGCTAGTAACATTCAGCTACAAAATTGGCCAACATCCCAGTGACCAGAAGTAGGCCTTCTAATCTGCCAGCTTCGGCATCCACTTGCCGCAGTTATGCTTCCAGAGGTGGCGGATCCCCCACTCCAGCCCACCAGCTTCGCTCTGCCATGAAAATAGCATGGGTGACTTCTGCTAGCATGTGATTCCCACTCCAGGGTGAAAACGTGGCCCAAGGGGAGGATTAAAACAAAAACATCTATTCAAGGATGGGGAACATAGTGCTGTTAAAAAAAAAAGTTACTGTTTAAGTTATTCATGCAAACAAAGTGGGGAAAATGTCAAAAAATTGGTGAAAACAAATGGAATAAAACCAAAAGCACATCTTCTAAAATCTCTATTTCTCAAAATAAACAGTTAAACATACTTCTCCACATTGATCTTTCTTCCATTTTGGGTGACTGTCCCGCATGCTCTTCACAAATTACAAGGGAATTTTGTAGGCAAACTGGATCCGGCTTTCGAGAAAAAGGCTCTGCTCACGCAATAGCCCAACGAGATGCGTTAATGTTAAGAATTGCATTAATGCATCAAGGATTTTCTACATTAAACATCTTAATTGCAAAACAAATATATACATATAAATCAATAAAATTAGAAATAATAGGTCAGTATTTACACTTATTATCCAACAGATTTTATTCATTCCATGTTGATCTGAGGCACTTCTACATTTCAGTGTTGCATGATTAATGTTAGTGGTAAATGGACACTAAATGTAGCTTTCTTATGTATTCTATATAACCACCATCTCCCCCCTGAAAATTTATTTTTATAAAGAACAGCTAATGTGCACTGCTGATGCCATATCAGCATTCGGAGCAGACGGTCTGCTGCATTTTCATTTGACCTTGAAGCACTCACTTCTATCAAGAGCAATTCAGACTTTCTAAACTGGATACATATGATGATATGACATTGCTGTACTAAGTAGGAATTCTGGTAAGTTTCAGGTCTAAAAGGAGTATTTTTTGAGAGAGAGTTACCTGGCATTTTTATGAATTTCCAAGTACTAAAAAAAGAGCAGCTTTAAGATAAATTACTTCACTCTCTGTCAAGCAGGAAACAAGTATAAAATCTACAAAGATAATAAAAATGTATAATTCAACAAAAGTAGTTATACATTCAGGTAGACAAACATTTAACTGGAAGATATCCATAAAATTGGAATACACTCAATATTTCCACTGTACAAACTTACATAGTAACAGAAATCTGGGCTTCAAAATCACCATTCTGCCAGATGAAGGCCAACATCTGTGGGCAGGTAACCAGCCTAATGTACTGGACGGTGTATTTGGATATACTACATTCTTGTGCATTGATTAATACAAACAGGAAAATTGCTGGGCCCATTTTTCAAATCGGCTCACATACAAGCCCTGCTGAGGTACAATATGTCTACTGGCAGTGGAAGTACTGCGATAGCAACACAGTAGACCATGTAACATGTGGTACTTCAATCTTTAGAATCACTTAGTGCCATTGGTAACAATTGATTTCCTACTGTGAACAATTAAAAGCAAATCACATGTTTTTAAACTTCAAGCTTATGGTTAGTATTAAACTATTTTTTAATTTTTAAAAAAGGAAACAGAATTTAGCATACATAGAGTTTGAGTTAGCACTTACGATTTTATAAACATGGACAAATGAAGATCAATAAGCCGCATGCAGCTCATCAGCCTAGGCTGCTCAGGCTAATTGAAGATTGTGTTTTAATATTTGTTAATCTGCCAATTTTAAACTTTGTGCAGCTGGTAGTTGGCACCATTCGTGAATTCATTCTGAATCAGGAAACAAGGGGCGTCATTCTCCGACCCCCCCGCCGGGTCGGAGAATGGCCGTTGGCCGCCGTGAATACCGCCCCCGCCGAAGTCTCCGGTACCGGAGATTGGGCGGGGGCGGGAATCGGGCCACGCCGGTTGGCGGGACCCCCCGCTCGATTCTCCGGCCCGGATGGGCCGAAGTCCCGCCCAGAAATTGCCTGTCCCGCCGGTGTAAATGAAACCTGGTATTTACCGGCGGGACCAGGCGGCGTGGGCGGGCTCCGGGGTCCTGGGGGGGGGGGGGGGGGGGGGGGCGCGGGGCGATCTGACCCCGGGGGGGTGCCCCCACGGTGGCCTGGCCCGCGATCGGGGCCCACCGATCCGCGGGCGGGCCTGTGCCGTGGGGGCACTCTTCCCCTTCCGCCTCCGCCACGGCCTCCACCATGGCGGAGGCGGAAGAGACTCTCCCCACTGCGCATGCGCGGGAAACTGTCGGCGCCCGCTGACGCTCCCGCGCATGCGCCGCATTTCCACGCCAGCTGGCGGGGCAACAAACGCCATTTCCGCCAGCTGGCGGGGTGGAAATCCCTCCGGCGTCAGCCTAGCCCCTCAATGTTGGGGCTCGGCCGCCAAAGATGCGCAGCATTCCGCACCTTTGGGCCGGCGCGATGCCAGTCTGATTGGCGCCGTTTTTGGCGCCAGTAGGCGGACATCGCGCCGTTGGTGGAGAATTTCGCCCAAGGTGTGTTAATGTCTGCAAGATGAAATGCTTGCAAATTACTGGATATGTTGATTAAAATGATGTACATGGTGCCAAGGCTCCATGGTACGTAGGCATCATGGGCATCCTTGACTACAATCTTTAAGCCAGTAGAAATGATTTTAGGAACTACAGTCACAGCCTCTATTGTGATGCATGTAATCCAGTGCCCTGATAGTTTGGAGTCAGCAAGATGGGTGGAATCTAATCCAACCCGTTGCAGTGGGAAACATAACGGCCGACCCCACTTAATCACAGAAGAGGCTATGCATCAGTGTCCCAGCAGTGGGAAAAGCTCCCGTGATTAAGTCAGAGGTGGGAAGGGGGCCATTGTGAGAAAGTCATCCGCTGCCGGTGGGATGTTAAGAACACATCCCTGAGCCGCCTGGAATTTGGTGGCTGAGGTCTGCCCAACAAATCCCGTCAGATTGACCCACTGGCCTGTTGTACTTAATAAGGGGAGGGGGGGTGGGGCTGATTGAGGGATCTGTCATGGGGGTGAAATCTAGCCAACTGTTTTTGCCTCTGTCCCCTCCTCTCGGCATTCACACCCTCCTCCTTAATGATGTCCCTGCTCCCAGTGATGTTATCGGTAATGGAGAATTGTTGGCTTCTGACTGGCTGGCAGTTCTCGGGGGGGGGGGGGGGGGGGGGGGTGCTATTTTCACCCCTGGAGTTATAAAGCTTGAGGAAGTCTTGATGCTGGCTACTTTAAGTGCCTGACAATGTGGGTTTTCTGCCAGCTCTGCAATTGATGGGAGAGAACCCTGTCGCCAAGATTAAATCCTGAAATCCAGCCCCCCTCTATGTTGTGAAGACAATATAACTTATCATTGGAGAGGTGGTCAGAAAAATCTTCCTAAAAAAAGAAATTCATAGAAACACAATCAAAATGTCATGGCAAAAATGATAAACACTCAAACACCATTAAGATGTAGACAAAAAGGCGTTATCCTTAAAATTAGCACTCTTTGTTCACAGTTAAACATGTACTTTGAGTCCATACCAAATCTTAGAACCATTTTCCAAATAATAAACTTAGCATTTCTCACATTTTGAAATACCATAATTTCTAGAACAACAATATCCTATCTAAGATTACAGGAGGTGACCTGCAAACTTAGCAATGATTCAACTAAATGTCTCAGATTATTGTTGCCAAGTTAAAATATATCCCTTTACACATTTATAAAACCTAGATGGTCCATTCATGAACCCAATATTTGATTAAGGAAAGTACAGGAAAAAAATGCACAAAATTTGCATGAATGTTTTTTGTTGCTTGTTCTGGAGGTGGAACAAAACTCAAGATATGTTGACAGCTCCATGAGCCCTTTTCAAAAGCATTCAATACTTCCAAGGTTCATCAAATCTGGTGATCTGGTTAATTTGATGATGTGTGTGTGCGTGGAATGATAGACTGACAACATAACACCATTCTCTTATTTTGAGAAGAGTGGGAAGAATAAGGGGGGAAGAAAATGGCAATGCAGCTCAATGCTTTTGCTCAGGTTAAATATGACCTATTGTACAATTAGGTTTTATTTTCATCGTAACAAACTTTTCCAATCCTACCTCTTTGATATATTAACTACTCTGTATGGTAGTGTTCTTAACCTCCACAATCAATGGATGATCTAGAGATCTGTACTGGTGACTGCACTAATTCCATGAATTAACAGAGTGGGCCCTAGGTTTTTGGTCATGATATCAAGCTGCTCCAGATACCTTTCATGCAGCGTAACGTCAGCAGGAGGCCGTGGCAGGTAAAGAAACCGAATTGCTGGATGGGCGCCCTGCTCTGAAATCATCTTGTTTACGGCCATCAAATAGTCATCTGAGATCTTCATTGCATTTGATGGGAAGGTATTTGCGAAACTGCCCTCACTGCCATCTACTTGATCCATCTGTTTGTGCCAGTGAAGGGCAGCAACACTATCCCAGTGCAGAGTTTTAATTGAACCTTTGATACGTAGCTGCCGTAAAAGCTGCTTCAGCTTTTTATCCTGCTCCCCAACACTGTTTCCAGATTCCACGCAGAGAAAAATACGCAATTTTGCCGACCTCCAGGAGCGCACCATGTTAAGAATACATGCCATTTGTAACAGAAACAGGCTGCAAGTGTCAACGTAATTAGCACTGTCAGGGCGAAGCGTGTTGAGTGGCCACACATCAATGGAGATCTCATAGTTCTTGCGACTGAATAGTTCGGTTTTGTTCAGCTGGCAGAAGTATCGGGCTAAGCAAACATTTTTTAACATTTTGATGGAATCAGAAATAATGGCCACATACTCTTTGCCTGACAATGCCTTCGGAGATGAAGCATCTCTGGCTGGAGGAAAATTAGGCTGCAAGCTGCAATCTTGTTCATTCATGATAGAAGAGCTATTGTATGAAAATGCTGGGATTTGTTGTAAACCATTCTCAGGAACACAGTCATCGTAGAAACCCAGGATGAGGGTATTGGGTCTCATTCCACCTATAAAACAGGCCAGAATAAATTTGTTATAACAGGAGGAGAAATACGGATGGACGTTTGTCCTAACTAGCTATCGAAAAATAAACTAAATGAATGTGAATATTTGTTGAAATGGAATTGATTTTTTTTGTGGGTTATTTACCTAGACCAGAGATGAATAAAAGATGCTGAACTCCGTGACGTACTGAGTCAGAGAGTGTAAGGCTGACAAATGATTTTACATTCAGTGCATCAACTAAGCTCAGCCAGGAATCATACTGCGCTTGAAGAGGGTCAGATGCCATCTCATCTGAAAAAAAAAACCCAGAACATAATAATAATGCCATTTATTTTTATAAAGACATTTATTTGCCTTACATTTACACAAAAAAAATCATGACAAACCATTGCAAATGTTTCGAACATTTGTGAAATGCAAACTGGAATCACACCAGACATTTTATATTAAATGCAATAGATATTTGGTTAAATATTTTCAAAACTGATGTATTTCTTTGTGGTGTATGAGAAACATTGCAAGGGAACCACTGGCCCCTTCTGGCTACTGCTGAATTATCTGTCTTGCCCAGTATGATTAATGTCAATTCATTGCCTTATGGTGGCCAACAGCAGAGCTTCAATGCCATGACAATATGCAATGTAATTTGTTTTCTTTATTAGCAATTAGTTTATTAAATATTCACACTAAACTGGATTTGGGTAATCTACATGGTGGTTACAAATGTCACCAAGTCAAACAACGAGCTGCGTAACATGGGTACCCCCAGACTCATCAAGTCTCAACACCCTTTCATCGGACTCCTGACCCAACTAAAAAATACAGGCTCAATCTAGACACCACATGATTTGCTATTTGTGAGACAGGTCTCAGGAGGGACCAAGCACCAAACATGGGGTTTGCTGGATTAAATATGTGCAATAGCAATAATTCTGGGAAGGTTTATATCTTTTCACAAATCAAGTTATCAAATCTCAGCTGCATGATGAAATATATTTTAAACAAATGCAATTTTGTAGAACCTGGCTCAGCAATATAAATGGCGTACATCATGTTGTCACCATAAATCAGCACCGACAATTTCATATGCAGCAAGGTTATGTGCAAAATGCAATGTGGTAATAAGAGTACACTTTTTGTTTTTGAAATGATTAGTTATTTGCCCTGTGGTCACTCCAGATAAAACAGATGCTTTATTTTTTTATGGATTACTTTGAAACTATGAAGAAATTAGTTCAACATCAAATGGTGATAGAAGTGAAGGAATAGCAGGAGAAATAAACAAAAATAATTGTAAGGGGGGGGCGGTGCGATATGACGGGAAGAAAATGTTGTGCTTGAGAATTCAAAGATCTATTTAGTTAAAGTTGGGGAGATGAGGAGCTGTTACACTGATGTGTGAATACGACAGGCCACCAAATATTGGGAAAGAGATAGAAAGGTAAATTTGCAGGGAAAGATGTAAAAACAACAGCGTAGTTGTAATGAGAGACTTAATTCATTGTAACATAGATTGGGGGATGGAAGCAAGAAAAAAAGCACAGAAGGCCTATGGCGGTGGCGATTCCTGAAGTGTTCACAAGCAAACTTTCTTCCACAATCAGCTCGTTTCCTGCTCAAGGAGAAAGGAAACTGTTTTGATCCAGCTCCAAGGAAAGAAGTAGACAAATACTGCATGCTAGTGAGAGCATTTGATGACTGAAATCACAGTACCATTAAGTTTCGAGTAGTAATGGAAAAGAACGAACAAAGAACAAAGAATAAAGAAAATTACAGCACAGGAATAGGCCCTTCGGCCCTCCCAGCCTGCGCCAATCCAGATCCTTTGTCTAAACCAGTCTTCTATTTTCTAAGGATCTACTTCCCTCTGTTCCCCGCCCGTTCATATATCTGTCTAGACGCATCTTAAATGATGCTATCGTGCCCACCTCTACCACCTCCGCTGGCAAAGCGTTCCAGGCACCCACCACCCTCTGCGTAAAAAACTTTTCCATGCACATGTCCCTTAAACTTTCCCCCTCCCACCTTGAAATCGTGACCCCTTGTAATTGACACCCCCATTCTTGGAAAAAGCTTGTTGCTATCCACCCTGTCCATACCTCTCATAATTTTGTAGACCTCAATCAGGTCCCCCCTCAACCTCCGTCTTTCCAACGAAAACAATCCTAATCTACTCAACCTTTCTTCATAGCTAGCACCCTCCATACCAGGCAACATCCTGGTGAACCTCCTCTGCACCCTCTCTAAAGCATCCACATCCTTCTGGTAATGTGGTGACCAGAACTGCACGCAGTATTCCAAATGTGGCCTAACCAAAGTGCTATACAACTGTAACATGACCTGCCGACTCTTGTACTCAATACCCCGTCCGATGAAGGCAAGCATGCTGTATGCCTTCTTGACCACTCTATTGACCTGCGTTGCCACCTTCAGGGTACAATGGACCTGAACTCCCAGATCTCTCTGTACATCAATTTTCCCCAGGACTCTTCCATTGACCGTATAGTCCGCTCTTGAATTAGATCTTCCAAAATGCATCACCTCGCATTTGCCTGGATTGAACTCCATCAGTCATTTCTCTGCCCAACTCTCCAATCTATCTATATTTTGCTGTATTCTCTGACAATCCTCCTCGCTATCTGCAACTCCATCAATCTTAGTATCATCTGCAAACTTGCTAATCAGACCACCGAAACCTTCGTCCAGATCATTTATGTATATCACAAACAACAGTGGTCCGAGCACGGATCCCTGTGGAACACCACTAGTCACCTTTCTCCATTTTGAGACACTCCCTTCCACCACTATTCTCTGTCTCCTGTTGCCCAGCCAGTTCTTTATCCATCTAGCTAGTACACCCTGAACCCCATACGACTTCACTTTTTCCATCAACCTGCCATGGGAAACTTTATCAAACGCCTTACTGAAGTCCATGTATACGACATCTACAGCCCTTCCCTCATCAATTAACTTTGTCACTTTAATTCTATGAGGTTTGTAAGACAGGACCTTCCTTGCACAAAACCATGCTGCCTATCACTGATAAGTCTATTTTCTTCCAAATGTGAATAGATCCCATCCCTCAGTATCTTCTCCAACAGTTTGCCTACCACTGACGTCAAGCTCACAGATCTATAATTCCCTGGATTATCCCTGCTACCCTTCTTAAACAAAGGGACAACATTAGCAATTCTCCAGTCCTCCGGGACCTCACCCGTGCTCAAGGATGCTGCAAAGATATCTGTTAAGGCTCCAGCTATTTCGTCCCTCGCTTCCCTCAGTAACCTGGGATAGATCCCATCCGAACATGGGGACTTGTCCACCTTAATGCTGAATAGAATACCCAAAACTTCCCCCTTCCTTATGCCGACTTGACCTAGATTATTTAAACATCCATTCCTAGCCTCAACATCCGTCATGTCCCTCTCCTTGGTGAATACCGATGCAAAGTACCCATTAAGAATCTCACCCATTTCCTCTGACTCCACGCATAAATTCCCTCTTTTGTCTTTGAGTGGGCCAATCCTTTCTCTAGTTACCCTCTTGCTCCTTATATACGAATAAAAGGCTTTGGGATTTTCCTTAACCCTGTTCGCCAAAGATATTTCATGACCCCTTTAAGCCCTCTTTAATGCGCGTTTGAGATTTGTCCTACTTTCCCGATATTCCTCCAAAGCTTCATCAGTTTTATGTCGCCTAGATCTTATGTATGCTTCCTTTTTCATCTTAGCTAGTCTCACAATTCCACCCGTCATCCATGGTTCCCTAATCTTGCCATTTCTATCCCTCATTTTCACAGGGACATATCTGTCCTGCACTCTAATCAACCTTTCCTTAAAAGACTCCCACATTTCAAAAGTGGATTTACCCTTGAACAGCTGCTCCCAATCCACATTCCCTAGCTGCTGCCAAATTTTGTTATTGTTGGCCTTTCCCCAATTTAGCACTCTTCCTTTAGGAAACTCTCGTCTTTGTCCATGAGTATTCTAAAACTCACGGAATTGTGATCGCTATTCCCAAAGTAATCACCGACTGAAACTTCAACCACCTGGCCGGGATCATTCCCCAATACCAGGTCCAGTATGGCCCCTTCCCGAGTTGGACTATTTACATACTGCTCTAAAAAACTCTCCTGGATGCTCCTTACAAATTCTGCTCCATCTACGCCTCCAACACTACATGAGGCCCATTCAATGTTGGGGAAGTTAAAATCTCCCATCACGACCACCCTATTGCTCCTACATTTTTCTATAATCTGTCTACATATTTGTACCTCTACTTCACACTCGCTTTTGGGAGGCCTGTAGTAAAGTCCCAACAATGTTACTGCACCCTTCCTATTTCTTAGCTCTACCCATATTGCCTCAGTGCTCGAATCCTCCATCGTGCCCTCCTTAATCATAGCTGGGATATCATCTCTGATCAGTAATCCAACTCCTCCACCCCTTTTACCTCCCTCTCTATCCCTCCTGAAGCATCTGTACCCTGGGATATTTAGTTGCCAGTCTTGCCTTTCCCTCAACCAAGTCTCAGTAATACCAATATCATATTCCCAGGTACTAATCCAAGCCCTAAATTCATCTGCCTTACCTGCTACACTTCTCGCATTGAAACAAATGCACCTCAGACCACCTGTCCCTTTGCGTTCATCATCTCTTCCCTATCTACTCTTCCCCTTAGTCACATTGAGTTTATTATCTAGTACCTTACTGGCTTTAGTTTCTGCCTCTTTACTGACGTCTAACTTCCTAATCTGGTTCCCATCCCCCTGCCGCATTAGTTTAAAACCTCCCCAACAGTGTTAGCAAAAGCACCCCCGAGGGCATTAGTTCCAGTCCTGCCCAAGTGTAGACTATCCGATTTGTAATGGTCCCACCGCCCCCAGAACTGTTTCCAATGTCCCAAAAATCTGAACCCCTCCCTCCTGCACCATCTCTCAAGCCACGTATTCATTCTGACTATTCTTGAATTTCTACTCTGACTGTCTCGTGGCACTGGTAGCAATCCTGAGATTACTACCTTTGAGGTCCTACTTTTTAAACTTGTCTCCTAACTCCCTAAATTCTGATTGTCGGACCTCATCCCGTTTTTTTCCTATATCGTTGGTGCCTATATGCACCACGACAACTGGCTGTTCACCCTCCCCCTCCAGTATGTCCTGCAGCCGATCTGAGACATCCCTGACCCGTGCACCCGGGAGACAACATACCATTCGGGAGTCTCTTTTTCGACCACAGAAACGCCCGTCTACTCCCCTTACGATTGAATCCCCTATGACTATAGCCCTGCCAGTCTTTTTCCCGCCCTTCTGAGCAGCAGAGCCAGCCACGGTGCCATGAGCCTGGCTACTACTGCCTTCCCCTGATGAGTCATCTCCCCCAACAGTATCCAAAACAGTATACCTGTTTTGGAGGGAGATGACCGTAGAGGACACCTACACTGCCTTCCTGCTCTTTCTCTGCCTTTTGGTCACCCATTCCCTGTCTCCCTTACCAATCCTAATCTGCGATGTGACCAACTCACTGAACGTGCTATCCACAACCTCCTCAGCATCGCGGATGCTCCAAAGTGAGTCCATCCGCAGCTCCAGAGCCATCATGCGGTCTAACAGAAGCTGCAGCTGGACACATTTCCCGCACATGAAGGAGTCAGGAGCATCGGCCGCGTCCCTGAACTCCCACATTGAGCAAGAGGAGCATAACATGGGTCTGGGATCTCCTGCCATTTTTACACTCCCAACAGTAATTTTTAAAAAAAATTTTTAAATTTACTCCCCTTCTCAGCAAGCACTCACTCAGCAACCACTGCGCCCTGCATGACAACACCTCAGGGAAAAGAAAAACTACTTACCAGTCACAGCCAATCACTTACCTGCAGGCTGTGACGTCACAGTTCAACTTCTTTCTACTTCTACCTGCCCTCGAGTCTCCCTCTTGATCTTTACTCGGCTGGGATCCTTACAGTGATTGTCTTTTTTTTTTTGGTTAGAGGAGGAGGTAGGGAGGGAAACACTGAAGAAGTGTTTTGGGTTTAACTGTCACTTGACAACAGCTCCTCCACAAACCACCTTTTGGATGCAGTGACTGCAATGCACGGATGCAAATTTTCCCCACAACAGCCAATCAGCAGCTCCGCTCTACTGCCCTCCTAATGAGGAACAATCCGATCTGATAATACTCGAATAGAAAGAAGGTTAATTTTGGTTGGTTGAAAAGGGTGGATCGGAAACAAATATTGACAGGTAAAAGAGAAAATAGGCACCAAGTGGCCTTCAAAGAGGAGATATAGTTCAGGGACAAATTACTCACCTTCCTCAAAGGCAGCGAGGAAGTGCACCCAAGCTAGGACTCTCATAATAGAAAAATAAAATGACTTTAATGCGAAACGGAAAGAACTTTGATAGTCAAGCTGAAAAAAAGAGTCCAGAGGGGAACAGAAAAAGGAAATAAGTGAGGCAAAGAGAATATGAGACAAAATATGAGCATGATAAAGGCTTTTACAAACATAAAACAGGGTAATCAAAAGGAAAGATGAGCCAATCAAGGACCAGAAACTGCAGATGGAAAAGCAACTAAATGTATCTATTTTTATCAAAGAAGGTGCTGCCAATGTTACATATCAAGGGTCTGGGTAGAATAATAGATAGGGGTAGTGAAACAATTGGTAGTGCTCAAGGTAGAGATGTTACTGTGTTACTGTTGGATAATAGAATGGTGATAAACAACTGGAGAGCTGCAAATGTTGCATCCCTGTTGGAAAAAGGACGAGGAATAAAAATGGTCAGCCAGCAGTGGAGTGATTACAATAATTAGAGATAAAAAATGAACTATCAATTAGAAGAACGTGGTTTGTAAATGACAACCAATAAAGATTTGTTAACGGCAAGGTGTGTTTGACGAACCTGATTGAGTTATTCGGTCAAGTGATGGCGATGGCTTGAAGATTATGGAGGAGTTCATATTGCATAAATAGACTTTCAAAAAGCATTTAATAAATAATACTATTGTTCATTAAACTGAGGATCACAATATTAAAGGGACAGTGGCAGCATAGGTAAAAAAATTGTCTGAGACCCCAAAAGCAGGCTGGAGTGGAGGATACAGTGGTGACTCCCACATGTCCACATTTAAACAGTGCTCTGAATAGAGGGCATCATCTCAAAATTGAGGAAAACAGTTACAGACGTCAGGACGACATAGACAAGCAGATGAAATGGACAAACAAAGATGAAATTTAATGCAGAGAGCTGGGACAAGATTCTCCGACCCCCCGCTGGGTCGGAGAATCGCCGGGGGCTGGCGTGAATCCCGCCCCCGCCGGTTGCCGAATTCTCCGGCACCGGATATTCGGCAGAGGCAGGAATCGCGCCGCGCCAGTTGGCGGGCCCCCCCCCCCCCCCCCCGGCGTTTCTCCGGCCCGGATGGGCCGAAGTCCCGCCGCTAAAATGCCTGTCCCGCCAGCGTAGATTAAACCACCTACCTTACCGGCGGGTCAAGGCGGCGCGGGGGGGCTCTGGGGTCCTGGGGGGGGGGGGGGGGGCGCGGGGCGATCTGGCCCCGGGGGGTGCCCCCACGGTGGACTGGCCCGCGGTCAGGGCCCACCGATCCGCGGGCGGGCCTGTGCCGTGGAGGCACTCTTTCCCTTCCACCTTCGCCACGGTCTCCACCATGGCGGAGGCGGAAGAGACTCCCTCCACTGCGCGTGCGCAGGAATGCAGTCAGCGGCCGCTAACCCTCCCGCGCATGCGCTGCCCGGAGATGTCTTTTCCGCGCCAGCTGGCGGGGCACCAAATGCCTTTTCCGCCAGCTGGCGGGGCGGAAATTCATCCGGGCTCGGCCCCCCAAGATGCGGAGCATTCTGCACCTTTGGGGCGGCGCGATGCCCGACTGATTTACGCCGTTTTGGGCGCCAGTCAGCGGACATCGTGCCGATACCGGAGAATTTCGCCCCTGGTTTCAGACGGAAAATGACAGGAGGCAATATAAACTAGGTTTTAAAGAGGGCCAGAAACAGGGAGTCCGAGGGATTCACTTACATACACCTTGAAGGTAATAGGAAAAGTTGATAAAGCTGTTCAAAAAACAGATTGGATACTTGGCTTTATGAATGGAGTCAGAGTATAAAGTGAAGTTAAAGCTTCATGAATCAATGGTTAGATCTCAGCCAGACTAGTGTCCAATTCTGGGCACAACACTTCAGAAACGTCATGGCAAAGATGATTTATCAGAACGGGACCAGAGTGGAGGGAATTCAGTTATACGGAGATGCGGGAGAAGCTGGGGTTGTTTTCCTCAGAGCAAAGAAACTTTTGGGATGATTTAGAAGTGCTCATAACTATATGGAGTCACATAGGGAAGACTGTGTTCACTAGAGAAATCTATATATATATTCAGCAATTTGCTGTGATCTGGAATACTTAAGGTTGAGGAAGGGGATGCAATAGCAACATTCAAAAGGGAAGTGGATATTTACTTTAAAAGGGAAATGGCAGATTAGTAGGACAAACTGATAGTTTTTTTAAAAAAGAACTAGCATAAGCACCAAATGGCTTCCCCCTTTCTTGTATGATTCAACATTAAGGTCAAATATTTTCAACATTGGAAAATTTACCACTGTCTCAGGAAATTCTCCAACTAGTCAAATAAAATGTGAAATACTCGATCTCAAATTAGGACTCCCTGATGGACTGGTTTTGTCAGGCTACAGCAGTATAGAAATATCCTTCTCCAGTATTCCATTCCAATTCTCTTCATGGTGCACATGGTGGTGCACTAAGGCATACTTTTGTCTGTTTCCATAACTAGTAATTCTTGGAACAGCTTATAGCTTGAGGGTCACCATTTGACATCAAGTGTGGCTTGACCAAAGTCTCTCCTGCTCTTACCGCCAGCCATTGGCATGTTTGGAAGGATTTACAGGTTGACACACTCAACCTGTTTGTCTGCATTGTGAACACACCTTCATTGACCATAAAGTCCTGGGGTGTGACTCGAACTTGGAGCTTCTGGCTTGGAGGCAGGGACTCTACCCTCTGCTCCAGAACACCTCCTCAGTTTTCTCCCATACACTCCATTTAAAATCATAGGCAGATTTTGGCATAAGAAACTAGTTAAATAAAATGAGTTACTGCATTCTAGTTTATGGAAGGCTTTTCTTAACAGCTGAATATAAGTAAGAAAAAAAAAACTTTCCTCACACTTAAGTGAGCCATTCCACAATGCCTCCTAAAACTACAATGATAAATCTGCTTCAAGGTCACACAGAGCTCTAGGATGGTTATTAATAAAAATGTAAAAGTAGATGTCCAAAGCTCCTCTTAAGTGCTGCACAATGTACTGTCGTTGAAGGCATTGCAAATTTTGACATTCAAAATATCATTGCAGATTGCATATTACAATAAAGTTAACATTTTGTATTTATGAAACATCAGAATTTTGTGAAGCATGGTCTTTTAATCACATCTACAAGTCCATGAGTTGGAGAAGTGCTATTTACATGGCTCACTTCAGAGTTTATTGGCAGCAGAAATGTACTGCAACATTACCACACAAGTCTATAAAATGGCTGAGAACTGCAAAGCAGACAGTCTATGATTACCTCTATTACTGCAAAAGCTGTAGGTGCAAAATAAAGTTGCAAGCTAGAAGGGACCTGGAAAAAATGGAATTTGGTCTCGAACATTATGGGCGGGATTCTCCCAGCCCCGCGCTGGGGAATCCCCGCAACGGCGCCCGACGCCGGCACGGTTAGCGCGACGCCAGTCGCGGGCCGCTATACGCGGCTGGGCCGCTGATTCTCCAGGCCGGATGGGCCAAGTGGCCGCTCTAAAACGGAAGAGTCCCACCGGCGCCGTCCACACCTGGTTGCAGCCGGCGGGAACTCTTGCGCGCAGGGTCGGGGGGGGGGTCTCCGATGGGGACTGTCCCATGATCGGGGCCCACCGATCGGCGGGTCGGCCTCTCGCTTCCCGGGCCTAATTTCTTACAAGCCTGCCCCTGAACTCCCGCACCATGTTGCGTCGGGACCGGCGTGTTGAGGGAGGCCAACGCGCATGCGCGGGTTGGTGCCGACGCCACTGCGCATGTCCTCGTTGAAGCCGGCGCCACTGTGCATGCACGCATCCCGCGGTGCACAGTTCGCGCCGGGATGGGAGGCTGGAGCGGCATGAACCGCTCCAACGCCGTGCTGGCCCCCTGTAGGGGCTAGAATCGGTACTCCCAGCGGCCCGTTCACGGCATTTCCGTCGCTGTGGACACTCTGCCGCCGAATGGGAGAATCCCGCCCAAGGAATGGGAAACAGGAAATGATTGGAATAAAAACTAGATAGATTCCCTCAAGTAACAAAGGAGATACAGCAAAAACTAGCTGTTATATCTCTGAGTCTGCCACAAAGAGAAAAGGTATGGAGGTTGGATGGATGGATTTGTTTATTGTCACAAATGCCATACAGTGAAAAGTATTTTTCTCTGTGCAGCTCAATCAGATAGTAAATTTTAAGAAATTAGCACGGTTATAGCAGATGTAAGAAGAGAATTTGTGTGAGAGAGCTCGCAGAGAGAATCGCCACGCTCCGGCGCCATCTTGTTTTTCAATGAGATGCCACTCTCTTGGATTCTTCCAAACACGATGAGAGGTTTTATCAGGAGATGTGAGAAAGAAGTGAAGCCCGCATAAATGCTGTCTGCTGACCTCATTACAGATCTCTCTTCTTCGGCAGTCCCTGAGCATCGATGCGGACCTGCTGCCACTCCAGGGAGGTGGGTGCTGCGGTGGCCGAATAGTCCAATTCTGGATCCGCAGACCCTGCCACAGGTTTGGCAGGTGGTGTTTGGTGAGGTGGGTGGGACGCTCTGGATTCTGCGCTCTCTTTCCGCTGTTTCCACTTGGTCTCCACCTGCTCCACCCTACGTCGCTCGAGATGATTGGCACCTTGGCGGATGCTTCTTCACCAGTTTGTGCGTTCTAAGGCAATCGATTCCCACATATCAATGGGGATATTGCATTTATTTAGGAAGTCTTTCAGAGTGTCCTTGTAGCGTTTCCTCTGCCCTCCTAGTGATCATTTGCCATTGTGGAGCTCGGAGTAGAGCATTTGTTTTGTGAGTCTTGTGTCGGGCATGAGGGCAACGAGGCCCGCCCATCACAGCTGATCAAGCGTGGCCAGTACCTCGATACTGGGGATATTGGCCTGGGCGAGGAGGCTCAAGTTGGTACGCCAATCCCACTAGTGGATTTGCAGGATTTTGCGGAGGCAATGTTGGTGATATCTCTCCAGAGATTTGAGTTCTCTGCTGGACACGGTTCATGTTTCTGATGCATACAGGAGAGCGAGGCTCACGGCTGCTCTATCGACCGTGAGATTGGTGCTAGATTTAGAGGTCACTGTCTTCGAACACTCTGTAGCTCAGGCGTCCGAAGACTGCGCTGGTGCATTGCAGTCGATGCTGGATTTCATCGTCAATGTCTGCTCGCACCGAGAGGCTCCTGAGGTATGAGAAATTATCCACACTGCCCAGGGGCTCACTCATAGTCCGAGGGGGGGGGGGGGGGGGGTGCAGTTTTCTGTGACAGGAGACGGCTGGTAGAGAACCTTTGTTTTCTGGATATTTAGTTTGAGGCCCATTCTCTCATATGCCTTGTCGAATGCGTCAATGATGGTTTATAGCTCGGCCTCTGACTGTGTGCATATACAGGCATCGTCTCTGTACTGCAGCTCAATGACAGAGGTTGGCGTGGTCTTGGTTCTGGCCTAGAGGCATCAGAGATTCAACAGTTTCCCGTTTGTCCGGTAGGTTAGCTCCACTACAGCAGGGAGCTTCAAGGTAACAAGGTGAAGTATGGAGTGTTACTGCAAGGAAGATGGAGAAGAGCAAAGGTGCAATAACACAGCCATGTTTGACCCCAGTTTGGACACATATTGGGGCTGTGGTGATTCTGTTGGTGAGGATCATGGCTTGCATATCATTGCAGAGCAAGCAGAGAATAGTGACGCATTTCTGTGGAGAGCTGAATTTGATGAGGATTATCCACAATCCCTCGTGGTTGTCAGAATTGAAGGCCTTTGCGAGATCGAAGAAGGCTATGTACAGAGGTTGATGCTGCACCCCGCACTTTTTCTGCATTTGTCGCAAGCTGAAGATCATGTCTATTGAGCCTCTTGATGGGCAGAAGCCGCACTGAGACTCAGGGAGGAGCTCTTCAGCCACTGGGAGGAGCCGTTTGAGGAGTAGTCTCGCGATGACCTTTCCCGTGGCAGAGAGTTGGGAAATCCCTGTAATTTCCAGTCGGACTTGTCTCCTTTCTTGACGACGGTCACAATGAAGGCATGTCCGAGATAATCCGGCATGCTCTTTTCCTTCCAGACATGGGTGATGAGGTTGTGGATTCTTGTCCAGAGTGCATCTCGGCTAGATTTTAATAATTCCGCGGGGATTTCATCTGCGCCAGAGGCCTTGTTGTTTTTCAGCCGCCAGGTGGCCTTTTTGACCGCACAGTGATCTGGGATGGTGCTGCGATGGTGGGTTGTGAGCCTGGAGGAAATTTCAGAGATAGGGATGAATGCGGCTATGGAGGGATTTGAAAACAAGAATGAGAAGACATTGTTTGTCCAGGAGCCAATGTAGGTGAGTAAGCACAGGAGCGATAGTTGTTGAGTTAAGCCTTGGGCAGCAGCGCTTTGGATGATCATCAGATTGGACCAGTATTCTTACTTTCCCGAATTACAGTTTATTCATTCTGGGAGACAGGCCAGATTAAATGACAAAAGGGATCATGGCGCAAGGTGAAAGGTGATGGTAATAAGATTAAGAAATTAAGTAAGTGCTTTGCACAGAACGTATGGCAGTGAGAGTGAAAGGAAAACAATGTGGGACAATAAACACGCTTCAGTATAAGTGTTATTACTGGGGCGGGGAGGGAAAAATCAATAGAATTCAAAGGAGAAAAGGCTGCAGGCCAAAGATTATGAAGACACAGAAGAAACAAAAGAAGCTCTAAACACAATCAAATCATCCTCGGAACTAATGCATAAGGATGTCTAAAGACCTCTGTAACAGTTCTGTTCAAGAAAGGATAGAAGGGGGATAAATGGAATAATTGCTGCCCGTTCAAACTGGGCTCTTGAGATCATTCCGATGAGGCAGAAATTAATATTCTCTTAAAAGCAGGAGATAATGAAGGACAGCCGGTATGAATTTAGAAAGAATAAATCGTGTATGATAATTTTAATTCATTTTTGGGAGGAAATGTCAATACATAGATAAAGGGAATGGGATGGGTGTGGGATATATTAATTTGCAAAAGGCATCTTACAAGGTGCCACATAGTATTAAGTGTACATATATAGAAAGTTGGCTCAAAGACAGAAAATGGTTCTTACTGGACATTTTTCAGCTAAAGGCATGTAAGCAGAAATCGCTGGGCCAAACATCAATGTTGGCACAAGTGCTTGTTTCAGCTGGACTTGGGTATGGGGAAGTTTGGGGTGGGGGGCATCATTATTTGCATACACCAAAAATAGTGAAGTTAACTGTGTGAATGGTTAACACTGCTACCACCTCACAGCGCCAGAGACCCAGGTTCAATTCTCACCTTGGGTCACTGTCTGTGCGGAGTCTGCATGTTCTCCCCGTGTCTAGGTGCTCCAGGCTCCTGCCACAGTCCAAAGATGTACAGGTTAGGTGGATTGGTCATGATCAATGCACTGGGTTTCGGGGATAAGGTGGGGTTGGGGCTAGGTTGAGTGTTCTTTCGGAGGGGTGGTACAGACTTGATGGGCAGAATGGCCTCCTTCTGCACTGTAGGGATTATATGGAATTGTATGCAGCTTGGGATCACGTAGATTAAAAGAATATGGAATTCAATGTGCTGAAACATGGGGGTCATACATTTTTAGAGAAAAAAACGAACAAAAACGAAACCCACACTAAATAGGAAGACTTTCAAGGGAGCAGAGGGCCAGTGAGAAAGACATGCACATTTAGGGGTTCAAAGGATAAGTTGATAAAAAGGGTGCTAAATTTCATAAGCAAGGACATAAAGTACTAAGGCACGGAGATAATACTAAACCTAATACAAATCATTGACTAGGTCATAGTTAAGAATATTTGTCCAGTTCTGACTGCCCCATATTATAACAGATTTAAGATTAGAGGGTACCGAAGAAATAAATTCATTAAAAATAGAGAGCTTTAGTTATGAGGGAAGAATAGAGAAAGTTGGGTGTTTCACTAGAACAGAGGGCAAGAGGATATTTGACTGGGTTCCGTGAGGTAAATGCGGGAAAGCTATTTCCATCGGTTGGTGAATCAGTGACTCGAGGATATAAATTTAAGCTCATCACCAAAATGGGAAAGGAGATTACAAATATGGTACACAAGAATGACTGACCAGAACAGAGCTGTAAGGTTGTGCAATTCACTTCCAGGGTTAGTGGAAATAAACAATGCCAATATTTATGATGAGATTGGATAAATGGATGTGGAAAAGGATTTGAAGGGATAGGGAAAGAGGGTGGGTAAATATGACAGAGCTATTTGCCTCAATGTTCCCGCTAAGTTGCATGGGTACCTGGCCACACAACAATCAGAATGTTCTGCTTTAGAAACAAACAGGTCTCGCAGGAAGCAATGTTCTCTTTGAAGATGTGCACGCATGGGGCCATGCATCAACGTTAAAGGGGGCCACACAGTGCACCTAGCTGATCATGTATAGTGAACAGAAGTTAAAGAAAACATTGATCTACTTGAATATAGAGTAAACACCAGCATGAACTGATGGTGCTGAATAGCTTGTGCTGTAACTATCATCTATTTTTATGGTTATGGTGGCAGTAAAATCATCAGTTTTGAAAAAGGAACTGGATAAATATTTGTAAATCAAAAATATATATGAAAAGATAGGAGGAAAAAGCAGACACTTTGACCAAGTGTATAGCTCTGACAGAGAACGGATAGAGGCATGATGGGTGAGATAAATCTCCTTCAATGCTAAATACCGCAATGCTAATATAATTTTCGTACATTTATTTGGTATAAAAAGACACTGTTTAAATCAAACACTAGAAATTAATGGCAGTAGATACATTTATATAAGCAGAACCAAAGTATATTTTGGTATATTTACAGAATGTCAGATAAACAATCAGGGAAACAATGTAACAAATGTTAGTGAATGTTATGGGGTATGTCAGAAACTTTCATTAAGGCATGGAAAAATATTGATGTATTAAAGTGAGGGAAGCACAATATTCCAGTATTGGAGTGGCAACGGGACACACCAGAGTGTTAAATAGAGAAGGATAAAAATACCGTTGATCGATCCTCAGTTGACATTCAGAAAGGCCAAAAGTGCAGTGGAGGTTGTTCTTCTTTTTGGTTGGCATGAAGCCACTGTGGTTAGCACTGCTGCCTCATAGCGGCACGAACCCAGGTTCAATTCTGGGTTTGGGTGACTGTGTGGAGTTTGCACTTTCTTAGTGTCTGTGAGGCTTTCTTCCCTCAGTGCAAAGATATGCAGGTTAGTTGAGGTTATCGGGATAGGGCGGGGGATTGGGCCTAGGTTGGTTGCTCTTTCAGAGGGCCGATGCAGACTCGATGGGCCGAATGGCTTCCTTCTGCACTGTAGGATTTCTATCCTATGGTCAAAGCAGAGTAGAGAGAACTTTATACTCTGCATCTGGCCCATATTACGTTTGATGCAGCAGTGCTTCAGCTCAAAATAGACAGAAAAGAGATGTTCCATTCCTCATCAATAAGAGTCGAGAGAGAAGCTGAGATTCTTCTCCTTGGAACAGAGAAGGTGAGAGCAACAATTGACAGAACCATGCAAAATTACGAGGAGGTCTGATAGAATTAAAATGCAGGCAGAAACAGAAAACAGTTTTAAACTGTTTGGCAAAGGAACTGTGGGAGGGCGGTGAGAATTTGGTTTTCTGAAATGCACTGAATAAAAACCACAGTGAAAGGAGATTCAACAGTAACTTTCAAAGGAGAAATGGATAATCAGGCAGTGGGCCAAACGATTCTATGAAGTTCTCTCGTCTTTGCCAACTTAAAAATGCAGCAAAAGCATTCAAAACTTTTTTAAAAACTGAAACTTTCAAAGACTGAAACAATTCAGGATTCTCACTTAGCATTACGAAACTAAAAAAAAAAAAACACCTCTTACCCAAATTTCCTTTTTGCACATGACCTAGCACATACAATCCACTCTTTTTTAGGTCGTTTGTGAAACTTATCAGTTGAGTACTCGTTCTAGGATTGGCAACCATCAGCAGAATTTGTGGGCGCCAGAACTTGACATGATCTTTGCGAACATCTAGCATCAGAAGGTACTTTCTAACCTGCAAACACAAGTATTTATACAGGATTTTGAAGTAAAATGATCAATTTAATTACTGCAGGAATCTATTTACAGCATACACTAGTAGCTAGGATTTTTAAAAAATCTGTCTGGAATGAAATGTTAAATAAAAGGCAGTTATTTACTGGGTGTCCTCTTGGTATCTCTTGTATTTGGGGTAAAAATTTCAAAATGTAGATACCACTGGGATGGATAACCCATCCAAAAGATCCATCATGCTGAGCTCACCGCCAAGGGCTGTGATCTATAAACATCCTGATAAAAAGTGTTTCAAATGCCACATTGACCCGAGACGGGGCCTAAAACAAGCTGCCACTCGAGTCCTGGCAGTACAATCACCAGGAAGCTGCCTGTCATCTCAGCTGGTGAGCTAAAAGGTGACTGGCCTTCTCTCAGTGCTCATAATATACACCCCTCGAACAACAAAGTTGCTCCACCTTCTTATCCATTGATAATAATTAAAATTGTGTCTTCAGCTTTTTCTTTTCGCCAGCAACTCTGGGGTTGCGGGAGGCGAGTACTGATGGTCCACCTCAAGGATGGAGTCCACCAGCCTTTAACGCTTCACCCTCGCAGTCTTTTCCCATGTCTACTTTGTAGGAAGTGACCTCCCCCACGGTAACCACCTTAAGGGCTTCCCACAATGTAGAAGGTGAGATAGAGACACTGTTATTAAATTTAGTATATTCCCCAATGCTGGTGGATATGTGTTCACAACATCTCTTGTCCGCTAATAATGCCGTATCCAACATCTATGGCGGACGCTGGGAGGGACGTGACTCTAGTGCCAAATCAACAAAATGTGCAGCATGGTCCGAAATCGCAATCGTTAAGTAACCTGCCCCCTCCACCTAAGGGAGGCAGGGCCAACCACAAAACAGTTGATACACTAGTATATCTGGTGGACATGGGAGAAAACAGAAAAATCTTTATCAGCCGGGTGCAAAATGCACCATGGATCTGCCCCCTGCCTCTTGCTCCATGAAAACCAACAACGCCTTTGCATCCCTGATGTAGTTAGAGGTTTGGGCCTGGACCAATCCATCCTGGGGCCCAGGACACAGTTTAAGTCACCCACCAAAAAAATAAGCCAATGTGAATCCAAATCAGGGAGGGAAACCAGAAGCATGTTGATGAAGCCTCTATTATTCCAGTTTGGAATATAGACATTAACCAGACATTAATGAGGTGCCCGCCAAAGACTCACAGATAATAACATGTCTAGCATTGGTGTCAGCCAAGACTTTAATGGCAAACAATTTAACCCTATTATTGATTAAAATTGCCACAACCCAGGTCTTACCATCAAAGACCAAATGAAAGACTTGTCCCACCACCCCTTCTGCAAACTAGTCTGGTCTCTGACCCGCAAATAAGAGTCTCTTACAGAAACACCACATCGGCATTTAAACTTTTAAGGTGAGCAAATACCCTCGACCTTTTCACTGGGTCATGAAACCCTCTGGCATTCCAGGTGACCAAAAAGAATTGAGGGTGTCCCACCCACCCGGGTGCCCCACCCACCCACCCTCCCCACCTCAATCTGGAGTCAGTAATTTCGACCAACAAAGATTATCCTACAGTTACATAGAAAGTACAGACGCCAGGCCCACCTAACATAGCCACCACCAAACCCACTAACAAGATTAAACAAAATCAACAGTCATGGTCAGAAAGCAATTCCTGCCCCTCAACCCCCTCTTCCCTGCCCTCGGACACTACTACACTCAAATACAAAAACAGTAAGGCGAACATACACCAGCGAAACCTACTTCTAATAAACCTAACTCCAAACAGACCAAAAACGAGAATGAGCTGCAGTCAACCCCTCAGCATCGCTCCCGTTAGCTAACTCTTCAGCTAGCAGGAAGGCTCCCGCTCAGGGTGAAGAAAAATACTTACACCAAAAAGGCACAAATATAAAAAACCCTTAAACACAGTACTCCAACAGGGAGCTTTTCACAACAGTTAGAACTAATAGAGCAATAACCCATACAAAATTAAACCCGCAAACCAAGTCCAGCTTACAAACCATGCAACCCAAACAACAGAGTAATGCAAACATGAGCAAGGAGCCCCAACAATTCCACAAATCAACATATCCAACCCCAAGATCCAAAATTCTCAAAAACCTCAATCAATCCGCACCCAGCCCTTGCTTCTTTTCAAAGGAATCCGCCTCCTCTGGCTGATCAAAAAAGATATTTCCCCTCATAAGTCACCTGGCCCCTACTGGTACCTCAAGAAAGCAAGTTCGCATTGAACTTTTTGGAATACCCTAGCGAGAGCCACCTCATGCATGTCCTCCCCCTACATAACGCCACCTGAAGTCCCAAGATGACTGTTATCGGTGCAGGGGAAACCATACCAGTTTCGGCCGTCCACAAAGAACTGGACACAATGGGACCCAGTTCTCTCCAAAGTGAAATGAGTGACCTTAACCGGGTTACACCACCATAAATCTGAACAATTAAGACCATATCTTACTTGCAACGATTAACTCAGTTGTGGAAAATGAGTTCATACTCTGGGGTTCCAGAGTGGTAGTGCCACCCCCTGCCCAAGAGCTCTTGTTGCAAAGATTACATAGTGCCAACGCGGGCCAGACAAAAACAAGAAAGCTTGTAGCTACATCTGGTGGGCGGACCTAGACAGGGACATTGAAAACAGGGTGCGCCAATATGTGGTACATACGGGGTACATGTGGACTTCACTGGTCCTTTTACAGCTAAGATGTTCCTCATTTTGCCGGACACCCATTCAAAGTGGTTGGAGGTTGAAGAGATGGGAATGATGACCTTGACGGTCACAGTAGAGGCCGTGCAGCGAGTGTTTGCTACACATGGCCTGCCTCAAGTAATAGTGTAGGACAATGGCACTCCCTTCACTGGTGAGGACTTACAGCATTTTGACATTCGCCATACCAGAATAGCCCCCATCACCCTGCTTCAAATGGATTAGCAGAGAGAGCTATGCAAACAATCAAGGGTTTGAGGATAAGGTGGGAAAGTGGAATTGAGGACCATCATATCATTGAGTTGCCGAGCAGACTCGGTGGGCCAAAAGGCCTACTTCCGCTCCCATGTCTTAAGTTCTTAAAGTTGCAGTGTGCCACTGGGAATCCTGCAGCAAGTAACTCACCTCTTGACTCCTCAAAGCCTATACACCTTCTTACAAGGCCAGGTCAGGATGAGTACCACTCCAACAACACTCAAGAAACTCAACATTATCCAGGACAAAGCAGCCCACTTGATTGGTACTTCATCCGCAAACATTCATACCCTCCCCCATACACATTGGCAGCAACATGCACCATCTACAAGATGCACTGCAGGAACTGAAGGCTCCTTAGACAGCAGCTTCAAACCGATGACCACCACCATCTAGAAGAACGAGGGCAGCATACATATGGGAACACCACCATGAAATAACGCGCCAAGCCACTCACCATCCTGACTTAGAAATACATCCCTGTTCTTTCATGGTAACTGGGTCAAAATTCTGGAATGCTCTCCCTATCAGCACTACAGGCGTACCTATACAACATGGACTGTAGCGGTTCAGGGAGGAAGCTCACCACCACATTCTCAAGAGCAATTAGGGATGGACAATAAATGCTGGCCTAACCAGTGAAGCCCACCTGCCATGAATGAATAGAAAGAAAATAGTAATTCGAACCTCACAAATTAGTATTTCACTGAATGTTGCCACTGACTGGTGAGGAACATTACTTTCATGCAGCTGATTGGAACACTGCCAAGTATAGTTGTTGCCGCACATGGATTCCTAAAATCAATAACATAAGCCCTTTCAAATGCTACATTTAACTTTTGTGTGTCTCTACAAATCCTACTGTTAATTTCGCAACTGGAGGATACATGACAGCAGCTAGAAAGATTACCATACTGAAATCCACTCTGTTCCCCAAGTGGCCAAGCAAGAACGTATTCCACTTCTCATCAGTAACTAAAAAGTTTGGTTAAATAATTTTCACTTCAACAGAAAATATTCTTGCTGTAAAAAAAGTGTTAATATTTGCACGATACTTCACGTGCAATGTAATCATGCAAAGATTTTAGTGTCCAGCAACAGACCTCATGGGCATTTAAAATATGGTTGTATATTAGACTGGCAGAGGTAGCAGATAGAAGGGGTGGGCTTTAATGGGCCAAATGGTCTCATCATGAATCTGCTTTCACTTCTCTACGTCAGAGGTGGCTTACATGTGGGTCATGTGCTTTCAAATTAAAACAGAACTGGCGCTGTTCTGATCAACTGCAAAGTAATGTTGGCACCCAAATAAAAGCGGAGTATGCAGTTAGTCTCTTATGCCTAATAATTAGATTGAATAAGGGTATGGACAAAACAGACTGGCAAAGCCATTATTCACAGAATACTACAATGCAGAAGGGGCCCTTCGACCCATCAAGTCTGCACCGATGCATGAAAGGCCTTGACCTGCCCACCTAATCCCACTTGCCAGCACTTGGCCCATAGCCTTGAATGTTATACCATGCCAAGACTGTGCAAGGAGCAAGAGTGGGAACTTGGTGCTTGAACTAGCATGAACGCATGTGTTTGTGCACTTTGTGCAATACAAAATGTGTTTAATTTGCAGATTAAAAAGTTTCCAACAGGTGACCATGTGTTTTGCAGTTAGAGCCATGAACAGTGGATTTTACCATATTTACTGTTGCTCTGATGATGGCTTGTTAATTCATGTATTAATCAGATGGCCAAACATTGCAGATTCGGGAAATCTGTAGTAAAAAATAAAATGCTGAAAATACCCAGGAGGTCAGGCAGCATCTTTGGAGAGAGAAACAGAGTTGACACTTCAGGTAGATGGCCTTTCATCAGAGCTATTAAATAGATGGCGAGAAAACACAATTAACACCCTCTCCGAACAGTTTCCTAATGTTGTACAGTACCTGGTGGAAGATTAGAGCTTGGCTGATGTAACCCCAGCTGCTGGAAGGCGATACGTAGTGAAGGACTAGCAGCAGTATCAGCATGAATGCAATGCTGCACGATGCATATATCGGGCTAATCAGAAACATCATGATCCCACAGCCAATGATCCCCAATACACAGGTATGCCAGGTGAAGTAACGAAAGGTTGGCCTAAGAATAGGAAAAATACATTTGAAAAATAAAATGCAAGCTGTAGATCACCCTTTGTATTGTGATTCACACGTTAAATACACATGGAATAAGGGGCTGGACAATGATCTAGGGATTGGAGCATGAATGAGCTGCACCATGGTGTGGGGGAGCATGTCACGTACTCCATCGTCCACATACAAATCATGGATTGATACCATTATGAAACAGTGTGGAGCTCAAATACTTCATCATGGGAATGAAGAAAAGTCCTCCTGGACTGTTAAGTTTCTCACACATTAATACATTAGCTGCAGGCAAGTTGCCGTTCTGGTTGCAAATTGTGCGTATTATAGGTGGGAAATATCAGAGGCAGGTCTCACTTGATTTTTTAATGTAGCAACCACTTTTAATCCCAGCAACCTTTTGTTTTGAAAGCAAATGGTTTACTCTGTTTTAATAGAGAATGGTAATTGATTTACATTTCAAATGCAATTGCAAGATATCTAGTCCTTTATTTCAAAGTTATTTGCAAGATATCTAGTCCTTTATTTCAAAGTCACTTCATTTGAATTATCTATTAATGTGAATTCCTTTCAGCACATAAAGCCTCCAGTGGTGTTTGATTTAAATTGCTTAATTCGAATGGCTGGATAATTTTGGAATTATCCAGTCTTTGAATTAACAAGAGCATTTGTACAAAAATACATAACAGCAGAACTGAAAATCTTGAAATTGGAAAAGCTACAGAGGTGTTTAAGAATCAGTACGGTTGAAATTGTGACCTATACAGCCCTTATTATTTCTGTTAGCAAATGCTAACGTTTTTTAAACAAGTACTATTTTAAATAAATGTGCAATGCCAATCTCTACAATTAAATAGTTTAGTCTGATATTTGAGGCTTCATGCTAGAATTATATATCCCAAAGCTACAAATTTACAACAATATTAAGGTATGAACAAATATATCCCCAAGACAAACTCAATTCAAATTCACAAGTGAAGGTTGACAACTGTGTGTTACAAGTGGGAAAAAAAAGAAAATCGCTTATTGTCACAAGTAGGCTTCAAAATGAAGTTACTGTGAGAAGCCCCTAGTCAACACATTCCGGCAGCTGTTCGGGGAGGCTGTTACGGGAATTGTTCAGTGCTGCTGGCCTGCTTTAAAAGCCAGCGATTTAGCCGTGCTAAACCAGTAAGTAGCTCATACATTTGTCTTTCAGAATGTAATGTGGCAAAGGAATTTCAGCTTGAAGTCAAATCATTGCACAGATAGTCAATAAAACCAAAAAGAATCGAGATTCGGCAGGAAGAATTCAGCACAATAATAAGAATGAATAACGAGCAAAAGCGGAGGCTTGTTGTTCATCGATTAGACAGAAAATGCACATTTAGTATATCGTGGGGGGAAAAAAAAGAGCCAACAAAATAAAAGCTTGACATCTGGAGCCATGATAAATTATTTCAAAATCTATTCATCAACACGACTTACAAAGAAAGCCTTCAGCATGGAAAAGCATCCCAAGGTTTTTTGCAAAGGTTTATGGAAAAAGGGTGTGATTTGCTCATTCCATGATGTGGACAAATCTGCAGCACTGCTAAGTTCCGACTATTGTTTCTTAAGTGTAAGATATTAGAGGGGATTAAACATTTGGTCAAAGAGGTGGGCTTTAAGGAAGCTGTACAGGTGATGATATTTAAGGGAGAGAGCTCCAGTGATCAGAGCTGAAACTACTGTCGGCAATGGTATGCGTGGGTGAGATGCACAAAATGCAGGAGTCAAAGGAATGGAGAATTTGGTTGGGGAGCAGTTGCAGGTCTGGAGAAATAGTGAATGAATTCATGGACGGATCAGGACACAAATATGATAATTTTACATTAGAGGTGATAAGCAACTAGGAGCAAAGGAGGATGCGGCAGCTGGGGTCACAGATGGGCCCATGACTGAGTGGGCCCAGGACAGAGAAGCACAAAGGGTAGCCATGTTGTTGTTCAAATATGAGAGTGGGATGCCAACAGTATCGGTACTTCCCCAGGCTTCAAGACCCGGAGGTCAGAATGCCCGCCCATTGGGAGTGGGCTACTGTTGGTAATGGGCTACTGTTGGTAATGCAAACAAGAAGAGGCCATGGATTGCCTAGGGGCCCAGGCCGTAGGTGAATGAGTGAGTGAGGGTAGGATGGGTGTTGCAGGGAGGAAGCTGCAGGGGAGGAAGGCAGGGCAGAGGGTATTGGATGCAAGGACTGGGATTGGCATTCACTGGTCATCCCCTCCACCCGATGTTAGGTTCCTTGATCAACACAAAGTTTCTTTGAAACAGAGGGTGAAGTTTGCCTGGCAGCCTTCGCGAGGCACAGGAAAACCATGCCGCTGGCATGTAATCACTGCAGCACCATTAAACTCTGGAGCGTCCAGAGATAATTGGTGTCAATTCACTCAATAGTGAACTAATAGACATTCCACTGTGAGCAGGCCAGTTTCCCTCAAGAACTCATACCTGCCTTCAACTTAATCACAGGAGGTTTGGGCCACTGCCAGGAGATGCCGTGAGACCTCTCCCAAACCTAAGTGGGCCCAGCTGTCAGGTTTCCCACCATGACAGGCTGCATTAAATCCGGCCTGGAGAGTAGGCAGAAAGATCAGTCTAACATTGAAGTCTGAAAGCCAGATGGCTGTGATAGGATGATGGGCACTTCTCACCTGCATGGGACCAATTTGGAGCAGCTACCATCAGTGGCTTAGTTTGAAGTTGTGAAGAGGTTCATGGTTTGGAACATAGCAGTGGTAGGTTATTAGGCCTGTCAAGCATGCGCTGCCATTCAATTAGATGACAATCATCTACCTCAACAGCACTTTCCTGCGCTATCCCCATAAACCTAGATAACATTGGGATCCTGAAATATTTCTGTACACCGCTGGGGTAGAGAATTCCAAAAAATTCACCACCCTCCTCATCTTGGTCTTAAATGACCGACACCTTATTCTGCTCATTATTGTGAATTTGTCTTGTTGAGAGCTAGGTGAAAAGCTTCAATAGCATATCTCTCTGTGCAATAATTTGAGCAGTAGTTCAGTAACTTTGAATTTCCAGGAGTAGACTTCACTGAACTTTTCAGCTCACGAGAGTTCCAGTTATGTGTATTCGAAGCCATTTGATGGAGTTCACTTTGGCTCCTTATTATTGGTAGCTGCTGAAGGCAGTTGAACATTTTTCAGCTCACCCACGCCTGCCACAGGGCAATTATACTATCTATCGTGGTGGGATTTGAACCAAGGACCCCAGTGCATTGCTCCAGGTTTGTGGCACACCAGTTCACTGACCTATACCACTAAGCCACAGGAGGAAGTCTTGAAGGCAGTTGAATTTCAAGTTCCTGGTAGCTTTGTTAATTAGTATGTTTTCATCTGAACCCACGCTAACCTGCATGCATCCTAGCATCCTGAAGTGCAGTTATTCTCACAAAACTAAAACTCTTGAAGGTACAGTGAATCAACATTATTAGGGATTTAAACGCATCGATTTTGTATTCAATGCACAGAAACACTCCAACATGTTGATTAAATCACTGGTACAATGTTAAGAGGTTTACATCAATCAGATGATACATAAATATTACTCCGGTTATTGTTTCAGAGATCAAATTTTTATCCTTCCATTTGCAGATATTGTTACCCAAACAAATAAATAATAACCAAAGCAGATCGAAATGCCATCAGATAATTATATGTTTTGCAGATTAGATCTCAGGATAGTGACCCAAGTTCACATTTATGTTCCAATAGTACAGCCAGGTTACCCAAGAGCCTGTTGCAAAGTAGACCCTGGCATCATGAGCGTGTGTCAAATGACTTAGGCAGTTTGAGCAGAGTGCACTATGCTCATGACACCACTACAACGGCTGCAGCTCTGCACTGATATCACTGCCGGGAGCTGTGCTGGTGCTGATTCAGCACATTTTATGGGTTCAACAGGTCAGGAAGGCGTTAGGAAGACCCCATTACGAAAAAACATTTTAAAGAACCCAATTCATTTTTTTCCCCAATTAAGGGCAATTTAGCGTGGCCAATCCACCTACACTGCACATCTTTGGAGTGTGGGTATGAGACCCACGCAGACACGGGGAGAATGTGCAAACTCCACACATTCAGTGACCCGCGGCCGGGATCAAACCCGGGTCCTCGGCGCCATGAGGCAGCAGTGCTAACCACTGCGCCACCATGTCATCCCCCAAAAAAGGGATTTTTGTGTCCATCGGTCTTAAGCAGCCTGGTGGTTTCAGCTGTGGATGTTACCAGCGATGCAATAATGAGAACTCCGCTGTGAAAATATTCCGATGGATTTTGCTTTATAGCACAGTTGTACCAGAACTGTGGATAGCAGTAATACGCTTCAGGATTTATCAAGTTTTCAGCTGTGGAATTTATATAATGCGTTGAAAGTCAACAGATCAGAGTTTACTGGCAAATCAAGCCAATGCTATTCTGTACTTTGAACAAAAATGCGAACTAATCTTGAGTCAGTTTGACAGATAATGAAAAATAAAAATAACTACATTTTGTCACAGAAGTATCACCTAAATAACTCAAGCGATAAACCTAAAGTTTGTTAAAAAAAAATTGCCATTAATCAGTTTAAAATAAAAACATTTATTTTCATATTTCTATCCAGTCCTTATTTTTCCCCCCCAATATTCAGTGTTGTATTAAGAGCAGCCTTGAAATGCAATCTTGCTTGATGTCATTATCTTACATTCTACTTGCCATAATCAAAGCATCCAGCCGAGAAAATTGCAGTAAAACTGAAAGCTGAAAAAATCTCCAAGGTACTTTTCCACACAAAGCTGCGCTATCATTTATGGTACTTTTATAATAACCTTTATCGTGGCCAGTTCCTTAAAAGATGCTTAGTGTATTCGAACTGTGACAACTAACAGTTATTTGCAGATGATGTGTTCCTTGAAGATATTATCCTTACCTGGGTCAAAAACAATTATTTAGAAAGCCACTTAAAGTTGCTAGCTGTTCAGTTTTTATTTTTATAGGCTATGAAAGGTGCTGGGCTAAGGCGAAATAGGGTCACTCACCATTAAAGCATCATCAAAGTGTGACAGTTTTGGTGTCCAGGCTGCGCACGGGCGATAAGTGGAAAATTAAATTTATATATAATTTATGTGCACATTTAACAAACATATCTTCAACGCACTGATTTACTTCAAAAAGGTGGTAAATGTGTACATCGAATGCTGCATTTTTACACATCTGCAAAGTGGTACTGTTTGAATAGTTATGTCTGCTCAATTAAGATATATTCATGTGAATGGCTTCTTATTGTTTTCAGGAGCTTTGAAACCCTGTTTGGGTGAGCAATGCCCAGTTTTAACAACTCCCACATTGTTGAGTGGACAGCCATGATTTCTGCCAAGCCCGGTGGAAGAAAATACCATCTTCCTGGCCCACTTTGTCCTGGCTAAACCATAATTATCAGCACATCGCCTTGCTCATTAATAGCTCAGAAAAAGGGTAAGCAGCCTATACCTCAGGAAAGCCAAGATCGATGTATTTACACATTTACTATTTACGTAGGCCATTGTCCATGTAATGCAGCATCTCACAATCCTAGCTGGGATGACTTGATGCACCAGGCCCACAATTGGGCCTGCTTTTATATCTTGCTCATAACAAGCCCCAGGTGGTTGGCCTCTCCCCCCTATCGGAGGAGGAGCTCGTACTCCGAGACCCACGGGGAACTCAGTGATTATTTTCCCAGTGGTCCTCTTGGGGTTATGACATCCATCCCCCCACCTCGTCATCCTCGTGGGGGAATATGATCCCCCTTCCTCTCCCCAAATCCAAAAGTTCCCCATCAGTCAGAGCGGGTCTTCTGCATGCTTTCCCACAGCTGTGCATCCAATCCACCTGTGGTGGTTTGGGTCGGGTGGAGGGTAACGAGTCGCTGTTTGCTATTTTCTGCCAAGACTGCTGAAGAGGAATCGTCGGGACCTCTGTGCCAAACTCGCTGTTGTCTGCCGGCGCGGACACCTCCGCATCCATGTCAGAACCAGAGTCATCGTACTCTTACTGAGCTGGGTGTGGTAACCCAGATGGCTGGGCAGTCAACCGGAGGGGTGGCTCCAGCTGTGGCGGCAACGGTTGTACTGCTGATGGGATGTCTTGACAGGCGGGCTCACGCCTGGTCAAGTGGTCCAAAAGTTGTTGTTTTTTTTTTTTTAAACGGGTCCTTCCTTGGATCGGACCTTATAGGAGGCCGGGCCAGTCCGGTTCGGTACCAATTCAGGGAACCACAACGCATCACTGCCAAAACTCTGTACGCAAATGGTGTCCCTGGCACGAAACGCTCGCTCCGGTCCCCTCAAACCATGGTGTTTCTTCTGCGACTCCTGATGTCGCTCAACCTTGACACCAAGCTTGGGAAAATCAGACTCAGCCGAGTCCTGAGACGTTGACCATCAAAAGCTCTGCCAGTGCGATCCCTGTGGTCACATGCGGTGTTGTACGGTAATAGAATAGGAAGTGCTTCTTCAGACTGGACTGCAGGCCGCTAGTCCATTTGAGGAAGGATGATATAGCATGGTCCAGATGTGCTGATTGCCATTCTGCTGCATAAAGACAGCAAACTCCTCACTGGTGAAGGTGTGCCATTGGTTGTACCAGTGCTTCCGGAATCCCATGGATGCAATCCCCCGAGCTTCTCAATTGTGGCCCTGGACGTCGTGGAAGTCATCCTCCATACCTCCAGCTACTTGAGTGGGCATCCAAGATTACTAGGAACATGGACCCATGAATGGTTCCACAAAATCTGGGTGGAGGCGAATCCATGGGCGACCCGGCCATTCCCAAGCTTGGAGATGAGCCGCTGACGGAAGTTTCTTAAATTTCTGGCTCGCTGGGCAGCATATTGCAATTCTTTTGGATGTCTCCATTGATACCCGGCCACCAAATGTAGCTCCAGGCCAATATTTAATCTTCAACGCCCCCAGATGGCCAGCATGCAAGTCCAGGGCTTCCTGACTGCGTGGGGGAACAACCACTTGAGCACCCCACAATATCACGCCATTGTCCAAATTAAGCTCGGAGAACGTTTGAGCGAAGGGCCAAAGAGTCGATGGGAGGATTTCCTTTTTACTGCCATCAAGTAGCAGAAGGTGAAGCTTTACCAACAGCGTGGCCCATAGTGCCCGCGCACGCACCAGTCATTGGTAAGGTGTCCATAAAGGTCAACATCGCAATCAGCTCATCCGCCACAGGTGAGGACCCGGCACTCGCGGGCAAAGGCAGACAGTTAGGTGCATCCACATGCGCAATCTTGGTACCCGGTGATGTTGAGAAGTGTAAGCGGTAAGCAGGACCACCCAACACAGGACCCTTGTCGACCCAATCTGCAGGATGCTCTTCTCCTCCCGGAAGAGGCTGAGCAAAGTCTTGTGGTCAGTCACGATAACAAAATGTCGTCCATTCACATACTGTTGGAATTTCTGAATTCCGAAGATCACAGCCAGACCCTCCTTCTCGATCTGTGCGTAACGGCGTCTGTCAGGGCCCATGAGGCAAATGCAATGGGGCATTCCGTGCCACTCTTGGGTCAGCACTGCTCCGATGTCACAAGGGGAGCTTCACATTAAGATCGGGAGCCTAGTCGGGTCATGGTGTGTCAGGAATTGTTTTGAAGGTAGGCGTCTCTTCACGGCTGCCATGTTGAGAAGTGCCCCAGCACCACTCCTGGCTCTATCATAATAACACATGCAGTGGAGCCAATAGAGAGGCCAGGTTGGCAATAAACTTGCCATAATTAACTAGGCCCAAAAATGACCAGAGCTCAGTGTCGTTTCGCGGGGTGGGGGCCACCTTAACAATGCAAACTTTATCCTCGATTGAGTGCAGCCCATCACTGTCCACCTCGGTAACCGAGGTAAATCATTGTTTTGGCACGGAAAACACGCTTACTGCGCTTCAGTCTGGCGCCCATATGGGCAAAACGGTGGAGTAATTCCTGGAGGTTTGTCATATGTTCCTGTTCTGTAGAACCGACGATAAGAACTTCGTCCAAATAGACGGCCACTTTTGGCAGGCCCTGCAAGATGTTTTCCATCACACACTGAAATATCACGAAACCATCACCGGCACCACAGGTGCGGCGCATTTAGCAAACTGCACCGGTCATGTGACCCCCAAATCTTGCAGGCGTCGCAGTTCTATGTTCACTTTTGGAAACAGCGCCTAGGGGACAGGCCTCACCCTGAAGTACCATGGCTGAGCAGCAAGATCCACATAGATGTGGGCTCTGGCCCCTCATATCCTGCCCAGACCCTCCTGGAACACCGTTGGAATTTATTAAACAGATCATAAAGATTTCCAGATTGTATTCGGGAGACCTGTTGTCAATTGAATCTAAGGACTCTCAACTGGTCTTTTTCTCGCAAGTTGGGACCCGGGCGACCAAGGGAAGGTAGACCGACTGCTGTCCATACGTCACTGGCACAGTGGTCCCCACGATTTTTAATAGTTCTCCATATAGGTGGCCAACCTTGCCTTCGCATCCTGCAAGGTCAATGATCCCTGTACCAAGCAGTTGAAAACGTGCAGAGGTCTACAATGGAGATGACAGCCCAGTGTCCACTTCTATCGGCAATGGGTGTCCATTAACCCGTAAAGTAATCCGGATCGGCGCGAACCTCGGAGCTGAGGCACAGTTCAATTGCATCAAACAATCCTCGTCTTCTGGGGTGCCCACGTGCAAGGCCCTAGTCCGGGGCTACCTCAGCGGTGGCTGCAGACATCGTGCCCTGCACTGTACTAGGTGACCGTGACCCTTACGAGACCCTTCACCACAATGGTGGCACGGCAACTGGCTCTCACCATCATCCTCAGGCGAAGTATCCCACCAGGCTGCGGCAGCGCCTGAAAACCGCCACAAACCTGTCTTGGGGGCTGCTCTGTCAGAGGAATTCTGCCCAGGCCCCCACCATCCTGTGACCAATATGGAGACCGAAAGGGAAGATGGCCCAAACTACACACACCATAATCACCAGACCTGTACACCCTTCTCAGTGTGTTCGCGAGAAAGGAAAAGCTCAAAGGCCCGCTTTAAATCCAACGTAGTTTCAGCTAACAGCTTCCTCTGTGTGGCCAAACGATTGATATCAAGCCAGTCCTTCAACATCTCCAAGAGAGATGGCCCAAACTCGCAGTGCTCAGCCAAGTGCCGCAGAGGAGTTACAAAGTCCGTAACTGACACACCTAATGAGCATACCACCATAACTGACACACCTAGTGAGCATACCACCATAACTGACACACCTAGTGAGCATACCACCATAACTGACACACCTAGTGAGCATACCACCATAGCTGACACACCTGGTGAGCATACCACCATAGCTGACACACCTGGTGAGCATACCACCATAGCTGACACACCTAGTGAGCATACCACCATAGCTGACACACCTAGTGAGCATACCGCCATAGCTGACACACCTAGTGAGCATACCACCATAGTTGACACACCTAGTGAGCATACCACCATAACTGACACACCTAGTGAGCATATCACCATAACTGACACACCTAGTGAGCATACCACCATAGTTGACACACCTAGTGAGTATACCACCATAACTGACACACCTAATGAGTATACCACTATAACTGACACACCTAGTGAGCATACCACCATAACTGACACACCTAGTGAGCATACCACCATAACTGACACACCTAGCGAGCATACCACCATAACTGACACACGTAGCGAGCATACCACCATAACTGACACACCTAGTGAGTATACCACCATAACGGACACACCTCGTGAGCATACCACCATAACTGACACACCTAGTGAGCATACCACCATAACTGACACACCTAGTGAGCATACCACCATAACTGACACACCTAGCGAGCATACCACCATAACTGACACACCTAGCGAGCATACCACCATAACTGACACACCTAGTGAGCATACCACCATAGCTGACACACCTAGTGAGCATACCGCCATAGCTGACACACCTAGTGAGCATACCACCATAGTTGACACACCTAGTGAGCATACCACCATAACTGACACACCTAATGAGTATACCACTATAACTGACACACCTAGTGAGCATACCACCATAGTTGACACACCTAGTGAGTATACCACCATAACTGACACACCTAATGAGTATACCACTATAACTGACACACCTAGTGAGCATACCACCATAACTGACACACCTAGTGAGCATACCACCATAACTGACACACCTAGCGAGCATACCACCATAACTGACGCACCTAACGAGCATACCACCATAACTGACACACCTAGTGAGTATACCACCATAACGGACACACCTCGTGAGCATACCACCATAACTGACACACCTAGTGAGCATACCACCATAACTGACACACCTAGTGATGCACGATCAATTGCACAAAGAATAAAGTTGGGTACAACTGTGGCTTTATTACAGTCAGATGCGAGGCCTCCTGCTGCAGCTGGCGAAATGGCAGGGCACTGGAGGTCATGCATATTTATACAGTTTTCCCTGGGCAGAGCCAGCCGGCAGGAGCTACCGGCGAACCTGTAGTGCAGGTCCTACCTTACATCTCCTATTACAGTGGATCATCACATTCACCCCCTGTTAAAAATGAGTCCGGCGGGGGTGACGTGAAACTATATACAATTAGTGGAATTATGTACAGTGGTAGGGAAGGAAAAGTCCATGTTGACGGTCTGGAGTCCATCAAAGTTTCAGCCGGTCTGGTGCTTTGGTGCTTCATTGGGATCGGCGTAACGGTGGTGGTGGTGGAGGTGGCTCCGATGGCGGTGCTGATGCTGGCCAGTCATCGGGGAACTCCGGGAGCGTGCAGAAGTCCTCTTCGTCCTCTTGTGCGGAAAAGGGGAGGGGGGGGGGTTGGTCTGGTGGGGTCAATATTGGCGGCGACGTGGGAGGGGGGTGGGACGCATTGATGGGGGTGTGTGTTGGGGTGGAACCTGACGGTGCCAGGTCCCTGAGTGAAACCGTATCTTGGCGGCCGTCGGGGAACTCAATGTAGGCATATTGAGGGTTGCCGTGCAGCAGGTGAACCCTGTCCACCAAGGGGTCCGCCTTATGGAGTCGGACGTGCCTACGGAGAAGGATCGGTCCTGGAGCAGAGAGCCAAGTCAGGAGCGACACCCCGGATGTGGACTTCCTGGGGAAGGTAAAAACACGTTCATGGGGTGTGTTATTAGTGGCGATGCACAATAGTGACCGGATGGAGTGCCGAGCGTCAGGGAGGACCTCCTGCCAGCGTGAGTCTGGGAGGTTCCTGGACCGTAGGGCCAGCTGGACGGCCCTCCAAACAGTCCCATTCTCCCGTTCTACTTGCCCGTTTCCTCGGGGGTTGTAGCTGGTCGTCCTGCTGGAGGCTATACCCCTGCTGAGCAGGAACTGACGCAGCTCATCGCTCATGAATGAGGATCCCCTGTCACTGTGGATGTAGGTGGGGAAACCGAACAGAGCGAAGATGGTGCTGAGGGCCTTGATGACGGTGGCAGACGCCATATCGGGGCATGGAATGGCGAAGGGGAATTTGGAGTACTCATCGACCACACTGAGAATATATGTGTTACGGTCGGTGGAGGGGAGGGGCCCTTTGAAATCCACGCTGAGGCGTTCAAAGGGGTGGGAAGCCTTCACCAGGTGCGTACGGTCCGGCCGGTAGAAGTGTGGCTTGCACTCCGCACAGACCTGGCAGTCCCTGGTGACTGTCCTTACTTCCTCGACAAAGTAGGGCAGATTGAGAGCTTTGACCAGATGGTACAATTGAGTGACCCCCGGGTGACAAAGGCTGTCAGGTCGGGCCCGGAGTTGTCCACTTGTGCGCTGGCACATGTACCTCGGGAGAGGGCGTCTGGGGGCTCGTTGAGTTTACCGGGGCGATACAAGATCTCGGAATTATAGGTGGAGAGCTCGATTCTCCACCGCAAGATTTTATCATTTTTGATCTTGCCCCATCAGATATGCCTGGGAGGGGGTACGCGTCGAGCTGCGTGTACCAATGTTATTGAACATGAAGGCTACCGACCGTTGGTCTGTAAGGAAAGTGAATCTCTTACCGGCGAGGTAATGCCTCCAATGCCGCAAGCTTCAACGATAGCTTGAGCCTCCTTTTCGACGGATGAGTGTCGAATTTCAGAGGCATGAAGGGTGCGGGAAAAGAATGCCATGGGTCTGCCTGCCTGGTTTAGGGTGGCGGCAAGAGCGACGTCTTAAGCGTCGCTTTCTACTTGGAAAGGCAGTGACTCGTCCACTGCGCACATCCCGGCCTTGGCGATATCTGCTCTGATGCGGGCGAAAGCGTGTTGTGCCTCGGCCGCAAGGGGGAATTGGGTGGACTGAATGAGTGGGCGGGCCTTGTCCGCTAGTTTGGGACCGCTGAGCGTAGTAGGAAAAGAACCCCAGGTAGCGTTTGAGGGCCTTGGGGGAGTGGGGGAGGGGGAGCTCCATGAGGGAGCGCATGAGCTCGGGGTCAGGCCCGAGAAGACCATTTTGGACTACATAGCCGAGAATGGCTAACCGGGTCGTGCTGAACACACACTTCTCTTTGTTGTAGGTCAGGTTGAGAAGAGTGGCAGTGCGGAGGAATTTATCGAGGTTGGCATTGTGGTCCTGCTGGTCATGGCCGCAGATGGTAACATTATCTAAGTACGGAAAGGTGGCCTGCAAACCGTACTGGTCGACCATTCGGTCCATCTCTCTTTGGAAGACCGATACCCCATTTGTGACACCGAAAGGGACTCTAAGGAAGTGCTAGAGGCGACCGTCCGCCTCGAAGGCAGTGTATGGCCGGTTCGACTTCCGGATGGGGAGCTGGTGGTAGGCGGATTTCAGGTCAATGGTTGAGAAGACCCGGTACTGCGCAATCTGATTGACCATATCAGATATGCGTGGGAGGGGGTACGCAGCGAGCTGCGTGTACCGATTGATGGTCTGGCTGTAGTCCACGACCATCCTGTGTTTCTCCCCAGTTTTAACCACTACCACTTGGGCTCTCCAGGGGCTGTTGCTGGCCTCGATAATACCCTCCTTAAGCAGCCGCTGGACTTCGGACCTGAAGAACATCTTGTCCTGGGTGCTGTACCGTCTGCTCCTAGTGGCAACAGACTTGCAATCCGCAGTTAGGTTTGCAAAAAGGGAGGGGGGAATCGACCTTGAGGGTCGCAAGGCCGCAAACGGTAAGGGGGGGGGTAAGGGCCCGCCGAATTTGAGGGTGAGGCTCTGGAGATTGCACTGGAAGTCCAGGCCCAACAGGAGTGCAGCGCAGAGATTAGGAAGGACAGAGAGGCGGAAGTTACTAAATTCTACGCCCTGAACCCTGAGGGTGACTGTACAAAAGCCTCGGATCGGGACGGAGTGGGATCCGGAGGCTAGGGAGATCCTTTGATTGGCAGGGTGGACCGCGAGGGAGCAGCGCCTTACCGTATCTGGGTGAATGAAGCTTTCGGTGCTCCCGGAGTCCAGCAGGCACGAGGTTGCGTGGCCGTTGATTTTAACCGTCGTCGACGCGGTGGCCAGGTTGTGCGGGCGAGATTGGTCCAGTGTCATCGAAGCAAGCTGTGGGTAGCCATCGGATGCTTCGGGTGGCGAGCGGGTGCGGCTCCGATGTCGAGATGTTCGGAGACCCTGTGGGGAACAAGATGGCGGCGCCCATGGTGCGCACATTGCGGGGTCGGGACAAGGTGGCGGCACCCATGGTGCGTACATTGCGGGGTCGGGCCAAGATGACGGTGCCCATGGTGCGTACATTCCGGGGTCGGGCCAAGATGACGGTGCCCATGGTGCGCACATTGCGGGGTCGGGACAAGATGGCGGCGTCCATTGGTCGCACATGGACCCGGGAGGAGAAGATGGCGGCTCCCATTGTGCGTCTGGCGTGGGGGAAGAGGACGATAGCGGGCGCGATCGCAGCGACTGCGCGGGCCTGGCACACAGCTGCGAAGTGGCCCTTTTTACTGCAGGTTTTACAAACGGCAGTGCGGGCCGGGCAGTGTTGGCGGGGGTGCTGCTGCTGACCGCAGAAGTAGCAGCGGGGACCCCCGGGGTGCGCGGATCGGCGTGCGGCGCAGGCGTATTGCGAAGGCAGGGCCCCGACTGAGGAGGTCGTCGGCGGGGTCCAGGGGGGGTAGGAAGGGGTAGAAGGGTGGGCAGCGCGGCGGGAGAGGTACATTTGTACGTTACGGGATGTGACTGTCATGGAGAGCGCCAAGGTTTTCATCTCCACCAGTTCGAGCGTGGCCCCTTCCAGCAATCGTTCTCGGATGCGGTCCGACGCAATCCCCGTCACGAAGGCATCGCGCATGAGGAGATTTGCGTGTTCGGCGGGCGTGACGGCCTGACAGTCACAGTCCCGGACGAGTGGGATTAGGGCCAGCCAGAAGTCTTCGATGGACTCACCAGGTAGTTGCGAGCGGGTGGCAAGTACATGCCTGGCGAAGAGCGTGTTCGCCTTCTGTGTGTAGTGTTCTTTGAGGAGTTCCATCGCTTTTGTGTAAGTCGTGGCATCTTGGATTAACGGGAACACGCTGGAGCTCAGTCTGGAGTACAGGACGTTTATCTTCTGAGCCTCCGTTGGCGCGGGATCCGCCGCATTGATGTAAGCCTCGAAACATGCTAGCCAGTGCGTAAAGTCTTTCCTGGCGTCGGGCGAGTTGAGGATCCAGCTGCAGGCGATCGGGCTTAATTCTGATATCCATTCTGTGGAAAATCTGACTGTAATAAATTGATACACGATCAATTGCACAAAGACTAAAGTTGGGTACAACTGTGGCTTTATTACAGTCAGATGTGTGGCCTCCTGCTGCAGCTGGCGAAATGGCAGGGCACTGGAGGTCATGCATATTTATACATATCTCCCTGGGCGGAGCCAGCCGGCAGGAGCTACCGGCGAACCTATAGTGCAGGTCCTACCTTACATCTCCTATTACAGTGGATCACCACACCTGGTGAGCATACCACCATGTTAAACCAATACCTTTGCATAATCACAGGTGGCTTGGGGTCGTAGCGGTCCCAAACCATTGCTACCAGTTCATCAAAAGACCTGGAATCGGGTACAGCCAGGTTTATCAAACTTCTGATGATCCCAAATGTCTGGGCCCCAACAATTTGTATTGACAGTGCACCATTAATGTAGTAAAATATCCCAAGTTTTCTTTTTTCAAGAAAAAAAAAGCTCAGACTCCTCAATCTTTCCTGCTAAGTACAGCCACTCAACTCAGCCCTGATATTTTTTTTTCTGTACCTTTCCTTGTACATCTATATCCTCTTTCATTACGTGGAAACCAAAACTGTGCACTATACTCCAAGCATGGACTAAGCAAGGCCATTTTTAAATACAATTTTAACATAGCAAAGCCATGTTTTGGTTCCATTTGTTGAAATGGCCTCTTACTTTTATTGATTTGTTTATCTGCACCATCAGGTTCCTCTGCTCTTCTATCCCATTTAGAAGCTTTCCACAGATTGACTGCTTTCTCCTTCCTACTAAAATTTACCTCACACTTAACCATATTGTCGATCTTTTCCCAATTACAAACCTGTTCTGCAGGTTTGGTCATCTCTCCTGGTATTTTATTGCAATCTTCTTCCATATTAACCACATTCCCTAATATAGTGCCTGGTGCAAATTTTGCAACTGTACGTCTGAACCAAGAGTAAAAAATCATTAATGTAACTGTGAACAGTGGCCACAGCGCTGATGCTTATGGAGCAGCACTTCCCACCTATTAATGGAGGATTCTGGAGCATTGACTGATAGTCATATTCACAGAACCATGTCTATATTAAACTATTGCTTGAATATTTTCTGGGGTAGCTGTCCAAATGTTGATACCAGTACACTGGTGTTAATAAGGAGAAATATGCTAGGTGTGCCTTCACCATCCTAAGATTACAGCCATGTAGTCCGTCAGTATTGTTAATTCTTATTCTTTTGTAACAGTTTGATATAATAGGGTGGCTTGCGAGGTCATTTCAGCAGGTTGTTGGAAGTTAATAATATTGACGATGGACTGGAGTTACATTTCGGCCAGACCAAGATAGGACTCCAGTATATCAAGTAATCAGTTAGGTTTATACAATGCCACAGATTCACAATCACTTTACTGATACCAACTTTTGCTCTTCAAACTTATTTATTGAATTAAGTTTAAACTCCCACTTACTGCAGTAAGGTGGGATCGGAACTCTTTTAATCAACAAATCATTAGTCCAGCCTTTGAATAACTAGCCTAGTAAGACTATCATGCCAGTTTGCACTATCAATGCATCTAAAATTGAAAGTCAGAATATCCCCCACGCTCACATTGCACTTCACCAGATGTGGTGAAAAGCCATTAGTGGACCAAATATATAGAAGAATCCCAGGAGAGACGAGAGAAAGAGAGAGAGAGAGAGAGAGAGAGAGAGAGAGAAAAAGAGAGAGCCAGAGTGAGAGTGAGTGGGCGGGATTTAACTAAATGGGAGCGTGTTTAGCTGCCTGTTTCGCAGTGCTCACAGTGCTGAGAAACAACGCTATAAAACAGCACCCAGGAACGCGCGGCCAACGCCGTACATAGTCCTGTTTTGTGCACCGAGAATCTCCACTCGCCGGAACTCCTCAGTGTAGCGAGAGATCGGGATGCCAATCTCTGTAGGCCCTGAAGCAATTCCCGATTCCCCGCCCAGACCCAACCCACTATTGGAGGATCCCTGCCCCTACACTCTCCCAACAGCTGAAGCGATCGCTGACATGCAAACAAATGCCAGCTTGGCACCCTGGCAGTGCCCCTGCCAGCTGGCAGTGCCACCTGGGCACCTTGGCAGCACCAGAATGGCACCCAGGCTGGCACTGCCAGGGCACCAGTGCCACGGTACTACCCTGTCCAAAGGGTATGCACCTGGGGACCTCCGATCCCCTGGGAGACCCCCACGTTCCATCTGGTTCCCATTTGTGGAAGGCAGCACTGAACTGCACTCACCCGAGGTCTCCGTGGCAAAGGGGATAAATCCCAATTCCGGGACAATGCACATTAAAGTGAGACTAGCTGTCTTGGTCTAAGATGCAGATTTGCCACAATGGGCAGGATTCAAATCCCAACATCTCGTGAGATCGCGCTATTTCTCGTGAGGCGTTGTGAGTAGGGTAGATCCCAGGAGCGGGGTCTCCCAGCTTCTAACCGCCACGCTGCACTGAGCTACTTTCAGGGCACTGCAGGCCGCTCGATTGCGCCCTATGTGTCCACGTGTGCATGTGCGTGGCGAGTGGTATGAGGGGGAGGCAGAGCGGGGGGGATATGAAGGTATCATAAAATTTGAACATGAGGTAATGATTGAAAAAAAAAACTAAAATGTAACATTTTTAAACAATGCAACCAGATATACTCAAAATATTAGCATGGTGTCAGCTGTAAAAATTGCAGAACAAATCCCTCACTTGATATTCAAGCCACAAGCAGCACAGTTGGAAAACAAAAAAAGGATCAAAGCAGAAAAATATGGATTTCTTAAAAAATTAAACTGTGCATATGCAGGGAGGATGTGCTGATATTGGATTTAGCCGGGTTTCAAAGTTGGGAATGATTTGAAAGTCCAAAACAGAAGGAGATGGAAATAATCAGCAGGAGGCACCAAAAGAAAGAGAATGTAAAAACAATTTTAATAGAGCAAATAGCATAATTCCACAACTGCCTTTTTTTCTTTCATGGGATGGAGGCTTTGCTGACAGACCCTGCATTTGCTGCCGATCCCTAACTACCCTTGCACTGAGTGGCTTGCTGGACCATTTCAGAGGGCTTTGCTCTCCTATTTCCTTCCCGGAAATATGAACCTCAGGGATGTTTCTGTTCCCATAATTTGAGTCACGGTATCTGCATTGTGGCTGGGATCACTGACTAATCCCTATCACCTCATTCTCCCAAAATCCCAGCTGCTCCATCTGTGCTTGATCAAATTATGCCCTTTCCTCATTCACAAAACACCCAGCTCCTGTATCATTGAACCTCTCCCACTCCAGGCTAGACGACCCACTTTCACCTTCTCACAATTTTCAGCAGGAGATCTTGTGAAACACTTTCAAAACCATTATTTCTCCCTTCAAGGCTAACCAAGCTTAAGCTGCTCTCCTCTCTCCATCTCTGCCACATCCAAAACCTTTTTGCTTCGAAGACCTGGGACAAGATTTTATGGAGCGCAGTGGTTCTCTCTCTCTTTCTCCACCCACCCTCGACCCTGCCCAAAAGGTTAGCATGAAATTCACCCACAGGAACATGTAGTCCTGCCTCAGAGCTGCAAGTCAATTGGATGGTAGGCAGCTGTGTAGTCCCACAGTGCCAGGCGGGAATGCTGGCTACTGCTGGAACTACAGGCAGGTCGCAATGGAAATTGTCGCTGGAAGTGGACACCTCACTGGAGTCAGGCTGGCAGGCCCTGATGAAGGAGATGAAACCGGGTTTGAGGGACTGTGGCTTGGGTGCAGGTAAGGGGGCGTGGGGATGTCTGCTTTCGATGGGCAGTTTCCTCCCCCCCCCGACTTGTCTGTCACCAGCCCGTGCAGCTAAATGCCATGCACTGGATTTTAAATTCCATACCCTCCCCACCTCACATTTAAACCCAAAAGAGGAGTGTTTAATCCAGCCCCACCTTCACATTGAGGATACCCGCTATCATGTTGCGTGGCACAATCACAACGCGAAATGGGACAAATTTCGAACAGATCTAGCAACTCAAAGACTGGGCAATGGTAAGGCAGTGTGGGCCATCTGCAACAGCAAAACTGTAGTCAACTCAATCTGTGCAGGGATGTACTTCTGAAGCTTTATAAAGCATTAGTTAGGCCCCATTTAGAATACTGTGAGCAAGTTTGGGCCCCACACCTCAGGAAGGACATACTGGCACTGGAGCGGGTCCAGCGGAGATTCACACGGATGATCCCAGGAATGGTAGGCCTAACATACGATGAACGTCTGAGGATCCTGGGATTATATTCATTGGAGTTTAGGAGGTTGAGGGGAGATCTAATAGAAACTTTCAATGAGTGGCTTAGATAGGGTGGACGTAGGGAAGCTGTTTCCATTAGCAGGGGAGACTAGGACCCGGGGGCACAGCCTTAGAATAAAAGGGAGTCACTTTAGAACCGAGATGAGGAGAAATTTCTTCAGCCAGAGAACAAAGAACAAAGAACAAAGAAATGTACAGCACAGGAACAGGCCCTTCGGCCCTCCAAGCCCGTGCCGATCATACTGCCCGACTAAACTATAATCTTCTACCCTTCCTGGGTCCGTATCCTTCTATTCCCATCCTATTCATATATTTGTCAAGATGCCCCTTAAATGTCCCTATCGTCCCTGCTTCCACTACCTCCTCCGGTAGCGAGTTCCAGGTACCCACTACCCTCTGCGTAAAAAACTTGCCTCGTACATCTACTCTAAACCTTGCCCCTCTCACCTTAAACCTATGCCCCCTAGTAATTGACCCCTCTACCCTGGGGAAAAGCCTCTGACTATCCAGAGTGGTGGGTCTGTGGAATTCATTGCCACAGAGGGCGGTGGAGGCCGGGACGTTGAGTGTCTTTAAGACAGAAGTTGATAAATTCTTGATTTCTCGAGGAATTAAGGGCTATGGAGAGAGAGCGGGTAAATGGAGTTGAAATCAGCCATGATTGAATGGTGGAGTGGACTCGATGGGCCAAATGGCCTTACTTCCGCTCCTATGTCTTATGGTCTTATGGTGACCTCATGGCCCAGCATATACTCCGCTCTACCATTAACACCAAGCAAAGGGATCAACCCTGGTTCAATGAGTGCAGGAGAGCATGCCTGGTGCAACAACAGGCATAGTTAAAAAGGAGGTGTCAACCTGGTGAAGTTACAACACATGAAATTCTGTGCCAAACAGCATAAGCAGCAAGTAATAGACAGAGCTAAGCGATCCCACAACAGATCAGATCAAAGCTCTGCTGTGCTCTCACACCCAGTCATGAATGTTGTTGGACAATTAACTCACTGGAGGAGGAGGCTCCACAAATCTCTTCAACCTCAGTGATGGTGGAGCCCACATATCAGTTCAAAAGAGAAGGCTGAAGCATTCGTTACAATAGTCAGCCAGAAGTGCTGTGGATGATCCATCTTGGCCTCTTCCAGAAGTCCCCAACATCACAGATGTCAGTCTTCAGCCAATTCGATTCTTTCTGCATGATATCGAGAAACGGCTGGAGGCACTGGATACTGCAAAAGCTAGCGACCCTGGCAATAGTCCGGCAATAGTACTGAAAGCTTCTGCTCCACCCCTAGCCAAACTGTTCCAGTGCAGCTACAACACTGGCACCTACCCGGCAATGTGGAAAATTGCCCAATTATGTCCTGTACACAAAAAGCAAGACAACCAGCCTATTATCGGCCCATCAGTCACTCTCTATTATCAGTAAAGTGATGGAAAGGGGTCACAACAGTGCTATCAAGCAGCATTTGCTTAGCAATAACCTGTTCACTGACGCCTCATTACAGCTTTAGTTCAAACATGGTCTAAAGAGCTCAACTCAAGAGGTAAGGGGAGAGTGACTGCCTTTAACATCAAGGCAGCATTTGACTAAGTTTGGCATCAACAAGCCCTAGCAAAACTGGAGTCAATGGGAATCAGGGATGGAATTTTGCCTAGCACAAAGGAGAAATGTTTTTGGGTGGTCAATCATCTCTTCTCTAGGACATCACTGCAGGACTTCCTAAGGATAGTCTCCTGGGCCAAACCATCTTCAGCTGCTTCATCTATGGCCTTCTTTTCAGCATAAGGCCAGAAGTGGGGATGTTCATTGATGATTGCACAACATTCAGCACCATTTGCAATTCCTCAGATACCGAAACAGTTCATGGCCAAATGCCGAAAGGCCTGGATATCCAGGCTTGGGCTGACATTGCAAGTAACATTCAAGCGGCACAAGTGCCAGGCAATGACCATCTCTAACATGAAAGAATCTAACCATCTCCTCTTGACATGTGATAGTATTACCATTACTGATTCTCCCACTTTCAACATCCTGGGGGTTACCATTAATCAGAAACTGAACTTGACTTGCCATGTAAATACTGAGGCTACAAATGTCAAAGGCTAGGAATGCTGCAGCACGTAACTCACCTTCTAACTCCCCCAAAGCCTGTTCCCCATCTGCAAGGCACCAGTCAGAAGAGTAATGGAATACTCTCCACTTGCCTGGATGCAGTCCTAACAACACTCAAGAAGCTTGACACCATCCAGGACAAAGCAGCCTGCTTGATTGGCACCCCGTCCACAGACATATACTCCCTCCACTAGTGATGCACAGTAGCAGCCGTGTGTAATCTAAACAACCCCCCCCCCCCCCCCCCCCCCCCCCGCCCGCTGACGATTAATTTCCCGCAAAGAAGTCAGCGAACGGTTGCCACCTCCAGGTGAACCCTAACAGTGACCCTCTCAAGGCAAACTTGATTTTCTCCAAACAGAGAATGCTAGCCATGTCCGATAGCCAGGTCTCCGACTTCGGGGGCTTTGAGTCCCTCCAAGCTAATAGTATCCATCTCCGGGCTACCAGGGAAGCAAAGGCCAGAACATCTGCCTCTTTCTCCTGGATTACCGGGTCTTCTGACACCCCGAAAATTGCCACCTCTGGACTCAGCACCACCCTTGTTTTTAACACCGTGGACATGACGTCCGCAAACCCCTGCCAAAATCCCCTCAGCTTTGGACATGTCCAAAACATGTGGACATGGTTCGGCGGTCCTCCCGTACATTTTGCGCACCTGTCGTCCACCCCAAAGAATCTGCTCATCCGGGACACTGTCATGCGAATCCGGTGAACAACCTTAAATTGTATCAGGCTGAGCCTGGCACATGTTACAGATGTGTTGACTCTACTCAACGCGTATGCCCATAGACCATCCTCTATCTCATCTCCCAGCTCTTCCTCCCACTTGCGGTTCAGCTCCTCGGTCTGCGTCTCCTCCGACCCCACAAGCTCCTTATAAATGTCAGAGACGCTCCCTTCTCCTACCCACCCTCTGGAAACTACCCTGTTCTAGAATAGAATTTACAGTGCAGAAGGAGGCCATTCGGCCCATCGAGTCTGCACCGGCTCTTGGAAATCCCCCTTAGCGGTAGGAGCGGGAAGGTTGACACCTGTTTACGAAGGAAGTCCCGTACCTGCAAATACCGGAATTTGTTTCCCCTCGCCAACCCAAACCTTTCTTCCAACGCCCTCATACTAAGAAAGCTCCCCTCTATAATCATATCCCCCATAACAAGATGCACTGTTAAATGACACTTCATTTTCTTCAATTCTTATTAAAGGACTTCCAATCTGGCATCTGCTCTACTTACGGGGCAGCACGGTAGCACAGTGGTTAGCACTGCTGCCTCACAGCGCCAGGAATCTGGGTTCAATTCTGGTCTTGGGTGACTGTGTTGAGTTTGCACTTTCTCCCCGTGTCTGCGTGGGTTTCCTCCGGGTGCTCCGGTTTCCTCCCACAGTCCAAAGATGTGCAGGTTAGGTGGGGTTATGGGGATAGAGTAGGCTCAGGTAGGGCGCTCTTTCAGGGGGCCGGTGCAGACTTGATGGTCTGAATGGTCTCCGTCTGCATTGTAGCGATTCTACTTTCGCAACATCTCACTGATCAAAATCTCAAATTATTTATTTGCTCTGCTGTGTAAACTGAACAGTGGCTCCCGGTTACGCCACACTCTTGGGGAACATTTAGGACAAAGGGAAGTGGCAGCTTTTATTTGTGTTGTACGATGACTGCCACTTTGAAATGATGTGGAGATGCTGGCGTTGGACTGAGGTGAGCACAGTACGAAGTCTTACAACACCAGGTTAAAGTCCAACAGGTTTGTTTCGATGTCACTAGCTTTCGGAGCGCTGCTCCTTCCTCAGGTGAATGAAGAGGTATGTTCCAGAAACACATATATAGACAAATTCAAAGATGCCAAACAATGCTTGGAATGCGACCATTAGCAGGTGATTAGATCTTTACAGATCCAGAGAAGGGGTAACCCCAGGTTAAAGAGGTGTGAATTGCATCAAGCCAGGACAGTTGGTAGGATTTCGCAGGCCAGATGGTGGGGGATGAATGTAATGTGACATGAATCCCAGTTCCCGGTTGAGGCCGCACTCATGTGTGCGGAACTTGGCTATAAGTTTCTGCTCGGCGATTCTGCGTTGTTGCGCGTCCTGAAGGCCGCCTTGGAAAACGCTTACCCGGAGATCAGAGGCTGAATGCCCTTGACTGCTGAAGTGTTCGCCGACTGGAAGGGAACATTCCTGCCTGGTGATTGTTGCGCGATGTCCGTTCGTTCGTTGTCGCAGCGTCTGCATGGTCTCGCCAATGTACCACGCTTCGGGACATCCTTTCCTGCAGCGTATGAGGTAGACAACGTTGGCCGAGTCGCACGAGTACGTACCACGTACCTGGTGGGTGGTGTTCTCGCGTGTAATAGTGGTATCCATGTCAATGATCTGGCACGTCTTGCAGAGATTGCCATGGCAGGGTTGTGTGGTGTCGTGGTCACTGTTCTGAAGACTGGGTAGTTTGCTGCAAACAATGGTTCGTTTGAGGTTGCGCGGTTGTTTGAAGGCAAGTAGTGGGGGTGTGGGGATGACCTTGGCAAGATGTTCATCGTCATCAATGACGTGTTGAAGGCTGTGAAGAAGATGACATAGTTTATCCGCTCCGGGGAAGTACTGGACGACGAAGGGTATTCTGTCGGTTGTGTCCCACGTTTGTCTTCTGAGGAGGTCGGTGCGGTTTTTCGCTGTGGCGCGTTGGAACTGACGACCGATGAGTCGAGTGCCATATCCCGTTCGTACGAGGGCATCTTTCAACGTCTGTAGATGTCTGTTACGCTCCTCCTCGTCTGAGCAGATCCTGTGTATACGGAGCGCTTGTCCATAGGGGATGGCTTATTTAATGTGTTTAGGGTGGAAGCTGGAGAAGGCAATCTCTGCAAGACGTGCCAGATCATTGACATGGATACCACTATTACACGCGAGAACACCACCCACCTGGTACGTGGTACGTACTCGTGCGACTCGTCCAACGTTGTCTACCTCATACGCTGCAGGAAAGGATGTCCCGAAGCGTGGTACATTGGCGAGACCATGCAGACGCTGCGACAACGAATGAACGGACATCGCGCAACAATCACCAGGCAGGAATGTTCCCTTCCAGTCGGCGAACACTTCAGCAGTCAAGGGCATTCAGCCTCTGATCTCCGGGTAAGCGTTCTCCAAGGCGGCCTTCAGGACGCGCAACAACGCAGAATCGCCGAGCAGAAACTTATAGCCAAGTTCCGCACACATGAGTGCGGCCTCAACCGGGACTTGGGATTCATGTCACATTACATTCATCCCCCACCATCTGGCCTGCGAAATCCTACCAACTGTCCTGGCTTGATGCAATTCACACCTCTTTAACCTGGGGTTACCCCATCTCTGGATCTGTAAAGATCTAATCACCTGCTAATGGTCGCATTCCAAGCATTGTTTGGCATCTTTGAATTTGTCTATATATGTGTTTCTGGAACATACCTCTTCGTTCACCTGAGGAAGGAGCAGCGCTCCGAAAGCTAGTGACATCGAAACAAACCTGTTGGACTTTAACCTGGTGTTGTAAGACTTCGTACTGTGCCACTTTGAAAGACAGTGGGCCAGGATAAGTAATTTTGTGGGAATGAGATCAAGGGAGCAGGATGTAAAGATGAAGGTATAGGAGGAGATGGGAGAGAAACTAGAAAGATTGGTAGTTGGAAATGAGGAATGTATGTGAAAGGGCCTGCTCGCTTTGCAAATTAGAGGGTATACAGAAGCACCAAAGGCAGCTGGACAGATGATCTCCACCTGGTGATCAAGAAATTCATTAGCCGCTTACATGTATTATTCGAAGCAAGAGCGGAGCAACAGCTGCAAAACATACCCAGGAATCGTTTGAAGGAAAGAACAAAATCTGGATAATATTACTGGGTTTTGATTGATAAAACACTTTGTAGTACATGATCTACGACAAGATCTATGGCCACCACGTTATCCTTAAATCTTTCCAAAATAAATAACAACTGAACCCCGAACATATAACAAGTTAACATTTCGATATTATGGTGGTCAGTTGAAGGATAAGTGGGAAATCATTGTTTAAATCTGCTTTAGTAAGACAGATCCATCCAGGCCCGACCATTTTAATGTGAGCCTTAAGCTTTTACCCATCAGATAGTCATAAGTTACATACTTGCTGAATTATTTCCCCTACATTGGTTTTAATTAGGAACCATAAAAACTCAAGATACATAAAATATCAGTTTCTTTTACCAGGCATAGAAATTCGAGCAGCTCAAGAATTTGGAAATATTCATCAATTCCTGTGCGATATGTACAAACTTCCAAAATCTCTCGTACCTGAAATTTGGTGCAGAGGCCCACTCCAATGCCAGACAGGCTAGATCCACAGCAGCATAGACCAAAAGAAAAAAGACGGTCACTATCCCAGCAATGGTATTCAACTTGCCAGCAAACAACACAAGCTGCAAAAGCAAAAAAAATTATATATTTCAAAACCATAAAGTTAACAAGCATGCACTCAATTTCCTAGACAATAATGGTCCAAATAAATATCAGAGGAAAATAGTTGCGAATGCTTTCCCCCTCTAACACTGCTGTACCCATTTGCCTTCTGGCATTGTTAAAGGTACTTCCAAAGGTCAAGATTTCCCTTCTGAGTTGAATGCAGATCAAGGGTGTAATAAAATAAACAGTTGCTGTAATCTTAATTACGCACCATCTGCTGGAGGGTATCAGTAGCTAACACGAGTGAAGGAGTTCTGTTATAAGTCATTGTATATTATATAAATACATCATCTTACGCAACTGGGATGCCAAGATGTGCCAGTGTTCACGCTACATTCATAGAAAATGTAAAACGTTGACTTTTGAAAATAAAACGTTAAAACCGTTGGCTTTCAGCATGCAATAAATAACGCAATCTTCAGTAATAAATAGCAATATTGTCGTTATTGGATTACAACAAAGAACCAAGTCCTGCCCACCAATTCGGTTCCAGTGTTCTTCCCCATGAAATACTGATCTGATGCCACACTGCTTTCTTCTTAAATATTACTCTTTCCCACTAACCTGTTGAATTACCTTAAAAATAATTTGTTGGCTTTGCATTAACAAGTATTTGGAGCACATGTTTCCACTTTCTAATCATCCTTTATTTAAAAACATTTTTCAAACATTCCCTTCAATCCTATTTTTGATCATCTTAAATGTGTGCATACCTTCACGGATTAGTGCAAACGATCAATTACTATCCAACCCATTATAATTGTTTATTATGTTGAAAGTTTCAATCAGGTTACTCCCCGGCCTTTGAGTGAAAACAGCCTCAACCTTTCAAATTGCTTCTTATAACTGCAAGCTCCTCATCCCTGATAATATCTTCGTGTAACTGTATTGTTACTTTCCCTTTGATTTTTATTGCTCCCATAATGGGACGATCAGAACTGTTAATACACCTCCCTCCGGGCCCTCGCCGCAGCGGCAGTCCCATCCCCACCCAAAAAACACTCCAGCAGCCCGCCGGTAGTGATAGCCACCCTCCAGTCCTGGAACCAACTACGGCAGCAGTTTGGCCTGACCAAAATGTCGGACAAAGCTTCCATCTGCAACAACCGTAGGTTCACACCAGCACTGACTGACGCCATCTTCAATAGGTGGAGACAGGTCGGGGGGGGACACTGATAGTCAGGGACCTATACACTGACGGCAGGATCGTAACACTGGACAAACTGACAGAGAAATTCCAGCTAGCCAGGGGGAACGAGCTAAGGTACCTGCAACTCAAAAACTTCCTACAAAAGGAGACAAGGAAGTACCCACAACTGCCACAACAGACATTACTGGAAGAGTTACTGGACACAAGCATCCTAGATAAAGGAAACTGTAGCGACACGTATGACTGACTGGGAGAAGGGGCCGATACCGTACTGGACGCAACAAGAAAGAAATGGGAGGAAGACCTGGGGATTGAGATAGGGTGGGGACTTTGGAGCGAAGCATTGCAGAGGGTCAGCTCCACCTCCACGTGCGCAAGGCTCAGCCTGACGCAACTAAAAGTAGTACATAGAGCCCACTTAACAAGAACCCATATGAGTAGGTTCTTCCCGGAGGTGGAGGATAATGTGAACGGTGCCAAGGAGGCCTGGCCAATCACGCCCACATGTTCCGGTCTTGCCCCAGACTTGCGGGGTACTGGACAGCCTTCTTCGAGGCAATGTCCAAAGTGGTGGGGACGAGGGTGGAGCCATGCCCGAAAGTGGCGGTCTTCGGGGTATCAGACCAGCCAGATCTATTCCTGGGGAGGAAGGCGAATGCCCTTGCCTTTGCCTCCCTGATCGCCCACTGATTGGCCACGCTAAATTGCCACTTCATTGGAAAAAAAATTTGGTACTCTGAGTTAAAAAAAAAAAGTTTACTTTCCTCATTATAAAAGAGGTACCTTTAATATTGTGACATATTCCCCACTCATTGTCAAGCTCAGCACAAGCACGAGGACATTGGGTGTTACACACTGTAAAATCATACTTTGTGAAATTGGCTAGAAAACCGGTTAAGATGGATGGAACCTAACATGTGCCTACGGACATGTAAACTGTAGACAATATTTAGTTAAACATGGACCTGAATTAGGGTATAAGCTGGGCCCACTATATTGTTTAAGGATGAACCAAGAATGTTGGTCTCAGAGTGCCATACTGGATAAGGGAGAATATTTGGCTCAAATTGGTCCAGTGATAAGAATGCCTCACCATTGTCAACTACCACTGTATCATGGTGGTCTGGACACCATAAATGTTAAACCCTGAAGTCATGTGACTGAACCTAACTGCCAGGGACTGGACAATTTGAACCAATCTGGCAGGGGAGAAACATTTGAAACACCAGAAACATCTGAACCATCATGGCTGAATGTCTTTGAATGCAGCCAACTTGCTCCAGCTTCCAAGTTCACCTGAGAACCAACCTCCATCTACAAGAGGCTTTGCATCTTTGTGAAAATCCTTCATTCCAACTAAAAGTATCAACTCAACTAAAACAACGTTAGACCTGCAAATTCCATTTTAATAATTACTGCTTTAACTTGTGGGCAGCACGGTAGCGCAGTGGTTAACGCAGTTGCTTCACAGCTCCAGGGTCCTAGGTTCGGTTCCCAGCTTGGGACACTGTCTGTGCGGAGTCTGCACATTCTCCCCTTGTCTGCGTGGGTTTCCTCCGGGTGCTCCGGTTTCCTCCCACAGTCCAAAGATGTGCCAGTTAGGTGGATTGGCCATGATAAATTGCCCTTTGCTCTTAGGTTAGCTGGGGTTACTGGGTTATGGGGATATAGTGGAGCAGTGGGCTTAAGTAGGGTGCTCTTTCCAAGGGTTAGTGCAGACTCAATGGGCCGAATGGCCGCCTTCTGCACTGTAAATTTTATGATTCTATCTGTATCTAAACTGTATGTGATAGTGAGTGACACTTGTGATTGAAACATTGGCCAAAATTGTCCGGCTATTCCCAATGGCGGAGAAATGCTGGCCCTGACAACCGTGGCGGGGACTCTCCCCCCTCTCGCCATGGGTCCCCCAGCAAGGAAGGGTGCGAACAACAGGAAAACCCGTCGACAGTGGCACTACTAACAGATCCCGCCACCAGCCAATGGTAGGCCACCCCCGTTGCTGCAAAACACGATGGGGCTGAAAATCCCACCTTTTGCATTTTAAACACCTGGAACAAGTGTGTGATAATAAATAACCTTCTTTATTTTTAAATTCACCAATAAGCCTGCTGCTGGAAGTTATTTTTGCCATTAGGAGAAATTAATCGACGGCAAGGTGATGCCTTGCACACAAATGCCCTAATTACTGACTGGCAGGGACCACACAAATACTGCCCGTAACACTCATGAACATCCACTGTTTTGTGTTGCTAGCCAAACTACTTGGATCACAAAGCTTCCCTTTCTATCCCAGAGTGGTTTTGCTCACAGATAACTTTGCTGTTAATCCAGAGATGCCAGAATGTTGGGTAAAATGAGTGTCCTCCATGGAATCTATCAGTTGTATGTTTATTTTTCCATAAACTATCAAGTGCAATGGGATGAATGCAACTTGAGCAGTGGTTGTTAGGAATACAAATCTCCCATCAAAAACAAGCTGGAAAATGTCAGTTGGAAGCAGTTCCAGGTACTGATTGATGCACGTCGTGAAGTGGCACTAGTTTTGAATCAGATTGGAAGCTCATACTGTCTGCTCAATCGTCTGAAGTTGGAAAAGCGATCAAGTGGGAGGCTATACTGCCTCACTGAAGGAATGGAAAAAATCTAAATAAAAGAATAATCTGCAGCAAATTTACATGATTCTCTTTTTAAAGGCATACAAGGAGTACCTTTTGTCTTTTGTTTGTTTGGAAAGGGAATTATAAGACTTTAATGATGTGAACATCGCATATAGTACCACTACTATAGATTACTTAGTACCAGCACATACACATCTATCCATAAATATGTTAAATGCCCAGTACCTGGTATATACTCTTAACTGGTCCTGTGGGACAAGTGTGTTATTATACCTGAAAGGGTTTCCATTTGCCTTCAATCTGATTGTAGGTTTTGGCCATTACGGAATAGAATGTGTCAGTGTCTCCATAAACTTAATTTCAAACAGAGTACCTCAATCTGGAAAATACTGCGGGTTAAAAACTCGACTGAGAAGTGGAGATTTTATTCCTTTTTCTCATCTTCTGTTGATTTTATTCAATATTTTTCTAATTGCATTGATGTCGTCCTACCAGATCTTTGCTGATGATTTGTTGAACATAGGGGTTAAAGTGGATTTCATGAAGGTGGATTTCATTAAGGTAGAGTGTTCACCCCTATTGCGATTACATAATTTTAAATCCACTGCCCTTCCTCCCATGTCTGAATTCCCTTGTGACATTTAGTGGAGAACTCAGCTGATTTTTTTTGCCTTTTCCAATCTCAACATTGTCACAGTCTGTTTATGGAAGAGTTGTTAGGCACTAAGTCATATCCACATGAAATAGGCCAGAGAGGCTACATTCAATCATTTTGAATTGGTGTTGCTTACTTTTGCACTGTCTTAAATAACACTGGGAAATTTGATTACAGATTTCTCTTTTACAAACAATATCCTGAATGATGTTATTAGGAAGAGTCAGGATGAGACTGGGTAATGTTTGATACTGTTATTATAAATCCCGACCGTATCTTACACACAAATGGCAAAACTATCTGTCATTGTTTCTTATAAAACTACAATGCACATGTCATTAGATAAATCACTTCAAAAACCTTTTAAAAGGTTTCCAACATTATTTTATGTTTGAGAGAAGCAAGGCCGTGAGGGGATGTCATCACTAGAATGAACTGGACATCAGAGGAGAGACATTGAATGAAAATGGTGTAGTTGATCATGTCAAACACTACAGATAATTCAAGAAAATAAGAAGGGAAAAGAATGTAAAAGCAGTATACCATTGAAATGGAGCAAGATTGCAGAACTCGGTGGTACAGAGGGTTCTTTGTGTCCTGGTACAAGAGTTCCATCATTAGGTCAGAATTGGGGATGTTCGCTGATGACTGCACAATATTCAGCACCATTCGCGACTCCTCAGATAATGTAGCAGTCCGTGTCCAAATGCAACAAGACCTGGACAATATCCAGGCTTGGGTTGACAAGCAGCAAGTTACATTCCCATCACACAAGTGCCAGGCAATGACCATCTCCAAGGAGAGAAAATCTAACCATTGTCCCCTGACAGTCAATGGTATTGCTATCACCGAATTCTCCCACTATCAACATCCTGGGAGTTACCATTGACCAGAAATTCACTTGGCTAATCATATATATACTGATGCTAAGAGCATGTCAGATCAGAGGTTAGGAATCCTACGGTGAGTAACTCACTTCCTGACTCCTGAAAGCCTGTATATATTCTACAAGGCACCAGTCAGAACTGTGATGGAATACCCTCCACTTGTCTGAATGGGTGCAGCTCTAACAACACTCGACACCATCCAGGACAATGCAGCCCACTTCCACAAAAATCCACTCCTTCCACCACAAATGCACAGTAGCAGCAGTGTGTACCATCTACAAGATACACTGCAGGAACTCACCGATGCTCCCTGGGCAGTACCTTCCAAGCCCACAAACACTACCATCTTGACACACAAGGGCAGCAGAAACATGGGAACATAAACACCTGGAAGTACTCCTCCAAGCCACTCACTATTCTCACTTGGAAATATATCGCTGTTCTTTCGCTGTCGCTGGGTCAAAACCCAGGAATTCTCTCCCTATCTGCACTGTCCATGTACCTATTCTACATGGACTACAGCATTGCAAGAAGGAAGCTCACTACCACCTTCTGAAAGACATTTAGGGATGGCAAATGAACGTTGGCCTATCCAGCGATTCCGCTGGCATGAACAGCCAGAATATTCCGATCAATGTCTGCACCGCATGCAAGAATAAAAGCAGTCGAGAGAGAATTTTTTGTTTTGAAATCTCCAAGCAAATTAGTATAAATGCAGTCAGTGAACTCTGAAAGGTTGTAAATTTAATTCACTTAAATCAGATCAAAAACAAAACTGTAAACGAGGGATAATTAACTTGGGTCGGTTTGAGGACAGCCCAGAGCAGGCTACATTACCATGGAGAAGGGCGGAGAGCAAGAAGGTTTGCTACTTTTAATTTATCTTGGCATTTACCTGAAAGAATTTTTAATTGCAGCTTGGAATTGGTTTGTGCAGTTTGCAGCTCATAGAGAAGCAAATGAGAGTACAATAGACCTTTACTGTAACAGAGTAAAATACTCACTTCAATATTGGCCATGTGGAAGGCAGGTGAAGCTTAAGCTGAGATTGGATTTTGACAGAACAGAAGCTGGAAAATTGCCTAGTTTGAAGATTGTGCGCGAATCTAAAGTGGACCACATGTCTTAGTGTAAAACATAAGATTTTGATGATATTACATTTTTGTATAAAAATTTAGAGTACCCAATAATTTTTTTCCAATTAAGGGGCAATTTAGCATGGCCAATCCACCTACCCTGCCCACCTTTGGGTTGTGGGGGGCGACACCCACGCAGACGCAGGGAGAATGTGAAAACTCCACACGGACAGTGACCCGGGGACGGGATCGAATCCGGATTCCTCAGCGCCGTGAGGCAGCAATGCTAACCACTGCGCCAGCATGCCACCCTCTAAGATTTTAATAATATTACTAATTTTGGAGGTTTGTTGTAGGTCTATGGATTCTATTCTTTAACCACTTTTTAAATTAAATAATTCAGTTTTAATTTCGGTTAGCGAGACAATGGGTAGTCGAGGTAGTTGGGATACTTCACTTTACAAAGTGACAGCTGTTGCTTGCGAGAAACCATACTTCATGTTTTACGACTTTTAAGTTACTTGAGAGTCTGGATTCAGCAGCTCTATTTTGTAACTAAGAATGTTTTTATCAGCTTTGAAGGAACACTTAAAAAAATGTGTGAACTTAGGCCGACACTTTTACCTTCACACAAAAGCCATACATTGATTTGATTGATTTGCTATATTTGTAGGGCAGAACATTTGCATTAGGGGGAAACTTTTCTTTCTGTTGTGACATTTCGGTAGAAAGTGTTGTTAACATTTATTCTTAATTGTTTTAATATCTACTGGGCCTTGGGTTAAAATATCTTGATATTGTTTTCAACTGTTCAGTATCTAAATGAAATGTATCATTTGTTTGCAATGGAATGTAAACTCTGGTAGCCCAGGGGTAAAAAGTTGGACATGTGTTTTTAGTCGATATGACTCTAGTTGCAGAGGTGGGGTGCTGAGGGGTGACATGTGATAACTTGCATCCAAAGCCAATGGAAGAGAGGAGTTTGAGCTACTTCCAAATAAAGGACTCTGAAATAATGAGAAGTGCGGAAGAAAGTTTAAAAATAGACATCTTTGTTGGCAGTGTTACCACGGCTGGTGGGGGGACATGGGATAACTTGCACCCTAAGCCAATGGAAGAGATGAATTTGGACTATTTCCAAATAAACAATTCCAGAATAATGAGAAGTGAGGATAAAAGTTAGAGAATTGGAACAATGTCACCGGTGGTGGAAACATTAGAGGAATTTTAGGAACTTGAGGGATACGGGGCTTCCACGATATCTTGACTGTTTCCTGTTAAGTATATGTAAAATCTTGCTTAATAAATTCTACTTGATTCATAAATACTAGTTATTCAAGTGAGGACCCTAGTGTCAGAAATTAAGAATTGAGAGATTTTAATCAGAAGGGTTTTATATCTTGCAAACCTAAAATCCTACAAAGAGTAATCATTGATTTTGAAAGGCCACAATGTAGTATTGCATATATGGAGTAAGCGATCAATAGATCTCTAGATAGTAAAGATATCCAGGGATATGGGAATAATGCAGGAAAATGGTGCTGAGGTAGACCAGCCATGATCTAATTGACTGGCAGAGCAGGCCTGAGGGGGCCAAAGAAATTTTATATACAATCAAGGTTTGTTTAGTTCAAAAAGGGTGAAAGCTTGTAATAATAATAATCTTTATTATTGTCACTAGTAGGCTTACATTAACGCTCCAATGAGGTTACTGTGAAAATCCCCTAGTCGCCACTCCGGTGCCTGTTTGGGTACACAGAGGGAGAATTCAGAATGCCCAATTTACCTAACAGTCTTTCGGGATTTGTGGGAGGAAACCAGGGCACCCGGAGGAAACCCACGCAGACATGGAGAGAATGTGCAGACTCCACACAGACAGTGACCCAAGCGGGAATCTAACCTGTGACCCTGGTGGTGTAGTTCCATTGGTGAAAACAACAAAACAAGGTGTTTGAATTTCTATTTAAATGCCAACGGTCCCTAACTGGATTGTAACACAGTAAAATGATAACTCTAATGAGAACAGAATAAAATTAATGAATTCTAACCTGAAAATTGGTTGCCATTCAACAAAAAGCAATTTTACTAAAGGTTACACTGACCCCTCGAGCATTGATGATCTTTTCAAGCTTACAAATAAAGCAAAGAAAAAAAAATCTGATGCTAAACAGATCTTTGATCTGCAGGGTGTCGGAGATGCTAAAGCAAAATAATTATCTATTAAACTGCAACACTGGCCAGATATCCAAGATGCCTCTGTTAGCATAGTTAAAAGAATTTCTACAAATAATTGTTGCAAACTGAGCAGTTGAGGCTATTTTTGAAAAAGGAAATAATCGCCTGGCCATGATGCAGTTAAACCAGGAGGACTGCATGGAGGTGTCAAAATAGAGACAAATTAATATTACCAGTCACATTAATCATTAGTCCAACATAATGAAATTACACCAGGCCCTACGGTAACATTTGGAATGGTTATCTTTACTTGGCTAGACCATATCATTTTTTCTGTACGTCAGCTTTCACATTTATCATTCATTGCATTTCCAAGCATACGGAGGAACAAATGAGTGACATGAGGCTTTCAAATCTCAGGTGGCTGAGAACAACTTATTAGGTTCTGAAAATGATTGTCAATTCACTGCTGCAAAGAGCAATTCCTTAAAGTGCTTTTAGTTCGACCATTTAGGCGAGAGAAAATTTCAGTTGATTTTAATCTTTCAAGTGCACAATATATTCTTAAACGCAGAGCAAAATCAACACACCTCCAGATTTAAAAACCTTTGACACATTTATGTTGCTGCGATAAAGTTACATCTACTGATTTTGAAACACCACAAATGATAGAACATCGAAACTCAAGACATTACAGTATGTTCACATGCTAATCTGAAGATACGGAGATGCGTAATTGAATTTCACCATGATATCCTCTGGCTCGGAAATTAATAAATAGATGACATTGAGAAAAGGGGGGTAGAGCTGGGGCTCTAATGTCACAGAGGAGATCTAAAGACACGGGAGACAGGTGTGCAAAGCAACAGTGTACTGTTATCGAAGAATGGTCCTTGCAACAAGAGCATCAATTTAGGCTAGGAAGAGGATTGCCAATTTCAGCTCATTTCTATCTTCTGAGGCACTGTGGCTGAATCAAAGGAACTATTAGCAATGCTTAATATGTTACAGAACATGACAAATTGGAAGTAGGCCATTCAGCCCTTCATATTTGCTCTGCTATTCAATAAGTTTGTGGCTGATCATCGAACTCAATGACACCTTGCTGCGTCATCCCCATATCACTACATCTTTAGTATCCTAAAATCTATTGAACATCCTCAACTATTGAGCATCCACAGGTCTCTGAAGTGCCTGATCAAACATTTAGTCCACAGCATTCACTTCTGGTTAAACAACAGAAGTTTACACTGCAGAAGGAGGTCAATCAAGTCATCATTTCAAAACAAATTGCACTGCACTGTTCCTTTCCAATGGCTGTTTCCCCATTAAAGTTGAGCTCTGCTCCAGCCACTCGGTGACAAAGCATTCCATACTCAATGTAAATAGATTTCTCTTAATCTCACTAATAATTTTAAATTAATGATCCCTCGTCACCAACCCCAAAGGAAATAGTCTTTCCCTTTTTGCTCTATTAAAAGTCTTTAATAAATCTGTTCATTTTCCTTGCTCTAGTGGAAAGCGTTGCTGTATCTCAAATCTTACATCAGGCTTATTGTTTTCAATCCTTGGCATCATTCTGGTTAATCGATGCTTAACTCTCGATTATGGCTTTTGTTGACCCCGAACTGGAGAGACGGCTCATCAGAAGGCTCCGAGCACAAGGTCGAGTAGAACTGAATGGCTGGTTTGTTACGGTATACACAAAATAATGGAACTACTACTCCTCCCACCGAAGGGCCACCCTCCCTGATCTGCACCCAGGTCAGGGTTTTTATACAGAATAGAATCCCGGTCCCAATTACCGGAGAGTTCATACTCAGCTGTGCAAGGGGGAAATTGAATGGAGCATGGTCATTGGCCCCCAAGGGGGTCATAACACCTCCCCTCCCCTCCCCTCAGTTCCGAAAAACATCCATGTCTTCAGGTTGAGGCCCTATTCGTTTGGGGAGTGGACGGCGATCTGGAATTGACAGGGCAAGTCCAGGTGGTGTGTAACGCACCGGTGACCGACACTGTTGGGCGGAGAGTCGAGGTAGGAACGGTGTGGCCGGCAATTGTGCCAGAGTTCAAGGCGGCCGGGTTGCTGCGGTGGGCTGTAGCCTTCTGATGAGATGTCATTTCCTGAGCTTTGACGGGCAGAGGAGACGGTGACTGGTGTGGCGGCCTAGGCGGCGATGGGGACAGTGGGCGGTCCTGGACTGGCGTATCCGGAGTCTGTTCTGGAGGCTCCTGCATGTGGCAGCGAATGTGGCTGGCCTATGTCTGGACCGAATAGGAAAATGGACTATTGGCCCGGAGTACCACACCCGAGATCCATGTGGTGCTAGCACCACAATTCCACATGTATACAGTGCCCCCGGTTGAACCCCCAACCTGTAAGCATCGACCGTCTCGGAGCTGTCTGTCACTGGCGGATTCGAGCACTGATGTCCGGGATGACCAGGCTGAGGTGGGTCGGGAGCAGATATCCCATCAGCAACTCTGCTAGTGCCACACCCGTGGTGGCATGAGGAGCCCTCCGGTAACTGAATAGAAAACATGTCAGTCGTGTCTCCCAAGGCCCCGAGGTCAGTTTCACCATTGCCCTTCTCAAAGTTTGGACTGCTGCTTGAGCAAACCGTTCGAGGTTGGGTGATTCGTGGTGGTCCATACACACCGAATTCCGTTCGAGGCCATGAACGCTTCGATATCCTTGCTGGTGAATACCTAACTACTGTTGTCTTTGGGTCAAGGTTTGCACCTTGTGAATCTTCGATTGGGTGTCTGCCATCACGAGGAATGGCGTCCCTTGAAATAGGCCTGCAAAGTCTATGTGGATGCGGGACCACGGTTTTCCCGGCCTTTCTCAAGGGTACATTGGTGCAGTGGAGGGGCCTGCTGGCTGTCCTGGTACGGACCACATCGCTGGGCCATTTTCTCAATGTCTGAGTCTATCCCAGGCCACCAGGCATAGCTGAGGGCAAGCATCTTCATCTTGACACCCACGGGTGTCCATTGTGGAGGTCTTGTAACAAGGAGTACCTAACCGTGTTCTGTGAGAACGGCCCTTGTCCCCCACAATAAGACGGCGTCCTTTACCACTCAGCTCCGAGAGGTTGGTCATATAGGTCCGCAGATTGTCGGGTAAAGCTCTGAGCTGGTCCCCATATTGGACCATGTGTCGGACCTCAACAACTGTGGGTCCCACTGGGTCCATTCTTTTACACGAGCCGCCGTGACCGGCAAGGAATCGATGAAGTCTGTTAAGTAATGGGTTAAGAGACATTGCAATTAATTGTCTCATTTATGTTAAGTATCCATTAATTGACACGGATATGTAAAGGGGCTTCAGGTGGCCTCTGTCAGGTGGTGTGTTGTTAAGAGTTTTGTGCAGAGGCTGTGGAAGTGAAATAAATGGTGTTTGGTGAAAAGGAACAAGAACTTTAGACTCTTCATTTCACAGCAACTAAAACATCTAACAAAGTGGAGGGGCCTCGACTACTTCTGCCGCCGAGGCGGGAACCAGCACTTGTGGAGAGGGGCAGGCAGCTCAATGGGTCAGCATGTGCGATCCACATGCCCGAGCACTGATGGTATGCTACTAGGAGTAATGCCTATCGCTGGGCCCTGGCAGACACGATCGGGGGAAATCACTCGCTCCTCCTTGAATAGCCCAAATGATTTGTGGTCCATATAGATCGTAAATGCATGGCCATAGACATACTAGTGGAACTACTGGTCGGCAGCACAGTGGTTAGCACTGTTGCTTCACAGCGCTAGGGTCCCAAGTTCGATTCCCACTTGGGTCACTGTCTGTGCGGAGTCCGCACGTTTTCCCCGTGTCTGTGTGTGTTTCCTCCGGGTGCTCCGGTTTCCTTCCACAAGTCCCGAAAGATGTGCTGTTCGGTAACTTGGACATTCTGAATTCTCCCTCAGTGAACCCGAACAGGTGCTGGAATGTGGCGACTAGTGGCTTTTCACAGTAACTTCGTTGCAGTGTCAATTTAAGCCTAATTGTGACAATAATAAAGATCATTAACTTCCTTACACCAGATACAACAGCCAGGTCCTCCTTCTCACTTTGGTCATAGTTCCGTTCGGCATCGGCCAGTATGCGCGATGTGAAAGCTATCGTCGCTCTGACCCATCAGGAATCCGGTGTGCGAGAACAGCTCTTAAGCCGCAGGGGGGAAAGTGGCGCTTGTCAGGAGAAGTGATTTCTTTGGGTCGAAGTGCTTCTCGGCGGACAAGTGCCTTTTTACCTCTTGGAATGCCTTCTGGTGTTGCGGGGTTCCATTCCCAGTGGTATCCTTTTTTTTAAAAAAACTATTTATGGAGTGGACTAAAACATAGAACATTACAGCGCAGTACAGGCCCTTCGGCCCTCGATGTTGTGCCGACCTGTGAAACCACTCTAAAGCCCATTTACACTATTCCCTTATCATCCATATGTCTATCCAATGACCATTTGAACGCCCTTAGTGTTGCCGAGTCCACTACTGTTGCAGGCAGGGCATTCCACACCCTTACTACTCTCTGAGTAAAGAACCTACCTCTGACGTCTGTCTTATATCTATCTCCCCTCAATTTAAAGCTATGTCCCCTCGTGCTAGACATCATCATCCGAGGAAAAAGGCTCTCACTGTCCACCCTATCAAATCCTCTGATCATCTTGTATGCCTCAATTAAGTCACCTCTTAACCTTCTTCTCTCTAACGAAAACAGCCTCAAGTCCCTCAGCCTTTCCTCATAAAGATCTTCCCTCCATACCAGCAACATTCTGGTAAATCTCCTCTGCACCCTTTCCAATGCTTCCACGTCCTTCCTATAATGCAGCTACCAGAATTGCACGCAATACTCCAAATGCGGACGCACCAGAGTTTTGTACAGCTGCAACATGACGTCATGGCTCCGAAACTCAATCCCTCTACCAATAAAAGCTAACACACCGTACGCCTTCTTAACAACCCTCTCAACCCGAGTGGCAACTTTCAGGGATCTATGTACATGGACACCGAGGTCTCTCTGCTCATCCACACTGCCAAGAATCTTACCATTTGCCCAGTACTCTGTCTTCCTGTTATTCCTTCCAAAATCAATCACCTCACACTTTTCTGCATTAAACTCCATTTGCCACCTCTCAACCCAGCGCTGCAGCTTATCTTTGTCCCTCTGTAACTTGTAACATCCTTCCGCACTGTCCACAACTCCACCGGCTTTAGTGTCAGCTGCAAGTTTACTCACCCATCCTTCTACGCCCTCCTCCAGGTCATTTATAAAAATGACAAACAGCAGTGGCCCCAAAACAGATCCTTGTGGTACACCACTAGTAACTGGACTCTAGTCTGAACACTTCCCATAAACCACCACCCTTTGTCTTCTTCCAGCTAGCCAATTTCTGATCCAAACTGCTAAATCTCCCCGAATCCCATGCTTCCGTATTTTCTGCAGTAGCCTACTGTGGGGAACCTTATCAAACGCTTTACTGAAATCCATAGACACCACATCAACTGCTTTACCCTCATCCACCTGTTTGGTCACCTTCTCAAAGAACTCAATAAGGTTTGTGAGGCACGACCTACCCTTCACAAAACCGTGTTGACTATGTCTGATCAAATTATTACTTTCCAGATGATTATACACCCTATCTCTTATAAACCTTTCCAAGATTTTGCCCACAACAGAAGTAAGGCTCACTGGTCTATAGTTACCGGGGTTGTCTCTACTCCCCTTCTTGAACAAGAGGACAACATTTGCTATCCTCCAGTCTTCTGCCACTATTCCTGTTGACAAGGAGTCTCCAATGCCTAATGCTCTACTCCTCTCCCCCCTTCCCTTCTGAGCAACAGGGACAGACTCTGTGCCAGAGACCTGCACCCCATGGCTTACCCCTGGTAAATCCCCCCCCCAACAGTGTCCAAAGCGGTCTACTTGTTACTAAGGGGAACGACCACAGGGAATCCCTGTACTGACTGCTTCCCCACAGCCCCTCTCTTCGGAGTAACTACATCCCTGAAGCTTCTATCTATGACCACCACTGCCTTCCGAATGATCCGAAGTCCACCCAGCTCCAGTTCCCTAACGCGGTTTCTGAGGAGCTGGAGATGGGTGCACTAAGCAGCATGGCCAAGTTGGGGATGAATTTCCAATAGTAGTTGATAAGTCCTAAAAAGGAACGGTTGGGCCTTTAGGGACTGGAGATTGCTGGATGGCCTTCACCTCGTCTTCCACCGGGGGACGACCCCTCCTGTCGACCCAGTACCCTAAAATAGGTGTCCTCGGGTGCACTAGAAACACACCTCCCTGCAGAGGTCGAGGCTTCCCCAATCAAAACACCGGAAGACTTTGGCCGGGTTCACCTAATGTTCTTTTCAGAGGTTCCGGTGCGGACTACGTCATCCAAGTATATAGCCACCCTGGGTAGGCCCCGCAGAATGTTTACCACCGTGCATTGTAAAATCGCACAGGCCGATGAAAAATTGCACAGGCCCCGAAAGGCAGTAGGGTGTATTCATGCAACCCTCAAGTGGGTATTTACAGTCGTGTACTTCCGAGAGTATGGACCCAAGACCAACTGTACGTGTGGTTCATGCCGAGCATCATGAATGTTGTTCCACTTCTGAGTTTTGTGTACAAGTTCTCAATGTGTGGGACTGGGTAACGGTCCCATCAGGTTTTAGCACCAGGACCACTGGCCCAGTCCAAATCGGCTAAATGGAAGGGGCGGATGATGCCCGAGGTCTTCCAAACGACCCAGCTCTGCGTCGACCTTGGGCCCCAGCGCGTACGGCATTTGGCAGACGTGGAAATAACGGGGTTGAATGTGCTCGACCACAATGATTTTGGATGCTGTGCCTGCATCGTCCCGAGGCCTTCTGCGAAAACACTTGAAAAATTTGCCAACATCCTGGGCCGCGGGGGTACTTGCGACAGACGCGTTGCCAGTCCAATTTTAAGTGATATAGCCAATCGTGGCCCAGTAAGCTGGGTCCTCCTCCGCGGGCTACCACATAAGGGTAAACATGCCGACTAGTCGCCGAATGCCACGGTCACGTGGGTGGTTCCCTCAATGGCCAAAGGCTCTCCAGTACGTCGGCAATCAGGCATCAATGTCCCGAATGTCCATGATCTGGAGACTGGACTTGATCAAGTCGGGCAGCTGATCACAGACTGCTGCGCCGGTATCGGGCTCCATTTCAATGGGGTGTCCATTCACTTTTAATGCAATCGGGATGGGTGCTGCCCTGGGGACCGTAACGCAGTGTAACTGCTGGTACTCTTCTTCCTGGTCTTCCACATAGTATGCTCGGCCTATAGGGGGCAGTAACGCCTGGGATTTTGGCTGGGAATGGGGTCCTCCTGGGCTTGTCCTGTATCCTGGCCCTGGTCAGGGCATCCAGCCCATGGCCTGCAGCCACCATCTTAGTGTTCCATTTCGGGATATTCTTCCCGGTTGCGGCCAGGTGTGCCATAGCTACTGCCTTGGGTCCTGTGGGTGGTCCCCCTTCGCAGAAGCTCGCGTCATTTGGGACCAGGAGCAGTTGATTCAGGACCAACAAGCCCTCCAACTCTTCTGCGCACTCTAGAGGGTAAAGTCAGCCTCTGTAAGGCATTTTCTTGGGTATCAGAGTCTCGGAGCCCACAGGCGAAACTATCCCGTAAGGATTCAGACAGTGCAGACCCGAACTCACATGAGGTGGTGAGCATCCTTAAGCATGCCAGAAATTCGCTATTCGATTCTCTTTGGGCCTGTGAAGCCATGTGAAAACGGAACCAGTTGATCATTATCGGGGATCGACCAGGGCCATCAATGTGGCGAAAGGCTGGAGTCCGGTCTGTACGGGCGTGTGAGGCTCTTGATGAGCACATAGGTGGATCCCCCGACTGCCGACACAGGTTAACGGCCTGTCGTTCAGCTCCAATGATCCCATTTGACCGGATAAAATATTCCACCTGCTCTAAGTATTGGGTCCAGTCATTGGTACCCGCATCAAATTGGTCGAATTTGCTGATGTGCGGCATCTCGCTGTTCAGAGTGGAGGAGCCTGTGGACCTGAACGAAGGGGGTCAGCGGTATAACTCATTGTGTCTGTGGCAGCTCCACTTCACCCTCATCGCCATTGTGGAACCCGAACAGGAGAGACAACAGGAACACACGGTAGAGTAGAAATGAACGACTGCTTTATGACGGTGTACTCTAAATAACAAAACTACTGCTCCTCCCCCCGAAGGACCACCTTCCCAGGTCAGGGTTTTTATACTGAGTAGTTTCCCCTTGTTAAGGGGAAACACCACCCCCAATTACTGGCGGCAGTTCATAATGAGCTGAGGGGGAAATCGATTGGCGCACAGTCCTTGGCCCCCAAGGGGGTCATAACAATTTTAATATCCTTTCTATAATAAAAACATACGTTGCAGTTTCTAATATCTTGTATGCTGGCTTTCAATCTGTGTCTTCATCCTGTCAATATATTCAATCTCTAATAAAATATAAAGTTTGAATCAGGCCATGAACTTCACTGTTATTGATGTTAACTTGCCCACTTTGATATATATTGATGCCATCAGAACTAAAGTGACCAATGAAACTTGTACTTTAGTCATTCAATAGATATAATTTAGCTTCTACCACCGGTCACTAAAGGAGTTATGTTATTTGGAACATTGACCTAACTCAACTGTGATAACGAATTACTTCATAAAAAGTGTCATTAACCATCTTCTATCTAATTTGACAATGTATTCTATTGATTTCTGACAATATTAAACCTCCATTGATATTAAGTACTATAATATTTTCTTGCTCACAAAATTGATCTCAACTATTTATTTCAACTACTTACCGAGTTATTTATTAATGAAGAACAAGCATCTTTGCACTGGGAAAGAATACAAATTCCATTTTGACGGTCGGCAATTTCATAAGATAGAGTTTGAGTTGTTTAGATCTTCCTACTGTGGAGATTAAAGCCGTTTCCCTCCATGGCATCATTCATTCCACATTTGGCCCCCACACTGCTGACATCTTGAACCCCACATTGCTGACATCAGGAACCCCACAGTGCTGACATCTTGTCCCCAAAACATTAGATTGCAAAATGGAAGACTGATGCTTCCACTGGGCGGTAAGGCTGGGGTGAAGAAACTTGAAGGCCTATCAACTGCCATATTGAAAGCAGAAAGGAGGATGTCCCGCTTGCAATTAACTGAATCAGAAAGTTGTTCACCACAACTTTCTCCAGGGCAAAAAGAAAGCACTAATACATGTCAGCCGTGGCAGTCAGAGTCTTGCAGCACAAAAGAGGCCCTTCAGCCCATCGTATCTGCGCCAGCCATCAAGCACTTATCTATTCTGATGAGTGAATAAAAAAGCATATGCCCTGTTACTTTTAAAAAGCTGAACATTGCTAGTGTGTACCACAATACAATATTTCAAGATCATTTCATTTCAAACATTTCGAACAAAGAAATGCCAACACAAATCTAAATTACTAGGGCAGCATGGTGACACAGTGACTAGCATTGCTGCCTCATGGCCGAGGTCCCAGGTTCGATCCCGGCTCTGGGTCGCTGTCCGTGTGGAGTTTGCACATTCTCCCCATGTTTACATGGGTTTCGCCCCCACAACCCAAAGATGTGCAGGGTAGGTGGATTGGCCACGCTAAATTGCCCCTTAATTGGAAAAGGTGAATTGGGTACTCTAAATTTTTTTAATTTTAAAAAAAAATCTAAATTACTTTTAAGAGTAGGTCACATTAGTCTAAGAAACTTTACAAGTTTTTCATTAGATTGAATAAAACTGCTTAACCCTGTTTTTAGGTGACCCTGTGGGTAAAGCCAACTACATCAAAGATATATTTTGCTCTTCTCAAAGAGTTTCCTCATTAACAAAATCTGAATTGCAGAATACGAAGACAACACAGTGACATCAATTTTTTGAATTATTTCACACATTGCTCAACAAAGGATAACAGAGCGACTCCGCAAATTGTTACTTTTTTTGTAACTTCCATTACCTCAAAACAAACAAATATAAAGTACCTGTACTAACACCCATGAAATCAGGACTGCAGCCCAAGGATTTCCACCTCGTGAAGTTTTCTTAGCAGGCATGAGAAGTTTTCCTAAATTAATGAAAATACTCCTGTGAGCAGAATAACCAAATTAAGGACTACTATTAATTCTCATATTTAAATTTGCTTTCTCAAATCAGGCTTTAAATAAGGCACATCAAGAAATAAGCAATAAATGATAAAGCAGCAGATAAATGAGTGCATCACAGTTCACGATCCCCATCTTCAAAGTGAATGATATCCCACAATTGCAGCTTTCTTTATAACTGCAAGAACTTAATGCACAATAACAAAGTGTTAAACAGAGACAAGGATGCTGCAATTTCATCACGGAATAGTTAGTCTATAAGCACATTCATCTGATTCCTATTTCAATGCCTCCCGGTGTTTCTGCCCAAGTCGGTTTTTTTCCCAAGAGGTGGTCCGGCTTATCACAGAATTTATCTGGGCGGGAAAGGTCCCGAGGATTCGAAGGGGGGTGCTTCAGAGAGAGCGACAGGCAGAGGACCTGGCGCTGCCAAATTTGTTATATTATTATTGGGCAGCTCATGCGGAGAAGGTGCTGGGACTTGGGGGCACTCTGGGTACGGATGGAATTGGAGTCAGTTAGGGAGACGAGATTGGTAGCAGCACCACTTTCGGTGGCGCAGACAAAATATTCAACAAATCCAGTGGTGGTGGTGGTGGCCACACTAAATCTGGAGGCAGCTCCGCCAACATTTCGAATTGGGGCAGCCGGACTACTGCCCCCCATTTGTACCAATCACCTATTTGAGTTGGTGAGGCTGGATGCCACATTTAGCGCGTGGAGGGAAAGCAGGTTAGAGAAGGTGGGGGCTCTTGGAGGGGCGGTTCACCAGTTTGGAGAAGCTAAAGGAAAAGTACGGGCTCAGGGACGCGGACGGTTTCAGGTACCTCCAGGTGCGGAGCTGGTTTAAATGGTTGTTGGGACACAAAGGCGCATCCTGTTGGGCTGGAGACTGGCGACCATTTATAGTATACTTTAAAGAATTGATCACTGCTAGATGTTGGGGAGGGGGAGGGGAGGGAGGTTTATTTGTTGTTGAGGGTGGTAGTATTTTGTAAAAAAAAAAAAGTGTTTGTCTTTTGTCATCTTTTGTAGGAAATGTTAAAAAATTCAATAGAAATAACTTCCAAGAAAAAAAAAGCACATTCATCTGAAATTTCTAGTTTTAGTTTTTTGAAATAAAGTAATGGGGAGGAGGGGGGTTGCTAAATAGAAAATAAAGGAGTTTAAATAAAACAAAACAAACTTTTCCATAACAGAATTTCAGGGCTGACAATTACAAAGGAATAGCTTCGGTAAGAAGTTCAGATGATACTGTGACAAGTGCAGAAATCTCTCTCATATTAAATGAGCTCAGAATGCACAGATTCCCAGATTCAAGATGGATTCTGTTTGCCCAAGTTATGCTGAGAAGTTATTAAGAGGGATTCAATTCAGTTCAATCATGTGGATTCTGAAATCACACTGGGGGTTGCAAATGGGATAAATTGGTTAAACGGACTAAAATCTTTGAGGGATAAATATCTTGCAGAAATAGCAGCTTTTACTGGATTAATTTCGCAAAGTAATTTTCACAATGTTTTTCCACTCTCCAATTTAGAAACATTGCTGGAAATGTTAAAAGCATTTTTGAAAGCTACATAGTTATTTATTATCAGTGATTAAACCACTAGCTGCAAGAGGGAACAGTCAGTGTGAAGCTAAAAGCTAATGAACAATATTCAGAATAGGTTACAGTGCAAATAATCATTGTTAATGACTGGAATTAGAATCAAAAGTAATCACAGCTGGTCCAGAATCTCATTCCAGGTGCTGAGGAAGGTAATATGTCTTCACATGTAAGGCCTTAATGAAACATATATTTCATTGCAGGCAAGAAAAAAGTCCTTGTTTGGGGCCTCACTCAGAAATTCCATCTTTTCCATTACCTCACAAATGATTTAACTTTGATACTACCTGTGTATTCGGCAACACAAAAAGGTTTCACATTTATCACAATTCTTAGCATGTAATTTGTAAATGATAATTGAGATGATCGAAGAGTAGTAATTACCTCCCTCTCCTGTGTTTTCAGCATCATAATTCAGAGCTGACCATATTCAATTCAAATACCATGAAAAGTCTGAGGCAATTTGTAAGTGATGTTCAATCTGTTGAAATGCTTGTGTAGTTGAAAAAAAGCAATTTAATGACCAGTGAACAATTTTACAGGAACAGGATAATGAAGATGCAGCTGTTATTTTTCTTGCATTGCCAGCTTATATAAACTGCATCCAAAATAATTAGAGTTGTAGTTTGATTGAAACAAATCACTGGAATTGTTCAAATAGACTTGGGAGCAGAATTCCAAGAAAGAGAAAACTGTGAAAACCTCCAGGACCAGGAATAATTATGCAGGCAAGCAAATAAGAGAGAAAAATTCACATGGCGAATGTGTCTTTGTCAAATCATTTGCCATGATGTCAACAGTTGTTTTGGCCTGGCACACTGGTATTGCTGTTTGGGTGGAGAATTAAAATCTGCAAGGATGAAACCGTGAGCTAAATTCTCCGCCTCGCAACACCGCAAAGGCAAACCGTGATTGGGGGGAGAATCGGGCTTCCGGCCAAAAACGGGGTCTGCGCCCAGCGCCGACTCGGGCACCATGCTCCGGTCCCCCGCTGGTGACGATAACGAGGTTTGTGCCCTGTGCTGACCGGGGCATGCTGGCACTTTGCATGAATTTAGCATGTTTGGCCCAGTAAGGCCCACGCCTCCGCTCCACTCCTCCCAGGTGGACGTTACACAGCAATGATTTATTTCAGGAATTTACAAATGGCTGAGGGGGGTGGGGAAGAGAACGCCGGGAGAGTAGCAGTCAGCGACTTGCTGACAGCTTCGTGGATTTGGGGTCTCTCCCACGGGATAGGGGTGGCCCAAGTCACGCCGCCATCGATGTAGTATTGGTTTTAAACGCACCCATTTGGTACAAGGTACAGCCCCTGGCTGCTCACTGTGTCAGGTACCTGTTCTGAGAGCCTCTGTTCTGGAAACATCAGACCCCAACTGATCCATCAATAGGATGGGCGTGGCCAAGCTCAATCACACACCAGGTGCTGACACTCCTGAGTGCATTCATCAGAAGCACAGCCCCACTGCAGGGGAATAGCAGAGTTGATCCCAAACAAAAAACACATGCAGCGTGGCTTCAGGTGTTGCTAATTTTCTCCTTGGTTCAATTGCTCTGTTTTATTGCCTTTGCTCTCGAGTTGCCAGGTATCTTTATGATACCACCACGAGGTTCGAGTCAGAGTAATGATCAATAACCCAGTACACCGATCAGTAAGATTTAAATCAAAGCACATTTATTATACACAGTAATCGCGACTCATGCACAAATTCTACGTCTAAGCTACTTCTACAACTAACAGGCCTATGCTTAACTTCGGACTGGCCCACCAGGTCAAGGGAACAAATGGCCTTTCGTTCGGGTTCGGAGTCTGCGGGATTCGAAGTTGGTACGGATTGGTAGCTAGGAGCGCCTATCTCGTAGCGAGTGTTGAATTAAGACTTACTTTGTCAGGAGTCACTGCACCGGTCAATGTTGGTTCATGTTGCTGGGTGACCCGGGCAGGACGCCGAGGTGAAGAGAGCGATTTGAACTTGGGACTTAACTCTTATAGTCCCCAGGGGGTTTCTGCCTTTCGGGGCGGACCCTGTACTTGGTCCCAAGTGATTGGACTTTGTCCCAATCGCTTGGTTCGATTTTCTCCAATACTGGAGCGGTTCCCTGATCGATGGGCGGTCTTGAGGTGCTCGTTCACCTCCTTTGTGTTGGCTCCTGCTGGCGCCGAGGAGTCTGGCTTTGCTTTGTGTGTCCAAAATGTTACTTATTGTTCCCGGGGATTGCTCATCAGTATGCAGATGGCTGCTACTTTGTTATGCTGATGGTCTCTGGTATCGATGTTGTCTGGCCTTTGCAGAGGTAAATACACAGCAAACCTGCAGCTGCTGGTTTCTGTCTATGTTGGCTGACTTTCCCATCAGCCTTTGCCGTTCGCCATTTTAAATCGGGAGTTGGCCAATTTAGGTGGCTACATAGGCACCCTCCATAGCAGGCTGCCCCTCTCAGGCCTCAAACGTGGCACTATCAGCTAGCCCTTTCCACAGGACCACGCACTGTCTCCCATCCCTGCCTGCGACTGCTCCACTGCTCCAATCTATCCTGCCCCCGGACAACCTGTGTGTCACACCCAGGACCCACATCACACGGCAGCTACGCTCCCAGCAAGCACACACTTCCCTGCCTCACCCCCATGTGTAGGACCTGCCCACACACTAAGCCTGCTGGCAGGATAACACTCACTGTGGAAACAGGACACAGGTTGCGGCAGCCGCTGGAACCCCTGTTCGGATGGACAGACGGATGGACGGACACACATGGAGGTCTGGCTACCAGCAGTTCTGCTGCCCTGTCCCACCTCTCCATAATCTCCCCTCCCCCCCCCCCCCCCACCCCCTCCTAGCCCAAGCCATTCCAGTACCTCAAGGAGGTAGCTCCATTCGATTCTGTCAAAAGCCTTCGCTAGCATTGGGGGCAGGGTGCCCACTGCCAGTGAGTCCGCGAACATGTCCCTTAGGTGTGGGGTCAGGACTGATGCAAATTTTTTGTAGAAGGCTGCCAGGAACCCGTTGGGTTCCAGTGCCTTCCCTGTCTGCATGGAGCTGATGCTCTCCATGATTTCTCCCAGGTCTATTGGTGCTTCCAGCTTCCCCCATCTGTCTTTCCCCCACCACCGGTAGTTCCAGTGTGTCTAGGAACTGTTTCATTCCCACATCCCCGTCGGGCCTACCCGTTATTTAATTCTGTGATTGTATTAAATTGGTTACTTGTTATTATCTCACTGATCATCAGAGGATATTTCTAATTTCCATTCATCTCATCCTGAAGACCGCCGGCAAATTACTTTTGACCTCTCAACTTGCGTTTTTAAAAAAAATTTCAATTAAAGTTACCATGCTCCTGAAGTGTCGCTTCACAAACTTGCCCTCAGCAGCATCTCTATAAATCCACACTGTACCTTTTCATTTTTCTCCTATCCTTCCTATAATGTAAAAATCTTAAACGTGCAACAAGAGCTTATCTTATTCATTCCTTCTAATGCATTACCTCATATTTTTCTACACTGAGCACCATTTCCTCTGCCAATTCGGTTTGCTTATTGCTAACCTCTTGCAGTCTTTTGAATCTATATGCAAAGAAAATGTATCATGTAAGAAATGTCCAGCTCACAAAATTGTATTTTGTTCTCCCAGTAAAAGGATTGAACATAGCTGCACTTCACCCAGTTGTCTGGAATGGCTGTGAGGGACAGAAAGCCTTTCATTACAATGCTATGCGACATATCTAACCCCTCTAATATTGCTTCAATAAACAATCTTCTTTCAAAAAAAATAAATAACTTGCCGAATACATCGTCCTTTGCAAGTGCGTAAAGAATTCTGGAAGCTCCAATCAGATTGCTCATCGAAGCTGATAAAGTTGAAGAGTAGATTCCAATTAAGACAAAGGGATGCCAGACATTAATTTCTTTGAGGAAGTCGTAATCCTTTTGAAGCAGCAATCTTAAAACAATGAGAAAGAAAATCATACTCGGATGCATGGGTGGAACTCAATCCTGAATACTAAGTAAACAATCTTGTCTTTGTGAAATACAAAGTTATAAACTACAGTCGGTAGGAAAATGCCTGGCACATAAACTTGGATTTAGACAACTTCCAGACAGATCTGTAGAGAGGTATAGATTTGGACACAATCAAGGATACAGGGAATGAATGTCTGGGCGGCACGGCAGTGCAGTGCATAGCACTGCTGTCTCACGACGCCAGGGGCCTGTATTCGATTCCAACCTTGGGCAACTGTCTGTGTGGAGTTTGCAGTTTCTCCCCAGCGTGGATTTCTTCGGAGTGCGCCGGTTTCCTCCCACTGTCCAAAGATGTGCAGGTTAGGTGGATTGGCCATACTAGATTGCTCCTTCGTATGCAAAGATGTGCAGGTTAGATGGGGTTACGGTTGGGGGGGGGGGTGGGCCAAGGTAGGGCGCTCTTTCAGAGGGTTGGCACAGACTCAATGGGCCGAATGACCTCCTTCTGCACTGTACAAATTCTACACTCTATGGAAACTTGATCCAGAGCTCGAGATAGCTCATGAGAAATTTCGCTCTGCTGTTGCACAGATTGCTTTGAACAATAATTTTCTTCCTTATGCCTCGCCTTTAAGAAGTATAATTGCACAGAATGCCCAGCATCTTTTATATCTTACTCACGTGATCATTGCTCAGAAGCGATCCACAGCAGAAACTGCAAGCAGACCACATCTAGTTTGTCCTAACCCAACCTCCACACGATTCAGCAAGTGGGATTGGTGGGGGAACCAGCAACAGGAACATCAGTCGTTTGTTTTCCTTTGCTAACTTTGGGTTCTAAGGCCAATTGTGTCCCTCCCAGCTATCACTCCAACTGCCATTAGATCAATCAACAGACCAAGCAAAAACATGAACCTGATAGCTCCTGGTCTATATGGATTAGCTGTTGCTGCCATAAGAGCCATCCATCTAGGCAACTAATCACCTAATGTAGTAACAAACTTAAATTTTGACTGAATAAAATTATCATGCAGCAGTAAATCATACTATGTATGAGCAATGATGTTTATAAATCATCTAATCTTGGCATCATAAACTACTTTCAGATTAAATATATGGTGTGCATGGTCCAACACTATATGGTTAGTAAATGCAGCTCGGTTACTTTACTTTAGAAAACCTTTCACGATGGAATATTTAAAAAGTAAACACTCCAATCCTAACCAGAATGCCTTAACAAGCCATCAAAAGAGCTTAAAATAATTGCATCTTCCAACTTCAGTTCTAAAATGTTACAGGTCAGCATTTCTAAGTGCAGCTAATAAAACTAATGAGGCACACAAGGCGCATCCAGGAAAGTGGAAGTGTGCCATTCAATTTTCATTATCCTATTTGTGCATCTAAAATTTCATGTATCCAGTCTCCCGCGTGGCATGCATACTTATGAACAAAAGGTTTCCATGACAGGCCATCTAAAAGATGATTCACAATTATTGTACACATTCAGGCTGCACGTGTCCCTTGAATTGGTTTTCCAACAGGACTATTGCTTGAAGCAAAATATAATTTAAAATAAAAACTAAAAAAAAAACTCCAATGTTCCTTTGTTTAACAAAATAGATTCCATACATCACTTTGTGGTTTTATTTATTGCACAAGACATTTTTCAGGCAGAATGCTTCCTGCAGAAAATAAATGTCTGCTGCAAGAGTTGTAGACAATATAATGACCGCGACTCAAAGCAACATTTTTCAGTCCTTTTGCACAACCTTGCAACCTACTTTCCCACAAAACATTATTTTGGTTAATGCTTTCTAACCTCCGCATAACTAACTAGCTCTGCAAAAAAACAATGGCATTTATATTCAGGGACAAGGTGGAAGTTTTGCCAAAAAGCTGTCTCGTGCATTTGCCCATGTAACCTTTCAGCTACCAAAAGAAAAACAATTGGGTGTGAAGTGCTGGGTGTGAAGTGCTTTATGATATTGAGAATGTGAAAGATCACTAAATTAATGCAAGCAGCGCTTACTCTCTTTTTTTAAAATAGATTGCGAAGCAAAGTGATACAGTGAAATACAAAATATTTGTTTTCTTTCTTTAAATTAAGGGGAATTTAATGTGGCCAATTTACCTATCCTGCACATCTTTGGATTGTGGGGGTGAGACCCACGCAGATAGGGGGAGAACGTGCAAACTCCACAAAGACAGTGACCCGGGGCTAGGATCAAACCCGGGTCCTCGGCACCATGAAGCATCAATGCTAACCACTGCGCCACCGTTCTTTGTGCGGAAACAGGAGAAAGGAAATAAACTGCAAGTTACACTTGGACCTACAATAATGAAGCAAAATGAAGACAGCACCAAGTGAATGTAATAGGTCACTAACACATTTGCACTACACTATGTTGGGCAATGATCGCCTCCAACAAGGAAAAGCCCAGAAATCGCTCTTTGATCTTCAATTGTAGGACGGTGGTAAGGATCCTTTATTCCCTACATCATGGAAGAGGTCATCACTGACTGGAAGTTTCGCTAACCAAGTCATATCAAACATGTGGCACAGAAAGCAGAACAGAGCCTGCCTTTGAGATATGTGGCTCATCTCCTTTCCTCTCAAATTACCTTCATGTCTACAAGGTTCAAGCAAAATGTGTGGTGCACTCACCATTCACCTTGATGGGTGCAGCATGAATATAAACACTAGAAAAGAATAATCTATTTGGTCAGCACCCCCATCTCCGGACTCAATATCTTCTCCCCTCTTTTGCTGGTGCACGGTGGTGCAGTAAATAGTATGCAATAGGATGCACTAAAGCAACTCACCCAACCTCCCAGTCCCACAATCTCTCGCAACCTGAAGAACAAGGGGAGCAACATCAGAATATAATCAACAACAAATTCTGCTCCAAGTCACATATCATCCAAACTTGGACATTAATGGCAGCTCCTTTATTTTGTTGAGCCAAACCTTACCACTCACCACCATCAGGGTATGGACGGATGGCAGTACCTTCTGACAGTAACTAGGGATGGCAGATAATAAACTTGCACTAGTGTCCCCCATAAAATAAAAGATTCTGCTTCATCAACAGAGGTTTTATAGTATAAAATGCTACTTGGTGCAGTGTATCAATAAATTGTAGAACTTCCAACAAAATGAAAGAAAGAAACTAGTTCCCAGTTTGCACGGAATTGATGTTTCTTTATTCTTAATTGTAAAACGTAACAGTGTAAGCGGACCTTAAAGATGGACTGTACTACTTAGATAGAAAGTTAAGAACGGTTGGGTGAGATCTTGCTCAGAAAATAACAGCATATTTGTGATGCACTCTGGTTAGTGATGTGCAAGACAGTATCTTGCCCTTAGCCACTCAGTTTTAATAAAAAAGTATATTTATTGAGATTTTACAATTTCAAATCAGAGGCAGCAAAGTCACAAAATAATATCATACATAAGGCGAGCAAGATAATTTTTTTTTTTTTTTAAAAAGGCCCAATAAACATGGGCATAAAATGGAACAGGCGAACAACACCACAATTGGCTCGGTACAACCACTGGCCAAAACTGAATATTTCTGCAATCCCACCAAAGTACAGGATAAAGTCTTAAAAAACAGGACATGGCAGGACGGTGTGCATCCTCTCACGCCGCGCTCCTTGTAGCCAAATCGGGAGCACACCAACACACTCTTCTCCAGCAGTACCATAGATATCAGCAACCCAACAGAGGCGTTGCTTTCGGATACAAGACCCAACTGTACCCATGCAAAAGCCAAGAACAGAAACATCATATCCAGCACTACAAACAAAACAAAGCAAGAACCCCAGCTCTAAGATGATGGTGCAAGCGCACCCAATATGCAGCCTCACCCCCATCCACTCCCGGAACTGAATCATACAGCCAAAGAAAGGACCTGCAGCAACAGGTCCAAGTAATACTCAGACCCACGGTCTCCCATAGAAGAAGAGAGAAAAAGGCCAGAGCTACCAGGTCTGACCCTCCGGATAACACCCACAAAGCCCACAACTAAAGAAAGGATAATTATTCCGGTCCTTGCCAAAAGGGTGTCGCTGTCTCAGGGAGAAGGGGGCTGTCAAGACGCACCTCAAAAGAACACGCTGGGAGGGAGAGCGCGCCCTCCTCCCGGCACCAGGCAACACATCTGGGCCAATGAACGATAAAAGCGAAAGGAAACAAAAAAGAAAAGAATCCTGAAACGGATTAATGCTAACTGGGGGGGGGCTACTCTCAAATCACAGCAAGGAAGAACTAACCCTACCAACCTCAAACATCCAGCCCTCTCACGGCTCAGTTCCAGTCATCTTCCCACTAGGAGGGTGAACATAACACCCTCCCGCAACCATCAGAATTAAAACACTATGAGGCATGATTACTTTTTGGATTAAAAACTATGCACAAATACCATTTTCCATATTCGACTAAACATGAACTTGCTGAATCAGGATTACCAATGGTACAGGCCATCATACCCATATGACCTGTAGGAAAAAACAACATCAAGCAAACAATAACAGGGACCAATGTCCAGGATAACAACTGAATTGCAGGGCAGCCCTCAGGATAAAGGCATCGTCCCGGATGCATGAGAAAAGCAAAAGCCAAGGATAGAGCAGGATCAACAATCACTCTCTAGGATCTTCCAAGGATTTTGACGATTGAAGCACGAAACACCATTACGTCCACCATGCCATCTCTCCAACACCCAGGGCGCCCACAGCATAGGCCCCGGCCAGGAGGGGGGTTGACCCGACTGGTCTGGCCATCTCCAATCATCACGATGAGTATTAGGAACAGGACAATAAAGGACCAGTAATAGGTCAGCCAAACCAACCCCCAAAGACAGGATACGACATGCCCCAGTTTCCATGTCGAGATTACGAAACATGGGAACCAATCTTCAAACTCACTCGGGAACTCTTCCACTACCTCTCGCCAGGGACTGTCTCAGTGGTGTGCCCCTCTCGGTCCCCCTTTCCCTCTCCCAAGCACAGTAACACAGTGGTTAGCACTGTTGCTTCACAGCACCAGGGACCCGGGTTCGATTCCCGGTTTGGGTCTGTGCGGAGTCTGCATGTTCTCCGTGTCTGCATGGGTTTCCTCCGGGTGCTCCGGTTTCCTCCCACAAGTCCTGAAAGACGTCCTTGTTAGGTGAATTGGACATTCCGAATTCTCCCTCAGTGTACACGAACAGGCGCCGTAGTGTGGTGACTAGGGGATTTTCACAGTAACTTCATTGTAGTGTTAATGTAAGTCTACTCGTGACACTAATAAAGATTTTTATTATTATATTATATTTATTATAATAATAATTATAATAATTATTAAGGATGGACGACAAGCCATGCAGCAGTAACTCAACAGTCGAGACGGGCCTCCACCAAGTAAGGTACTCTGTCAAGTACAAGAACCTCCTTGTGCACCTGAGTAAAAAGGACCTAAAACCTCATAGCCAAGAATCCCAGCCAGGACAACATCGCTGTTGGCAGCCATCATTCAACACACACAGCACTGTCAAGGTGGGAGCCAGCTTAATAGCAACTGTGCCACGAAAGCTGGGGCCCATTCCAGCCGCCACAGACAAACAAGGATTTAAGCATTTTGACCCTCTTATGGACTGATCTGATCCCTTTACACGCTTTCTCTACCAAGTAGTACTACACTCCTGTGTGCGTCTATGTTTTTACATTTTATGTATGCCCCATTATGTATTTTCTTTTCATGTACAGAATGATCTGTCGAGCTGCACGCAGGACAATACTTTTCACTGTACCTTGGTACACGAGACAATAAACAAATCCAATCCAATCTTGCACGAACACCGACCAAACACTTGTTGGAGCCAAGCCAGGCACCACAAGAAAAGGCAAATATGAAATGTGCGACAGGATAAAAAGATGAGCAGAGCCAGTACCCTTGAAAACGCAGCTGCTGCCACGCTCACATCACCCCACCAGCCATTATTTCTAACAACCCGCTGGATTTGCACATTGACTGCCTATTAAACTTGCAGCAGATAATGGAGTTTGGTACGGTGCTAATTGTATCAAGGTGATAATTGTTAATGCAATGCCGAACATTCCCACTGCCTCGAATCAGATCAATTTCAATCTTGGAGACTCATCCCTTTAGTTGCTAAATTGTTCTTGGAGATTATTAAAACGTCAGATTATAAATTTAAATAATTTCTTATTTTTCCCCCTCTCGTCAACCACTTTGTTTCCTGGGTCTTATTTCTCTTTCTGCAACTGATTTGATTCTAATTTACTCTCATTCTCAGTTGTTCCTCTTTGTTTCCCCCTCGATTCTTAAATCTCATTGGTTAAGAAGGTACGTTACTGGTTCCAGATGTTCCATTATCAGCTCACACTTCCAGGAAATTATGACAATTTATAAAAACTGAATGGTGCCGAAAATTCTAACTAATGATGCGTGTCACAAGATGCCTTTCTCTAATAAAATCTCCCACAGCATCCGTCCATCTACAAAATATGATGGACACGAGCAAACCAATCTATTTCAGATGGGATGTCGTCACATGATGAACCTTTGCTGATGGCTGTAGAGGTCAATTCTTGAGAGATGGATTCTGCCTCGTGCCACGCATGAAGCTACCATCGAGTGTCATTGTGGGTTGCTCTTTTCAGCGTTGGCTTCTGCTCCAAGTCACTGGAGCCACTGTTGGTACGCCAGCCCACAGGAGGTGTCACCATTTTACGGTCATCAGCCAATGACGCCCAGGTGCAATAATCTATGTTTAGGGCCTTCATGTCACGCATGCAAACATTCATGAAGTGAAGCTTTGGGGGCTCTGGCTCCAATTATTTCACCATACAGAGTCCTCGGGTATGTGACTGTCTTCCAACCTGCGGTCTTATCCGAGCCGACAAAATCTGCCATTGTTCCATGAGTGGTGACAAATTTTGGAGCTCTGGGTTTGACAGGACTGCTGCATTTGAGATACCCTAATGCACCACAGAGAATGAAGATGGAAATTGTTGAGCTTCCTTTCTTGATAAGTCATCCATGTTTCACAGCCATCTGGCAAGATGCTGGGAACACAGCACAGGCCTCGTAAATCATCAGCATGGTCTCAAGGGCCAAAAGGATGTTATTCTGTGTGTTTTGAGACTCAGCTAAAGGTTTTTTCCTAAACATGTATGAAGATCTGAACCAAGGCACAGGTCATCTATCACCGTGTTCCTGACATCAACAAGACCTGAACCTATTTCGTGATTTTAAAATTATCTGCATGAACTGTTTTCTAGTACCGAGAGGGGGAGAGCACAGGCAAAGCAGAGAGAGACAGACACAAACACAGACACACAGACACACACCAGAGAGAGAGCGAAAGCGAGAATCAGAGCTGAGAGAGATAGAACAGAGCAAGAGACAGTTGAAAGAACTTCAGGCTGGAGAAGCTAAATACAGGCAAATAAATCTGCAGCACTTAGACGTACAAGTATCTTGAGAAATTATCTAGCCCATGTAAAGCTACAATGGGTGAATCTACTCAGAGTAGAATATCCAGGAGGGAACAGTGTGTTCACCACTCGACTGACACCATTGTCCAAGACAAGTGAGGTAGTTAACCCTACTACACCCATTCAGAAGGATGAGGTCAAAAAAATTTCTGAAATCATCATTAAAACTATGACAAATATGAGTAACACAATGAAACATGTCAATATCAGTAACACACTGACATACATATGAGAAATGAGTAAGTATATCCAATCACCAAGATTGGTTGCAACTTGCAACATCAATAATAGGCGTTTATCGTATAATGCTGGAAAATTGTCAAACCACTGCTACAACGGACTCGCTCTCTCTCTCCCCCTTCCCACCACCCCCCTCTCCCCCATTTAAGGCCAAAAATGTTAATAAGTCACAAACCATTAAAATGCGCCTGAATTTCTGCAAATTTCTACTTTAACAATGAGGACATTCACCGAATGCCAACTTACTGCTTTGCAATAAAGCTATAATAGACTTGCACCTGTTTAATTTGCATTCACAATTCACCTAAACTAAAAATGCAGCATTTGGCACTGAAATGTTTGTTTGTGCCATTTGGAATGAGGTTTGTTCTAAAAGTTAATAAAGGGGTCAGTTAAAATCTTTATGAAAGACCTGAAAGAAATTGTACACAACAAACCACGACTATACCTCTGAGATAAGTACAGTTTGCATTAGAAAAAAAAACCAGCAATGCTTGCTGCCCTTCAAGGCCGTGAGAAAGAATTGGGTTATTAAAGAGATTTAGGAGTAAGGTTCGACTGTATTCATTCTGACTGTACTTCTTTAAATTGAAAATTGTTTCTTTCTTTATAATAGTTTGTTTGACTGAGAACAGGAAATCTGTACGCCCCCTGACATTTGCACCACCAACCAACAAAACAGATGAAAAAACGGAACCACATTTATACAAGCGGGGATACTTTTCAAAATTACCCAAAAAAACTATGCAGAAAAGCAGATGGAAGTAAAACAAACAATGCTGCCACAACCTTTAATAACTGAGATTAATTACATTCAAGAGGCATTTAGAGTTTGTGTCATAGGCAAAGGCAGAGGGAGAGTGACAAAGCGAGAGAGCGAGGCAGAGAGCCAGGCATTTAGAGCTTGTGTCATAGAGGCCGAAAGAGAGAGAGAAAGCGAGAGAGCGAATGAGAGAGAGCGAGGCAGGGAGCCAGGTATTTTGAGTTTGTGTCATAGACAGAGGCAGAGTGAGAGAGCGAAAGCGAGAGAGCAAGTGAGAGAGCGCGAGGCAGAGAGCCAGGCATTTAGAGCTCGTGTCATAGAGGCCGAAACAGTGAGGGAAAGCGAGAGAGCGAGGCAGAGAGCCAGGTATTTTGAGTTTGTGTCATAGACAGAGGCAGAGTGAGAGAGTGAAAGCGAGAGAGCAAGTGAGAGAGGCAGAGAGCCAGGCATTTAGAGTTTGTGTCATAGAAAGAGATATAAAGTGAGAAAGACAGGGAGGGGTTGGGGACAAGGAGGGAGGTAGGCCTTCCACTCCCTCTTGCAGAGAGGGGCAGGGAAGGGGGGAGGGGGGAGTTGGCAGGGAGCCTGGGGTGGGGAAAAGGAAGTTGCTTTTCAGCCAAATGAAATGCAAAGATGTAGTAGATGTTAGTACATGGAACCAGCATATCAGACTCAGTCTGGACAGGAAGACTGTGGTCAAAATATCCCAAGGTGAGGCATGATCTCATTTTATTTCTGCAATTGAAATCAATACCTATTTGTCTGAAATGACACTGATGGATTTCTTCTTTAATTTATTTTTCATAAAATTGAAGACAGTAGCTTGGTGTGCAAAGCACGAACTGATAGTAATCACCGGTACAATGGTGCAGGAGCCATCACATTTCAAAATCTCCGGGGTTGGGGGGGGGATGCAAAATCCATCAGCACTAGATTATAAATTAAATCAATGCAACTTTAATTTGCTGCTCTTCCCGGTGCTGCTTCATTCAGTGCCCCCCCCCCCCCCCCCCCCTCCTCCAGTAGTAACATTATGCAACCAAGGCTTACATATTTATCTGACAGTAAAACAAAAGTAACCTGCTGCTGGAGCTCGCTTAATTATTTAACTAACCATTTGCTGCACGGTAATCAACAGCTTTTGCACAACACAACAGCATAAATAACTTCTGATAGAAAGCCTACTTTTGTGTAAGCTGATTCAGATCCATTTTTGCCTCCGTAGGCCCAATAGAAATGAAATGTTCCAGATGTGTGTTTTTTTTTTTAAAAAAAGTCTGCCACATTTAAACTCGAAGATAATTAATATTTTCAACCCCCCCCCACCCAAACAAGATAGAAGCTCCCCTTTCACCTGGTCTGCCTGTTCCGTTCAATGCATACCCCACGCCCTCCGCCCCCTGCTAATCCCTCCCTGCCCAAGACGCGGTCTCGGGGGTCCACTGGACATTCTTTTTCTTCCTGCTTGCGATCCAGTCAGTGCCCAGCAATGTGTACTGGGTGTTTCCGGGTCCGATGGAGCGGCCAGCCAAATCGGATTGCCCAGCAGCTCCAGACTACGGACTTCGTCCCAGGGAGGTGTGGGGAGCCCACCTGCAGCGTTTTATGGCACGGAGGGGGTCAGCTCATCCCTCCTCAGTTGAATAAGTAGATATCGGAGCATTAGTTAAACAGTCGTTCAAAACAAAAAAAGGGGCACTATTACAACAAAGTTTTTACCTCAAAAATGAATCGGAATTATTTTGTACAATGAAGGAATTTGATTTTCAAATTCATTAGCAATAAACGGTTTTACTATCATTCATCAACTGTTGTCTCTAGCACAGTACAACAATCTCTCACATCTACCCTTGACTAAATCTCCAATTACTTATTACACAGTTAGCCTCAGTCATAACCAAAGCCCTTGCACGATTTGGAGGCCAACCTCAAGAGTGTACTGCCAAAATTCCACCAGCACATCTCCTGTCCCACCCGGGGCGACAACACTCTTGACCACTGCTACTCAAAAATCAAGGGCGCCTACCGTTCCATCCCCCGACCACACTTTGGGAAATCAGACCATAAGGCGGTGCTCCTTCTCCCGGCATACAAGCAGAAACTCAAGCGGGAGAATCCAGCTAAGAAGGTTGTGCAGTGCTGGTCCGAGGAGACAGAAGAGCTCTTACGTCACTGCTTAGAGACAGTGGACTGGTCCATATTTAAGAACTCAGCGATCAATTTAAATGAGTATGCCACCACCATCACAGACTTCATCAGCAAATGTGAGGACGACTGCGTGCCAAAGAAAGCAGTATGTGCGTTCCCCAACCGGAAACCATGGCTCAATCGCGAGATTGACTCCCTACTGAAGGACAGATCTGAGGCGTTCAAGACAGACGACCCTGACCTATACAAGAAATCCAGGTACGACCTCCTCAAAGCCATCCGAGAGGCCAAGAGAGAATATCAAACCAAGATAGAGTCACAGACAGATTCTCGGCAGTTGTGGCAAGGACTAAACAACATAACGGGCTACAAAGCAAAGCCGAACAGTATCTCTGGCAGCAGCGCACCCCTCCCCGATGAACTCAATGCATTCTATGCTCGGTTCGAGCAGGTAACCAACAATCCGCCGTCGAGTGCCCCAGCAGCCCATAATTCACCCATACCCACCATCACAGCTTACGAAGTCAGATTGGCCTTCCTGAAAGTGAACCCTCGGAAGGCGACGGGCCCGGACGGGATCCCTGGTCGTGCACGCAGAGCCTGCGCGGACCAGCTGGCAGAGGTATTCACGGACATCTTTAACCTGTCCCTACTTCACTCCGAGGTCCCCACCTGCTTCAAGAAGACCACCATCATACCGGTACCAAAGAAGAACCAGGCAACGTGCCTCAATGACTACCGTCCAGTGGCCCTGACTTCAGTCGTAATGAAGTGCTTCGAGAGGTTGATCATGAAGCGCATCACCTCCATACTCCCAGAACACCTTGATCCACTGCAATTCGCACACCGTTGCAACCGGTCCACATCAGACGCCATTTCCCTGGCCCTACACTCATCCCTAGAGCATCTCGAAAACAAGGACTCCTACATCAGACTCCTATTTATTGACTACAGCTCCGCCTTCAACACCATAATCCCAGCCAAGCTCATATCAAAGCTCCAAAACCTAGGACTTGGCTCCCCAATCTGCAACTGGATCCTCGATTTTCTGACCAACAGACCACAATCAGTAAGAATGAACAACAACACCTCCTCCACAATAGTCGTCAACACCGGCGCCCCACAAGGCTGCGTACTTATCCCCCTATTCTACTTCTTGTACATACACAACTGCGTGGCAAAACTTGGTTCCAACTCCATCTACAAGTTTGCTGACGATACGACCATAGTGGGCCGGATCTCGAATAACGTCGAGTCCGAATACAGGTGGGAGATAGAGAACCTAGTGGAGTGGTGTAGCAACAACAATCTCTCCCTCAAAACTAAAGAGCTGGTCATTGGCTTCAGGAAGCAAAGTACTGTACACACCCCTGTCAGTATCAAGGGGGCCGAGGTAGAGATGGTTAGCAGTTTCAAATTCCTAGGGGTGCACATCTCCAAAAATCTGTTCTGGCCCACCCACGTCGACGCTACCACCAAGAAAGCACAACAGCGCCTATACTTCCTCAGGAAACTAAGGAAATTCGGCATGTCCACATTAACTCTTACCAACTTTTACAGATGCACCACAGAAAGCATCCTATCGGGCTGCATCACAGCCTGGTATGGCAACTGCTCGGCCCAGGAGCAAGAAACTTCAGAGAGTCGTGAACACCGCCCAGTCCATCACACAAACCTGCCTCCCATCCATTGACTCCATCTACACCTCCCGCTGCCTGGGGAAAATGGGCAGCATAATCAAAGATCCCTCCCACCCGGCTTACTCACTCTTCCAACTTCTTCCATCGGGCAGGAGATACAGAAGTCTGAGAACACGCACGCACAGACTCAAAAACAGCTTCTTCCCCACTGTCACCAGACTCCTAAATGACCCTCTTATGGACTGACCTCATTAACACTAACACCCTGTAGGCTTCATCCGATGCCAGTGCTTATGTAGTTACATTGTATATGTTGTGTTGCCCTATTATGTATTTCCTTTTATTCCCTTTTCTTCCCATGTACTTAATGATCTGTTGAGCTGCTCGCAGAAAAATACTTTTCACTGTACCTCGGTACACGTGACAATAAACAAATCCAATCCAATTAACTGAACAACTCGTTCCCGTGTCAAGTAAACTAATTTTCTCAATATTTATCCCATTTGCAGCTACCATTTAATTGCAAAATGAGTAGATCTTGTTGTCAGATGAAGTAGAATCAGAGCGCGACAAAGACAGGAATTTGGAGCACGAGTGGGCCATTCGGTTCTGACATTTAATAAGATAATTGGATTTTGGCCTCAAATCCACATTCTGCCTACCCCAGATAATATTTGACTCCCTGGTTCATCAAGAACACATCGAGCTGCCGTAAAAATATTAACATATCCTGCCTCCACTGCTCTCTGGGGAAGAGAATACTAAAGACTCCTACACAAAATGTTTGGAGGTAATCTATTTTTGAAGGAAGGACAACTTTAACAAGGCATTCTGAAATATTTACCAGAACAAAGTCTAGTTATGAAAGATGTGCACAATTTAGTCCAACATTCTGAATTGATAATCAGGCTGTGCTGGGATTTGAACCCACGGTCTGCTCTTAACTAGGGTGGCATTTTAACCAACTAAGAGAAAATAAATCTGTTTCGGTCCCGCTTTGCTACAATGGTGCTGCTAAAATTAGTAAGTACGATCTGACAGCCACGACAAGCATGGCTACAGTATGACATAGATTGGGACCGGAATATTGAAGGGTATGTGACATTCAGGAAGGACAGGAAGTTAGGAAAAGGTGCAGCCGTGGCTGTGTTGATTAATTATAGCATTAGAACATTAGAGAGGGGTGACCCAAGTTCAGGAAACCAGGATTTAGAAGCAGTTTGGGTTGAGATGAGAAATGATAAAGGCAAGAAACCACTTGTGCAAATGTAATAAAGGCCGCCTAATTGTAACTGCAGGGTAGGACAGAGCATAAAAGAAGAGATAATGGGAGCTTGTCAGAAAGGTACAGTGATAATCATGGGGGAATTTTACTCCACGTTTAGATTAGAAAAATTAGATGGACAAAAGGTAGCATAGAAGAGTTCACAATGTTTTCAGAATTGTTTCTTAGAACAGCACATTCTGGAGCCAGCCAGAGGACAGGCTATGCCAGAACTAGTATTGTGCAATAGTGGAGGCTATGGATAAAAGGGAACACGTGAATAAACTATACTTGAATTTGCAGAAGCTCACATCAAAGGTTAAAATGTTAATTAAAAGCCCATGGCATATAGGCAGTAATATATTAGCATGGTTAGGAGATCGGCTGGCTAACAGAGTTGGCATAAAAAGGTATTTTCCTAGTTGGCACGATGTGATGGATGGTATGCCCACAGGGATCAGTGCTGAAGCCTCACATATTTATATAAACAACTTGGATGAGGTGACTGATGACACAATGATAGGTAGAAAAGTAAATTGTGAAGACTCAAGAAGGCTACAAACGGTCACAGAGAGGTTAAGTGAGTGGGCAAAAGGGCAACATGGTGGCGTAGTGGTTAGTGCTGCTGGACGCAGCACAGAGGTCCCAGGTTCAATCCCGGCTCTGGGTCACTTGTCTGTGTGGAGTTTGCACATTTTTCCCGTGTTTGCGTGGGTTTGCTCCCTTAAGCCATAAGCCAACGATGTGCAGAGTAGGTGGATTGGCCGTGCTAAATTGCCCCTCAATTGGAAAAATGAATTGGGTACTCTAATTTTTTTTTTTTTTTTAATTATAAAGTGAGTGGGCAAAAATCTGGCAAATTGACTATAACATGGGAAAATGTGTAATTGTCCATTTTGGCACGAAGAATAAAAAAGCTCATTATCTAAATGGTGAGGGATTGCAGAACTCAAGTGCAGAGGGACCTGGGTGCCCGAGAGCATAAATCAATAAAAGACTCGTATACAGGTACAGCAAGTAATTAGGAAAGTTAATTGAATGTTGTCATTTATTTTGAGAGGAATTGATTTTGAAGTAGGGAGGTTAAGGTTCAGTTGTACAGGGCATTGGTGAGACCACATCTGGAGTATTGTGTACAGAATTGGTCTCATTAATTAAGGAACGATGTAAATGCATTAAAAGCAGTTCAGAGAAGGTTTACTCGACTAATACCAAGAATGGGCAGGTTATCTAATGAGAGGTTAGGTTTGTATCCACTAGAGTTGAGAAGATTGAAACCTCTAGGATCCCAAGGGGATAGATGCAGAGAGGATGTTTATTTTTGTTGGAGAATCTAGAACTAGGGATCACGGTTTAAAAATAAGAGGTCACTCACTTAAGATGGAGATGAGAAGAATTTTTTCCTCAGAGGACAGGGAGTCTCTGGAATTCTCTTCGGCAAAAGGCAGTGGAAGCAGAGTGAATATTTGTAAAACAGAGCTAGCTAGATCCTTGATTATCAAAGGGATGAAAGATTATCAGGGATAGACAAGAATGTGGGGTTGAGGTCACAATCAGATCAGCCATTATCTTATTGAATGGTAGAACAGGCTCAAGGGGCTAAGTGGCCTAATCCTGCTCCTAATTCATATGTTGAATGTTAGCCCAGCAATTTCCTATGCAGCGAGTTGTGAATCTGCACTTGGATTATGTTAGGTAGGAGAGAAAGAATGAATTGTTCCACAGTAAAGGAGGGGAAGCTGGGATGAGTCATCTTGAACAACTTTTATTGGCACCCAATTACAGAACTCTACTGAGGAAAGGGTTGAAAACATCAATTATTTGGTAGGGGAAAATAATACATGGGGTTTCTTGGTAGTACAGAACGTGGATGTTGTTGAAAAGGAAGACGTGTTGCCGAGCTTGGGGTTCCTGTTGCTTTCTCCATGACAACCCCTCAGCCAATCAGAGTCAACTTGCAAACCAACCAATCAACACCCTTTTCACCTGTAGTTTAAATTGTTGTGATTGTTTGAAATTTGGTATTTTTGTGTTTGTCCTGATGAGTACAAGACAAAAAGCTTCGGCAACATGTCTCTCTTTGCAGCAACATAGAGTCTGTAAAAGGGAAGCGAATATTCAACACAATGGCAATTAAAACTTTACCTTTACATTAGCCTCTAGCATTATGTAAACCAAATTCTACTGTCTCGGGAAAGAACAAATGTGCAAAGGAAAGAAGATTCATCTTGTATGCCCTCTGCTGGTCAGACCAAATAATACAATGCATCCAAAACAGAAATCTGTGCTCTCATTGCAAAGGACAACAAAGCCATTTAAAGTCACCAGCAAAACTTTCAGATTCTGGATTGTTTATGCAAGACAGAAAGTAAAATTCATGCATCTTTTTCTTGAATTGCAAACTTGACAGAGGAATGTTATGCAAAATGGCAAGGCAAATACAATAGTTATTAATTAGAACTTTCAACCCTCAATGGCACCTCAAGTTCACACCAAAAATGTTTAGCAGAAATGTATCATTATTTAGGGCTCCTGATACATGGGTAGCATTAATAGCATAGTGAAAATACATTGAGCCTTCAAAATATTTTATTTTCTATGAAGCTATTGTAGAGAGAAAGGACACAATTATATTTCTGAATGGACATTACGTAGTAATCAAAAATGGGCTTCTTGGATTCTTTTAAATAAATCCATTTGGTGCCCATCACTGAAAAATTATAACTCAATATTCTTATTTATAATGGACAGCACTAACACACAAGTCAGTCAGTTTGGGTGAGGGGAAAGTGTTGCAATACTTAAGAGGCAACTGAGCAACAAGACGGGATTAATTCAGGTACACGAATGCAATACCAATTTAATAGCAAACGGAAGATGACAGCATCTCAAATGATTTTGGACCATTTACCCCACATGCTCCCTGTGCCTTTGAGTATATTTGACTTGGTAGCTATCAAGTTAACATATCTTACTATAGGTAGGACAAGAGGCAAAGAACCTCTTTTAAAGAATAATTCATCTACTGATCCCATTCCTGACCTGGATGGAATCCTCCTGGACGTTAAAAACAGCAGAGCAATATAAAGGACGTTATTCAGCAGACAAAGGTTTAAGTTCGCTTTTGGGCATGTTTAGTGAGGTACTTCGCATCGGCTGCAGCAGTGAGAATCACCCAACTTTCCAACAGCACTTTGCCATTTTATTTGGCCTGGGGGAGTTTCTTTCCGCCAAGGCCACACTCCAAGGTTTCCAAGATTGGAGTGCCAGCCCCGATTTTTACCCCCCCCCCCCCCCCCCCATGACTCCTTTCAGGCCTGCACCTGCTTTCTGGACCCCACCCCCCTTGCCGAGGCCGCTAGGGATCCTTTCTTCTACTCAAATTGGCAAGGCCTCACCGGGCCTGACCCCTGGCAGTGCCAACCTCGCACCCGGGCATCCTGGCAGTGTCAGAGTACCACCCTGTCCTCTATTGCCCTGTGAGACCCCCTCCCCCACAAACGTGCCATTACGCCTGGTTCACGTTTGTGATGACCAGTAATAAAAGGCACCCTGGCCGACGTCCGGGTATTTAAATGAGCCTAATGACTTTTTTAAACATGCGGATCTGGATCTCATCGTGTGAAGCGAGCCGGGTGATCGCAATCGACAGGGCACCCAATCCAAGACCCTCCCGGGATTCACCCAGCATGCCCGGCTCGGTGCTGAATCACGTTTATACAATAGAATTTACTGTATACCTTCATAAAAAATACATTAACTAACAAGTGAATAGATGATAGTATAAGTAAAGCACTTACAAGAGTTGCTGTATAATGCTAACTCTATACATTGGAATATAACAGTTCTCAATTCATGCTAAAACGATGGCTTTGATTACTTTCGTAATGGAAAAGTTTTTTTATTACTTCTCTCATTAACCATAGAAGTTGTCTCGCTACCTCCTCTTCGGAAGGTCAAGTCAAATGCCCTCTGAAAAGCACACGCAAATAAATGCCCCTGGAATATCAATTGGATCCAGCTAGTTATTTCAATAATAGTCGTCAATTGTGAAAACGGTCACCGACATCAACCAATCACACAGCAAGCTTGTATGTAAATTGGGTGGCTTGAGACCTACTTTGAGCAAACAACCTGAAGAGAAACTTAACCACTGTAATATTATGTTGATTTGCATTAAGACATGATTCTGGGCGAGTGAAGTTGGTTTTCAATTTCCCATGTGACATTACTGAATTCAGTAGAGGAAAAAAACCTCAATTTGTGTCACAATTTTGACTGATAATTTCAGAAAGGCCTGGCTGAAATTGCTTTCAGCCCATCCCAAATTGAAGCAATAAAATTGAACAGGGAAGAAAGGAGGAGGGATGTTGGCATGCATTTATAAAACACCTGGAAAGTAGGAAACTCAAGTTCCAGGACCCAGGACAATAAGTGGGCTGACTAGGAGAGCCCTTGCTTAACTGAACGGAGCAGAGGCGGAGAGGCATGACATTAGCAGTGAAAGCAACAGCGTTGTCAAAAGCAGCAAGGTTCCAGACAGTGTTCCAGCTTGAGACAGTGGCTTTTCCTAGGATGCAGATGGAGTCAGCACCAATGGCCTGGAGATTGTGGCAGGGGCCAAAGATGATGGCTTCAGCCTTCTCAATGTTTTGCTAGAGGAAGTTAGAGCTCTTCCAGGACCCAATGTCAGGTAATTAGCATGACACCACCAAGGCAGTGGAGGGGTATACAAGATCTGCAGTTAATAATAAGGGATGAGCAAGTAGGAGAAGCCAAGTTTGAAATCCTGGCAAAACTCTAGAGTTGCATATGTGGAAATGGGAAAGACAAGAGGTGCTTTGCTACTGATGTTCTTCCTCCAATCAGACATGAAACCAGGCTTGAACAGTACACTGAGCAAAATAAAACAAGACATCTCAAAGGCTATACAGAGATAATGCGCAGAGAAATTACATTCAGCATTTAGGGCCATTTCAGGGCTATGGTAGGGGTAGAAGCCACATTAGAGAAAGTCTTGGCATGGGACTCAATTGACAACTCAGTCAAGGACATTGCAGAAACAGCAGATTTTAGCTCGGCAAATCAGTTTGAGAGTGGTTTTCTTTAAGGGGATGTGTTCATAGAATTTACAGAGCAGAAGGAGGCCATTCGGCCCATCGAGTCTGCACCAGCTCTTGGAAAGAGCACCCTACTTAAGCCCACACATCCACTCTATTCCCATAACCCATTAACCCCAGCTAACCTTTTTTGAACTCTAAGGGTAATTTATCATGGCTAATTCACCTAATCTGCACATCTTTGGATTGTGAGAGGAAACCGGAGCACCCAGAGGAAACCCACGCAGACACGGGGAGAACGTGCGGACTCCGTACAGACAGTGACCCAAGCCGGGAATCGAACCCGGGACCCTGGAGCTGTGAAGCAACTGTGCTAACCACCGTGCTACCGTGTTGATGATGGTTTTGACAGGGAGGGAACCGCAAGTGAGGGAATAATTTTCAACATCAGCTAGCATGGGGGCCTGGACTCAAGTGGGAGTGGGATCAAGAGAATAGGAGTACATTTCATGGGCAGGTCAAATTTAGCTCTGGTGAGGGGGAGTTCAAAGAGAAAAAAAATAGAGAAATGGGGTTTCCGAAGGAAGATAGAGAGGTTGGTTTGGTGGGCAGAGGATATGCAGGAGGTAGCTGAATGGTATTGTCCTGGTATTAAAAAATGTTTACATTTGTGATTTGAATCAAGAGTTGAGAGGGCAGGTAGAGACGCTAAAGGAGATGGCTGGAATAGGGAAATGTAGCTTGAGATAATGGGCGGGATTCTCCCAATGGGAGTCGAAGTGCCGACGCCGGAGTAAAAACCGGAGTGTTTTACTCCGGTGTCGGCGCCCATTCCCAGACCCTATTCTCCCTCCTCTGTGAGGCTAGCAGTGGCGTCGCGTGATCTACGGGGGCGGGGCCTCGACGCAGCGTCAGAGACTCGGCACCGCGTAAAAGGCCGGCACCAACTAACGCATGCGCGGTGGCCGTCCTCCCCCAGGCCGCCCCGCACAAACATGGCGGATGGATCCAAGCTCGCCAGCGGAGGAAAGGAAGCTCGCCGGCTGAGAGGCCGGCCCGCCGATCGGGTGGTCCCGATTGCATACCAGGCCACTCCGGAGTCCCCCTCCACAGGCCGCCCCCCAAGCCTTCGCGACGAGTACCCGCCGGCAGCGACCAGGTGTGGACGGCGCTGGCGGGACTAGGCCTTTTACGCGCGGCCGCTTGGCCCATCCGAGCCGGAGAATCGGCGCTCGCCGTTTGCGGCGATTCTCCGAGCTGCCCAGAGCGATTCGCGCGGCGCTGGTTTCGGGGGTGGGGTGGGGGGTGGAGAATTGCGTGCGGAGGTCGGGTGGCGTGGCGCGATTCGCACAGCGCCCCAGCGACTCTCCCACCCGGCCGGGGGGGGGGGGGGGGGGGGGGGGGATACCGCCCAGTGTTTGCCTTCAGGATGAAACCAAGTAAAAAATTGCAGATAAATTTGCCACAGATTTTCATGCCTCAGCATGAAAAGTAGGACACATGATTAGAGAAATTGCGATAGTCATCTCGTGCAACAGCAAATTTATAAATTGTAACCGAAGCATCTTACTTTCAGGAAGTATTTTTTACTGTATTTAAATTGTTCAATACTGTCTTCAAAAGTATAAAAGTCTAACAGGCTGGACAGACGAGAGGTTTTTCCTGATTAGGGAATCGAGAACCAGAGGATACAAGTCTCAGGATATGGGGTTGACCATTTAGGATTGAGATGAGGAAAAAGTTCTTCAGTCAAAGGGTAGCGAACCTTCAGAATTCTCTATCACAGAAAGCTGTGGAGGCCAAGTCATTGAATGCATTCAACAAAGAGATGGATTTTGTTAAAGATTTTAATGGCATTAAAGGGGTATGGGAAAGCAGGAATATGACAATTAGATAAAGGATCAGCCATGATCATATTGAATGGCACAGCAGACTTAAAGACCTACTTCTAGTTTCTGTGTTTGTCATTAACTGTTGGATGCAGAGAGAAAACCCCATTCCAATCACTATCATCTCAAAACCATGATAATGCTGGCTATGAAAAGGTAAAAGAAACAATAAAACTGGACAGAGGATCAACCTGAACCTAGGCACTGGACATTCGACAATGGCGCATCTAAGTCAATCCCGCATAGTTTTCCTCATTTACATCTGGGGGGATAGGGAAAACTGTGCCACGACAGTCATACTCTCCGGACACCCCAACACCCCAGACTTTTCCATAACCATTCCAACTGCAGAACAGATCCACCAGAGTTAGCAGCATAGTGGTATGTAGCTGGGAGCCCTCAACATTGACTCTGGACCCAAGAAGTCTCATGGCATCAGGTCAAACATTGGCAATAAAATCTACAGGTAATTATAACTTATCTTCTTCCCTCAGACAATTAATCAGTCCTTCTCCACACTTGGAAGATGCACAGATGGTGGCAAGGACACACACTGTACTCTGGGTGGGGGATTCCAATGTCTATCACTAAGAGTAGTGTTGTGTGGATTTTTTGTCATGCTAAATTGATTGACTCAGAACAGATCTAGCATCTCAAAACCTCCTACTGTGCCTCATGGATGCCCACTCACCACAAGCAGAATGGATTCTACCACAATCTGTACCCTCAGCAGCACACCCTTCATCTACCAGTGTATAGGGCATTGGTGAGACCATACCTGGAGAACTGTGCTTAGATTTGGGGTGCGATTCTCCCAAAGAATTTCTTAGTTCATTTGTAGTGAGTTTCCCACCGGCTCTGTCAGCGAGTTCCCCACCCCTTTTCAATGACACTTCGTCACTTTTTTGGGCCCTGGGCAGTTTCTCACCGGTTTAGCCCACACTAAGAATTCTTTTTAGCACTGAGGAGCTGAACTCAGAGATTGGGCCGCCATTTTGAAAGGGTGCCCCTAAGTGAGCTTGTGGGTCCCCCCTCCTCCCATCCCCATGAGCAATGTCACCTCCCCACACATGGGCACTACGCCACACCCCCCCAAGTGAGGACACGCTGCTATGGGGTCCCTGCGGCACCCCTTGAAGTCCCCTTTCAGCACCTCCTCCCTTCCAGGACCCCTACCCGTCAGCCTCTCCCCTCAACCTCCCAGAGGCCTCTACCTACCTGCCCTGCACACCGCAACCCTTCATGAAAAACCCCCTCCACCCTCCTTTCATGGGCATGGTCCCCCCTCAGGGCCTGACCTTTGGCAGCGCCAACCTGGCACCCTGGCAGTGCTCCAGCCAGCTTTGCAGTCCCAAGGTGTCACCTGGGCAGTGCAAAGGTGCCCATGTTCCAGGGGTCCACCCTGCACTGATCCTGACCACCCAAGGGTCTCCAATTGCCAGGGAGACTCCCCCGGTTGCCGTTCCACCTGGTCCACGTTTGTGTGGACCAGCACTGATTGTTATCCGTCTCCAGTCTCCCTGGAGAGACTAGAGAATCAAAGGAGGCCGGTGTATCCCGGTCGAGTAGGTTTAAGACCTACTTCTAGGAGCTCCATTTGGTACCGCCCCTTTTGGGCAGAGTTCCTACTTGACGCGCCACGGGACTTGGGTGAATCCCGCGAGGCACAGAGGCTACCAGGAGGCCCGCAAGAGACCTCTCCCAAGATTCTCCAGCCACGTTGAGCTCTCCCTCGAGCGCAACACAGCTAGAGAATCGCGCCCTTGGTCTCCTTATTTAAGGGGGACGGGGGATGTAAATTCACTAGAAACAGTTCAAAGATAATTCACTCGCTTGATACCTGGGATTGGGCAGGGTGTAACATAATGAGGAATGACTGAACAGCCGGGGCCTGTATCCACCGGAGTTTAAAAGGTCGAGGGGATATCTTATTGCAAGATCCTGCAGGGACCTGATAGGGTGGATTGGGGAAGGCTAAAACAAGGGGACATAGTTTAAATTAGGGGTCTCCCATTCTACTGGCAGGAGGAGAATTTGCATCATCAATGATGACAGAGCAGTACATTGGTGCAAAAGACAAGGCCCACAAGTTTGCAACCACCTTCATGAAGCCAGAGTGCAGGTCGATAATACATTTTGAGACCACCACCTTCACAGATGCAAATCTTCAACATTGACTCTATGTGACCAAGAAACGGCTAGAGGCACTGAATAAAGAAAAGCCTTTGGACCGTTACAACATGTCAGCTGTTATACTGAATGCTTGCACTCCAAAACTAGCCACGGCTCTACCAAGCTGTTTCTGTACAGCTACAACACTGGTAGCTCTCCAACATGTGGAGAATTGCCCTCAAACCTTCTGTTCACAAAAAACATATGATAAAGACAATCTGGCCAATTACTGCCTCATCAGTCTACTCTCAATTATTAGTAGAGCGATGGATGGTGCCATCAACAAGCTAATAATCAATTAAAATGAATGCCCAGTTTGGGTCCCAGGCGTAATTACAGCCTTGGTCCAAATACAAGAACACAAGAGTTAGAAGGAGTAAGGCATTTGTCCCCTCGAGCCTGCTCTGCCATTCAATAACATCATGGCTGACCAGATTGTGGCCTCAACTCCACTTTCCTGTCTGCCCCCCCCATCTCCCTGCAAATAACCTTGGACTTACTTGCTGCCCAAAAATACGGACTAAGAGCTGAATTCCACAGAGAAGTAATTGCACTTGACATCAAGGCAGCTTTTGACCAAGTGTGGCTTCTAAAAGCCCTGGCAAAATTGAAGTCAATGGAAATCAGGGGAAAATTCTCCACTGGTTGGAGGCATACCTCGCAAAATGAAAGTGGTTGCTGCTGTTGGAGGTCAATCATCTCAGCTCCAGGGTATCACTGCGGGAGTTCCTCAAGGAAGTGGCCTAGGCCCAACCATCTTTGCTCCTTCTTCAATGACCTTCCATCATAAGGTCAGAAGTAGCAATGGTGGGTGGCAAGGTGGCACAGTGGTTAGCATTGCTGCCTCACAGCGCCAGGGGCCCCAAGCTCAATTCCAGCCTTGGATCACCATCTGTGTGGAGTTTGCACTTTATCCCCATGTTTGCTCGGGTTTCCTCCACAGATATGCAGATTAGATGGATTGGCCATGCTAAATCGTCCTTTAGTGTCCAAAGGCATGCAGGTTAGGATGGGTTACGAGGATAGGGAGGGGGAGGGGGCCCAGGTAGGGTGCTCCTTCAGAGGGATGATGCAAACTTGATGGGCCGAATGGCCTCCTTCTGCACTGTAGGAATTCTTTGGTTCACTGGTAATTGCACAATTTTAAATGTTCAGCACCATTTGGGACTCTTTAGATACTGAAGGACTCCATGTCCACAATACAGCAGGACCAACAACAACTGTGAAATGCATAGTTTGAGAGAGTAAGACATTCAGCACGCAGATGTGAAGGGTGCAGCTTCAGCAGTTAAGGTGAACTGAAACTTTTAGCAGTTAAGGTAGATTGGGAAGTTGCAGGTTGAAAAATGATTCACAGAGTTGAAGTCTTAGAGCTGTAAAAGGGTTTGTATGTATGTTAGAGGTAAGTTGACTAATTTGAAATCTCAAAGGATGTCAGAAGTCAAGGAACGAAGACAAGGAGAATCCACAGAAAGACAGACCAGCACGTGATAAGCGTATGTATTGTGCCATGCCTTGACTGGTGGAATGCTAATATTAATCTTAATTTTAATATTAACCAGCTTTGACAAAGAGTTATCCAGACTCGAAACGTTCGTTCCCTTCTCTCTCCACAGATGCTGTCAGACCTGCTGAGATTCTCCAGTATTTTCTATTCATGTTTCAGATTCCGCAGTATATTAATCTTTGTTGTTCAGTGAACCTTGATAATTTGCATTCTAAATTAGTGATTGTCCTTTTTGCGATTTAGGTTATTCCTTGACAAGAATTTTCTTACTCTGGGGTTGAGTCCAGATTCCAAACCTTCCCTAACAGCACTGTGGGTGTACCTACACCACATGGACAGGAATTGTTCACAATGACAGTCCACCATCACCTTCTCAAAGGCAATTAGGAATAGGCAACAAATGCTGAACTAGCCAGCAGCATCCCACATCTCGTGTGCAAATATAGAAAAAGTTCTGACTAATCAGCAGCTGCAATAGAAAAGACGGCTTAACATTTCAAATGGAACCTTTCGTCTCAGCATCTTGACAAAGAGGAAAGGTTGCATAAAGTCTTGGTAAAACAAATCATTTTATTTTTTTAATTGCAAGAGGAATCACCACGTTTAATCTTGATTTTGTCTAACATAAATACTACTTATTTAATGTTAAGCAAGCATTTCTTACAAACCGTTTTAAGATGTCAATGGAATTTCAACCACCTTATCCACAAAGTAGAGCAATAATCGATTTGTGGTGTAGCCTAATTTATTACAGAACAAATGAAGGTGACCCCCGCATGAGATTCAGAGTATTATGTAAAAATGTTAAGAAACATTCATCAATTTGGGGAAGCTGGGTTTGTGCAGCAGGATCTAATTGCCCTGGAAAGTGGAGTATAAAAGCATGGAGGTTAAATGTTTTCTTTTAAAGGGAGCATAATGGTCTGACTGTTGTGCTAAAATGACTGATGTACAGACCGAATAACATTTCTTCCCTAATGGCTATAAGCTTGGAACAAAATAACCTGCTGCTGGTCACATATTTGAAATAAATTCAACTTAAAGAATGCATTTCAGTTTAGTTTAGTTTCACTAAAGAATAACATTTCAAGTCATAAAAAGGTACCTTGCAAAATTGCTCAACCATTACATCTATTAATTTGTACATTAGGGCTGCTGTGACATATTGAAAATAACTGCCCATTTCTGGAAATGCATGATTTGACGTCCATCGGCTCAGTCCTACTTGGTGCAGACCAAGAAAAAAACCCAGTCCCAGTCTCAAAACAACATGCATTTACATAGTGCCTTTCATGCAGTAAGACATTCTTCTGCACTTCACAGATCAAAAATCACAGCAATCAAAAGTAGCTGCATAGAGATAAGGCAAAGAAAATTGAAGTACACCTGGTCCAAGGTTTGAACCAATAGAAGCAGCTGAATGAATGGCCTGAATTTAAGCAATAAAGTAGTTTTTGTCAACTTAGTCTATCTTAGCTGAAATGTTAAGCGCAATACACAATTGCACTACAATACTCCTGGGCTGGGACAAAGAGAGAACATACAGTGGGGGGTAAACATCATTACTACTGCTAGCCTCTGCAAAGAGTAGATGAGTGAATATCGGCCAAGGACAGAAACGAGTACAGCATCAATTCTTCCTCCGCACCCTGCTCTGTAGAACAGCTTGTTCACACTCACTGCCAAAGTTCACATATGGATGAGTACTGGAGATGAGCCAGCACCTGCGAAACTCTTGCCTAGCATGAGTCATTGCTTTCACAAAGGCAAAAAAGAAGAAAAAAAAGGGGTGCTATTTCTAATGGCCCTAAACAATGATTGGTCCTGAATAACTTGATTTAATTACAATAAATGTAATACTGTTGAACTAAAACAACACAATTTTAATTAAAAAAGGATATTTCTACTTTCCCATCAACGCTATTTCCTCATTCCTTCTTTTCAGAAGTAATTATTTTCGACCTAACACTCATCTCCCTAAAATTCAACCTCTCACAATCTTTGCTAGATGCCAAGCCTAAATGGTCTATCAATCTGCCCACCTGAGAAATGTACATGTTTTACATTGAACGTAACGCAAGATCAGAAGTGGGTATGTCTGATAATGATTGCACAGTAGTCAATGTAGCCACGTAAAATGGCTGCGTTCCGATTAATCTGGCCAAAACCCAGTTTGAAATGGCTAACCCGAAAGACTGCTGGGAAAAGCAGCTAACAAGACACAAGCAGGCAGCTGCAGACAGTATTGCATATTCGGCTCTGGGAAGTTAGCCCAGATCGATACTCAGGGCTATCAACAGCCCATCAACCCAGGTATTTGCAGTTACATTCAGGACTGTTTGCAGCCCATCTATCCAGGCATCTGCAGTTAAATCGGCTATCCCCGGGAACAATTGCAACATATTAGCAATTGAATACCGGGCCAGACCTGTCGGTGCCTACAGTGGCCGAAACAAAGACAGGTGAGCGACCACCCCCCGATCGAGGAATCGCCTCACCATTGGACACATCAACCCCAGGGATTGGGGACAAATCCAATCACTTGGGACTCAGGGTCAAGGGCCGTCCCCGGGAGGCGGGAAGCCCCTGGGCCCTATAAAAGTGAGGGGCCAAGTTCAGATCTCTCTCTCTCTCCTCTTCGCCTGCTCGAGACCTTCGCAAGAACAGCAACCGGCAACTGTAAGTTTGAATCCAGCGATCGCTATCCGGTGGAGACACCTAGCCACCGACCTGTAGCAGCCTATTGAATCCCGCGGGCCAGATCTGATTGGACAAGCCATTCGTTTCCCTGACCTGGTGGGCTCTTCCTAAGTTAAGTATTGGCCAGTAGTGATAGGTTTATTATATAGAAAGTAGTATTAGGGTATTAATATTGCTTATTGTATATAATAAATGACCGTTGTTTTAATCCTTACTAAGCGGTGTGCTGTATTATTAATCATAACCTGAACTTGAACCACGTGGCGGTATCATAAAGATACCTGGCGACTCGTGAGCAAAGGTGACGTAATCAGAGCCAAGAGACTAAGGCTAAAAAGAGCAACATCAGTACCTTTCAGAACTCTCAGATAATGAAGCAGTCATTGCACACTGGACAACATTCAAGTTTGGGCTGATGAGGTGACAAGCAACATTCATGCCACACAAATCCCAGGCAAATGATCATGTCTAACAAGAGAGAATCTAACCATCTCCCCTTTTGACACAACAACATGACCATTGCTGAATCCTCCACTATCAATATCCTGGTTATCACTGATCAGAAATTAAATTGGACCAGCCATATAAATACTGTGGTTGCAAGAGCAGGTCAGAGGATAGGTATTCTGCAGTGAGTGACTCATCTCGAGTTCCAAAAGCCTGCCCACCATCAATAATGTACAAGTCAGAAGTGTGATAGAATACTCTCCACTTGCCTGGATGAGTGCCGTTCCAACAATACTCAAGAAGCTTGACACTATCCAAGACAAAGTAACCCATTTGATTGGCACCACGTCCACCACCTCCACGATGAACTCAATGCATTCTATGCTCAGTTCGAGCAGGTAACCAACAATCCGCTGGCGAGTGCCCCAGCAGCCCATAATTCACCCATACCCACCATCACAGCTTCCGAAGTCAGATTGGCCTTCCTGAAAGTGAACCCTCGGAAGGCGACGGGCCCAGACGGGATCCCTGGTCGTGCACTCAGAGCCTGCACGGACCAGCTGGCAGAGGTATTCACGGACATTTTTAATCTGTCCTTACTCCACTCCGAGGTCCCCACCTGCTTCAAGAAGACCACCATCATACCAGTACCAAAGAAGAACAGGCAACGTGCCTCAATGACCACCGACCAGTGGCCCTGACTTCAGTCGTAATGACGTGCTTCGAGAGGTTGATCATGAAGCGCATCATCTCCATACCCCCAGAACGCCTTGATCCACTGCAATTCGCATACCGCTGCAACCGGTCCACATCAGACACCATTTCCCTGGCACTACACTCATCCCTAGAGCATCTCGAAAACAAGGACTCCTACATTAGACTCCTATTTATTGACTACAGCTCCGCCTTCAACACCATAATCCCAGCCAAGCTCATATCAAAGCTCCAAAACCTAGGACTTGGCTCCCCACTCTGCAACTGGATCCTCGATTTTCTGACCAACAGACCACAATCAGTAAGAATGAACAACAACACCTCCTCCACAGTAGTCCTCAACACCGGCACCCCGCAAGGCTGCGTACTTAGCCCCCTACTCTACTCCGTACACACACGACTGCGTGGCAAAACTTGGTTCCAACTCCATCTACAAGTTTGCTGATGATACAACCATAGTGGGCCGGATCTCGAATAACGATGAGTCCGAATACAGGAGGGAGATAGAGAACCTAGTGGAGTGGTGTAGCGACAACAATCTCTCCCTCAATGCCAGCAAAACTAAAGAGCTGGTAATTGACTTCAGGAAGCAAAGTACTGTACACACCCCTGTCAGCATCAACGGGGCCGAGGTGGAGATGGTTAGCAGTTTCAAATTCCTGGGGGTGCACATCTCCAAAAATCTGTCCTGGTCCACTCACGTCGACGCTACCACCAAGAAAGCCAACAGCACCTATACGTCCTCAGGAAACTAAGGAAATTCGGCATGTCCACATTGACTCTTACCAACTTTTACAGATGCCCCATAGAAAGCATCCTATCGGGCTGCATCACAGCCTGGTATGGCAACTGCTCGGCCCAGGACCGCAAGAAACTTCAGAGAGTCGTGAACACCGCCCAGTCCATCACACGAACCTGCCTCCCATCCATTGACTCCATCTACACCTCCCGCTGCCTGGGGAAAGCGGGCAGTATAATCAAAGATCCCTCCCACCCAGCTTACTCACTCTTCCAACTTCTTCCATCGGGCAGGAGATACAGAAGTCTGAGAACATGCACGAACAGACTCAAAAACAGCTTCTTCCCCACTGTCACCAGACTCCTAAATGACCCTCTTATGGACTGACCTCATTAACACTAACACCCTGTATGCTTCATCCGATGCCAGTGCTTATGTAGTTACATTGTATATGTTGTGTTGCCCTATTATGTATTTTCTTTTATTCCCTTTTCTTCTCATGTACTTAATGATCTGTTGAGCTGCTCGCAGAAAAATACTTTTCACTGTACCTCGGTACACGTGACAATAAACAAATCCAATCCAATTAAACATTCATCCCCTTCACCACCTGTGCAAAGTGACAGCAGTGTGTATTAGCGACAAGGTTCACTGCAGCAACTCTTAAGGTTCCTTCAACAGAACCTTCTAAACTCGCAAACTCTATCACCTAGAAGAACAAAGGTTGCCATATGTTGCAAAGTTTGCAATGTATGGCAACGTTACCACGTTTCCCTCCCAAGTCATACACCATCATCACTTGGACCTATGTCGCCGTTGCTTCACTGTCACTGGATCAATATCCTGAAAATCCCCCTCTATTACCACTGTGTGAGTATCTACACTACATAGACTGAGCGGTTTAAGAGAGGTTTACATCCCAGGAACAATTTTTTTTTTTTTAAAACACAAACTAGGGTGCATTTTCAAGCCACATCCCAACAATAATCTGTATAGGGCTTTTCATAGTAACTTCACTGCGGTGTTAATGTAAGCCTACTTGTGACAATAAAGAATATTTTTTAAAAACAAGCTGTCCAAAGTCATTGCTTTAGGGTGTGAGAGTGACTGAAGCTATCCATCTTTGTACTCGGGGGTTTTCAGGTTAGTTCATTCATACAAGGCAGTTATGTCTTATTAAATATACTGTTTGTAATGCATAGCTTTTGATTACACAGTTGCATAACAACAATTAACACTACAAAATGTTACAGAACTACAACTATAGTTAATGAAGACAATTTTCTGTATCACAATGAATATTAAATCAATTGGTCGTTCTTTCCAAGATGGATAACATGGGCACTTCATGCAAATATAAATATTTTGAAAAAGGAATATGCTTGATCGTGAAACTTTAAAGTGTACCCCGACGAGAAATCATGTTTAAACACAGCAGCTCTGCCAAACAGCATTAATCTTTTGCTTAGTGTTCAATGTTTTTAAAAAATCTTGGATTCTTGATATCAGCTGAAATGGGCGAGAGGAATTTCAGCACAACATTCTGGGGGAATAAACACGTGCATCTCAAATATCAGTGCAAGTGAAGGAGCATAGGTTAATTTATATAAGATTGTATATTTCTCTCAAAATTAGGCTCGCTGTCTCCCAAATACTTTTAAAAGGTGGCTGATGCAGTAATTCGTATAAGCAGATAAAAGTAAAAATAGAACACATTTCTAACATTTTTGCTTTGTAATAATTCCACAAATGACAGAGGGTCAGCACATGAAGGGGTTGTTTATTCATCAACAAGAGATTAGGACGTAACAAGAAAATAAAAATTAGACTCACCTCTCACAAGTGCAGCTGATCATGAGAGATAAAATATTATATATGATGTACGTGAAGATTACTGCTGTAATAGTGCCTCTTGGAATAGAATAACTGGGGTTCTTTAAATCACCTGAAAATGACACCAAAGCAATGATTTACAACTTCCAGTTAACTTTTTCTATAACCCAAACTTTATTGAATTTTTCATGATGCACAAAAAAAAACGGACATTTATAACCAACAAATAGCACTTAACAAATGATTTAGCAACAAAAATGCCACTATAGATTTAGCACCATAATAAACACTAACATATACTCAGAACACTAAATCCTTACAAACCACCGTGCAATAAATCTTGTTAATGCCGCGTTGTACAGATAACAAGGCAGTCAAAACTTTTTGCAAATCTATCAGCTGACAATGCAACAGCATAGAACAGAAGCCTATTTTCCAAAATCTTCAAAATCCAAAGTAATAATTTAATTGATGTGCACATAATGTACAATGAACAAATTTATCGATACACTTTATACCCATATGCACTTCAAATATTTGTTTGAACCTTACCTGACATATTGGATCCAGCCATAATACCAGTGCATCCATTGAACATAACTGCAAATACGGCAGCAAAACTCATCATGTCACCAGTTGTGTAGTCTTCTATGTAATCAGCTGCAGAAAGAAATGGAGGCAAACTGATTTTTGCTTTTTTTTTTTAATCCAAACAAAAATTATTCAAATTAATTGGAATTTATGGTTTATGAAAATAAAAGCGCTGCTTTCATTTTTCCTCTTTTGCAGCCACACATTAGGCATGCATTGGTCAGGACAGCATAAGACCATAAGACGCAGGAGCAGAATAGGCCATTCGTTCCATTAAGTCTGCTCCGCCATTCAATGTGATCGTGACTGATCTGATATAATAATCCTCAACTTCACTTTCTCGCCTTATCCCATAACCCTCGATTCCCTTACTGATTATCTCAGACTTTAAGTCAAGAGACATTAATTTTGCTTTTTTTTTTTTTAAATCATTTTCTTCCTCCTATTTGCTGTGTTATTTTATGTTTGTGCACCCTGTCCCTTCCTGTCACATTCTGGATATCATCACCTAAATAGCTGCCTTGCAATGCTGCCATTTCCTTTTGCTTTGTAAGCCGATGTATTCCCTCCATTACGATCCCAGACCTGACCCCCAAAGTGGACCGAAACCCCAATATTTTATTTTGTTTTGTAAGACTGTGCGGAAAGGATACTTTGCTCCAGGAGTGATTGCACGAAGAAATAGGGATTGGATATTGTAAAACAAAACCTTATTAACACAATATTAAACTCTTCAACTTCACACCTGAAATAGCTTACATTACCCCTTAAACAATACTACTAAATACAGTAAATAGAACACCCTTAATTACTATATCTATTTCCAACTAAACAGCAAGAAAAACACACAACTCTCAACCCGGAAATTCCCACTGACATGAATACCCACCCAAGGTGTTTTTAGGATCCAATTAGAACAAAGACATCACGTTCATCCAAGGCTGGGCTGATAGCAAGATGGAATGAGTTTGCACCTAAACATTTTGCAGTAAGTGACCAACCCGAGCAGATTGCTCTTGAATATGCTCACGGGCCCCAACAGAGCAGTATTCCGCGTAAACATTCACTCCTTCATACTCCAAAATAAGGCTCTGAGCATAACATGGATACACATGAGAGGAAATGACAGAAAATCCAAAAAACTTGCTTAAGCGTCTGTGCTGCTATCACTGCACCCTTGTGAGTTAGCTGACCTATATCTCATCAATTTACAAAAATCAAAGCACCAATTTATTGAAATGAAATGAAAATTGCTTATTGTCACAAGTCGGCTTCAAATGAAGTTACTGTGAAAAGCCCCTAGTCGCCACATTCCGGTGCCTGTTCGTGGAGGCTGTTACGGGAAACATTACACTTTGGGAAATGTTTTGGGACTGTTTGCTCTGGGAAAAAGAAACTTTGATCATCAGTAATTTTCATGTTAGAAAACAAATTTGCTTCTGAGGAAAAAGTTCTTGCTACTTAGTGAAGCGAGGAAAACAGTTACTTGGTAGTGCAGAACTTGAATATAGCCGAAAATAAAGATGTTGCTTATGTTTTTCTTTCTGCGCTCGTCGGCTAACAGCAACACTGACAACAAATTTAAGACAATCAGTTGAGTTCACCATGTGACTCCTTTACATTTGCTCAAAAGGACAGAGGGATCTGCTCTCTGCAAACAAAAGGAATATGTTCAAGCCTTGCACCTCTTTTTGAATTACCCAGGGGCTTGGGGAGCTCCATGGCAATGTCTTGGCCAGTAGAGTCGACTTGCCAAACAATCAGCACCCTTTTCGCCTGCAGTAGAAATTGTTAGAAATTTGGTGTTCTTGCATTTGTCATGATGAATGCAAGACAAAAAAGCTTTGGCAGCAATATACAGAAGTTTTAAATTATCCTCTGCCTTCACCACAGGTCAATGTGGACTAATTATCTTCAGCAAATAGACCAAGTGTTGTGACACCAGTTTCGACTAATCATTTTAACTATAAATAAACTGGATAAGATGCAAATAAGTAGTCATAAAACACTGTGGCCCCAATGCTGTTTCAGCCTATATGCATTTCGACTGAAGTTACATTACTCTTGTATTATTCTTTGGATTAACTTACGTGGGAGATTGCTCTTCAGTGTTGACAGTTTAAATCCAGTGAATGAAGCTTCTGAGATGTTCCCCAAGGACAATGTGATGTTAATAGATTTTGGTGACACTACAAAAAAGCTGACGAATATTGTGCAAAGTACCAGGATAACAACAAGGAAGATTATGAAGGAGGCTTTTGCGTAGATGTCAGCTCCAACCAGGCATACAAGAAGGCAGAGGATAAGAATCACCGTGCCATACAGAAGCTCATACCAGTAGGACTGAGGAAGAACCCGAATGCTGTCTGTAGCTTGCCCTGCAAAAGACAATGTTTCATTTAGCAATATACAACTCGCAGCCTACTTCCTGCAAAATCGGAGCTGCATTTTAATCTCTATGGCATGGACAACTACAGACATCCACCAAGTGACGTTACAGATTTTATTCTCTCAATCAATATGACTGTTGCTTCTCTGTAAATCTGCATGCCATAGCAGCAGAAACAGACAACTAAGTTATTACCGGCATTGCTGGGGGCGCGGGTAGGACATGAAGGCCATGGGCTTCACACTTCCATCTAGAAAGACGTGCCTGGTCTTGCCAGCAGTAAACAAAAGGAGTGGAAAGATGTTAGTTTACATTCATATCCACCAATGAGTTCATCTTGCCAATTCCAATATAGAAATGACTCAAAAATAAATTACTGATTCTTCCCTACAGCGAGAAGTAATGCAAACCGGGTAACCATAGGACAGTTCTCTTTATATTTGGAAAGGCAGATTTGTGAAATTTGTCCTGAATGATTAGTTTGTCTAAATTGCACAGGGCGGCACAGTGGTTAGCACTGTTGTTTCACAGCTCCAGGGTCGCAGGTTCGATTCCCGCTTTGGTCATTGTCTATGCGGAGTTTGCACGTTCTCCCCGTGTATGCGTGGGTTTCCTCCCACAGTCCAAAGATGTGCAGGTTAGGTGGATTGGTCATGCTAAAATTGCCCTAAGTGTCCAAAAAGGGTAGGTGGGGTTATTAGGTTACGGGGAATGGGTGGAGGTGCGGGCTTGGGTAGGGTGCTTTTTCCATGGGCTGGTGCAGATTCGATGGGCCAAAAGGCCTCCTTCTGCACTGTAAATTCTATGATTCTATGATTAACAGACTAATATTCTGAAGCATCTGGTCGTGTCGTACAAACTTTGCTGCAATTTAGCGGTCATGCCTAAGGATTATCAATCCCAAGTCACTTACAACTGGACTGCAAGCTTTTAACTGCCTGGCCTTTAGTCCTGCATTCCCCACCACCGGTATGGAATTTTTAATTTGTTTAACAATGCCCTTAACTCTACCTTTGATCCATTAACCTCAGGCAAAGTTCTCACATCTGATCATTCTGCCTGGTATGATCTCCATTTTTGCTCCCTAAACGAGAACAATTTTGAGTGCCCTTGATGCACTCCCTGCTTTGTAATTCACTGCCAGATCACGTCAAAACTTAACTGACCTTGCTTGAAAAGCACTGCGCCAAAACCAACTACTATTCGAGGATCACTTTGGAGTGCAAGAAAGGTTTCTTCTCTTCAACACTAACCGGTTCCTTAAGTCTTTCACACATGCCGTCTCTACCCTTAGAATAACCCGGAAGAGATCATCACAAATGTACACCTCCCAGATCAAGTTGGATTCTCCAACCAACTTAGGCTTTCAAAAATATTTCCTATTCTGTAAGTGAGTCAATTTGAAATACCATTTTAGCACAGTGCAAAATGGTCCCATTTCAGAATTAGGAATAGTCAATGGAAGACAAATTTTCCTGCTCCACCTGCAGCGCAATTCACCAAGTTGTGGTTTTGGTATAAGCAAAGAACAGAGGGCATTCAATCCTTATTCTGTTAATGCCAGTTTACCAATTAATCCTCATTTTTATTTTATTTTGCCATATAACAATGTAGTAGTGGGAACAATCAACCCCGTGATGAAAAGTGCAGAACGTTTAACAAAATCCGAAATAGTATTGGGACATCTGATTTAAAATCATTTGCTTACCTGTTGGTGGCATTCCAAAAATGTCAACTATGGACTCAACGAGTCCCAAGACATAGAGAGCACTCCCACATATATTTGCAAAGAAGAACATGATTCCAATACTGCCTCCAAACTCTGGACCCAATGCTCGACTGATCATATCTGACCACAAGCATCTGTAAAGGAAAAAACTGAGAAACCTTTTTCTTGAAAAGCTGAATCATTATTAATCTACATAATTTGCATCATTGCCACAAGAAATTATTTAAAAATATATTATAAAAGCCACCAAGCAGTAAAAAAATGCACAGGAATTTTTGCGTGGCTAGTAGTCTCCGAACATCAAAATGCAACTATTTAGGTGCCAGGGACAGAACTCCAGAGGCAGGCTAGTAAAATGCACAAACGTGAGCTCATGTTTCTCCATAGTGCACAGCTTGTGACTGTCATAACATACAAGCAGGAAACCCAATTAAATATGCTACATCATATAAAAAGCGTATTTTCTAACCATTTTGCTTTTCCGACATGCTCTTGTCCGTTGAAATTATTCAATTTTAGGAAAACAATAGTAAAATTACCAGTTTTCCAGTATAAAATTTAAGGCTGTAAATTGTACTGGGGGGGGGGGGGGGGGATTCATGCCACAATTTGCAGGGGAAAAAAAATCTGAATACTCTGCCGTAAAAATGGCAACTGATTGGGGACCAATATCCAAAATACAGAAGCCTGACACAGAACACAAAGACAGGTTATTTAATGTTTCCACTAAAGCAAAAGATATAAACAAGGAGTGTAAGCCTTTCTATTTCCATATTAGAACATACAGTGCAGAAGGCGGCCATTCGGCCCATCGAGTCTGCACCGACTCACTTCAGCCCTCACTTCCACCCTATCCCCATAACCCAATAACCCCTCCTGACCTTTTTTGGCCACCAAGGGCAATTTAGCGTGGTCAATCCACCTACCCTGCATGTCTTTGGAGTGTGGGAGGAAACCGGAGCACCCGGAGGAAACCCACGCAGACACGGGGAGAACGTGCAAACGCCGCACAGACAGTGACCCAACAGGGAATCGAACCTGGGACCCTGGCGCTGTGAAGCCACTTGTGCTATCATGCTGCCCTTTTTCTTAAGAGCATGTTCAATTAATTAGCAGAAATGAAGGTAGCTTGTTCTTAGTTTGTAATTCATTGGACCAGTTTTGTTTTCAACAGAAAATGTACAGCATGAGCTGTTCATAGTCTTGCACCTCTCCAGGCTTTCTATGGGACTTTGCATTGGAACTTTTAAAATCAGACAGCCAAAATGGTCCATCTCACGGGAGAGGTCTTGGAACTTTGTGAACAAGGTAAGCAACCCTGTATCTTCTTAACCAATCAGTTAAGTAAATTCAGTGCAGTGCAGTTCTGAACCAGAAAACATTAGAATATAGAATTTAATCTCAAATCAGGCACAGAAAACGAGAGAGAGGGGGATAAAAGATTGAATTGAGAGAGCGCTTTAAAAAAAGGCAGAAAGAGAAAAGCCCAATTAATTAAATTTGAAATATCTAACACCAATTTTATGGAAATCTGAAAGAATCATACTCCACACTTGTGAAAGTTAATTTTCAGTGTTATGAAGATTTTGGCATTAACAAAGACATACCACAGTTAAATATTTACCTCACTGGAATTAACAAGCCATAACATTTTCTGGCAAGCTTAGTGGATATTTATCACAAAAGTACAGCAACATCATACCCTTCCATATTTTTCAATGTTATATCTGTCACTGAGAAACTTATAATTAAGTTTTTGGAGGAACAGAGCAACTGTAATAAAATTCAACCCAGTCTCTTACCCATAACCTGGATGTCACAAAGGCACCAATCTGCTCAAACTAGAAATGCTTGTCGATATTACAAATCCTGGTTACTGGTTAACTGGTAATCCAGGGGCTGGTTTAGCACACTGGGCTAAATCGCTGGCTTTTAAAGCAGACCAAGGCAGGCCAGCAGCACAGTTCGATTCCCGTACCAGCCTCCCCGAACAGGTGCCGGAATGTGGCGACTAGGGGCTTTTCACAGTAACTTCATTTGAAGCCTACTTGTGACAATAAGCGATTTTCATTTCATTTTCATTTCAACTTTTAGACAAAGTTATGACATTAAAGGCTGGTTTGATGAAGACTGACAGTGATATCCTTACACATGCAATACACAGCTGTGAAGCAATTGTGCTATCCACAATGCTACCGTGCTGCCCTTTAAGTTAAGAAACTGCAATTCTGACACATCAGATGCATTTGGCAAAATTTCTTCCAACTGACATTAAGACAAATTAGAATGAAAGAAGATACTCCAAACCTGACCAAATGAAGCCAGGAACTCCATGTATCTCCTATTACCAGGCATGTTTTCAAATAAATCCCTTGATACGCAAGGTAGCCAGGTTGTTCCAAAATAGCTGTCTCTCAAAATTTTAATCCCAGGGAATTTTATTTAATGCAAACCTCATGTAAACTATGAAAACATGCTGATCGATTGAACACTTCACTGGATTCCAAGCCTGCCAGTGCTATTCTGCAAGTGGCTACAGTGATCACAATGGTGTTAATTCAGCAAACTTGATCTGATCATTGTTTTTAGTTTGGGGTGAAGCTATAATTTTTAGTTGGGGGTGAAGCTATAATTATTTGCCCAACTCTTTTGCCGAGGGTTTGTGCAGCAGTGCAGTATTCCAAGTAAACAATGGCGTGGTGCATGTAATGGTACAAGTCACTCATACCATAACCTCCTGTGCTTTCTGAACCATAATAATGCCACAGATGCACCATTCCTTTGACACAAGCTTTCAGCAAATTCAGCCCCATGTTCTTTATCCTTCAATCCTTGGCCAATTTCACACCTCATTTCATTTACTATCTGCTCCTTCACACTTCACCAATTCTTAGTTATACAAGTTAATTGATCAAAGCAGGATAAGTGCTCAGAATACTGTACTAATGTTTAGCCATTATCCATTTGGAAAACGCTGCTTCATCGTGAAATGTCGAGATGATCAGTTTTATTTTATAATATAGAAATATCTGCAAAGACCTTTTGCACTGTGTTGTTTGAAAGGATAATGAAAAATAGCATTCTTAATTTGAAAAAACATACACAGAAAAATCATTTTGATGTATTTTACACTCACTTTAATTTAATTAATGCTGCAAATTTGTCCTCTGTAATTTTGCAGTTTTCACAATATTATGAAGATCAAGATTCTTATGAATATGGGTTGTGGGTTTAAAAGGTGCTGCCTAAGGAGTCTTCGTGAGTTCCTGCAGTGCATCTTGTAGATGGTACATACAGCCATCTACAAGTGTTTCACTTTACCTGAAACAGTATCACTATAACCAATACGCATACATTTAAAAGGTTTGGACTGTCTCCTGTTTCATAAAGCAGATATCGTGAAAAGATTCGGGGAAGACAGTCAAATGCTTGTTCCAGGAAGTAGGCTTTGAATAGAAGGAAAAATGTAGCACGGATTTTTGAGAGAGAATAACAGAGTTGGGGGGGCGGGGGGGGGGGGGGGGGGGGGTCGTTAAATAGCTGAAGGACCTACCACCTATAGTGGGAAACAGAGAAGACAGGAAGATTCACAAAACAAACGAGAATTAGAAGAGTGGAGGTATGAGCCAAGATGCAGGGTTGACAGAAGTTACATAACATTATCTCAATATCAAAGAAATACTTGTAAATCATTTTGAGGAATTTAAAACAATGCACTGGGGAAGGGAGTTAGTGGAGTTTGAAGCAGACGTGGAGGGTGTGGAAGAGTTAGCTTGCATAAGGTGGAACCCAGGGATTGGCAAGCAAATATTAGACACACTGAAACTGATGAGAACATGGTGGAGATTTAGCAACACACACTTTATCATAGAATTTACAGTGCAGAAGGAGGCCATTCGGCCCATCGGGTCTGCACCGGCCCTTGGAAAGAGCACCCTACCCAAGGTCAACACCTCCACCCTATCCCCATAACCCAGTAACCCCACACAACACGAAGGGCAATTTTGGACACTAAGGGCAAATTTATCATGACCAATCAACCTAACCTGCACATCTTTGGACTGTGGGAGGAAACCGGCGCACCCGGAGGAAACCCACGCACACACGGGGAGGATGTGCAGACTCCGCACAGACAGTGACCCAAGCCGGAATCGAACCTGGGACCCTGGAGCTGTGAAGCAATTGTGCTATCCACAATGCTACCGTGCTGCCCACAATCTTGGTCCTGACCTGCAATGGCATCATGCATACAGTTACAAATGATTTAATGTGCTTGGGGCCAATATATGTGTAGCTCACTACAATAGTAGATGCAAGTGGTGTGAGATGTAGCGTCTACAAGGGATAAGTAAACAAGGCCAACCTGATCTCATGTCTTGTGGAAGCTGACAGCACATCTTTTTGTTTAGAAAGGCATGAAGTAATTATGATCTCTAACTTCATGTGGGGTGAATAAAACTGGACAAATAGGAATGTCTGAACCATTAAATGGTTTCAAGGAGATAGATATATTTCTGATTTTAAAAATGGATTAAAAGGATATGGGGAACAGGCAGAGAGGTGGATCTGAGACCAGGAAGAGATCAGTCATGATCTGATTGAATGGCAGTGCAGGCTCAAAGGGCTGAATTGCCTACTTCTTATGTTCCTTAACTAATATGTGAAAATGGTACTGTGAAGGGGTTTATGTAATGTGAGAGCAAATCATCAAATTCAGCAGTGCTGTCGCTTCAAAATGTACCACATGGACTCTGCCAGTTCAACAAGGCGGTTCAGCACCACCTCAAGGGCAGTTAGGAATTTTCCACACAAGATTCATGGAAGTAAAACACTCTCCCCAAGAACCTGTGGACACTCGGTCAATCCCAATTTAAGACCAAAATGGTAGATTTTTTTTGGCAAGGATATTAAGGTACATAGATCAATAGCAGGTAAATGGAATTGAAGTAACTATCCAGCCTTGATCTAATTTAATGATGGAATGGACTCAAGGGGCTCAATAGCCTACTCCTGTTTCTATGTTCCTTATCAACCCATTATTCTTTATTTTATGTACCAATTCTATAACTTGCATTCTTCCCTTTCTAAGTCAATGGAAATGTTCCAAGAGATATGGGTGCAGAGTAAAATGATTTAAAAATTACCAGTTGCATCAAAGAGATTCCTTGACCTGAAATAACAAGATAAATTGCTGGCCCAAATTTACCAGAATATTACCAGCCATTGGAAAACATTGTTTTCCTGCAATTCATTTACAAATTGATTTATTTTTCAGTTTAAATGTCAGTACAATTAAGTCTCTTGAATTTAGATGTGTGTCACTTGTCATCGAGTTCATTTATGCAAGATTGATACACAACGTTAATGAACTCGCAAGCATCATTATAACATCAAAAGATACAATAGGCTCCACCAGCATCCAAAGCTCCATTAGTGGAGATAGCACACACTGATAGCACAGTCATGCTTATGATGAAATATGCCACAACGAACATGAGTATACTCTGGTACAGTCCTGCTTGACCAACAACAAAACCTTCAATAAAAAAAAGTGAAGTTACTGTGACACCAAAGGAAACACATTTGCACTACACTAAAATACTGCCCTTGGTGTACAGAAAATAATTTCAATATGAATGTATTCATATTGTAACCTAAACTGAAAGAGGAAGTTGAACCTCTACATTTACCACTTACTGAAGTAAATAAAGCAAAGCAAATACATTTTGAAAAATGAATCAAACAAATACATATTTACTAAAATCAAGTTCAATGGGTATTGCTTCCTTGCAGCAGACAGGAGTTCAATCCAGGTCACTGATCTCAGCTTGGATTGGAGCAGGTGTGTTACAATTGGCCCAAGAAAAGTCACTAATAGTTCCACTCACAATCATTACCCAGCAATTCCACCTTGTGCTTTATGTGGACAACACTGATCTTGTTTACGTTGCTCAATACTATCAATTATCTCACTGACATTCTTTGCCCAGGTTCATACAAGACAAACATCAAGATGGAAAAGACTAAGAGAGTGACAAGTGAAGAGTGAACACTTTCTGGCGATGCGCAGGTTTTTCTTACTAACAGGGGTCATTTTGAAACAAAGCAACAACACTAGGGGCGGGATTCTCCACTCCCACGCCGAAGTGCCCACGCCATCGTGAACGCCGTTGAGGTTCACGACGGCGCGAAACGGCCCCGATCCCGACCGATTCAGGCCCCGACAATGGGCTAGGATCGGGGCCGCGTCATCTACACGCGCCAGGCCTTGTCGCCGCATAAAGGCGGCGCTGCATAAATGACGCGGCCGGCGCCGCATAACTGGCGTCACCCACGCATGCGTGGTTGCCGTCCTCTCTGAGTCCACCCCGCAAGAAGATGGCGGACGGATCTTGCGGGACTGCGGAAGGAAGGAGGTCCTCCTTCAGAGAGGACGGCCCGACGATCGGTGGGCACCGATCGCGGGCCATGCCACATTTGAGGTAACCCCCGGTTCAGGATCCCCCCCCCCCCCCCCGTTCCCGCGCTGTTCCCGACGGCAGCGGCCAGGTGTGGATGGCGCCGGGGGGAACCCGCCGTTTTGGCCTGGCCGCTCGGCCCATCCGGGCCTGAGAATAGTGGGGGTGCCGGAGAATCGCCATTTTGGGTGTCTCCAGCGATTCTCCGGCCTGCTGCCCGCGGAACTCGACGGGGCCGCTCCCGCCGCTTGGGAGAATCGCGGGAGGGCGTCAGACCGGCGTCCCGGGAAATATTGGTGGCCCAGGCGATTCTCCCAACCGGCGCGGGATTGGAGAATCTCGCCCTAAGTGTCCAAAAGCCACAAGTTATATAAATGTAGGGAATTTGGGAAATGTCGGTTAAGGGAGAAATCTTGGCTGGGTTATAAGAGAACTCGCTACTCTTAGTACCAGGGAATCTTCACCAGAAGAAGCATATGGAGCCTCGAGTGACATCTCACAGGAATGCAGAAGCAGGAGTAGATCATTCAGTCCTTTGAGCCGGTTCTGTTTTTTTGGGATATTTTATGTTCATCTGAAAGGGCAGTCAGGCCTTTTGATTTAACTTCTCACCTGAAAGACGACGTCTCTGACACTTCCTTACTACTTAACTGAAGTGTTAGTTTACATTACCTGGGGCTTAAATTCACAACCTTCTGATTCAGAGGCAAGTGTGCTGCCACTGGGTGAAGCTAGCATTTAAAAATTGTTCACTGCTGAAATCCAAGGCTGGAAGAAAGACCAACAAGATTTAAGTCTGCATGATGCCCTCATTCCTATTTTATTCAGACACAAAATTGGATTTGTGGCCCTACGCAGAATAAAAACAGGGGTTACAGAGAAAAAAAGCAGGGGTTACAGAGGACTAACGACTTCCTCTAGATAAGTGCTATTTTCCAAATTATTTTTACCTATGACTGATATTGCTGCACAATGGCTCAGGTGAAAATAGGGAAGTACCAGAATTGAGAAGTCAAAGCAACATTGTACAACTGTGTAATATAGTGACTGTATTCAGGTTACCAGGTCCACTCGGCTGGACGCACCGGCTGAAACAATTTTGAGTCTGTTATGTCCAAGATAACTCAAAAGCCCACTATCTGCATGTTTCCCAGGCAACAGAATTAAAGGTTCAAATCAGTGAACACTAAATAGGATCTCTAATTTTAAAGAGTGAAACCACTAAAGTAACAGGGACAAAGTGGATTGATCAATTAATTATTTCTATACAGCAATTTCCTTTGCAGCTTTGGAAGTGTTCCTGAATGAATGAATGAATGAATGAATGACCTTTTTTGTTTGCGTATGACACTGGTTTTCTAGTTCTCACCATGCTTTACAAAATCAATGAAATCCAGAGAAGAACTGCCTCTGTCGTACAAGCAAGAGGGCGTTCTTTTATATGCCACAGCCACTGAAGGAGAACTCTAATATAGCTTGCATTTAGATAGCACCTTTAACATAGACAGAGTTAGGGCCTCAACAGTCAAATGTATGGTTAGCCATTGCTGGGGTGAATGAATCAAGAATGTGCCAGAGGCCAGAATTGAAGGGAAGTCAATTTCTCATAGTTTTGTCATCTGCGATAGAATGACACTGGAGTTTAATTTGTGTGCATGAACTCCAAGGTTTCTCTATTTTTGCACCCGTTAAAGATTGTGGCATTTAGAATGTCCCCTCATTCTTAATGCACCATTTCACACTTCTCTGCATTAAATGCCACCACCACATGTCTGCCCACTTCACCAGTTCGCCTTCCCACTTCACCAGTTCACCCATGCCCTACTGAAGTCCTCTACTATCCTTCTCACTGTTTACTACATTTCTAAGTTTTGAGCCATTACATTTAATATGGAGGGACCGAGACATTTATCGTGATGTTTATCAGTTTGCACCTCCAACACCACCAGAGCAATGCGGTTAAGATGGTGTTTCGTACAGCCACTGCTCACACTTCTGTCACCACAAGGATCTGTGATTCTTGTGTACTAGTTTTCGTTTTTAAAGTTGAACTATAAAATTGTTAATTTCACTTGTTGAGAATGTGTATTTTTTTCAATGAATTAGGGTAACATTTTGCTTGGATGGCCTTAAATGGTACTTTGGCTGTGTTTTTGCAACTAAACGTACATTGGTAATAAAATTTTTTGGCTATAATCAATGGTAACTCAGGGGCAGGTTCTACCATAAAGCTGGCGATGGGTTGTCTGGGGTTAGGAGGAGATGAGATAACTTAAATCTTAATTCCACTCATTTAAAGTGGACTTTACATTCTGCAACCTCCAATGCCGCTGAAATAAATAAAGGAAATTATGAATTGTTCAGAATTGGATAAGGTTAAATTTTTTAAATTTTTTATTGCAGCAGTTAAATCCAGACCACTGATCTCAGCTGGAATGGCAGCAGGGGTGGGAAATATTTTATAGCTCAAGATGAATGGAGAAGACTATGATGGAGGAAGAGCATGTCCTTATGACAACACATCAGTATCAACTGTGGTCGTGGGGAAACACCATCCCAAACTCACTGCTCTGGTAGAGGCAGTGTGAGGGGTGCAAATGATAAACATTATACATCTCTAGATCCCACAATATTAAATGTGATGACACAAAACAGTGAGGATAGTAGCAGACCTCAGAACTTGCGAAATGGGCAGACACTTGGCAAATTAAATTGAATGCAACAAGTGTGAAGTGATTAATGTTCAGAATAAGGAGAGACAATAGAAGCTAAATGGTGCAATCGTAAAATGGAAAAAGGGACAAATAAACCTTGGGGTTTACATGAAGGTGATAGGACAATTTGTTAAGTTTGTTAAAAATACGTGCGGGATCCTTGGATCTATAATTAGAAGCATGGAAATCCGCTATTACTTTATAAATCATTAGTTAGGCTTTGTCCAGAGTATTGTCTCCAATTCTGGAAGGATGTCAAGATCTTGGAAAGGGCACAAGAGGGGATTCACTGGAATGGTACCGGATGAGCAATTAAAATTGTGCCGAGCTGGGATTTAGAGCAGAGGTGAAGCAGAAATTTAATAGGTGTTTTGGGGTTTTGACAGAGCACCTAGGGAGTTTCCACAGACAGGAAGTTTGGTAAGCTATGCATGTTGACGATCTGGAATGTGACGAGCCACAGCGCATTGCCTGAAAGGGTAGCAGAAACAGATTCAATCATAATTTTCAAAAGGAGAAATTGGTTTACCACTGAAAAGGAAAATTTTGCGTGGCGATGGGAAAACAGCAATGGAGTGAGTCTAATTGGAAAGGTCTTTCAAAGAGCTGGCACAGGAACAAAGGGCAGAGTGGCCGCATGGGCAGTTTACTCAATGAATAACCACTTTGTTTATGAGAGAATGCAAAGATCCCAGATGTCCTGGGCTAACTATTTACATCAGAGAGTACACCTAAATAGTTTTGAAACTAAATCCGTACCAAAGGTGGAGCAGTCTGAAATGAACCCTGAAGAGTATTTGAAACAGCAATGTTCAAACTCAAGTCCCACCCAACAGGAGGGGATTCCCACTTCCAGGATGTCGGCTTGGATGAAACTGCAGAGAGAGACGGCTCAAGCGCCAAGAGGATCAGCACTCACCTATCCGCAGGAAGAGCACCACACTGAACATGGACAGCAGAGTGGGGATAACGACCCCGAAGAAAGTTGACAGCTTCTTGGGCGGGGGGTGTTGACCGTCGTTCCTGCTGCTGCGGGGCTCGGGGGCTGTGTAGAGCCGGTAATTGAGCAAGGGCGCCCGTTCAGTCATGGCTGTCACACACGGGGCAGAGTGTGGGATTCTGAACAGAGATAACGATTATCACACCGCAGCAGCAACTCTCAAACTGCTACAAGGAAAAGAGTTTGCCCAAGTCCGATCATGTGATTGATCACGTGACAGTCCCGCAATGACGCTGTGCAGAATCAGCAGACTTGTTCTTGTTGCTGACTCAAATCATCCCTGCAGAAGTGATAAAGGGCTGCAGCCAATCCACAATCTGCTGCCTGCCTGTGGAGCTGTTATTTTTTAAATCGCCTTGCACATTCACAGATACAGGTGGCCGCAAGACTTGTTGCTCCTGAATGAATCACTTTGTGCCGATCGAGCAACAAGACTGGTCTCCTTGGTAGGTGAGCACGGACTGCAGCGCCTCTGGGTCCTGCTGAGATTTCTTTCCTCACTGAACGTTTTTAATGCGGGAGCTCTCAGAACCTGAGCGGTTTTACCGCACAGAACTGGAGCAATTTTCCACCTTTGGCAGAGCAGCCCCATTTGTCAGGAATGCATGCCGCAGGCAAGTGTTGTGCTCCTTTAATAATAATCTTTATTGTCACACGTAGGCTTACATTAACACTGCAATGAAGTTACTGTGAAAAGCCCCTAGTCGCCACATTCTGGCGTCTGTTCGGGTACACAGGGGGAGAATTCAGAATGTCCAATTCACCTGACAGCACGTTTTTCGGAACTTGTGGGAGGAAACCGGAGCACCTGGAGGAAACCCACGCAGACACGGGTAGAATGTACAGATAGTGACTCAAGCCAGGAATCGACCCTGGGGCCCTGGAGCTGTGAAGCAACGGTGCTAACCACTTCCCTACCGTGCAGGATGTTCCTCTTACTTCCATGAAGGTTTCTGCTCCATTTATATGGTATATATCCAGAAGGGTTACAGGTTGTGTCTTTAATAAGGAAACGGGAAGTCCACACCGAGTAAAATAAAGAACTTTGTTTGATTTGCTATCATGGTACATACACTTCCCGGTAGGTCCCTACTGTGTCTCTTCCTGGTCGGTGTCTTCCCGCACGACCATTTATACAATGCTAATTGGAATTCCCCTGCCCCTCAGCAGAGGAGCTCGTACTCCCCGAGAACCACAGGGATGATAATCATTCCCACCCAGTATGCCCTGTGTGGGATATTACATTCCTCTTTCCCCCCCCTCCCAAAGTCCGAAGACACCCTCGATGACCAATGAGGAGGAGAAGGAAGAGAAGGTGGAGGATGTCAGGTTCTCTTCGGTTGCAGTTAATTGTTGTGCACCTGATGCACCAGATCTGTCGGCATCTACCTCGCAGGGGAACGTCGTATGCAACAGGAACGCCTTGGTGCATGATCAACAGGAGGCAGCTGAACTGTTTGATCGGCATCCAAGACCTCCGATGTCTGCATCTCCATTTCTGAATCCAAAGATACAACTTCGGGCATGTTAGCACCGACACAGACTAGAGGCATCACAGCCGGCTGGTTCAGCAGTGGAGTCAGAGGATCCAGGACAGGTTTCTTCCAAGGAACCTCACGAGGAACCAATCTCCGTGTGTGAATGTGGTCAAAATGCCATCGCATCAGTTGCCCCCAACCCGAACTTGGCAAGAGACAGGTCCTGTTTGACTGATGACAATTCCAGAGAGCCAGACAAACGAACACAGCGTCGTCAGGTGCGAAGCATCGAGAGGTCAACATCGAACCGGGCAATGCTCTTGCAAATCCTGGTTAACGCGCATCTTCGCACCGATGTCTGGGAGAATCAAACCAAGTCGGGTATGAAGCCTACAACCCATGAGCATCTCAGCGGTCCTGTTTGAGAAAAAACGTGCCAGCCTGGTGTCCATTGAGCCTGAAATCTGCTTCTTTAGCCCCCTTTTAACCATCTTTGCAGCCCTGTCTGCCATGCAATTTGATACGGGATGGTATGGGGCAGCATGGACACTCCAAATCGAGTTGCCTTTCATGAAAGCGGAAAATTCTTCAGTCGTGAAAAAGGCCCCGTTGTCTGTTACATTCATTTATGGGCACAAACATTTCACGGGTCCCAGGGAGGTGATAGGAGCTCCTGTACTTCCCAACACCCTAATTTACACTGGAATCGAAACTGGCCCATGTGTTAGTGGACAAGAGCATATTTTTCAAAGTTTACAGCTTAATTTGCTCACCTGTATGTAAAGCTTAGGTTCCTATTCTCCACATTTGAGAAATCTTTAAGACACTCTTATGTTTTTTTTTTCTCAAATCTCGCTGTAACTAGCATTTATGTGGAGACAATGGCATAGTGACAATGGCAATGGGCTAATAATCCAGAAGCCCGGGCTAACGTGCTGGGAACATGGCTTCAAATCCCACAATGGCAACGTGTGGAATTTAAAATCAATTAATAAATCTGGAATATAAAGCTAGTCTTGGTAATGGTGATCATGAAATGATTGCCATTAAAAAAAAAACCATCTGTTTCACTAATGCCTTTTCGGGAAGGAAATCTGCTGCCCTTACCTGGTCTGGCCTACATGTGACTCCAGACCCATATTAAGGTGTTTGATTCTTAACTGCTCTCTGAAATAGCCTCACTCAGTTTAAGGGCAAATTAGGAATGGGCAACGAATGCTGGCCTTGCCAGCCACACCCACATCCCATGAAATAATGTTTAAAAATTGAAGACCATTCCCGTCTCAAGAAGAAGCAGTGAATGTTTTTTTTCATATTTTTTTATTCTCCTTTTTCACATTTTCTCCCATATTTACACCCAACAATAAACAATAATCAGTAACAAATGTAATATCAATCCCCATATCAATAACAATGATCCCATTCTCCCACCAAACCCCCAAACATTAGCCCGCATGTTAACATAAACAAATGACAAAGAGGAATCAGGAATCACCCACAGTCACCATTAACACATACAGTCCCCCCTCCCCCAGCCCTCCCACCCACCCACCCTCCTAATGTTCGATGTGATCCAATTCTCGAAAGAGCATAATGAATAACGCCCATGAATTGTAGAATCCCTCCATCCTTCCCCTCAGTTCAAATTTGACCTTTTCTTTTTTTTTTAAAAATATATTTTATTGAAAATTTTTTCCCTGAACAACATTTTTCCCACTTACAGACCAAACGAAACGATAACAATAACAAAACAGAAATTTTTAACTTTTTAACAATAATAATAATAATAATACTAATACACAAGCAACAAAACCTCATTCTCTATTGACCTATACTCAACTAAACCTCCTCCCCCCCTCCCCCTGGGTTGCTGCTGCTGGTCATCTGTCTTCCCTCTAACGTTCCCCTAGGTAGTCGAGAAATGGCTGCCACCGCCTGGTGAACCCTTGAGCCGATCCTCTCAGGGCAAACTTTATTTGCTCCAGTTTAATAAACCCCGCCATATCGTTTACCCAGGCCTCCAGTCCGGGGGGTTTCGCCTCCTTCCACATGAGTAGGATCCTGCGCCGGGCTACGAGGGACGCAAAGGCCACGACATCGGCCTCTTTCGCCTCCTGCACTCCCGGCTCTTCCGCAACTCCAAATATAGCTAACCCCCAGCTAGGTTTGACCCGGGCATTCACCACCTGCGAGATCACTCCCGTCACTCCCTTCCAATATCCTTCCAGTGCCGGACACGCCCAAAACATATGTGCGTGGTTTGCCGGGCTCCCGCCACACCTCCTACATCTATTCTCCACTCCAAAAAACCTGCTCAATCTTGCCCCCGTTATGTGTGCTCTATGTAGCACCTTAAATTGAATCAGGCTAAGCCTTGCGCATGAGGAAGAGGAGTTTACCCTGCTTAGGGCATCAGCCCACATACCCTCCTCTATCTCCTCCCCTAATTCTTCTTCCCACTTTCGTTTTAGTTCGCCCACCGACTCCTCCCCCTCTTCCCTCATCTCTCTGGAAATCTCTGACACCTTGCCCTCTCCGACCCACACCCCTGAAAGCACCCTGTCCTGTATCCCCTGTGTCGGGAGCCGTGGAAATTCCCTCACCTGTTGTCTAGTAAACGCCCTCACCTGCATATATCTCAAGAAATTTCCCCATGGTAACTTATACTTTTCCTCCAATGCTCCCAAACTCGCAAAAGTCCCATCTATGAATAAATCTCCCACCTTCCTAATTCCCAACTGGTACCAGCTCTGAAATCCTCCATCCATTCTTCCTGGGGCGAACCAATGGATGTTCCTGATAGGGGATCCCACCAGGGCTCCCCACACCCCTCTCTGTCGCCTCCACTGTCCCCATATGTTCAGTGTTGCCGCCACCACCGGGTTCGTGGTGTACTTTTTAGGTGAGAGCGGTAGCGGTGCCGTCACCAGCGCCTCTAGACTCGTCCCTTTACAGGACCTTCTCTCCAGCCTTTTCCACGCCGCTCCCTCACCCTTCATCATCCATCTACGTATCATTGCCACATTGGCGGCCCAATAATAATCTCCCAAGTTCGGTAGTGCCAGTCCTCCTCTGTCCCTACTGCGCTGCAGGAACCCTCTCCTTACTCTCGGAACTTTCCCTGCCCACACAAAGCTCGTAATGCTCCTGTCTATTTTATTAAAAAAGGTCCTGGTGATTAAAATAGGGAGACATTGGAATACAAATAAGAACCTCGGGAGGACCATCATCTTAATTGCTTGCACCCTGCCCGCTAGCGATAAAGGCTGCATGTCCCACCTCTTAAAGTCCTCCTCCATTTGTTCTACCAGCCGTGTCAGATTAAGTCTGTGCAAGGTTCCCCAGCTCCTAGCGATCTGAATCCCCAGGTATCGGAAGTTTCTTTCCACTTTCCTCAGCGGTAAGCCTTCTATCTCTCTACTCTGGTCCCCTGGATGTATCACAAATAGTTCACTCTTCCCCATGTTTAACCTATACCCCGAAAATTCCCCGAACCTCCTCAGAATTCGCATAACCTCTATCATCCCCCCCACTGGGTCCGACACGTATAACAATAGGTCATCCGCGTATAACGAGACTCGGTGTTCTTCTCCCCCTCTAGTCACCCCTCTCCATTTCCTGGAGTCTCTCAACGCCATGGCCAGAGGTTCAATTGCCAATGCAAACAACAATGGAGACAGCGGGCATCCCTGTCTTGTTCCCCTATGTAATCGGAAATACTCCGATCTATGTCGACCTGTAACTACGCTTGCCGTTGGTGTCCCATAAAGTAGCCTAACCCAGCGAATAAACCCGTTCCCAAACCCAAACCTCCTTAACACTTCCCATAAATACTCCCACTCCACCCTATCAAATGCCTTCTCTGCGTCCATTGCCGCCACTATCTCTGCCTCCCCCTCCACTGAGGGCATCATTATCACCCCTAATAGTCGTCGCACGTTAACATTCAGTTGTCTCCCTTTTACGAACCCAGTCTGGTCTTCGTGCACCACCCCCGGGACACAGTCCTCTATCCTCGATGCCAACACCTTTGCCAGCAATTTGGCGTCCACGTTCAATAGTGAAATAGGTCTATAGGACCCGCACTGCAACGGATCTTTGTCCCTCTTGAAATTAGCGATATCATCGCCTCCGACATCGTCGGGGGTAGAGTCCCCCCTTCCCTGGCCTCATTGAACGTCCTCGCCAACAACGGGGCCAACAAGTCCACATATTTTCTGTAGTATTCCACCGGGAACCCGTCCGGCCCCGGGGCCTTCCCTGCTTGCATGCTTCCCAGTCCCTTAATAACCTCGTCCACCTCAATCGGTGCCCCCAGGCCTTCCACCTCCTGCTCCTCCACTTTCGGGAACCTCAATTGGTCCAGGAACTGCCGCATCCCCTCCTCTCCCTCTGGGGGCTGAGACCTATACAGTTCCTCATAAAGGGTCTTAAACACCTCGTTTATCTTTCCTGCCCTTCGCTCAGTGTCTCCCCTTTCATCCCTAATTCCTCCTATCTCCCTCGCTGCTGCCCTCTTTCGCAGTTGGTGCGCCAACAGGCGACTAGCCTTTTCCCCATATTCATACCTCCTCCCCTGTGCCTTCCTCCACAGTACCTCCGCCTTTCTGGGGGTCAGGAGGTCAAACTCGGTCTGGAGTCATCTCCTCTCCCTGTACAGCTCCTCCTCCGGGGTCTCTGCAAATTCCCTGTCCACCCTTAAAATCTCCCCCAGTAGTCTATCCCTTTCCTTGGCCTCTGTTTTCCTTTTGTAGGCCCCAATAGAAATCAGCTCTGCTCTGACCACCGCTTTTAATGCTTCCCAGACCACTCCCACAGGGACCTCGCCGTCGTCATTGACCTCCAGGTATCTCTCAATACACCCCCTCACTCTTGCACACACTCCCTCATCCGCCATCAGTCCCACATCTAATCGCCAGAGTGTTCTCTGCTCCCTGTCCTCTCCTACTTCCAGGTCCACCCAATGTGGGGCATGGTCCGAAACCGCTATGGCTGAGTATTCAGCTTCTTCCACCCTAGAGATCAACGACCTTCCTAAAACAAAAAAATCTAGCCGTGAGTACACTTTATGGACATGGGAGAAGAAGGAATACTCCCTAGCCCTGGGTCTAAGAAATCGCCATGGATCCACTCCCCCCATTTGGTCCATAAACCCCTTAAGTACCTTGGCCGCTGCCGGCCTTCTTCCGGTCCTTGAGCTGGATCTATCTAGCCCCGGGGTCCAGCACCGTGTTGAAGTCCCCTCCTAAAATCAAATTTCCTGCCTCCAGGTCCGGAATACGCCCCAGCATCCGTCTCATGAACCCCGCATCGTCCCAATTTGGGGCATACACATTAACCAACACGACCTCCATTCCCTCCAGCCTACCACTCACCATTACATATCTACCTCCACTGTTTGCTACGATGTTCTTTGCTTCAAATGCTACCCGTTTCCCCACCAAAATGGCCACCCCTCTGTTCTTTGCGTCCAGTCCTGAGTAGAACACCTGTCCCACCCATCCTTTCCTTAGCCTAACTTGGTCCGCCACCTTTAGGTGCGTCTCTTGGAGCATAACCACGTCTGCCCTTAGTCCTTTCAAATGCGCGAGCGCTCGGGCCCTTTTTATCGGTCCATTCAGGCCTCTCACGTTCCACGTGATCAGCCTCACTGGGGGGCTACCTGCCCCCCTCCCGTGTCGACTAGCCATTACCTTCTCTAGGCCAGTCCCATATCCCGCCTCCGCGCTCCCGCTCGCTCCCCCAGCGTCGCACTCCGCCCCCGACCACCCACTCTTTAGCCATTTCCTTTTGGATTTCCGCAGCAGCAACCCAGTTGTCCCCACCCCCTGTCCCCCCCCCGCTAGATCCCTATCTAGCTTGATTGCTCCCCCCATATCACTTCCGTAAGTCAGCTGACTTCAACTGACCCCGGCTACTCCTGCTCACTCCTTGGCCCCCCCGGTGTGAAGGAACTCCCATCCGCCTTGCGCCTGTTTTCCCGCCTTATTCTTCCTGGTGCGGGAACATTCCTTTACCTAACCCGCCTCCTATGGCGCAGCTCCCTTTCCCCTCCCCCTCCCCTTCCCTATTCTTCGACTATGTCCCGCCTTTCCCCACTCACCGGCGCCCACATTTCCCCAGTGTCCCCCCCTTCCCTGTTTACTTCTCGATTCACTTTCACCATAACATTAACAAAAACAATAACAATTCCCTTCAGCATCAGTCCCTCAGTTCCGGTCCAGTTTCTCTTCATTGATGAAGGACCATGCTTCCTCCGCCGTCTCAAAATAATAGTGTCTCTCCTGATACGTGACCCATAGTCTTGCCGGCTGCAGCATCCCAAACTTCACCTTCCTTTTGTGCAAAACCTCTTTGGCTCGGTTAAAGCTCGCCCTCCTTCTCGCCACCTTCGCACTCCAGTCCTGGTATATCCTTACCACAGCATTCTCCCATCTGCTACTCTGCACCTTTTTAGCCCATCTCAGGACCTCTTCTCTGTCCTTAAGGCGGTAGAATCGCACGATTATCGCCCTCGGTGGTTCTCCCGCTTTTAGTCTTCTCGCCGGGATCCGATTTGCCCATTCCACCTCCATGGAGCCCGCAGGGGCCTCAGCACCCATCAGTGAGCTCAGCATCTTACTTGCGTACGCTCCACAGTCCACTCCTTCCACACCCTCAGGGAGACCTAGTATCCTAAGGTTCTTTCTTCGCGCTCCATTTTCAAGGGCCTCAATCCTGTCAGCACACTTTTTATGAAGTGCCTCGTGCGTCTGAGTCTTAACCGCCAGGCCCAGGACCTCGTCCTCAATACCTGATACCTTCTGCTCCATCACGCGAAGCTCAGTCTCCTGGGTCTTTAAAGTCCCTTTAAGCCCCTCAATTGCCTGTAACATCGGGGTCATTACCTCCTTATTCAGCAGATCCACGCACCGTCTCACAACCTCGTCCTGCTCAGGCCCCCATGTCACCTGCGATCCCTCCGCCGCCATTTTGTTCCACTCCCTCTGACCTTCTGGTTGCAGATTCTTCGGGCTGCAGCCGCCGCCGCCGTTTTTTCCTCCGTCGTTCGGGGGGGGGACTCCCTTCCCACGCACCTCCCACCGGGTTTTTCGGCCGGCAAAGTCCCCGTTGGGGCTCTTAAAAGAGCCCGAAGGTCCGTCGGAGCTGGAGCCGCCGAAACGTGCGGCTAGCTCATCCCCGCCGCAACCGGAAGTGAAATTTGACCTTTTCAAGCATCAAGAATTCCAGCAGGTCCCCGCGCCACGCCAGGGCTCTCCACCCTAACAGGATACACCTTCGGGCGATCAACGAGGCGAAGTCTACAACATCTGCCTCCGCGCCAGCAGTGAATGTTTTTAATAGTGGTTGATGCAAGACATCCAAGGCCTAGTTCTTCCTCCTCCGACTTCTAGCAGCTTCTTCCACGGTAGACGAAACTTCACAGAGATTTTGTTTTCAGGGTTTTGCTGAAACTTTTGCCCATCTAGATGTCAGTGATTTAGTATATGTTTCTTTCACTAATTTACTAACTTTTACTGATCTAGACACCAGCAAATCAGTATGTTTCATTTGTTAAATTTCAAGTTCCTGCAATTTATAAGGAAGTATTCATTTCTTAACTTACCACAAATCTCAAGTATATCAGTTACTTTTAATAGTGATTACTGTTGATGAAGCAATGTCAAACCATATTGTTATTTAACCACACCAATGAGAATTGAACAAGTAGAAAAGCAAATTGTAATATTTCACTCACAAATTCTAATTCAGAATTTTAGGGTTCATTCCCACTACCATTTTGGCTTTGGTTGTCTGAAAGATCACCCAGGGTTCTTTATTGCACCATTAACAGCTACCTGTTATATAGTTCAATAATATTTTATTGTATCTACATTATCCATGGCTGAGCAAGAAAGTTAAAGACATAAAGACAAAAATGAAGGCATACCATATAGCAAAGGCCAGTGGCAGGCTGGAAGATTGGGAAACTTTTAAAGATCAGCAAAGAGTTATCGTAGAATCATAGAATTTACTGTGCAGAAGGAGGCCATTCGGTCCATTGAGTCAGCACCGGCCCTTGGAAAGAGCACCTGACCTAAGGCCACACCTGCACCCTATCCCCGTAACCCAGCAACCCCACTTAACCATTTTGGGCACTAAGGGAAATTTAGCATGGCCAATCCACCTAACCTGCACATCTTTGGACTGTGGGAGGAAACCGGACTACCTGGAGGAAGCCCACAAAGACACATGGAGAACGTGCAGATTCCGCACAGACAGTGACCCAAGCCGGGAATCGAACCTGGGACCCTGGAGCTGTGAAACAACTATGCTAACCACTGTGCAACTGTGCCGCCCTAAACAAAAGTGATAAAAGAGCAAAAGTAAGTTGTGAAAGAAAATGAGTGCAAAATATAAAAAAGGATAGTAAAAGCTTCTATTATTATATAAAAGGGAAGTGAGCAACTAAAGTGAATGTCGGATGAGACCGGGTGTTAATAGTGGGTAACACACAAATGGTGGAGACACTAAAACAATATTTTGCCTCAATTTTCATGGTGGAGGGCACTAGTTCCATCCCAATAGTAACAGGTAATACAGAGGTATTAGAAAAGGAGGAACTTAGAAAAGTCAGCGATAGGGAAAAAGTACTAAACAAACTCTTGAGATTTAAAGCAGACAGGTGTCCAAGGCCTAATGGCCTGCATCCTAACATTTTAAAGGAAGTGGCAGCAGAGATAGTGGATCGATTGGTTATAATATTCCAAATTCCCTGCATCCGGGAAAGGTTCCAGTGGATTGGAAAATGCTAATATAACACCCTTATTCAAAAAGGGAGGGAGGCAGAAAGTAGGAAACAATAGACATCTGTCTTTGGGAAATTATCAGAATCCATTATTAAGGAAGTAATGTGGCTACTTAAATGGCCACCTAAAATGAGGTCTAGCAGAGAACACTGGGAAAAATGGCCAAGTTCAGGAAGAGACTTTTTTTTAAACCACAGAATTTAGGAACAGATCTATTCAATCCAAACCTCCTGTACTAGAATATTTTTTTAAAATTGATGCCACAGCATAGAGAGAAGTGTTTCTTTCTTAACCCACCACAAATCTTTTTATATGGTGTTTTTACAGCAGATCCTGTGGATAAAATGTTGGCATGCCATTATTTCAATTAATCTTTCCTATTAGAACAGAAAAAAAGTTTTAAAAATAAACCAACTCCTACAATATTAACATACTAGACGACGCAGAATAACAATTGGCCACAGTTTATTGTGTATGAGATCTGGAATTTGGATTGTCACAGAAGATAGTACATTAAAGATCATGAATTTAGCACTTTCGCACACCATGATTGTGAATGTTAATGTTATTCTAAACATTCTGCATTGCTGCGCTCATTATTGGTATATTGTTAAATGCCTCACTGAACACTTACATTTTCACCCTTACTCAATCTTTTATTGTATTTTCAAATTTTCTATTTGGAATTATGTTTCTTTTCTAAAAGAATGCTGACTCTTTCTAAATAGTTTATATTTCTCCAGCTACTTGAGGTTTTGACCTCAACCTTCAAAACTGATTCCAGAATTTTATCTGATTATCATTACTCAGAATTTTCCTGCCTCCTTTTTGAATAAGGGCTCAGAGCTTTATGTTCACTGTTAACTGGTCCTTTTGCACAACCCTTATTTTAGCAAATCTCTAAATATTTATAGTCATGTTACAACACGTTCTTTTCATGTAGTCACAATTACAAAACCATAGAACTTTACACCACGTCATGTTACAATAAAGAGGACATGGGCAGAATACTGTTACATCCTGGACAAGTACGCAGTGAATTCCAGCCCCATCTGCCCCGGAGTCACACGTAAGTGAATTAACTAATAATTTTTCTAAAAGTACCCAAAGTCTTTGGCCCTTGGCTGCCCAATAATTACAGTCATCAGGTTTGTAAATGTAAACACAATTGCTGTATATTTATAATTGAATCTGCAGTAGATAAAGTTGGTTAATGATTAACTTTTTTGGTGGAAAGATGGGGGGGGAATTGTAAGCAAAAGGAAAAATAATCTTTACTTCAGATGATGGTTTTTAACATACTTTTCTTCACAGTAAACTTGCAGATTAAAGTCTTTGGTTTGCAGCCTGTATTTGTCGTTTATGTTGATCCATTCATTCAGGTTCTTTGTGGTTTAGAAATGCAGTCCTCACAATTTTCCTGGAAAGGCACCTTACTTCTTTTCAAACTTTGCTTTCAGTTTGTGGTTTGTATTCAGGCCACTGTAGTGTCAGGAATACAGCCCCTACAGGCTTTTCGGGGAGAGAGAGATAGCACTCACAGCAACATTCTGGAGAAGGTTAGTTGGATCTTTTCTCCATGCTGCCAGAATTCAAACTGAATTTTGTGGACTCTGAAAGGTATGCCAGTGGAAGAAGATTCAATCACCACCGCTTACTGGGCAGAGCACAGCCTTTTGGGCCAATTCATTGGCCACCAACCAATCAACCAAACTGGGTCCCAACCCATCTTTCATGCTGGTGCAGCTCCAGTTTAAAGCAGCAAGTGATCTCTGCTTAAATGCCCAGAATCTTCTGCTTTAATTAAAGATACAGGCTGCTTGCCTTAAAGAGACATGTCCATTAATCATCCATAGATCAAAATATGAAAGGCAAAATTAAGGAAAGGCAAAATAAGGGGAGTAAACAGGAAGGACCCTTAGAGGACAGCTTGAAAAAAATAAACTACTCTGATCCTAATTGTACTTTAAAACAATAATTTCATCAGTGGCTGGTGGATGTTTTAACTACCAAGCATATAAAACTGTTATTCAACTCGCGTGCGATAGGATTTATTTGTTATCCATATTGTGAACAAAGTTAGCAGGCTTGACATGAAAGGTTAATTATCTTTCAGGTTACATGCCCATGTGTTACTGGTGATACAATTAGGGCCTATTTGACTACATTTTAGAAAGCTTGTGACTTGGTAAACAATTTGGAAATTCAACATTAATTTTGGAAAACTGTTTTAGTGCAAATTTGAACCCCCAAGACTGTAAAGCCGAAGACGTTAGTGAATATTTCAGAGCTGGTTCCATCTGCTTTATACCCCAAGGCCTTTCAATTCAGGCTAAATCTCTTAAAGTGCCTTCATCCTCTGATGAGGCACTGTTTTGTACTTCAATTTTACCTGCAACGTGCTTTTCTATTATTGGATGTTGCAAGCTGTAGCCACGTAAAATGGCTGCGTTCTGATTAATCTGGCCAAAACCCAGTTTGAAATGGCTAACCCGAAAGACTGCTGGGAAAAGCAGCTAACAAGACACAAGCAGGCAGCTGCAGACAGTATTGCATATTCGGCTCTGGGGAAGTTAGCCCAGATCATAATAGCCCATCAACCCAGGTATTTGCAGTCACATTCAGGACTGTTTGCAGCCCATCTATCCAGACATCTGCAGTTAAATCGGCTATCCCCGGGAACAATTGCAACATATTAGCAATTGAATACTCGGCGCCTGCAGTGGCTGAAACAAGACAGGTGAACGACCACCCCCCGATCGCGGAATCGCCTCACCATTGGACACATCGACCCCAGGGATTGGGAACAAATCCAATCACTTGGGATTCAGGGTCAAGGGCCGCCCCGGGAGGCGGGAAGCCCCTGGGCCCTATAAAAGTGAGGGGCCAAGTTCAGATCTCTCTCTCCCCTTCGCCTGCTCGAGACCTTCGCAAGAACAGCAACCGGCAACAGTAAGTTTGAATCCAGCGATCGCTATCCGGTAGAGACACCTAGCCACCGACCTGTAGCAGCCTATTGAATCCCGCGGGCCAGATCTGATTGTACAAGCCATTCGTTTCCCTGACCTGGTGGGCTCTTCCTAAGTTAAGTATTGGCCAGTAGTGATAGGTTTATTATATAGAAAGTAGTATTAGGGTATTAATATTGCTTGTTGTATATAATAAATGACCATTGTTTTAATCCTTACTAAGCGGTGTGCTGTATTATTAATCATAACCTGAACTTGAACCACGTGGCGGTATCATAAAGATACCTGGCGACTCGTGAGCAAAGGTGACATAATCAGAGCCAATAGACTAAGGTTAAAAAGAGCAACAAAGCCCTCCTAGCTTCAGGATATCATCTATATTGACTGAAAAATATCTTTGAGAAACTTTAATTTCCCAGATCGGCAGATTCCTACGTCCATAATTTGTCTATCATTTGTAACAGATTCAAGTTGCATCACAAATATCACTTTTGCGTAATGAATATGTCATGTGAAAGAATATGCAGGACTATTAATGTTGCAACATTATTCTAACTGGATTGAAAATAGCACACGTGGTATTCCTACACATCTCAGAAACATAGGAGCCTTAACATGTTTCACAAATTGTTGGTTGGGTGTTGAAATTTAGGCTGTGTATATTTTCAATTTAGGCAAATACGATAAGGTGATAACAGGCTGGCAACATCTGCTGGATATTAATTGTGCAACATGTTTTTTCCCATAATTTTCTCCTTTACTGAGAAACTGACTTTTATTGGAGTATGTTTTAAAGGACAGTGGCACCCTCTTTGTACCAAGTGACCCATTCTTCTTCTGGAAACCGAGGTAATGAATGTCAGGAAGCCATTCATTCATAGAGGACATTAAGGGCGCAATCTAATGGAGAGGTTTCTTAGTGTCATTTTGGCGGGTTTTGCTGGGCCTTTCTCACCAGCTCTGTTGGCAAGTTTCCCACTGCTATCTAACCACACTTAGTCACTTTTTGGGGTCCTGGGGAGTTTCTCTCTGGGATAGTGCACACTTAGAATTTTTCCCATCACTGGGGAGCTGAACTCGCAGGCAGACCGACTCCTCAGAGATTGGCCGCCATTTTGAAACGGTACCCAGATCTTAAAGTGAGCTTGAGGGTCCCCACACACCCCACCCTCCCATGGGCAATGTCACCCCCCACACATATGTGCACTACCCTACACTCCCCCAGGTGAGGACACCCTGCTATCTGGTCACTGAAGGCCCCCCCTTTTCAGGCTTTCCTACGCCCCCTTTCAGGACACACACCCTTCACCTACCCAACCTTTGGCGCTTCAAAGTTGACAGGAGCGCTGTGAAGATGGCAGTCCCAGAGTGACTGGGTGGCAGGGTGACACTGCCAAGAGTCAGGGCCTGGGGGAGCCATGCCTATGAAAGGAGGGTGGATGGGGGAGTATAAAGGATGGGGGTGCGGGGGGGGGGGGGGGGGGTGCAGGGCTGATATGAAGGGGCCTCTGGAAAGTTTGGGGAGTGATGAAGGGTGGGGGGTCCTGGAAGAGGGTCCAGAAAGGGGACATGAGGAGTCCTGAAAAGGCCCCACAGTGGGGTGTCATCACTTGGGGGGGGATAATGCCCTTGTGTGGGAGTGACATTTTCATGGGTGGGGGGGACTCACAAGCCCTTTTAGAGATCAGGGCACTCTTCCAAAGTGTTGTACTGGTCTCCAAGGAGCTGGCCTGGCCAGCGTGTTCAGCTCTCCAGTGGTGAAACTAATTCCAAGTGTGGACTTGACCAGGGAGAAAATGACGTTGGGCACGATTTAATGAAAAGGTAGCGAATGGGAACTGCCACAAGATTCCTTTTTTTTTAAAATATATTTTTATTAATAATTTTTCAATAACAATATTTTCCACCTTACAAACAAACCCCCCACCCACCCCCTAACAAAGAAAAGAACTCGTGTGGCAAGACATGAACATGGCCTGCCACAAGATTCCTGACACTCGGCCCGGCAAGGCCGTCACTGCTTTAAAGCGGTAGTTAGTTCACTTAACGAGACCCCACGGGCTTCACACCACAAATTACTGTCTTGCCGGCTGATTCGCCAGGCTGGCCGTCCGCTAACAAGGGAGAGCAGCACTTAAACCGCTTCTGCAGAGCAAACCGCACACAACCCCACGATTCGGAGATGCTGATCTAGCCAGATTGTTGGATGCGGTTGTGACCAGATGGGATGTCCTTTACCCTTGAGGGGTTCGGAGGTCAAACAGAGGGCAACCAGTGCCATCTGAGAGGAAGTGCAGCGGCCATCCGCTCGGGAGCTTCACCAGGAGGGCCAGCACCCGGTGTCGTAAGCAGGTCAAAAATCTCTACCAGGCCGCACGGGTGGGTTGGCACTGGAACCCTGGCACTGGCCCTGCCCGCAGACCCCGACCCCCCCCCCCCTCGAGCATGTGCCTGGCACAGCTCCCCACCCAGCACCGTTCCGTGGCCCACCCCACCCATGTCCCAGTCTCAGGTGGGCTTGGCCAAGGCTAGTAGGAAGACAGCAATGGCACGAGCTTTCGCGAATCACAACAGAAATTTATCCCAAGAAGGAGGAAACATGTTAAGTGGAGGAAAGGCATCCATTGCTGACAAGGGAAGTCGGGGGCAGCATAAAAGCAACGGACAGCATACAAAGTAGTGAGGACTAGTGGAAAGCCAAAGGATTGGGAAGCCTTTAAAAGTAAGCAGAGGACAACTAAAAAAAGCAAGAAGTGGGGAGAAGATGACATTTGAGTGTAAGCTAGCTAATAATATAAATGAAGATTGTAAGAATTTTTTCGATTCATAATGGTAAGAGAGAGGCAAGAATGGACATTGGACCATTGGAAAATGAGGCTAGAGAAATCCTAATAGGGAAAAAAGAAATGACACAGGAACCGAATAGGTACTTCGCATCAATTTTCACAGTGGAAAACACCAGTGACATTCCAGAACTTCAAGAGAGTTGGGGCAGAGGTGAATTTAGTGGCTGTCACTGAGGAGAAGGTGCTGAGGAAACTGAAAGGTGGATAAACTACACCTCAGAGTTGTGAAGGAGGGAGCTGAGGTGATGGTGGTGACATTGCTGATGATCTTTCAGGGAGGGTCCCAGAAGATTGGAAATTGGCTAATGTTGTTTAAGAAGGGAGGGAGGCAGAAGACAGGAAATTACAGGCCACTTAGCTTGACTTTGGTTGTTGGTACGATTTTAGAGTTTATTGTTAAAGATGAGATCGTGGGGTATTTAGAAGTGCATGATAAAATATGACTGAGTCAGCATGGATTTGTCAAGGGGAGGTCATGCCTGACAAATCTGTTAGAGTTCTTTGAGGAGGTAATGAGGAAATTAGACAAAGGAGACCATGTGGACATGATCTATTTATCATAGAATTTACAGTGCAGAAGGAGGCCATTCGGCCCGTCGAGTCTGCACCGGCTCTTGGAAAGAGCACCCTACCCAAGGTCAACACCTCCACCCTATCCCCATAACCCAGTAACCCCACCCAACACTAAGGGCAATTTTGGACACTGAGGGCAATTTATCATGGCCAATCCACCTAACCTGCACATCTTTGGACTGTGGGAGGAAACCGGAGCACCCGGAGGAAACCCACGCACACACGGGGAGGATGTGCAGACTCCGCACAGACAGTGACCCAAGCCGGAATCGAACCTGGGACCCTGGAGCTGTGAAGCAATTGTGCTATCCACAATGCTATTGTGAATTAATTTCCAGAAGGCCTTTGACAAGGTGCCATTATGAAGGCTGCTGAATAAGACAAGAGCCCATGGTGCTGGGGGCAAGGTATTGGCATGGATAGAGGATTGGCTGACCGACAGAAGGCAAAGAGTGGGGATAAAGGGTACTTTTTCAGGAATGCAGCCGGTGACTCGTGGTGTTCCGCAGGGATCAGTGTTGGAACCACACCTATTCACGACATCCAATAACGATCTGGAAGAAGGAACTGAGGGCATTGTTGCTAAGTTTGCAGATGATACGAAGATATGTAGAGGGACAGATTGTGTTATGGCAGCAAGGGGGCTGCAGAAGGACTTGGACAGGCGAGAAGAATGGGCAAAGAAGTGGCAGATGGAATACAATGTTGAAATGTGTGAGGTTATGAGTAGGGATGTACTGCTGAGGCTGTATAAGGCTCTGGTCAGACCCCATTTGGAATATTGTAAACAGTTTTGGGCCCCGTATTTAAGGAAGGATGTGCTGGCCTTGCAGAGGGTCCAGAGGAGGTTCACAAGAATGATCCCCAGATTGAAGGACTTGTCATAGGAGAAGCGATTGAGAATTCTGGGTTTCTACTCTATGAAGTTTAGAAGAATGAGGGGAGATGTCATTAAAACGTACAGAATACTAAAAGGTCTAGATAGAGTGGATGTGGAAAGGATGTTTCCACTGTTGGAGAAACTAAAACGCAAGGGCACAGCCTAAGGTTGAAGGGACGATCCTTTAAAACAGAGATGAGGAGGAATTTCAGCCAAAGGGTGGTGAATCTGTCAAACTCATTGCCACAGAAGGCTGTAAAGGGCAAGTTACTGAGTGTCTTTAAGACAGAGATAGACAGGTTCTTGATTAATAAGGGGATCAGGGGTTATGGGAAGAAGGTAGGAGAATGGGGCTGAGAAACTTACCAGCTAACATCGATTGGCGGAGCCAACTCGATGGGCCAAATGCTGCTCCTATATCTTATGATTATGGTTCCTGCGGAGCCTGTCCCAGCCTCAGATGGGCATTGCCAAAGGGGCACACCATGCTGTAGACATTGGGGAGCCACCAGAGCTGGCAGCGCCAAATGACAGAGGGGCAGATGGGGCTCAATCCAGCTGGTCCTCCGTGCCAAGGTGAACTCAAGGCCTTATGGGCACCATCCCCCAAGTTCCACCCCCCTGACAACAGCGCGTCTTGCAGTCAGCACATAGAGTAGAGTGGCACAGTGCAGCACATGCTGCCTGCAAGTGGTCCGGGGCCCTCCGGCTCAGGGCCCCCGAGGACGTCCGTCAGGGCATTGAAGGCCACATTGAAAGGACATTGTAGGTAGCAGGCTGTCTCCACTTCTGATGTGTATCCTGGGACAAACCTAGGCCAGCGGTAGAGCAGGCAAAGCGAAGCAGGTCAAGGATCACTGAGAGGGTATGGGGGGAGGAGGGTTGGCGGTAAGGGAGGGGGAGGGGTTGGAAGTGGTAGGGTGGTGGGGTCGCACCCTCGGGGGTTTGGGGCAATTAGGGACACACATGTACAGCATTTAAAAGTTACACTCAAGAAATATGACGCCTCTGAGAATTTGTTCCTTAATGCGGGGTGCCAGCTCCCCAGGTTGTGGAAGACACAGCAGACCACCACAAAGCGGGAAACCTTCTGGGGGTGTACGGCAATGCATCACCAGAGCGGTCGAGGCATCGTAATCGGAATCGCATTTTGAAGAGTCCCATGCACCCCGCAATGAATAGCTACATGGGCCTCATTGTATCAGGTCTCCACATTGGTCACCGGCCTCTGTATTGGCCTGATTAGTTAGGTCCTCAGCTAGTACATCTTATCCCCCAAGAACCAATCGGGCATCCTGGGTTGGTCCTCGAAGAGGCAGGGATGTAGCTGGTGTGAACACTCCCTGGGAAGCGTGCACACACGACATATGTGCTGTCTCATTCCCGTGGACCTGGGGCACCCTGGCAATAGTGGAGGATCCTGCTGCCCGGGCATCCTGTTGGGACTGGTCCATATCAAAGTTTATATAGTTTGCTGCCGAAGCAAACAGGGCATCCGTGACTTCACAGATGCACTTGTCAGCTGCAGCTTGTGAGATGCTGCACAAATCTCAAGGAATGGTCCTGAGGCGTAAATGTTCAGTGCCGTGGTGACCTCACGGCTACTTGGAGCAGGTATCCTCCTCTTCCATATGGTGCCAAGTCCACGAGGTCATGGCACAGATGCCATGCAATCCCCTTGTTGAGGCAGAGCCTCCTGTGGCACTTGCTGTCCGTCACCTGTTCGAAAGACCAGTGATGCATGTGCACCTTGGGCTGTCGCGGACCTCCCCCTCTGGATCCCTCACAGGACTGATGGGCGGCCGGGTTCTCCGGGTGTGGGGCGGGGCCCTGCACATGGGCCACCTGGACCCTCTGTCAATGCTGCTGCCACTTTCCTGGTGTCTGGCCGCCTGGCCTACCAGCAGCACCGCGAGGGCAGCTTCCACGAGGTGCATGATATCATCCATTCCGTGTAATATCTGTAAGGATTAGGAGAAATTGATAGACTGACAACCAGCAGTGTCTTCCACCCCTGGACCCTGCATTCCCCCATTGCACCTTCCCCCACCCAAGAAAGCACAACAGCGCCTATACTTCCTCAGGAAACTATGGAAATTCGGCATGTCCACACTGACTCTTACCAACTTTTACAGATGCACCATTGACAGCATCCTATCTGGCTGCAGCACAGCCTGGTATGGCAACTGCTCGGCCCAAGACTGCAAGAAACTTCAGAGAGTTCCGAACACAGCCCAGTCCATCACACAAACCTGCCTCCCATCCATTGACTCCATCTACACCTCCCGCTGCCTGAGGAAAGCGGGCAGCATGTGGTATTAGAGGTATTACGATACCTGATAGGCTGGAGCACCATTGGTGGAAACTGTGTTTTCTAATGGTTAGGATGTATGGTAGCTCCGCCCAGCTAGGCGGGGTATAAGAGCCCGTGCCACCCCAGCAGCCTTCATTCTGTACCTGAGCTGCTGGGGGAAACATCTAGTTTATTAAAGCGTTCAGTTGGACTACAACCTCGCTTTAGTGGTCATTGATCATGCATCAATTTAATAAGCTAATTTTTTTTTAAAAAAGGATGGAGCTCCGAATCAAACCGGAATGTCTGTAATTCAGCCCCCATATGGCAAACTCAGTGGCAATCTTCAAGCACTGGCTGGCGGGTTTTAAAGGGTATCTTGGGACGGCCGAAAACACACCCACCGGAGAGCAGAAACTACAAGTCCTGCACTCAAGGGTGAGCCCGGAGATTTACACCCTCATTGAGGAAGCAGAAGACTTTGATGCAGCAATAGAGCTGCTAAAAGGGCATTATATTCACCCGGTAAACCAGGTCTACGCCCGGCACCTGCTTGCAACAAGGTGACAAACCCCTTGGGAATCGCAGGAAGAATTCTACCGTGCACTCCTCGTGTTGGGGAGGAACTGCAGCTGCCCGCAAGTTTGGGTGAGCGAACACACTGAACTCTTAGTCCGGGACGCTTTCGTGGCAGGTATGCTATCCTCACAAATTCGCCAGCCACTGCTAGAGAAAGACACTCTGGGTCTCAAGGAGGCACGGGCCCTTTGCCGGCTCCCTGGACATGGCCTCCAGGAACGCCTGCGCTTACACTCCCGACCGTGCGGCAGCCCCCTGGGCAGCGTGGAACCCCTCCGCAGCCGACCCCGAGACATCCCCCATCCCCCCACAACCTGCGTTGCAAGGCGGCCTGGCAACCCCAGGGGGCCCCCGCTGCTACTTTTGCGGGCAGGCCAAGCACCCCCGCCAGCGCTGCCCAGCTCGCGCATCCACCTGCAGGGATGCGTCAAAAAGGGCCATTTTGTCGGGGTATGACAGGCCCGTGCGGTTGCCGCGGTCTGCAGCGGTGAATGCGGTCCGCCACCACAAACCTCTCCCCGGTCCCCGTGCAGCTAGCGGTCGCCGCCATCTTCTTATTCCAGGGCCACGTGCGAACCCCGGGCGCCGCCACCTTGTCCCGCGGACGCCACGTTAGAGGGATGGGTGCCGCCATTTTGTGCACCCCAGCCATGTGCAACCAATGGGAGCTGCCATCTTGGATGAACCCCCAGGACCCCAGCTCGGCTGACCACGCACTGCCCGAAGAGAACTCTCAACTGCTGCGATTAGCCTCGGTGACCCTGGATCAGTCCCGGCCTCGAACACTCTCAACTGCTACAACGACTATATTCATCAACGGGCACGAGACGTCCTGCATAATCGACTCTGGGAGCACGGAGAGCTTCATACACCCTGACACGGTAAGGCGCTGTTCTCTCTCCCATCCACCCCGTTAATCAAAAAATCTCCCTGGCCTCCTCACAGTTCAGGGAAGGGAGTTCAAAAATTTCCGTCTCTACGTCCTTCCCCACCTCTGTGCGGCTACACTCCTGGGTTTAGACTTCCAGTGTAACCTCCAAAGTCTAACCTTCAAATTCGCAGCCCTATACCCCCTTTACTGTCTGCGGCCTCGTGACCTTTAAGGTCGACCCACCTTCGCTGTTTGCGAACCTCACCCCGGATTGCATACCCATCGCCACCAGGAGCAGACAGTACAGTGCCCAGGATCGGATCTTTATCAGGTCAGAGGTCCAAAGGCTACTGAGGGAAGGGGTCATTGAAGCCAGTAACAGCCCCTGGAGAGCTTAAGTAGTGGTGGTAAAGACCGGGGAGAAGCATAGGATGGTAATCGACTACAGTCAGACCATCAACAGGTTTACGCAGCTGGACGCCTACCCTCTCCCCCGCATATCCGACCTGGAAAACAGGATCGCGCATTTTAAGGTCTTCTCCACGGTGGATCTCAAGTCCGCCTACCACCAGCTCCCCATCCGCACTAGTGATCGCAAATACACTGCCTTCGAGGCACTTCTTAAGGGTTCCCTTCGGTGTCACCAACAGGGTCTCGGTCTTCCAGCACGAGATGGACCGAATGGTTGACCGGTACGGTTTACGGGCAACATTCCCGTATCTCGATAATGTCACCATCTGCGACCACGACCAGCAGGACCATGACACCAACCTCCGAAAATTCCTCCAGACCGCAGAAATCCTTAACCTTACATCCAACAAGGATAAATGTGTGTTTAGCACCGACCGCCGAGCCATCCTCGGCTACGTAGTGCGAAATGGAGTTCTAGGCCCCGGCCCTGAACGCATGCGCCCCCTTATGGCGTTACCCCTCCCTCACAGCTCCAAGGCCCTGAAGCGCTGCCTAGGGTTTTTCAGTTACTGCGCCCAGTGGGTCCCCAACTATGCGGACAAGGCACATCCCCTGATCCAATACACAGCTTTTCCCCTGTCGCATGAGGCCCGCCAGGTCTTCAGCTGCATCAAAGCAGACATTCCAAAGGCCTCGATGCATGCCATCGAAGAGTCCCTCCCCTTCCAGGTCGAGAGCGATGCGTCTGACGTAGCTCTGGCGGCCACCCTCAACCAAGCGGGCAGACCAGTGGCCTTCTTCTCATGTACCCTCCATGCTCCCGAAAACCGCCACTCCTCAGTCGAAGAGGAGGCCCAGGCCATAGTAGAAGCTGTGCGACATTGGGGGCATTACCTGGCCGGCAGGAGATTCACTCTCCTCACTGACCAACGGTCAGTTGCTTTCATGTTTGATAATACACAATGGGGCAAGATAAAAAACGACAAGATCTTGCGGTGGAGGATCAAACTCTCCACCTACAACTACGAGATCTTGTACCGTCCCGGGAAGCTAAATGAGCCTCCTGACGCCCTGTCCCGCGGCACATGTGCCACCGCACAAGTGGACCGCCTCCGAACCCTCCACGAGGACCTCTGCCACCCGGGGGGCACTCGGTTTTTCCATTTCGTCAAGACCCGCAATCTGCCCTACTCCATCGAGGAGGTCAGGCCAGCCACTAGGGACTGCCAAATCTGCGCAGAGTGCAAACCGCACTTCTACCGGCCAGAGAAAGCGCACCTGATAAAGGCTTCCCGTCTCTTTGAACGCCTCAGCATGAACTTCAAAGGCCCCCTCCCCTCCACCGACCGCAACACGTACTTCCTGAACGTGATTGATGAGTACTCCCGGTTTCCATTCGCCATCCCCTGCCCCGACATGACCGCAACCACCGTCGTCAAGGCCCTCCATAGCATCTTTGCACTGTTCGGGTTCCCCGCTTACATACATAGTGATAGGGGGTCCTCCTTTATGAGCGACGAACTGCGTCAATTCCTGCTCAGCAAAGGCATCGCCTTGAGCAGGATGACCAGTTACAACCCCCGGGGTAATGGACATGTAGAGAGGGAGAACGGAACGGTCTGGAAGACCATCCTACTGGCCCTACGGTCCAGGAACCTCCCAGTCTCCCGCTGGCAGGAAGTACTCCCGGATGCCTTCCACTCCATCCGGTCACTGCTTTGTACCACCACCAACCAGACACCTCATGAACGTCTCCTTGTCTTCCCTAGGAAGTCCTCCTCAGGAACCCCGCTCCCGACCTGGCTGGCAGCACCCGGACCCATCCTGCTCCGAAAACACATGTGGGCGCACAAGTTGGACCCGTTGGTCAAGAGGGTCCATCTGCTCCATGCTAACCCCCAGTACGCCTCGTACCCTGACGGCCGACAAGATACCATCTCCCTATGAGACCTAACGCCCGCTGGAGCCCCACGTGGGGTATAAGAGCCCGTGCCGCCCCAGCAGCCTTCTTTCTGTACCTGAGCTGCTGGGGGAAACATCGAGCTTATTAAAGCCTTCAGTTGGACTACAACCTCGCTTTAGTGGTCATTGATCGTGCATCACAGCATAATCTAAGACCCCTCCCACCCGGCTTACTCACTCTTCCAACTTCTTCCATCGGGCAGGAGATACAGAAGTCTGAGAACACGCACAAAGAGATTCAGGGGATCCTGCACTGGGGGGGTACCTCAAATGTGGGATGGCCCGCGATCGGTGCCCACCTATCGTCGGGCCGTCCTCTCTGACGGAGGACCTCCTTCCTTCCGCGGCCCCGCAAGATCCGCCCGCAATCTTCTTGTGGGGCAGACTCGTTTTCGGCCTCTCACACGATCAAACGGCCTCATCACGCTCTCGTTTAAGCACACCGCAGCCATTAAATCACGGCCTAAGTGTGTTTAGATAGCGATGGGGAACTTGCCGAAAGAGCCAGCGGGAAACTCCCAGCAAAACCCGCCACAAACGATACTTACAAACATTTCCGCTGGATCGCACCCTAAACACTTGTTGAGTGTTGTTGAGCGGCACTCATCCAGATAAGTGGAGAGAATTTCATCACACTCATGACTTGTGCCCAGTAGTCTATGGATAGGGTTTGACTGGGGAGTCAGAAGGTGAGTTACTTGCTGCAGAATACCCAGTCTCTGATCTGCTCTTGTAGTTGTAGTATTTACATGGCTGGTCCATTTAATTTTTTAATCAGTTCTGACCGCTAGGATATCGATGGTGAGTTATTCAAAGGTGATAATACCAATGCATGTCAAGGGGAAGTGGTTAGACTGTCCCTTATCAAAGAAAGTGTAGAAATTTAGGGGGGAAAGGCCATTCACCCATTTAGATTGCGTGGCACAACAAAGAGCTGTTTTAACCGAGTCCCACTTTCCAGGCATTGCTCCAAATCCCCGAAGGTTAGGTCAACTCAATAGAATTTCCAAATAATTTTTAAGCACACTGAACATTTCTGCCTCTATCGCCTTTTTATGCCGTGAGTTCGAGCCCCCTCCTCACCTCTACAATAGTCCTTCCACCAGTTGCTTTAAATCTCTGCTGCATGGTATTTGAGCTGTTGGTTAAAGGAAAGGTTCTTCCTTACTATTCTAGGTCCATCACAGACATTGTTGTCAGCAAATGCTACAACTAATTTGTATCCCATGGCCTTAACTTCCAAGCTCTTCAGCATCGGACTGAGGGAGTAGTCCAAAGGTGTGCTGGGGAATCACAGGTAAGCATTTTGACGGCAATTTCCTGGAAGTCCTGCATTGTAAACCATCCACAAATATGATTTGAATCGTTAACTTCGGATGGTTCCATTAGGGTAACACCAACATCTACTGTGGACCCCACACGCCACAGTCGTGAAATGATCCCCCCACCCAGCCCGGTGCAGTCTCACTTCTCAGACTGAAAGAACGACACTCAAAGTCACAGATTTAACTGCAAAGACAACATAAAATAAGAATGTGTGACGATATTTCCTTTTAGTGTTGAGTGCTCTGAAAATAGAGTTTCACACCGCCAGCCATTCAGGAGATTTTTCTTTTAAACTTTTCTTTTAACCCAGTGTCTTTTCTGTAAAATTTTTGAACAGCAGCAATTTGTTTTCTTTACTGGAAATATTTACTTTTCCCAACTGAAAAGAAGTTTCTTTTCTCTTAATCTCTACAGTCCAGGCTTCTGCCAGCTTTTCTTCTGTGGGGTTTCCTCTTTCCCTGACATTTTTTAAAAAACTGTTGTTTTTTTAACTGAAGCTGTTTTTCAGCGATTGGGTGGCACAGTGGTTAGCACTGCTGCCTCACAGTGCCAGGGACCGGATTCAATTCGGACCTTGGGTCACTGTCAGTGTGGAGTTTGTATGTTCTCCCCGTGCGCGCGTGGGTTTCCTCCGGGTGCTCCGTTTTCTTTCCCAGTCCAATGATGTGTGGGTTCGGTGGATTGGTCATGATAAATTTCCCCTTAAATATCCAGGGATGTGCATATGGGGTTATGGGGATAGGGCAGAATGGGCATGGGCAAAGTGCCTTTTGAAGGGTCGGTGCAGACTCGATGGGCCGAATGGCCTCCTGCTGCACTGTAGGGATTCTACGATAATATAATCTACAATACTGGCTAACTTTCAGACCTTGAGCCCTCCCCCCCCCCCCCCCCCCCTCAGGTCTGGGACCCCTAATGTAGTACAGAGTGTACCTCACAGTATCATATCCGAGAACCCTATAGTATCTAATACTCAAATCCACACACACAATTGGCTATCATCATGACATCACTCTCTGATTAGACCATAAACATGTTCATGGTTTTTCTGCTTGGTTTAGGTATCTTAGATTCCATCCTTTACTAGACATACTGCAATATATGTTGCAAATAAACTTAACAAATCATTATTTCCTTAACTCACTGATTAAATTAATTTATTTAATTATGAATACCAATAAGTTCAGTGCATCACAGTCTACTTCAGTCATTTTCTCAGTATTTCATTTTCTGAATTGTTAATTCTCTTTCGCTATTTAACTGTTGCATCTCTTGTGATAATAGTGTGTATTTCAGTGCTCTTCAGTGATCCAATCCAATTGATTTCTCGCATACATAATAATAAATAATAATAATAATCTTTATTGTCACAAGTAGGCTTACACTGCAATGAAGTTACTGTGAAAATCCCCTAGTCGCCACACTCCGGCGCCTGTTCGGGTACACGGAGGGAGAATTCAGGATGTCCAAATTACTTAACAGCACGTCTTTTGGGATTTGTGGGAGGAAACCGGAGCACCCGGAGGAAACCCACGCAGACACTGGGAGAACCTGCAGACTCCGCACAGACAGTGACCCGAGCCGGGAATCGAACCTAGAACTCTGGCGCTGTGAAGCAACAGTGCTACCCACTGTGCTACCATGTTGCCCGACTTGCTATTGTGAAGGACACAAGGAATCGACAATAGACCTCCCTGTGGGCTTCGTGGAATGCGAATTCCCCTATTGAGCGGGCGGAATCTCGCCAGATAGGAGATGCATGTACAACCCAGACCGGCATCTCCATATGTCTCTGGGCTGGGACTCAAGTGTTGTACGCCGTGCTATTGGCCCTTTTCATTACTTTAATAAAGGGAGGTATTGATAAAAGACTGGCGTTGGCGGTCATTACACTTGCAGACATCACAATATAACTTGAGCAGTGTTCGGCATACAACCTCTTTGTTTTGAACAGAATCACAATATAGAAAACTACACATTTAGGTGAGTGCTTTGTGTCATGATTTGCCGTTTATAATGTAAAATCAAATTCTTTTCATCACAAATCATTGTTCCAAACTGATTTCTAATGTCAGGTTCTGTCGCTGAATCACACCAATCTTCATATTGCTCTGGTGGTCCCCTTTCGCACAGTGGTCTGCCTGCTGTGCCAGATACTCTGATCACGGGTGGGATTCTCCGTCCTGCTGGCACCAGGGGCGGGATTCTGTGATCCTGAGGCCAAGTGTTGACGCCGTCGAAAACGGCGTCGAGTTTCCCAACGGCGTCAACATGGCCTCAGGATCAGCAATTCTCGCCCCAACAGGGGGTCAGCATGGCACTGGAGCGACCCACGCCGCTCCAGCTGCTGATCCCGGCGTCAACTGGGTGCCGCGGGGTCCGCGCATGCGCAGTGGCTCCCTTCTCCACGCCGGCCCCGACGCCAAATGGTGAAGGGCTAAAGGAGCCGGCGCGGAAGAAAGGAGGCCCCCAGCCCGAGAGGCCGGCCCACTGATCAGTGGGCCTCGATCGCGGGCCACGCCACAACTGAAACCCCCCCCCCCACAGGCTGCCTCCGGACCCTTCCACGCCGAGGTCCCGCCGGCTGAGAGCAGGTTAGAACGGCGCCGGTGGGACTCGGGTTTTTTTCTACGGCCGCTCGGCCCATCCCGGGCTGAGAACCGGCTGGGGGCCGCTCTACTGGCGCTGCGCTGTGCACGCTGGCCGCCATTGGGGCGGCATGGCGCAATTCGCGCGGGTCACGCCGATTCTCCGGCCCGGCCCCGGGCTGAGAGAATCCCGCCCCAGTTTTCTGGTGCGATGCGCCCCCGCCGGCAGCAGGATTATCTGTCCCGCCAGCCGGCCAATGGGATTTCCCCTTGTGGGCAGCCCCACTCCGTCGGGAAATCCTCGGACGTGGGTGCGCTGCTGGCGTAACGGAGAATCCCGACAGCGGAGAATCCAGCCCCACATGTCAGGATTAGGAAGCATCTTTCCCCCTCCCCCCTCTGGAACTGATGTTTTTCCCTGGAGATAGCAAGATGTCTGTCTAGCGTGAACTGTCAAGAAACACAAAGATTCTTCTTCTTCTTTCACTAATGAGGTTATGTGTGGCTGATCCTCCCTCAGTAGTTATGCCAGTGGGTCAGCGATGTTCACCTTTCCGGCAATGTGAACCACCTTGTACTTGTTCTGCTGGGGCATCCAAATCCATCTTTCGATTCTGGCACATGATCTGGATCTTGGAGAATAAATAATCACTCGTGGCTTCTGATGTTTCTAATTCAAACTTAATGCTGAACAAGTATGCATGGAATCTTTCACATGCCCACAGCAATCCGTCTGAGGATATTTCGGCCCGTAACTTCCGTTCATTTTTTTAATTTGCAGAGATTCTCCACCACACATTTGTGTTGGGACAATGCGGAAGTACTGACGCACGGACATGTGAGCTGGAAGCACGCCATGTTTAACCTATCAGTCTGGTTTTTTTCATCTGCTTTCCTTCCGCGGCTGCACTGAGCCGCCTGCATTAAAAATCCAATGTCACGGGCCAGGGTTTAGAGAACCCCAAAGTGTATCATGGAGTTCACCTGACCCACAACTTTTAATAGATTGTGGTTATGGCGAGCACACGGGCCTACTTGACAGGTATGGTGCAACAGAGAGTTAAAGTACTTTTAAATTAAAACAATGTTTATTGATGAAACAAGTTAGCACTTTATAAACCCACAGTAAACATCTTAACTATCAACACCAATCATCCCACAGATACAATATTCTATAAGTAATCCTTAATCTTTCCTTGCAACATCCATAAGACAAAAGACCCTTTTTAAACACTGAGATCAGGTTTGAATTCTCTACTGAGAGCAGTTATCACTTTGAAATCACCCAAATGATCTGGAGACAGTCTTTAGATTGCAGAGAAATCCTTGTACAGCTGCTTGCTTTTCCTGCAGCTATCCAGCTCTCAAAACTAAACTAAAAACCCACAGACACACACCAGCTTTTGTTCAAAGCGAAAGTGAAAGACAGCCAGCCCAACTCCACCCACACTCTGACATCACTGCAGCTATTCGATAAATACCCATTTCTTAAAGGTACATCCACTACAGCAATTTAATAAACACCCAGTCCTTAAAGGTACACCCACTACAGCCATTTCACAAATACCCATTTCTTAAAAGGTACTCTCACATGACACCAGAGACAGCGCTGACTTGTCCGGCTTGCCTGATGTTATGTAAGTTTTTACACTTTTTTTATTTGCACTTTTTTAAAAATCGGTCCAGAATCATCAAGCAGAGGCAGGAGAGATCGGGGGCCATGTTTTTGGCGGGTTACTGTTTTATAATAATAGTGGTTAATGTTTATAAATATATATACTTTTTAATAAATTTAGAGTACCCAATTCATTTTTTCCAATTAAGGGACAATTTAGCGTGGCCAATCCACCTACCCTGCACATATTTGGGTTGTGGGGGTGAAACCTACGCAAACACAGGGAGAATGTGCAAACTCCACATGGACAGTGACCCAGAGCTGGGATTGAACCTGGGACCTTGGCGCCATGAGGCAGCAATGCTAACCACTGGGCAACCGTGCTGCCTTTTATAAATATATTTAAAATGCAAATTGTGATGATTGGAAGATGTTAGGAAAATTGGATTATAAATGTAGTGGGCAATTTAAGGCTTTTAAAGCGATTTAAGCCTGGAGTTCAAATGTGTTTGTTTAAAAAGAATTCTGTTCTGCAGTGGTCACGGGTTTAAGAAGGATTTTGCTTTACTTCTAGGAAACAGCAGGTGAAATTGACAAGGAATGTGTTTTTCAGTCTAGTCTAATGGACTGTAGTTTGACTGGGGAGGTCCCTGTGGAGTTAATGTGCTTTTACAGGGATCAATTGTTTTTTAGCTTGGGGAGTTTAGGTCATTGCTGGGTGGAGCTCCAAAAGGTAGAGAGGCAGCAAGTCTGGAGAAGCTTTGCGAGAGAGAGTTGAGTTCTGAACTGCCTGACTCTGCGTCCACAAGTCTTTCCAAGTAGGATAGATTCTTTAAAAAAGTAATAATATTTTAAAGCAGAGCAGTCTTGTCTAAAGTCAAGGAAGAGCAGGAAAAAACAAGGTTGAAGATATTCTGCCAGAGTCTGAAGGAGTTCCAACTGTAGCCAAATCTATTTTATAGAGCAAGTATTAGTCTATGCCCCGCTAATTTTAAACTAGATTAAGGGATGTATGTATCTTTTCTTGTTGTTTAATGGGAAATTGTACTAGATCTATTCATAGACGAGATTTTCCCAGTCTGAAGGCGCTGGAGGACAAGTTCAATTTGCTGCCGGGGAATAGTTTCAGATATCTGCAAGTACGGGACATTCTGAGGAAACAGGTGTTGGCTTTCCCGCTGTTGCCGCCACGGGGGATACAGGTCAGAGTAGTGTCCGGTACCTGGGTGGGGGAGGAGAGGTGTCAGATATCTATCAGGAGTTGTTGGAGGTGGAGGAAACCCCGGTGGAGGAACTGAAGGGCAAGTGGGAGGAGGTGCTAGGTGGGGAGTTAGAGGCGGGTCTGTGGGCGGACGCCCTAAGCAGGGCTAATTCCTCCTCATCATGTGCCAGGCTCAGTCTAATACAGTTTAAAGTGGTACACCGGGCACACATGGCGGCGAGGATGAGCAAGTTTTTCGGGGTAGAAGATAGATGTGCAAGATGTGCGGAAGCCCAGCAAACCATGTCCACATGTTTTGGGCATGCCCGAAGCTTGGAGGATTCTGGCAGGGGTTTGCCAAGGCAATGTCTAAGGTGCTAGGTACGTGGGTGTTTCCGAGTCCAGAGATGGCGATCTTTGGAGTGTCAGAAGACCCGGGAGTTCAGGGAGTGAAAGAGGCCGACGTTTTGACCTTTGCCTCCCTGGTAGCCCGGAGACGGATCCTGTTGATGTGGAGGGACTCGAAGCTCCCGAGCGTGGAGACTTGGGTCAGTGACATGGCTGGGTTTCTCAGTCTTGAGAAAATAAAGTTTGCCTTGAGGGGGTCAATGCTGGGATTCTCCCGGAGGTGGCAGCCGTTCGTCGACTTTCTCGGGGAAAATTAAAATGTCAGCAGAAGCAGTATTCTGAAGGGGGGGGGGGGGGGGGGGCGGGTAGGTGCAATATAGTTAAGGGATGTACAGAAGGGGTTGGGTGGGAAATGCCTAGCTTACCATGTTGATATTTATGTTATTATTATTTTGTTTGTTACTGTTATTGTTATAAAAATTTTGCAAATAATTCAATAAAAATATATATATCTTTTAAAAGGGTAGTTGTAAGCTGTTCTTTTTGGTGTGAAGTTAAAAGTTTAATATTGTATTCATAATAATGTTTTGTTTCAGAAATACCAAAGCCCTATTTTTTCATGCAATCACTTCTGGAGCGAATCATTCTTTCTGCACAGTTTTAAAATTAATTAAAATATTGGGGTTTCGGTCCAGCATCCTAGCCACTGTTGGATATGGTCTGGGATTGTAATAAAATAAAGTGAAAGAAAGATATATATATATTTTTTTTTAAACTTTGGTTTGTCATGAAGCTGTTAATTCCATTAAAAGGTATTTTACTGTATAAAGTGAGTTTGGAGTCACAAAGAGAAAAAGATTATTTTTAAATGTTGGTTTGTCATGAGGAAATTAATTCCATTAAAGAAAAGGCAGCATGGAAGTGCAGTGTTATTAGCACAATCAGGAGGTTCATCCAAGTAGGTCTCTCCTGAGCAAGGGGCTCTCAGGTGTTGATGTGCTTTTGCAGGGATCATTTGTTTTTTAGCTTGGGGAGATTAGGTCATTGCAGGATAGAGCTCCGAAAGTCAGAGGCAGCGAGGTTGCATTTCTTCAGGTAAACCTTCAGGGTGCCTTTGAAGAACTTCCTTTATCCTCCTCTTGTTCGGGAGACTTCCTTGAGCTTTAGTAGTCAGGACACTGACATCCTAAATATATGGCCGGCCCAGTGGAGTTGGTTTTGGATGATCATGGCCTCGATGCTGGCTCCTTCAAGGACACTAATGTTACAATGCCTGCAGAATCCAGTGTCGATTCAAAATCTGGAGTCATAAGAACATAAAAACATAATAATTAGGAGCAGGAGTAGGCCATCTGGCCCCTTGAGCCTGCTCCGCCATTCAATGAGATCATGATGTGGAGATGCCGGCGTTGGACTGGGGTGAGCACAGTACGAAGTCTTACAACACCAGGTTAAAGTCCAACAGGTTTGTTTCGATGTCACTAGCTTTCGGAGCGCTGCTCCTTCCTCAGGTGAATAACAATGAGATCATGGCTGATCTTTTATGGGCTCAGTTCCACCTTCCGGCCCGAACACCATAACCCTTAATCCCTTTATTCTTCAAAAAACTATCTATCGTTATCTTAAAAACATTTAATGAAGGAGCCTCAACTGCTTCACTGGGCAAGGAATTCCATAGATTCACAATCCTTTGGGTGAAGAAGTTCCTCCAAAAGTCAGTCCTAAATCTACTTCCCCTTATTTTGAGGCTATGCCGCCTAGTTCTGCTTTCACCTGCCAGTGGAAACAACCTGCCTGCATCTATCCTATCTATTCCCTTCATCATTTTATATGTTTCTATAAGATCCCCCCTCATCCTTCTAAATTCCAACGAGTACAGTCCCAGTCTACTCAACCTCTCCTCGTAATCCAACCCCTTCAGCTCTGGGATTAACCTAGTGAATCTCCTCTGCACACTCTCCAGTGCCAGTGCGTCCTTTCTCAGGTAAGGAGACCAAAACTGAACACAATACTCCAGGTATGGCCTCACTAACACCTTATACAATTGCAGCACAACCTCCCTAGTCTTAAACTTCATCCCTCTTGCAATGAAGGACAAAATTCCATTCGCCTTCTTAATCACCTGTTGCACCTGTAAACCAACTTTTTGCGACTCATCCACTAGCACACCCAGGTCTCTCTGCACAGCAGCATGTTTTAATATTTTATCATTTAAATAATAATCCCTTTTGCTGTTATTCCTACAAAAATGGATAACCTCACATTTGTCAACATTGCATTACATCCGGCAGACCCTAGCCCATTCACTTAGCCTATCCAAATCCCTCTGCAGACTTCCGGTATCCTCTGCACTTTTTGCTTGACCACTCATCATAGTGTGGGCTGCAAACGTGGACACATTGCACTTGGTTCCCAACTCCAAATCATCTATGTAAATTGTGAACAATTGTGGGCCCAACACTGATCCCTGAGGGACACCACTAGCTACTGATTGCTAACCAGAGAAACACCCATTAAACCCCACTCTTTGCTTTCTATTAATTAACCAATCCTCTATCCATGCTACTACTTTACCCTTAATGCCATGCATCTTTATCTCATGCAGCAACCTTTTGTGTGGCACCTTGTCAAAGGCTTTCTGGAAATCCAGATATACCACATCCATTGGCTCCCCATTATCTACCACACTGGTAATGCCCTCAAAAAGTTCCACTAAATTAGTTAGGCACGACCTGCCCTTTATGAACCCATGCTGCGTCTGCCCAATGGGACAATTTCCATCCAGATGCCTCGCTATTTCTTCCTTGATGATAGATTCCAGCATCTTCCCTACTTCCAAAGTTAAGCTAACTGGCCTATAATTACCCGTTTTCTGCCTACCTCCTTTTTTAAACAGTGGTGTCACGTTTGCTCATTTCCAATCCGCTGGGACCACCCCAGAGTCTAGTGAATTTGGGTAAATTATCACTAGTGCATTTGCAATTTCCCTCGCCATCTCTTTTAGCACTCTGGGAGACTTGTCTACCTATAGCCCCATTAGCTTGCCCATCACTACCTTCTTAGTGATAACAATCATCTCAAGGTCCTCACCTGTCATTGCCTCATTTCCATCAGTCACTGGCACGTTATTTGTGTCTTCCACTGTGAAGACCGACCCAAAAAACCTGTTCAGTTCCTCAGCCATTTCCTCATCTCCCATTATTAAATCTCCCTTCTCATCCTCTAAAGGACCAATATTTACCTTAGCCACTCTTTTTTGTTTTATATATTTGTAGAAACTTTTACTATATCTTTTTAGATTCTGAGCAATCTTACTCTCATAATCTATCTTACTCTTCTTTATAGCTTTTTTAGTAGCTTTCTGTTGCTCCCTAAAGATTTCCCAGTCCTCTAGTCTCCCACTAATCTTTGTCACTTTGTATGCTTTTTCCTTCAAATTGATACTCTCCCTTATTTCCTTAGATATCCACGGTAGATTTTCCCTCTTTCTACCGTCCTTCCTTTTTGTTGGTATAAACCTTTGCTGAGCACTGTGAAAAATCGCTTGGAAGGTTCTCCACTGTTCCTCAACTGTTTCACCATAAAGTCTTTGCTCCCAGTCTACCTTAGCTAGCTCTTCTCTCATCCTATTGTAATCCCCTTCAGAGTCAAGCTCTGTCTGCCTGGTGAGGACGAGAATCCACCCCTGAGAGTGTACTGGCAAAGGACATCATATGAAATGATGTCAGAGGCGATGTCTGCCAGAAGACTGTGCTTCAGCAAGGAATCAATGGGTCACCTTTGTGAAATGTTGAAGGAAGACCTGAAGGTGAACTCAAACTGCTGCACTGCCTTGAGAGTGAAGATGAAACTCGTGACAGTTGTAGTGTGTTGTGCAGGGCACAACTTTCTTTTAAACATGGACTAAACACTCACCCAGAAGGTGACTTGCCACTAGAAGTGGCGGACAGCAATATGGAGCCTGAGGCAGACAGCCCTCCTGGTCCAGGTGTACAAGCCCAGTTTCCAGGTGATGCAAGGGTGATGTGGGAGTTAGCAGTTTGACTAGTTATGATACAGAAGCATAGAATGTACATGCACTTTTGTATGAGATTTAAATTCTGTTAGTGGATCATTTTTGTTGGAACTATCCAATCCATTTGACATAAAATCACTGTGACTGTACCAACAATAACGGAATTTGTAAGATGTTTTACCCAGCCCCCCCTTTTAAATGTTCATGATTGTCATCCACTTACGTTACACACACTTTGTGTCGATTTTTAAGTGTTACCCACTGCGTAATCCTGTGTATTATGTTGATATTGGTTTGTTTAAAATTACAATTGGCTTTGCAATCTGTCCAAAAGTAAAATAGCTGCTCTAAACACGACAGCCTCAGTAAAATATATCACCCAGTTGGAGACCGTCCAAAAAGCAGACAGACATTTAAAAACTGATCTGAGCAACAACACTTGCAGACAATATAAGTGTCTGATTAAATTGGGAATTCACACTAAATATGCAAAGTCTGAGACAATGAGCTAATCATGCTTCCCCTTCTGGAAAAGTTGTCATCCGGAGATGACCATGCACTGTACATGCCTCACCTGAACAACCAGAAACTAATCGTGTACTACATGGACCAATCATAGTTCAGGGATACCACTGGTCAGGCTGTGGCTGTGATTTGGACCTGATGGTTTTACATCTGTATAGTACGTTACATGAATATGTAGTGACATCGCCAGAGGCCCTTGGGGGATTTCCTATCACGCCCTTGGGGGATTTCCTATCACTTCCATCTTAGATTGTGGGCAAGTAACATCTCTGCAATAAACTCCGACAACTGGTTAAGTAACATACGATGTGGCAACCTGGTTATCCTTCATTTATACCAAGATTATCATAGAATTTACAGTGCAGAAGGAGGCCATTCGGCCCATCGAGTCTGCACCGGCTCTTGGAAAGAGCACCCTACCCAAGGTCAACACCTCCACCCTATCCCCATAACTCAGTAACCCCACCCAACACTAAGGGCAATTTTGGACACTAAGGGCAATTTATCATGGCCAATCCATCTAACCTGCACATCTTTGGACTGTGGGAGGAAACCGGAGCACCCAGAGAAGAAAATTTTAAAGCAATAACAAAATAATTAATACAAATTAAATTGGAAGAGAAAGAAATTAGAGGGGAGGAAAAGTTAAAGCAAGTGCTACAACTTAAGAACTGGTGACTGCAAGGGGGGGGGAAAGGTGGTGCTGTGGAAACTTTTGATGAGAATGTGGAATCACGGAGTTCCTAAGAAGAGGGAATCCAGTATTAGCTTGCTGCAAACAGGATACCAGATGAAAACAAAGCAACTTTCTTGAGTATAATAGGATGAAAAACCTTCACACTATCTTGTCCACCCTGCAAAACCTGGTACAATAACTTACAATGAATTAATGAAGACCCTTGAAGGACACTTGTTGCCCACAGCAGAAGAGATTCAGATTTCATCGATGTAGTCAAGAAGAGGGTGAAAATATTCCACCATTTGTAGCAGTACGATGGAACACTACGACCATTTTAGAGTGACAACAACAAAACCAAGTTACTCGCCATGAACAGACATCTAAACCAAGAGGTTTTGAGCAAGAAGAAAGAGTTTTAACAATTGACGAGTGGTTATCTGCCGCAATTGTCTGGGAAATCTCAGATTTTTTTATTTCTGAGCCCACTGATTGTGCAAATTGGCTGGGACTGGGCCACGTCACTCAGGGACAGTGCAGGCCCCTCTGTGTCTGTCTCAGGTCAGCTAGTGCCAGGCCAATGCTCTTGATGCCCGCAGCCATGGCCCGTTGTGACTGGGCCACACTCTGGAGTGCCGCAGCAACATCCATGTGGCCCGGTTACATGGCTGCCTGTGACATGGCCGCCCTCTCCTGTGCCTCAGCAACCGCCTGCACAGAGTGCGCCAGGCCTTGGGCATCCTGACCCATGGCTGATACCTTTGCACCCATGGTCTCCACCGCGGACACCACCTGTGCGGTGTTGTCCTCCAACTGCACCTGCAGGCATTGGATGGTATCGGACACCCACTCATGTAGTCCTCGGCTCTGCGCCTGCATCTTCAACATTGGTGGAGCCGCCCTTTCCAGAAATGCGGGACCTGTCTAGACAGCAGCTAGCCCCTGGGATTGGGTCACGCTCTGACCGTCCGCCTTCTTGCCCCCCCCCCACCTCCCCCAACATACCACCGCATATGTGTGGTGCACACCATACAGTGACCCAGGAGCCTCCTCACGAAAGTGCCCAATCGGGCTGAGTGTCTCTGTAATGGTTGAGGGTGCCGGTGACAATAGTGACAAGAAGTCAGTTTCATCCCCGGACATGTGCTCCGGTGTGTTGCAGGGTTGCGGCTGTGGACATGCGAGCCTGGACGGGCCTGCCTCGCCGCCCGGTGAGTCGTGGGGCTGCGGCTGGGGGCAGGGGGACACCAGTCTGTTCACATTGTCTGTTGGTGACCCTGCAAGACAAAAGACCAGACGCATGGTGAGATGGCAGGTAGGCGTGGTGTGGGGGGGGGAGGGTGATTCCCGTGCCTTTGTGACACCACAACACATTGGGGGCTCACTTGTTTGTCCCATGCTGACCTCCACCTCTGTGGCTGCCCGCTCTTCCCACCCCGCTGACCTGCTGTAACACCCTCTGCTCCGCGACAATGAGGGACCGCAGGTCTGGCAGCCATCCTCCGGTCTTTTCTCTCTACCTGCAGTTATGTGCCACTTTCTCCTGGGGGGATAAATAATGTGAGACACTCGGACATGGGAAGCGCAGGGAGTCTGCAACTGGTGGCCTGTGTGTGCGGGGCACCAGCCCATGGCGGGCAGTACGTGGGCTGGCATGATGTGGCTGCCAGCAGAGGGTTTCAGTCGCCCTCTGTGGTGTGGCGGAGGTTGGGGGGGGGGGGGTTTAGGTTGCTGGCTATCTCCCTTCAATGCCTGCTAATGCCACTCACACCCCCCATTGACACCCCCCATGGGCGGCACGGTAGCATAGTGGGTAGCACTGTCGCTTCACAGCTCCAGGGTCCCAGGTTCAATTCTTGGCTTGGGTAACTGTCTGTGCAGAGTCTGTACGTTCTTGTCGTGTCAACGTGAGTTTCCTCTGGGTGCTCCGGTTTCCTCCCACAGTCAAAAGATGTGCAGGTTAGGTGGATTAGCAACATAAAATTGCCCTTAGTGTCCGAAGGGGTTGCTAGGTTATGGGATAGGGTGGAGGTGTGAGCTTAAGTGGAGTGCTCTTTCCAAGGGCCGGTGCAGACTCGATGGGCCGAATGGTATGTCTATCCCAGTAAGATGACACCATATTTAATTATTTAGTACAGAGTGTACCTTCCAATGCATTATCTAAATACAGTATAATATCTAATACTCAAGTTCACACACAACATCAGCTATCATAATGCCAAGCAGCTTTTCCATCCTTGCCCCTGCAGGTCCACTGAAAATTACAAATTGTCCTGGGGACTGTGGGATCCAATACAGCCCTCTGGCAACGCAATTTTAAAATTACATCCATACTCATTCCTGCCCTCATTGGCGTTTGAAATGCCAGCCCAATTTGTTGATTGGAGGAGAATGTTGGCCTAGGGCAAGAGAATTTTCCAAAGGCAGCAAAAAAGGACTTGTTACTTTAGTTGGCATATATTATAGGCATCTCAATGGTGGGAAGGGAATTAAAGAGAAAATCTTCGGGAAATTTGAGAGATGAGCAGAAACAACAAATATATTCTTCTGAAAGGTTTTAATTATGCATTTAATGATTCAGACTGAAAGGGAGTTAATGGAAAATAATATGAGATTTCTAGAATGTGTACGGGATTTCTTTCCTGGCAAGCGATAGGGAATTAGGAGAAGGCTAGCAAACTAGATTAAATATTGAGTTTAAGGGGGGAAAAAACACTAAGCGTAAGAATTAAGGATAATTCTTTAGAGTGGTTGTTAGCTATTCATGCTCTCCTACAGTGTTCAGTACTTATGTTCACAGTGTATATAAATGATTTGGAAGTTATCCTGGAGAGAGTGCATTTTGTTGAAATAAATAATAGTGATGTCTGTATTTTGCATAGAGGCAGACTCTGTGCTGTGAAAAAGAAGAGGGCTTTGGGATACATGTTCACAGAACATAAAAGGCAGCACCTCTGGTTGATACAGCTGTTAAAAAAAAGTTAATGGATTTCTAGGTTTTATCACAAGTGAAATAGAATGTAAAAACCACAAGGTAATAATAAGTCTGTATAAAACTTTAACAAGATTTCAGTTAGAGGACTGAGTGCAGTTTGGGAAGGATATTGCGTGCAATTTGGCTGCTGCGATTGCTTTCAAAAAGAGCAGTGACCATACTCCAAAAGTAATTCACAGTTATAAGGTTCCAAAGAACGTCCGAAGGATGTTAAAGGCACTATCTAAATGCAAATTCTTCCACACCTGCATCGAATGGAAATGGACATACCTAACTGCTGCTCCAATATCTACATATGTGAACATGATCTGAGATCCTGCAGATCAATTCAGAAACAGTAGCAACCTTAGAGATGCAGAGCACCCAGAGCTACACGTGGGGAAGTGGGCCGACGCCCGAGCTTTCACTTCTCTAATTGCACACCGGAGAATCCTGCTCGGCTGGGATCAGCAGCACCACCCACAGCTGCAGACTGTCTAGCCGACCTTTCGGAATTTCTCCACCTGGAGAAGATAAAATACGCCATCCGAGGATCGGAGGGAGGTTTCCTTACTGCTTGGGGGCAATTTGTCGGTCTGTTTCAAAACCTGCTTAAGGCCAGCAACAACCAATAGAGGGAGAACTGGAAGGAGTAGAGAGGGAAATAAAAAGACAAGGAACAATGCCAGGTATGCACAACCCAGGGGGGAGGGCGGGGGTGGTGGAGGGGGCCGAGAGTCTGAGACGGACAAAGAGGGACAACATGGGGGGAGGGGGGGAACCCAGCAAACCCCCCCCCCACTCATCCACCAAAAAAAAAGGGGGGAACCCCCCGTATCGACCAAGGAGGATAGCAAGAGGGTGGGAGGGGGAGACGGGAAGGGGGTAGGGAAAGTGGGGCTGGAGGGGGTGCAGTCGGGGGGGGGGGCGGGTGCAGAGGGGGGAGGACACACTGAACTAGATGTTTCCTCATGGCCAGGGGGAGTCTAGAACCAACGAACACAGTTTCAAAATAAGAGACTTTTTAGAACTGAAATGGGGAGGAATTTCTTCACTTAGAGGTTAGAGGATCTTTGGAATTCTCAACTCCAGGGGGCTGGGAGAGGACGGTCATTTTATGTTCAAGACTGTGGTCGATAGATTTCTCGATATTAAAGCTTGTAAGCTCGGGAGGCTAAATTGCCCACTCCTGCTCCTAGGTCATGTGTTCTGGGGAGGAGATGCTCTGGCTGATTTCGCAATCCAGCTCTTGGTCTGTAGCATTGTAGGTAACAGATGAGGAAAATATCAGCTATGGTAGAATGGCGGAGTAGACTCAATGGGCCGATTGGCCCAATTCTGCTCCTTTATCTTATGAACTTATATCAAGGGATACGGAAATAGTGTGGGAAAATGGCATTGAGGTCGATGATTAGCCATGGTCTGGTCAAATGGAGGAGCAGGCTCAAGAGGTCGAATGGCCTACTGCTCCTATATTGCTAAGCTTTTAAGAAAAGCCACACTGAGGCCTAACATCCTGATTCTGCATCCCGCACGCTGTGGGCAAGAAACAGCACCTCGAGCAGAACATTGTGGAATCAGTTTTAGAGTGACGTGAAGCACAAGTCAAAAGAGGCAGTTAGACATGCATATCAAGGTATCATCGAGGAGAAATTAGCAAAAAAATTGAAACAGATTACACTCAATCTCACTAAGCAATAATAATTTCCTTTATTTTAACAGTGGGAGAAGTTAATAGCATTTTGATATGGTGACATTTCAATGGAGGCACTGAAGTGCAGCTGCAGTAAATGTGGATAGAAAGCAAACATCAGCAAGTCAGAGCTTTCACAATTGAAAAAGACTGATGATTCATCCATTTGATTTGACAGTTAAACAATGACAGCAGCCTATCAAACATAGCCAAAACAAAACTTGCCTGTTAATTGCAAACTGAGCAATTACTTCAGTTAAGAGAAACGGTTTATTCTTATTGGGCTTGTTTAGGAAAAATAAAATGTATTTAAACTGTTGATGTTAATAACACTTGTTCAGTATGTTCAGTTTACCTGACCCGAGGCAGTGAAAAATGCGAGGAAACAATAACTTTTATTTATATGATGCTTTGAACATGCCAGAAATTTTCAAGGTGCTTCTAAACAAAAACAAATAAAAAGACAACAAAATAAAAATCATGGAATTTACAGCAGGCATTGTCAAACTTGGGGGCGCGACCCCGCGGGTGGGTCGCGGGCGGGTGTCGGACGAGTCGGGGAGCCATCTGTCGCGGCACTCCCGATCGTGCAAATCTGCGCACAACAGCCGGCTGTTAAGAACGCCGGCTGCAAACAGCCTTCAAAATGGGCGAGAACATGTAAAGAAAATGCGGCCGCACTGCGCATGCGTGCCAGATCATCCGAGCGCATGCACAAAACTATGCGCATGCGCACTGATGATCGGGCACGCATGTGCAGTGCGGCCACTTTTTTAAAAAACGGTCGCAGCTTTTTGCTTTACAAGTTTGGGGGGTTTCAATTTAATTTTTATTTTTTTCATTTATTTTATTCCTTTTATTTTTATTTTTTTTTAGAAGTTTTATTTGATCAAATTTTACAGGAAAAAAATGCAGAACTTTGGACAGATGGAGACACCATACTTTACAACTGATGTGACCATCAATTCACTCAAGGACTCATGTCGGAGTAAAACATTGGTTTTAATTAACTATCAACTTTGCCTGCCGGCGACTGGTACATACTGAGGACAGTCCCACAGGCCAGCTACTCTTATACTCCTTCAAAGGGGAGGAGCCATGGGCGGAACCCGTACATCCTCCAACATCTCCCCCCTGTGGGTGAAGCCATAAAATGGCCCACAGATAAAACCCACAGGGTTAATAATATAGGACATAACTGGTGAATTAACTGTATTTACATTCACCACATTTACCCCCTGTAAAAAACATAAAGTCTGACGGGGGTGATGGGTCACAAGTTCAGCCGGTCCGGTGCCCGGATCGTACGCTGCGACCGCCGAAGCACTGGTGTTGCAGCCGCTTCAGGTGGCTGGGGAAGTGGGTCCGGTGCAGCCCCAGGGGTGGACTCCGGGAGCGGCTCTTCCTGCTTCATTCCTGCAGACTGGTGTGCCAGGTGGAAGGGAGCACGGGAGCCAAATGGGTGCGGGGGTGCTGGGCATGGGTGAAAGAGGGGGGTACAGCGCGGGGGGTACTGCGGACGTAGTGGTGGCAGAGCCTGTGGGCGCAAGGTCTCGGAGGGAGACGGTATCCTGTCGACCATCGGGGTGCTCAACATATGCATAGTGCGGGTTTGAGTGCAGGAGCTGGACCCTCTCTACCAGGGGGATTGTCTTATGGGTCCGAAGCTGTTTCCGGAGGAGAACCGGACCCGGTGTCATCAGCCAGGGTGGGAACATGGCCCCTGAGGTAGTCCCCCTAGGGAAAATAAACAAGCGGTCATGAGGAGTCTGGTTTGTGGCCGTGCAAAGGAGGGACTTAATAGCATGGAGCGCATCGGGGAGGACTTTCTGCCAGTGGGAAACCGGGGGATTCCTGGACCGTAAGGTCAGTAGGACGGTCTTCCAGACCGTCGCGTTCTCCCTTTCCACCTGTCCGTTTCCCCGGGGGTTGTAACTGGTAGTCCTGCTCGAGGCGATCCCTTTACTGAGCAGGTACTGACGCAGTTCGTCGCTCATGAACGACGAGCCCCTGTCGCTGTGGACGTAGTTGGGGAAACCAAACAGGGTGAAGACACTGTGCAGGGCTCTGATAACAGTGGGGGTGGTCATATCGGGGCACGGGATGGCAAACAGGAGAACTCATCAATAATATTGAGAAAGTAGGTATTGCGATTATTCGAGGGGAGGGGCCCTTTGAAATCGATACTAAGGCGTTCAAAGGGCCGGGACGCCTTCACCATGTGGGCCTTATCTGGTCGATAGAAGTGCGGTTTACACTCCGCACAGATTTGGCAGTCCCTGGTTACAGCTTTGACCTCCTCGGTGGAGTAGGGCAGGTTGCGGGCCTTGATATAATGGGCGAGCCAGGTGACCCCCCAGGTGGCAGAGGTCGTCGTGGATAGCCCATAGTCGGTCCTCTTGCGCACTGGCGCATGTGCCGCGGGACAGGGCATCTGGGGACTCGTTGAGCTTCCCAGGACGATATACTATATCGTAATTATAGGTGGAGAGTTCGATTCTCCACCTCAAGATCTTATTGTTCTTGATTTTGCCCCGCTGCGTATTGTCGAACATGAAGGCTGCCGATCGTTGGTCGGTGACGAGGGTAAACCTCCTACCAGCGAGGTAGTGCCTCCAGTGCCGCACGACTTCCACGATGGCTTGAGCATCTTTTTCGACTGAGGAGTGTCGAAGTTCAGAGGCGGTGAGGGTGCGTGAAAAAAACGCAACCGGTCTGCCTGCTTGATGGAGAGTGGCGGCGAGAGCGACCTCTGATGCGTCGCTCTCCACCTGAAAGGGGACGGACTCGTCCACCGCGCGCATCGCGGCTTTGGCGATGTCCGCCTTGATGCAGTTGAAGGCCTGGCGGGCCTCGGCTGCCAGTGGGAAAACGGTGGCCTTAAATAGTGGGCGGGCTTTGTCCGCATACTGGGGACCCACTGGGCGTAGTAGGTAAAAAATCCAAGGCGCCTCTTGAGGGCCTTGGGACAGTGAGGGAGAGGGAGTTGCAGGAGGGGGCACAGACGGGCAGGGTCGGGCCCTAGGACCCCGTTTTCAACGACGTAGCCGAGGATGGCTAGCCTGGTTGTGCGGAAAACGCATTTCTCCTTATTATAGGTGAGATTAAGTTTTTGGGCGGTTTGGAGAAATCGGTGGAGGTTGGCGTCGTGGTCCTGCTGATCATGGCCGCAGATGGTGACGTTGTCCAAGTACGAAAACGTGTCCCACAGTCCGTACTGGTCCACCATTCGGTCCATTGCTTGTTGGAACACCGAAACCCCGTTCGTGACGCCAAAAGTGACCCGGAGGAAATGAAAAAGGCGGCCGTCTGCCTCAAACGCCGTGTAGTGGCGATCCTCCGGGCGGATTGGGAGCTGGTGGTATGCAGACTTCAGATCCACCTTGGAGAACACGCGGTAGTGAGCGATCTGATTGACCATGTCTGCAATCCGGGGAAGGGGATACGCATCAAGTTGCGTAAACCGGTTAATGGTCTGGCTGTAATCAACCACCATCCGGAGCTTCTCCCCGGTCTTGACGACCACCACCTGAGCTCGCCAGGGGCTATTGCTGGCCTCTATGACTCCTTCCCGCAAGAGACGCAGGACCTCAGACCTAATAAATATTCTGTCCTGCATGCTATATCGCCTGCTGCGAGTGGCTACTGGCTTTCAATCAGCGGTGAGATTAGCGAAGAGGGAAAGAGGGTCGACTTTCAGAGTGGCTAGGCTGCACACAGTGAGTGGGGGCAGGGGTCCGCCAAAGCTAAGCGTTCGGCTCTTGAGATTACATTGAAAATCGAGCCCGAAAAGGAGGGGGGCGCAGAGATCTGGGAGCACGTACAGCTGGAAATTTGTGTACTCAGTGCCCTGTACCGCTACGGTTACCATAGTGCACCCTCGGATTTGTACCGAGTGCGTCCCGGAGGCGAGGGAAATTGTTTGTTGCGCCGGGAATATCGGGAGCGAGCAGCGGCTTACCAGATCTGGGTGGATGAAACTCTCGGTGCTCCCGGAGTCGAACAGGTAAGGTGTCTCGTACCTGTTAAGCCGGACGGCCATCATTGGGCTCTTGAGGTGCTTGGGTGGCGACTGGTCCAAGGTGACTGCACTGAGTTGAGGGTAACCGGCGGTGTGGTCGGCTGTGCTGGGGCGGCCCCCTGGTGACTGTCCGAGCAGGACGTACGCGTCACGTGGCGCAACAGATGGCATTCAAGATGGCGGCCCCCGTTGATCAAGCGTGGCGGGCGTCGAGGAAGATGGTGTCCAAGATGCCCTTGGATCGCACGTGGCCGACCGCGTGGGGGAGGATGGTCAAAATGGCGGCCCCCGTGAGTCGCACGTGCTGTGCGGAGTCGGAGTAGGTAGGCACGCTGCCACATTGCGAGGTCTGCGGGCCTGGGAGTCGGTAGTCCGGGTCTGAGAGTTTGCGTGCTTAGGCCTGGCGAGGCAGACCTTGGCGAAGTGCACTTTTCGGCCGCAACTGTTGCAGTGCGCATAACGGGCAGGGCAGTGCTGTTGAGGGTGTTGAGGCTGGCCACAAAAATAACAAGGCAACCCCCCATGATGAGAGGGTGGGCGCGCAGCACAGGCCTGGGGTAGTCTCTGGTCGTGAGCCCACGAGGGGGTCGAATGTTCGGCCGGAAATGCAGTGAAGCTCTGGAAAGCGACCCCCAGTGAAGTTGCCAGTTTCACCGTCTCGTCCAGGTCCTGGGCCCCTTTCCCGAGCAGTCACTGCCGCACGTAATTTTATCTGACCCCCGCAACGTAGGCGTCTCGGACGGCGAGCATCATGTGCTGAGTGGCCGTAACGGCCTGATAGTTGCAGTTGCGCGCGAGGGTTTGAGGCCGCGCAGATAGTCGTCGAGTGACTCCCCGGGGCGCTGGCGTCGTGTAGTGAGAATATGTCACGCATAGACCTCATTCACAGGCTGCACGTAGATTCGCTGGAGGATTGCGAGAGAGGCGGTATATGAGGTGGCCTCTTCGAGTTGCACAGAAATGCGGTGACTCACCCGTGCGTGGAGGAGACTCAATTTTTGTTCGTCCGTGAAGGTTGGCGTCGACGACGCGGCAAGGTAGGCCTTGAAACACCGCAGCCAGTGTGAAAAAATTTCCTTCGCCTCCGGGGCCTGTGGATCGAGCTCCAGTCTGTCAGGTTTGAGGGCTGACTCCATAATCGTTTTTGTTCAGATAGTTAATTAAATTGATGTGACCATCAATTCACTCAAGGACTCGTGTCGGAGTAAAACAGTGGGTTTTAATTAACCATCAACTTTGCCTGCCTGCAACTGGAACATACTGAGGACAGTCCCACAGACCTGCTACTCTTACACTCCTTCAAAGGGGCGGAGCCATGGGCGGAGCCCGTACATGCTCCAACATCCTCCAACATCTCCCCCTGTGGGTGAAGCCATACAATGGCCCACAGATAAAACCCACAGGGTTAATAATATAGAACGTAACTGGTGAATTAACTGTATTTACATTCACCACAACGACAAGGAAGGGTTCACCTTCATCCAACAGCTCCATTGGAGGAGCGTGTACGAGGGCCAAAGGGACCCAAAACCATTTCCTCCATTTTTGTCTGCAGCAAACAAGGTAAGAGAAAATGGTGGGTCGCGCAGGTCGGCTGGCGTGGGTCGCGAAGGTCGGCCGTGTTGGGTCCCAAAGGTTGGCCGGTTGATAAAAATGGGTCCTTGGAAAAAAAGTTTGAAGAACACTGATCTACAGTGCAGAAGGAGGCCATCGGCCCATCGAGTCTGCACTGGCCCGTGGAACATAGAACATAGAACATTACAGCGCAGTACAGGCCCTTCGGCCCTCGATGTTGCGCCGACCTGTGAAACCACTCTAAAGCCCATCTACACTATTCCCTTATCGTCCATATGTCTATCCAATGACCATTTGAATGCCCTTAGTGTTGGCGAGTCCACTACTGTTGCAGGCAGGGCATTCCATGCCCATACTACTCTCTGAGTAAAGAACCTACCTCTGACATCTGTCTTATATTTATCTCCCCTCAATTTAAAGGTATGTCCCCTTGTGCTAGACATCACCATCCGAGGAAAAAGGCTCTCACTGTCCACCCTATCCAATCCTCTGATCATCTTGTCTGCCTCAATTAAGTCACCTCTTAACCTTCTTCCCTCTAACGAAAACAGCCTCAAGTCTCTCAGCCTTTCCTCTAAAGATCTTCCCTCCATACCAGGCAACATTCTGGTAAATCTCCTCTGCACCCTTTCCAATGCTTCCACATCCTTCCTATAATGCAGCGACCAGAATTGCACGCAATACTCCAAATGCGGCCGCACCAGAGTTCTGTACAGCTGCAACATGACCTCATGGCACCGAAACCCAATCTCTCTACCAATAAAAGCTAACACACCGTACGCCTTCTTAACAACCCTCTCAACCTGGGTGGCAACGTTCAGGGATCTATGTACATGGACACTGAGATCTCTCTGCTCATCCACACTGCCAAGAATCTTACCATTAGCCCAGTACTCTGTCTTCCTGTTATTCCTTCCAAAATGAATCACCTCACACTTTTCTGCATTTAACTCCATTTGCCACCTCCCAGCCCAGCGCTGCAGCTTATCTATGTCCCTCTGTAACTTGTAACATCCTTCCGCACTGTCCACAACTCCACCGACTTTAGTGTCATCTGCAAATTTACTCACCCATCCATCCTTCTACGCCCTCCTCCAGGTCATTTATAAAAATGACAAACAGCAGTGGCCCCAAAACAGATCCTTGTGGTACACCACTAGTAACTGGACTCCAGTCTGAACATTTCCCATCAACCACCACCCTTTGTCTTCTTCCAGCTAGCCAATTTCTGATCCAAACTGCTAAATGACCCTGAATCCCATTCCTCTGTATTTTCTGCAGAAGCCTACCATGGGGAACCCTGCAGTTTTCCTCTCCATCCGATGCATCCTAAGTCTTGCCTCATCGCATCATAATTGCCTTTCCCCCAGATATAACTCTAACACCTGTCCTGGTTCATTACCCAGTACCAAGTCCAATATGGCCTCGCCTCTCGTTGGCCTATCTACATACTGTGTCAGGAAACCCTCCTGCACAAATTGGACAAAAACAGACCCATCTAAAGTACTCGAACTATAGCGTTTATACCTCCCTAAGCCACTTCCCTAAGCCAACACCTCCACCCTATCCCCACTTAAACCTTTTGGTCACTAAGGGCAATTTAGCATGGTCAATCTGCCTAACATGCATATCTTTGGACTGTGGGAGGAAACCGGAGCACCCGGAGGAAACCCACGCAGACACGGGGAGAAAGTGCAAACTCTGCACAAATCAAGAACATAAGAAATAGGCGCATGAGTAAGCTATAAAGTTACTTGACACAGCTCAGCCATTCAACAACACCGTAGATCTTCGATTTCACCCCATCTTCATCCTGATCTATATATCACTTGATTCCCTTAGAATTCAAATATTCACTGATCTCATCCTTGCATCCTCCCAAACACTCAGCACCTGCAGCCATATTCGGGCAGAGAATTTGAAAGATCCACAACCTGCTGAATGAAGAGGTTTCTCCTCAACTTCGTTGAGTAAATGGCCGACCCCATATGTTGAAACTATGCTCCCTGGTTTTGGACTCTCCATGCTGGGAACAAGGCTCTCAGCATCCACTCTGTCTAGCCCTCTGGGAATGTTAAATTTCCTCTCATTTTTCTAAACTCCAGCAAGTATAGGCCCATTCTCCTCAAAGGACAGCTGTATAATTCCAGGAATCAATCAGGTGAACCTTCACTGCACCCGATCGAAGACATGGATGTCCTTCCTTAGATATGGAAACCAAAATAGTACAAAGTACTCCACGTGTGGTAATACTAAAGCCCTTTACAATTGTAGCAAAGTTTCCATACTGCTGAACTGTAACATCTTGTCGTGTTGAGTGCTCTGCTACACAGACGAACCAACACGGTTGCGGAAAGTACAACTCAGTTTTATTACTAATGGTATTAACATATGTAAACTGGATACTATGGTTCATTCATTACCCTCTAACCTGTGGACCCAGCCCTAACACTATCTTGGAGAGGCACTCAGCACATGGTGAATGTCTGAGTGGCTTGCTGTGAGCTCTGTGCCCTGAGCTGTCTCCTGCTGGAATGAATCGGACGTGTCGTGTTCCCCGTTTTATAGTGAGACTGCTCTTGCTTGTGATTGGCTGTGATGTTGCGTATGTATTGATTGGTCCGTTGATCTGTCCATCAGTGTGTATGTGTGTTTGCACCATGATTTTTATCTGAATATCATGACATCCCCCCTTTTTTTACAAGAATATTTGCCTATGTGGTAATAAATATGGATGTGTACTGAGTGCAGCTGAATGTGTGTGTGTGCAATATCTACAACATGTACATGAGGCTAAACTATATACATAGGAAGGTGTCAGGTGCAACATAGCAACGAGGTTGTACCATTAACAAAGCAAGTGTAAACATCAGGCATCAAAACGAACTCCTGTAACGACAAAAGAGAAACTTATTAACATAGTGGCATAAAACTTTTAGTGAGTCCAATGTTCAAACAGGCTCATAAGTCCAGCCTAGTAGGTGGGCGATGAATTCGGGTTGACCACCTCAATGGTGGGTCAGGAACCACCGGCTGAGGAATGGACCTGGCCACAGGCAGCAAAGGAATGGGCATGGTGACAGGAAGCTCCACAAATTCGACATCAGGGACAACAAGAGGGCGTGGCACCGGCGCATGATCACGTAGCGAGCGTGGAAGCAGGCGAAGAGCCCGGCGATTGCGCCGGCGAATGGAGCCATCAGGCATGCGAACCAGGAACGAACGGGGAGCCACGCGTCGGAGAACTTCGGCAGTTGGTGACCAGCTACCCTCCGGCAGGTGGATGCGGACGTTGTCTCCAGGCACCAAGGCAGGAAGATCAGTTGCCCGAGTGTTGTGTGCCACCTTCTGCTGAGCACGCTGCTGTCGCATCCTTTGCAGTACTGGAATGTGGTCGAGTGTAGGAGCCGCTTGACGAGATGAACGCCCTTTTCCGCCTTGTCATTTGACTGGGGATGCAGAGGGCTGGACGTCACGTGTGTGAAGCCATACGAAGCAGCAAAAGAAGACCATTCTTGGCATGCAAAACAGGGCCCATTGTCCGACATGACAGTAATCGGAATGCCATGTCGAGCGAAGGTGTCTTTGCAGGCCCTTATGACAGCGGACGATGTTAAATCGTGCAGGCATACGACCTCTGGATAATTTGAAAAATAATCAAGTATGATGACGTAGTCCCTGCCGAGCGCATGAAAGAAGTCCACACCCACCTTCGCCCAGGGGGACGTCACTAACTCATGGGGCTGAAGCGTTTCGAGGGGCTGCGCCGGCTGAAACCTTTGGTAGGTGGGGCAGTTGAGCACCATGTTGGCAATGTCATCGCTGTTGCCCGGCCAGTATACAGCAGATTGGCTGATGTGAAGGCCACATGCGCATCGACTTGACAGACGAAACCCTCCAAATCGGGCGGTGTGCTTACTACTCTGGATAGGGCATCCGCAATGATGAGGTCCTTACCTGGGGTGTAGACCAGTTGGAACTCGTACCTCCGGAGCTTGAGTAGGATGCGCTGGAGGCAAGGGGTCATCTCGTTCAGGTCTTTATGTATGATGCTGACCAGGGGGCGATGGTCAGTTTCCACGGTAAACTGGGGGAGACCATACACGTAATCGTGGAACTTGTCTATTCCGGTCAACAAGCCCAGGCACTCCTTCTCGATCTGCGCATAGTGCTGTTCTGTGGGGGTCATGGCCTGCGAGGCATAGGCGACCGGGGCCCATGATGCAGTGTTGTCCCGTTGCAGGAGTACCGCCCCAATGCCGGACTGGCTGACATCAGTCGAGATCTTCATATCCCGAGAGGTGTCGAAGAACGCCAATACCGGGGCTGTGGTGAGCTTAATTTTGAGCTCCTCCCATTCCTTCTGGTGTGCGGGCAGCCACTGGAACTCCGTGGACTTCTTAACTAGGTGGCGAAGAGCTGTTGTGTGAGAGGCAAGGTTGGGAATGAACTTCCCCAGGAAGTTGACCATGCCTAAAAAGCGTAGCACTGCTTTCTTGTCTGCCGGCTGTGGCATGGCTGTAATGGCGCTCACTTTGTCTGCATCCAGACGCACTCCCTACCGGGATATGTGGTCCCCCAGAAACTTTAGCTCAGTTTTGGCCAAAGGAGCACTTTGCTCGGTTGAGGCGCAGGCCGTGTTCCCGTATCCGCGCGAAGACACGCTGGAGACGACTGATGTGCTCCTGTGGTGTGGTGGACCAGATGATGACGTCGTCAACATAGACGCACACCCCTTCGATGCCCTCCATCATCTGCTCCATGATTCTATGGACGACCTCGGATGCTGAGATGATGCCAAACGGCATTCTGTTATAGCAGAACCTGCCGAAAGGAGTGTTGAAGGTGCACAGCTTTCGGCTGGACTGATCCAGTTGGATCTGCCAAAAAACCCTTTGAGGCATCAAGCTTTGTGAAAATTTTAGCCCGGGCCATTTCGTTTGGGTATGGGGTAGTGTTCCCTCATGATGTTATTGTTCAGGTCTTTCGGGTCGATGCAGATCCGAAGTTCGCCAGAGGGCTTTTTAACGCACACCATGGAGCTGACCCATGGCATTGGCTCCGTGACCCGGGATAGCACTCCTTGGTCCTGGAGATCCTGCAGCTGCTGCTTGAGGCGGTCTTTGAGTGGTGCTGGGACTCTACGAGGTGCGTGAATGACCGGGGTGGCATCCGGTTTGAGCTGTATTCTGTAGGTATAGGGCAGTGTGCCCATGCCTTCGAATGCCCCCTGGTTGTGGGCGAGGAACGAGTGGAGCTCTGCCCTAAATTCAGCATCCGGGAAGTCTGATGTGCCTTCTGGAGACAGAGCGTGTACCCGCTGAACGAGGCGGAGAACCTTGCATGCCTGTGCGCCTAGCAGGGAGTCCTTTGATGAACCAACAATCTCGAAGGACAGCGTGGCCTTATACGCATTGTGCGTTACCTGAAGCTGGCAGGATCCCATGGCCGGGATAACGTTTCCGTTATAGTCGACCATCTTATAACGGGATGGCCGAATTGGTGGTCTGACCTTCAAGGCGTAGAAGGCTGACCATGCTATCAGGTTGGCGGAGGCACCAGTGTCCAGACGGAATGTGATTGGTGATCGGTTGACCGTTAGGGTAGCACACCATTCATCACCCTGATTAACACTGTTCACTGGCATCGGCTGGTGGGTCCTGCTTGGAGACATCCGGTTCCTGTCGATGACCGCAACGCGGAAGGCTTCCCGGTCGTCTGTATCGCCGGCCTGTATATCATCCGGGTATGATTCGCAGTATGGAGGCTGAATGGTCCGAACGTCCCTGCGAGGCTGTCGGAATTGGGGAGCGTTGGCAGGTTGAGCTGCTCAGCAGCAGGCAGTGTAGTGACCCAACTTGCCACAGCGGAGGCATTGTCGGTTCTTTGCTGGACATTGCCGCTTTAAATGTGCGGATCCACAGTTGCCGCACGTCGTGACGTCATGGCGTTCGTTGCGCCATCGGCATGCGCAGTTCGGTCCTGCGTAGAGCACGCCTGTGTGTCACGTTCCTCTGCATCGACGTCTCTTTTGGCGCGTACAAGCACGGGAAGCCGCGTAAAGCGTACAAAATGGCCTCCCCCGTCTGGGCCGTGGGCCGGGAGGAACTCGATGGACTGGACCCGCTCGGCCTCGTAGGACCCCTGCCGTGCCGATTCGGCCACATAGGACCCCTGCCGTGCCGATTCGGCCGCTTGGAATTGGGAGTAGCGGTTGGTCCCGTTTTCATGGAGGACGCAGGCTTCGATGGCGGTGGCTAGGGTGAGACTTTTTATCTTGAGGAGCTGCTGGCATAGGGCGCCCGAGGTGACCCCAAAAACTATCTGGTCTCGAATCATTGAATCGGAGGTGGGCTCATAACTGCAGTACTCCGCAAGGATACGGAGGTGTGTAAGGAAAGATTGAAAAGGCTCATCCTTACCCTGCAGGCGCTGCTGGAAGAGGTACCTCTCGAAACTCTCGTTCACCTCGACGCTGAAGTGTTGCTCTAGTTTGAGAAGGACCGTCTTGTACTTCGTCTTGTCCTCACCTTCCGTGAACACCAGAGAGTTGTAGATGTGGATGGCGTGTTGCCCTGCCGTGGAGAGGAGGAGGGCGATTTTCTTGGTGTCCGAAGCATTCTCCCTTTCTGTGGCTTCTAGGAAGAACTGGAAGCGCTGTTTGAAGAACTTCCAGTTGACGCCGAGGTTTCCAGCGATTTGGAGCAGCTGCCGCGGGCTGATGGTGTCCATGGCACAGGATGGCGGATTCTTGAGGATGCGTAGATAGGTCTTACAGGTACTGGGTTCCAATCCTGGTACTATGTCGTTTTGGGTGCTCTGCTACACAGGCGAACCAACACGGTTGCGGAAGGTACAACTCAGTTTTATTATTAACAGTATTAACATTTGTAAACTGGTTACTGTGGTTCGTTCCTTACCCTCTAACCTGTGGACCCAGCCCTAAGACAATCTTGGAGAGGCACTCAGCACATGGTGAATGTCTGAGTGGCTTGCTGTGAGCTCGGTGCCCTGAGCTGTCTCCTGCTGGAATGAATCGGAAGTGTCGTGTTCCCCATTTTATAGTGTGTCTGCTCTTGCTTGTGATTGGCTGTGATGTTGCGTGTGTATTGATTGGTCCGTTGATCTGTCCATCAGTGTGTATGCGTGTTTGCACCATGATGTTTATCTGAATATCATGACACATCTTACAATAATGACCTTTCCAATCAGCCTCTTTAATTGGCCTTAATATACCCTTAATTTTTTACCCTCAAGTGGACGCAGTCCCATCCCACCTCCACAAAGATTTTCCCAAAGGTAGGTTGGAGAGGGGGAACCTGATTGTTGTTTTTTAATATATTTTTTTATTAGAGTTTTTCCATAGTAACAAATAATGCAAAAAATACTCAAAACTGGTACAGTACAGTGTAAATGTTTCAGCCTACATGAAGAAGACCATAAGACATAGGAGTAGAATTAGGCCATTCAGCCCATTGAGTCTGCTCCGCCATTCAATCATGGCTGATATGTTTCTCATCCCCATTCTCCCCATAACCCCTGATCCCCCTAGAGAATGAGGGAGATAAGGATAAAGCCATGAAAACATGGTAAAGTGACACACCTTCACGAGTAGCGATTGTTCATAAAGCCAATGGATAAGATTTTCGCTTGGGTGTACAGCGAAACATACCTTCCCCAACAGCAATTATACCAGAGGCACCGATGACACATTATAACATATTTATTTCGGAAATGAAGCCTGCCTGTACCTTTGCAGGAGCCAGTCAAGGATCCTTTAAACCCAAAATAAAGAAAAGAAGTACAGTAAACATCTGCAAAATAATTCTAAGGGGGCATTTTTATTTTTTTAAATTTTAGAATACCCAATTCATTTTTTCCAATTAAGGGGCAATTTAGCGTGGCCAACCATCCACCCTGCACATTTTGGGTTGTGGGGGCGAAATCCACGCAAGTACGGGGAGAATGTGCAAATTCCACACGGACAGTGACCCAGAGCCGGGATCGAACCTGGGACCTCGGTGCCGTGAAACATACAAAATTATAATCCATCTGTTAAGAATCATCAGTTAATATAAAATGTAAGGGTTCTTCCTGTTTATTCCCTGTTTATTCATTTATTTCCCCTTTCTTTTCTTTCTGCTGTTACATTTTTGATCCATGGATGTTTTATTGACCTGTGACTTTAAGGCAAAGCAGCCTGCACCTTTAATTTGAATAGAAAGATTCAGGGGGCTGTTTTAGACTGTCATCCGTGATGACCTGGATTGATTGATGTGGTTGGTGGCCAATGAATGGGCCTAAAAGGCAGTGCTCTGCCCAGTAACCAGTGGTTCTGTTCTCACTGACATGGTTCAGAGACCTAAAGAGGTTTCAGTTTTGCTTTTAGCAACTAAGGGAGAAAAGCTCTATTTTTCTCAGAGTGTTTTCTCCTGAGATAACCAGCAAATTCTCACCAAAATATCACTGTAGGAACCAACTCTCTATCTGCAGAAAAGGCTGATGCAAACAGAGACCTGGGGTGGGATTCTCCCGTACCCGGCGGGGTGGGGGTTTCCGGCATAATGGAGTGGCAGGAACCACTCTGGCGTCGGGCCGCCCCAAAGGTGTGGAGGTCTCCGCACCTTTAGGGGCCAAGCCCTCACCTTGAGGGGCTAGGCCCGCGCCGGAGCGGTTTCCGCTCCACTGGCTGGCGGGAAAGGCCTTTGGCAACACGCCAGCCAGGGCCGAAAGGTCTTCGCTGGGCGACGCGGGTCCGCGCATGCGCGGGAGCATCAGCGGCTGCTGATGTCATCCCCGCACATGCGCAGGGGAGGGGGTCTCTTCCGCCTCTGCCATGGCGAAGGCGAAAGTGATTTTAATGCATCCCTCGTAAGTAGTCCTGGAACTTGGAATATGCCAGTTTGTAACACTACAACTAGGGCAATTCTTCACACTGCAAGGCCAACAAATCTTGGGCAAACCAAAGAGTGTCTTTCACTGAGTTGATGATCCTCCAGCAGCAGTTCATCTTGTTGACTCTGGGACAGCCCAGACGGAGGGCACAGAGTCCTTACAGCTCCTCAATATGAATCTCAACAAGAACCACGGCATCTCTGTCCAGACTTTCTTTGCAAAGACACGTTCCAGAAGTATGTGGACAATGGTCTCTACCCAATCACAGTCACCTCGAGGGCAAAGTCCAGAGGGGGTGAGATGCCAGGCGTGTAGGAAGTATTTGATGTGAAGAGCCTTTCTCACCATCACACAACCTTCATCTTAACACCTGTTTGAAAGATCTGGTGGTGAGGTGTCCTGTCAAATGACGTCTGCTCAGGGAACCATCTGATATTATCCACCATCTCCTTTTCTAATGGCCTTGAGGACATTACATGTAGAACACCGCAAGATGGACTTGGGGTCATATATGCTTTTCTGCATAAAGCGTTCCATGAGGGATAGGCAGCACACATGATGCAATTCCCTATAACATTCTGCTGCAACTTAGCCCCATTTCACACTACCTCTGACAGAAAGAACCTCAGCACATGGTGACACTTGGTGTTTTTGCTTTGAGGATCCATGCACAATTTTATGCAGCCACATACAAAGGTTGCCATTGGGACGATGGTGATGCTGGGTGTGTTTTTCTTCCCCCTTTATGCAGAGGTTTTTGCATCGTGTCCCTGTTAACATGGTCTATTTATGATGTCCAGATAAAGCAGAAGGTGGCTAGAGTGATCGCCACAGCACAGGAGTGATGCATGGGCCAGGCCTGCACCACATACAGCAACATAGAGTGCACCTCACATCAGGTTCTTACCTGCAAAGGGGAGGGAATGTTGTTCCCGCATGCCCAGTTTTTGTTTTACCATAGCTACTTGCTCCTTACAGATTTTAGCGTTTGCCCTTGCCGCTTTGAACCATATCGCCAATACCTTCAGGTTGTCTGACCTGATGGGAACAGGGACAAAGGATTGGTTCGCCTAGTTCCCAAAGTTCCCTGGCAGTGCCAATGTGCCCAGCTGCCAGATTGCCTATGACAGGGATCGGGCCCGGAGGTGCCTGCCCTTATGAGGTGGGGTGAGTAGCTGCTTTGAGGACCCCCTAAAAAGTAGGTTAGGGTGGGTCCGGTGTGGATGCCAAGGAGGGTCAAGAGATTGGGGTGGTATTTAAAAATGGCCCAATCTCTTCCTGCACTGGCAAGCTCAGCTCGTCAGTGCCAGAAATTAGATAAGTGCATTCCCGACCGAGGCCGAAAAAAAGAGCCAGTCTCCCAAACGGAGAATCCTGCCCAGTATTCCAAAGTTCTAAACAAATTTTGTATAATTTCTCAATTTTTCATTTCCATCACTCTAAAACCCTTGTGCTTAGTAAACTTTTTTGTATGCCTTTGTTAACCTGTGTTACTAATAAATTTTGTATTTGTATTCCCAGATCCCTATTCTCCATTTACATAAGAACATAAGAACTAGGAGCAGGAGTAGGCCATCTGGCCCCTCGAGCCTGCTCCACCATTCAATGAGATCATGGCTGATCTTTTGTGAACTCAGCTCCACTTTGCGGCCCGAACACCATAACCCTTAATCCCTTTATTCTTCAAAAATCTATCTATCTTTATCTTAAAAACATTGAATGAAGGAGCCTCTACTGCTTCACTGGGCAAGGAATTCCATAGATTCACAACCCTTTGGGTGAAGAAGTTCCTCCTAAACCTAAATTTAAATTCTTATTTTCCAATATGTGTCCTCTTTATTTTCCTTATTGTTATAACCTGCCTGCTTATTCGTGATTCAACAGGCCCCCGCCCCGACTGACACTTCGCATCTTCGTTCTTTTCTCGGCCTCGAAAACTATTATGGGAAGTTCCTCCCCAATCTGGCAAATACGCTGGCCCCGTTGCAGCTTCTGCTAAAGAAAAATCACACCTGGGTTTGGGGTCAGCCGCAAGAAACCGATTTCCGGTGAGTAAAGCAACAATTGTCGTCGTCTGGATTACTAACCCACTATGATCCTGGAAAGCCTTTGCTCGTCACATGTGATGCATCCCCGTATGGTATTGGGGCAGTCCTGTCCCACAAGATGGAGAACGGGGCCGAGCGGCCGATAGCTTTCGCCTCCCGCACATTGACTGCAGCAGAGAAAAAGTACGCGCAGATCGAGAAGGAGGGCCTGGCAGTGGTTTTTGCGGTGAAACGCTTCCACCAGTACGTGTATGGCTGCCATTTCACTATTGTGACAGATCATAAACCTCTGCTGGGGCTGTTCAAAGAGGATAAGCCAGTACCGCCCATTGCTTCCGCACGGATCCAGTGCTGGGCTTTGTTGCTTGCTGCATACGAGTATTCTCTGGAGCACAAACCAGGAACGCTGATAGCGAATGCCGACGCACTGAGCCGATTGCCTTTATCGACCGGCCCCATGTCAACCCCCACAACCGGTGAGGTGGTTGCAACCCTAAATTTTATGGACACCTTGCCTGTCACGGCATCACAGATCCGTGAGTGGACCCAGACGGAGCCAGTCCTGTCAAAGGTTCGGCACATAGTCCTGTATGGTGGGCAGCATAGACAGCTCCCAGGCGAGTTGCGGGCATTTTCCTCCAAGCTTTCAGAATTCAGCGTGGAAGACGGCATCCTCTTGTGGGGGACGCGTGTGATTGTCCCGGAAAAAGGACAGGAGCTGATACTAAGAGACTTGCACAATGGGCATCCAGGTGTGACCAAAATGAAAATGTTGGCCCGGAGTTATGTCTGGTGGCCAGGCCTCGACACCGACATTGGGAAGGTGGCCCAAAACTGCTCCATTTGCCAGGAGCATCAGAAGCTTCCGCCGGCCGCGGCCCTACATCACTGGGAATGGCCAGGGCGGCCTTGGGCATGCTTGCATGCAGATTTCGCAGGCCCTTTTCAAGGATCCATGTTCCTTCTATTAATCGACGCCCAGTCTAAATGGCTAGAGGTGCATAAGATGCTGGGCACAACATCCTGCGCAACAATTGAGAAGATGCTTTTGCCATTTAGTACGCATGGCCTCCCCGAGGCGCTGGTCACGGATAACGGCACTCCATTCACGAGTGAGGAGTATGCGAGGTTCATGAAGATGAACGGCATACACAGTATCCGCACTGCCCCTTACCACCCGGCTTCAAATGGGTTGGCAGAGCGCGCAGTGCAGACATTCAAAGAGGCCTAAAGAAGCAGTCTTCCGGGTCCAGACATTCAAACGAGGCCTAAAGAAGCAGTCTTCCGGATCAATGGACACGAGACTGGCTCGCTTTTTGTTTTCGTATAGGACCACCCCCCATGTGGTGACTGGGGTAGCTCCCGCAGAACTCCTAATGGGCCGGAGACTTCGCACCCGCCTTAGTATGGTTTTCCCGGACATTGGCGCAAAAGTACACCACACACAAGAACGGCAGGACATGTTTTTTCTCGGCATCGGCCGATTTGGCAGTTTGTGCCCGGTGATCCAGTGTTCGTTCGCAATTTTGCTGGTGGTGCCCAGTGGGTTCCTGGCGTAATCTTTCGCCAAACGGGCCCTACATCTTACCCGGTGCAAGCCCAGGGTCGTCTCCAGCGCCACATTCAGTCCAGAAGACTATCCCTTCCAAAGATTCCCCGCCCCCGGAGCTCATTGCTACAGCCACAGAGACCAGAGACAATGGAAGGTAGTCCTCACAATCTTCCTCTGGTGCCTCACTCAAAGCCTGCACAGGTCGTTACAGAACCGCGCGGAGATAGAGACGCCGAGATGACAGAGGCAGCAGACTCTGACTCCGAGATGGAGACACAGGACGCATCAGAGGGGTAATCCTCGGGCCCACGGGCCGTGGATGTACAACCGTTACGCCGTTCATCACGGAAGTGCCGGTCTCCGTCTCTTTACACGCCGCCTGATCCAGCGCTGCGTGCAAATGGTGTCCGGCCTGCGGCAAAACGAGTCCGACGCCCTCCTTCGCCAGGGTCTTTGGTGGATTCCTTGGACTTTGGGGGGGGGGGAGGGATGTTATAACCTGCTTGCTTACCATTGGCTGGGGACTAATGACAATCCCACAATCCTGTGGGAGTATGAGCTTCCCCAATGAGGGGGGCGGAGAAACCATTAGTAAACTCCAAGTATAAATAAAGCTGGCCAGTTTGGAACCAGCAGGAAGGAGTGTGCAGCAAGGGAAGTTGCTGCTGCTGTTTTATATATATATGTTATTGTAAATCAATGTTATTACTTTGTATCCTTAAAACTCGTGCTGGATTCTTCGTGGCCCTCACAAAACTTATCAAATGTAATATCTCACACTTCGCTGCGTTTAAATCATTTATTAATTCTGCAAGTTTATTGATGTCTTATAACTTGTTACAGCCTTGTCAGTATTGAATGACCCACCAATTCACTGTTGCCTGAAAACTTAGAAATTGCGTTTTTTGATTCCAAAGTATAAAGCGTTAATATAAATTGTGGACAGAAATAGTCTGAGCACTGATCCGAGTAGAATTCCACTTCTCATTTCTGCCACTCTGAATAGCTGTGCTTTACCCATCTTCACTACTTTCTATATTACAGACAGCTTGCTGTACATTCTGCTATTTGCCCAATAACTCCACATGTTCTGAGCAAATTCCTGGTCAGTCAAACTGCACGTTCCTGCCATGGTGAAGTATGAGCTCTGCTAATGCAGGCTCTTGACGCTTAGAAAGCAAAAAGAAAAAACATTTGCTCAGCAACAAAATGGCACTTGTTCCAGGTCCGAGGCTCCTTCGGTTAAGGACCTGAAACCAGCATCTTTAATGATTACTGCAATCTTTGCTACTCTGCCTCTATTCTTTGAAGCTCTTAACAAGTCGGTGATGTTCAGGCAGCTCTACTAACCCGCCCTTCGGTTACAAAAATAGAACAAAACTTACTTGACCTAATTTCTAAACCACCTTTCTGTTGCAGCCACATGTGCTAGCTTCCTCCCCACCATGCCTTTATTTTGAGAATGCCATCTTTCTGCCAGTAATACTACCATCTTACATTCACAAATAATTTATCAAAAATCTCAGATCAGACTCTGGTCTTTTCACATGTACAGATACACATTTGAATGAGGGTAAACATTAACTCCGGTTTGGGTGCTGGTTTATCCCACCCGATTGTCACAGAATCACACAGTGCAGAAGAGGCCCTTCAACCCAGCAAGTCTGAAGAAAACACTTGACCTACCTACCTAATTCCATTTGCCAACACTTGGACCATGGCCTTGAATGTTGTGACATACCAAGTACTCATCCAGGTACTTTTTAAAGGATGTGAGTCAACTCACCTCTACCGCCCTCCCAGGCAATGCATTCCAGACCATTACCACCCACTGAGTGAAAAGGTTTTTCCTCACATCCCCCCAAACTTCCTGCCCCTCACTCTAACTTGTATCCCCATATGACTGATCCTTCAACTAAAGGGAACAGCTGTTCCTTATCCACCCTGTCCATGCCCCTCATAATCTTGTACTCCTCGATCAGGTCGCCCCTCAGTCTTGTCTGCTCCAATGAAAACAACCCAAGCCTATCCGAACTTAACTGTTCCATCCCAGGGAACAAAGACAGTTGGTCTTTTTCCGTAGATCTCATTTGCCTTTTCCACCACCGTATTAACCTGCCCTTCCGTCTTCAGAGATCTACGGAAAAACACCAACGTCTCTTTGTTCCTCAGAACTTCCTCGTGTCATACCGTTCATTCAATACTTCCTTGTCAAGTTACTCCTTCCAAAATGTATCACCTCACACTTTTCAGAGTTGAATATCATCTGCCCATTTGACCATCCCGTCAATATATTCCTGCAACCCAAGACACTCAAGCTTACAGCGTCATCTGCAAATTTACTGATTCTAACCCTCACATAGTCATCTGTGTTGTTTATCATAGAATTTACAGTGCAGAAGGAGGCCACCCGGCCCATCGAGTCTGCACCGGCTCCTGGAAAGAGCACCCTACCCAAGCCCACACCTCCACCCTATCCCCACAACCCAGCAACCCCACCCAACACTAAGGGCAATTTTGGACACTAAGGGCAATTTATCATGGCCAATCCACCTAACCTGCACATCTTTGGACTGTGGGAGGAAACCGGAGCACCCGGAGGAAACCCACGCAGACACGGGGAGAACGTGCAGACTCCTCACAGACAGTGACCCAAGCCGGAATCGAACCTGGGACCCTGGAGCTGTGAAGCAATTGTGCTATCCACAATGCTACCGTGCTGCCTAAATGTTTAGAAAGTGATAATTAATAGAGGACACAGCACGGATCCCTGAGGTACACCACTAGACACTGGCTTCCAGTCGCTAAAGCAGCCTTCTGACATCACCCTCTGTCTCTAACAACTAAGCCTATTTTAAATCCATCTTATCAAATGTATCAAATACATTTGGTATATTATCAAATACACCTGTATCCCATGTGTATTTGCCTTCTTTCTAAGTCTCCCATGTGGGACCTTGTCAAAGGCTTTGCTGAAATCCACTTAAACTACATCAATTGCACTACCCTTATCAACAAAGCCATTGGCAAAAACACAAAAGAAGAAATTGAGCAACAGAAACTTCATAAACAACTGTACAACAGGTTGTCACTTTTGCTGTGATTCAGGTTCCCGTGCTCGCAATATCTTGTTGACATTTGTATTTACAATCAATGCCAGAAACCTTTACTTTCTTTATATTTACACTCATTTTTATGGGGAGGGGGGAGTCCTGTTCCCCCATTGAGTTTTCGAGGGAGGTTAGGATGGTCTGCCTCCTCAGTTTTCCATGTGTGGGAGGGGTCTGTGTCTCCTCCAGCGAATGGCATTCCTCCTCATCTCACATCTACTCATCTTCTGTGCGCGAGCTCCATTTTATCCCAACAATACTCCCTGCCTCCCAGTACCCTTTCTCCCCCTCTTTCTACTCCCCACCTTACAACCCCCCGCCCTCCCCAGTTAGTTGCTGATTGCAAACAGGTCCTCAAAGTGGTTTATGAACTTCTTCCATGTGTCGCGGAATCTCTCCTCGGACCCTCTGATCAAGAATTTTATCTTTTCTAGTTTCAGGAACTCGGCCAGATCAGAGAACCACTCTGAGGCCCTGGGTGGCGCTGTCAACTTCCAACCGGGTAGATGTCTCCACCTGGCGATCAGTGAGGCCGCTGCCGAAGCGACCTGTAGGGCTTGTTGAAGCACTCCTTTCCTACCAGCTTCCCGAGTATCGCTGCAAAGTATCCTGTGGGGTTTCTCCCCTCCGTTCCCTTTGGCAGCCACACGATTCTCAAGTTTTGCTGACATGCTCGGTTTTCTTGGGCGTCGCCTTTATCTTTCAACCCTTTCTGGCTCTTGACCAGCCTCGCCACCTCGGCCTCGAGTGCCGCTTGGTCCGTGGAGGCTTTTCCGAGGTCCCATGTCATTGTCTCCTGGGCCTCTAGCCTCCGCTCCATCTTGTCCATTCCGTCTCTCATGGGGGCCGTCGCAGCCTCCACTGCTGCCTTGACAGCCGCCAAGAGATCTTTTTTCATCTCCCCCCTATGTTTCTGGAACTCATAGGTGATGAACCACATTATTCTCTCCATCAGCAACTGGCTCTGCACTGGGAACTCTGCGGGGTCGACCCTCACCGGTTCTGTGCATCACGCGTGTTTCCCTGTTGCAAGGTTGAAGAATCCCTCTCCTCGTGTCCATTGGCTTTTCAGCTGGCTGGCTGATTCTTTCCCACCTTGATGGGCAGTGTGGTCGATGGGGTGTTAGTTTGGGGGATGGGAGGTTTCCTGTACTTCTGGTGCCCGTTTGTTGAGGTTAAAGGGCCTTCGTCGATGTTCCTAGACAAGAGTCACTTTTGGTGCGACTGCTCAGCTCATGGCCACCACCGGAAATCCCTCATGTTGGGAAAGTTGAAATCACCTAATCTCATTACCCTATTGTTATTATATTTACACACCTCTGCAAATTGTGCACATATTTGCTGCTCAATTTCCCGCTGACTATCTGGGGGTCTATAATAAAGACTTGTCCTTTCATTTACTTTAATTAAAGTGGCAAGTCTTCATACCACTTGTTTCGTACTCTGCCAAAGTTGTACTTTTTTCCCATTAAGGACAAAACAGGTCGGGTGTCCCACAGGTAGTTCGTGCTTTATAGCTTGTAAGGACTATATTCTGTAGCAGCAAGTACAAAGGGAGAAGGGTCCTAGAAAGCTCAATTTGATCTGATATTAAGCATCTTCCCAAGGTTTAACTTAAATGGGTAAGTCATGGCAGGTGAGTGCCAAGCTGTGGTGTGATCCTTGTGCTCTATGTGGGAAGCCAGGAACATTTCTAGTGCCCGAAGCCAGCATGTGTGCAGGAAATGTCTGTAGCTGCAGCTCCTGGAATCCTGGGTTTTCGAAGCTGGAAAGGCGACTCGGGACACCGTGGAGCATTTTTAAGGTGGAGAGCATCGTGGATAGCACACATAGAAAGGTGGTCACATCGCAGTTTAAGAGTCCACAAGCAGGAAAGGAATGGATGACCACCAGGCAGAGTATGTGGGCTAGGCAGGTAGTGCAATAATCTCCTGTGGCTATTCCCCTGCAAAACAGATCTACCACTTTGGATACTGTTGAGGGGAATGGCCTTTCCAGGGAAAGAAGCATCAGCCAATTTCATTGCACCACAGTTGGCTCTGCTGCACAAGGGAGGAGTAAAAATGGGGGAATGCAATAGTTGTAGTAAATTCAATTGTAAGGTAATAGATAGGTATTTCTGTTGCCGCAAGCGAGACTCGAGGATGTGTTATGGGCCAGGGTTTAGAGAACCCCAAAGTGTATCATGGAATTCACGTGACCCACAACTTTTAATAGATTGTGGTCTGGGGAGCACACGACCCACTCTACAGGTGTGGTACAGCAGAAATGGAAAAGCATTTTTTAAAACAAAACAATATTTATTCTATGAACTCAAGGTAACCTTTTTAAAACATACAGTAAACATCTTAGCAGCCATTAATTCAAATACAACCCTCAAAGAATACAACACTAAGTAATGCTTAATAACTTCCCAAACAACATCCAGAAGACAGAAGAAATACCTTTTAACAGAAGCACATCAGGTTTAAATTCACTACTGAAAACATTTATAATTCTGAATTCACCAAATGATCAAGAAATAGTCTTTTCATGGCAGAGAGATCAACAGCACACCGGCTCTGTCTGGCTTCAGCTCCAACACTGAAAACGAAACCAAACATCACAGACACACCCAAGCTTTTCTGAAAGTGAAACTAAAAGCAGACAGACAGCCCAGCTCCACCCACTCTCTGACATCACTGCAGTAAAAAACACCCATTTCTTAAAGGTACTCTCACTATAGATACTTATATGCACACCCATTTATAAACACCCATTTCTTAAAGGTACTCTCACATGACAGATGGTATGTTGCCGCCCTGGTGCTCGGGTCAAGGATGTCTCAGAATGGCTACAGGACATTCTGGAGGGGGAGGGTGAACAGCCAGTGGTCGTTGGACACATCGATACCAATGACATAGGTAATAAAATGAGATGAGGTCCTAAAAGCCAGATATAGGGAGTTAGGAAGTAAGTTGAAAAGTAAGACCTCAAAGGTAGTGATCTCAGGATTTTTACCAGTGCCACTTACTAGTCAGAGTAGAGATAGTAGAATATATCAGATCAATACATGACTGGAAAGATGGTGCAAGGAGGAGGGTTTCAGATTTCTGGGACATTGAGACTGGTTCTGGGGAAGGTGGGATCGGTACAAACTGGACGGGTTACACCTGGGCAGGACTGGGACTGATGTCCTCATAAAATGTACAGCGCAGAAGGAGCCATTCGGCCCATTGAGTGTGCACCGGCCCTTGGAAAGAGCACCCAACTTAAGCCCAAGCTTCCACCTTATCCCTGTAATCCAGTAACCCGACCTATGTAAGGGGTAATTTAGCGTGGCCAATCCACTTAACCTGCAAGTTTTTGGACTGTGGGAGGAAACCAGAACACCTGGAAGAAACCCATGCAGACACAGGGAGAAAGTGCAAACTCCACACAGACATCACCGAAGGCCAGAATTGAACCTGGGACCCTGAAGCTGTGAGGCAGCAGTGCTAACCACTGTGCCACTGAAAAGCATCCCTCTCTACATTTTCAGTATCTCCGTGTCCGGTGTTTATTGAAACTTTTTTTTCCAACTAAGGGGCAATTTAGTGTGGCCAATCTACCTACCCTGCACATCTTTGGGTTGTGGGGTGAGACCCAAGCAAACACGGGGAGAATGTACAAACTCCACACAGACAGTGACCCGGGGCCGGGATCGAACCCGGATCCTTAGCGCCCTGAGGCAGCAGTGCTGACCACTGCGTCACCGTGCCGGGGGAGTCTTTACGAGTGTGATTGGGTAGGGTTTAATCTAGAATGGCAGGGGGGTGGGAACCTAATCTAGAATGGCAGGAGGGCGGGAATCTAAACAGGTTGACAAGGAAAAAAGAAACAAGGATAGTAAGAAATGAAATAAACAAACAGTAAAATGTAAAAATGGTAAACAGGGTGAGATGCAAATAAGGCCACAGTTCAAAGAAAGGTTAGGATGATTAGAAATGGCCACAAGCCAAGGCTAGAAGCTTTGAATCTTAATGCACGAAGCAATTGGAATAAAATGGACAAACTGACAGTGCAAATCACGGTAAATGGGTATGATCTCACAGCCATCACAGAGACATGGGGCGGGATTCTCCCATACCCGGCGGGGCGGGGGTCCCGGCGGGAGGGAGTGGCGTGAACCACTCCGGCGTCGGGCCACCCCAAAGGTGCGGAATCCTCTGTACCTTCAGGGGCTAGGCCCGCCCCGGAGTGGTTGGCGCCCCACCGGCCGGCAGGATAGGGGCCTGGCGCCACGCCAACCGACGCCGAAGGGCCTCCGCCAGCCGTGGCGAGTCGGCGGATGCGCGGGAGCGCCAGCGTGTGCTGGCGTCATCCCCACCACTTCCACACCGGGAATGGCAGATGACCACGGCCTCCGATGCGGAAGGAATAGGGTGCCCCCACGGCACAGGCCCGCCCGCGGATTGGTGGGCCCGACCACAGGCCACCGTGGGGGCACCTCCCGGGGCCTGATGTCCCCGCAACCCCCCAAGAAACCCGGAGCCCGCCCGTGCCGCCAAGTCCCGCTGGTAAGGGACCAACTCTAATTTACGCCGGCGGGACCAGCATAGAACGGGCGGGACTTCGGCCCATTGCGGGCCGGAGAATCTGGACAGCCCCGGGGCCCATTGAGTCGCCCGGACCCTGCCATTCTCCGAGGTGGGCGACGCGACTCACGCCACGTCGGTATTTGGGGGGCGGGAGAATTGGGAGGATGGCGGGGGTGGGATTCACGCCAATCCCCAGCGATTCTCCCGCCTGGCGGGGGGTCGGAGAATCCCGCCTATGGTTACAAGGAGATCAAAACTGGGAATTGAACATTCAGGGATATTTGACCTTTCAGAAGGCTAGAAGGGAAGGAAAAGGTGGTGGGGTAGCACTGTTAATTAGAGATTAAATGAGGACAGTTGTGATAGATGATCTAGACTCAGGGCAGCACAGTAGCACAGTGGGTAGCACTGTTGCTTCACAGCTCCAGGGCCCCAGGTTCGATTCCCGGCTTGGGTCACTGTTTGTGCGGAGTCTGCACGTTCTCCCCGTGTCTGCGTGGGTTTCCTCCGGGTGCTCCGGCTTCTATCCACAAGTCCCGAAAGACGTGCTGTTAGGTGAATTGGACATTCTGAATTCTCCCTCTGTGTACCCGAACAGATGCCGGAATGTAGCTACTGGGGGCTTTTCACAGTAACATAATTGCAGTGTTAATGTAAGCCTACTTGTGACACTAATTAAGATTATCATTATTATGATGATTTAGAGCTTTTTTGGGTGGAGATAAAGGCAGCAACGGAAAGAAGACATTGGTAGGGGTAGTGCATCGATCCTCAAACAGTTGCCACATGGTAGGAAAGGGTATAAATCAACAAACAACAGGAGGAGGGAAAAAAGAGCAATAATTATGGATGATTGTAATCTTCATGTTGATTGGGTTAATCAAGTAGGTAAGGGTTGCTACAAAAACGAATTCATAGAGTGCATTAGGGATAGTTTCCTCGAGCAATATGTCATGGAGCCAAACAGGGAACAGGCTGTCTTGGTCTGGTAATAGGTAATGAGGCAGGTTTAATCAATTACCTTAGAGTAAAAGATCCCCTAGGATGCAGTGATTATAACATAATAAAATTTAATGTTCAGTTTGAGAGTGAGAAACTTGGGTGAGAAACAATGTGTTTAACTTAAATAAAGGGAATTACAATGAAATAAGGACTGAATTAGCTAAAGTAGACTGGGCGGATAGATTAGCAGAAGACAGTAAACAAGCAGTGGCAGATATTTAAGGAGGTAATTTGTGACTCTCAGCAAAAATAACTCCCAGTAAGGAGGAGAGACTCTAAGAGAGGGATAAACAACTATGACTTACCTTGAATTGGATTGGATTGGATTTGTTTATTGTCACGTGTACCGAGGTACAGTGAAAATTATTTTTCTGCGAGCAGCTCAACAGATCATTAAGTACATGGGAAGAAAAGGGAAGAAAAGAAAATACATAATAGGGCAACACAACATATACAATGTGTTATAACCTGCCTGCTTACCATTGGCTGGGGACTAATGACAATCCCACAATCCTGTGGGAGTATGAGCTTCCCCAATGAGGGGGGCGGAGAAATCATTGGTAAACTCCAAGTATAAATAAAGCTGGCCAGTTTGGAACCAGAAGGAAGGAGTGTGCAGCAAGGGAAGTTGCTGCTGCTGTTATATATATATATATAATATATATATACGTTATTGTAAATAAATGTTATTACTTTGTATCCTTAAAACCCGTGCTGGATTCTTCGTGGCCCTCACAAAACTGGCGATGAGGGTTAAAGTGAATAGCTGTCTACACTGCTGAAGCCACCTCCCTGGATTTTTGTTGGATACAGGTTGGAATTTGTTTTCTATTCTACCATGCCTCTGTACGGACGTTTGGATGTTTTTGATGCTGCGCTGGAAAGCTGGAACCAGTACGCACAACGGATGCGTTACTATTTCCGGGCAAACAATATCACCGAAAACGAGCGCCAGGTGGTCATATTGCTCACCGCCTGCGGCCCGCATACGTTTGGGGTGATTAGGAGCCTTACGTAACCAGCTGCGCCGGACACCAAAATGTTTGATGAACTTGTGAATATAGTGGGGCAACATTTTAACCCAACCCCGTCCACGATAGTCCAGCGTTACCGGTTTAATACCACTGAGAGGACCCCTGGAGAATCCCTTGCCGATTTTCTATCCAGGCTACGCAGGATTGCAGAGTACTGTGACTATGGTGAGACCTTGTCAGAAATGTTACGCGACCGTTTGGTTTGCGGTATTAACAATGCGGCCACCCAGAGAAAGTTGTTAGCTGAGCCAACATTGACTTTTCAAACGGCCATTCAAATAGTATTGTCCTGAGAGAGCGCAGAACGAGGAGTGCAGGAGCTATAGGGAATGGAAGTGCATGCCTTGGGGCGCAACTCCTTCTGTCCGAAAACGTCCCCCCGCACTCCTGCGGTACCTTGGGCGAGGCGACATCCGGACCGACGCCAGTGGCCGTCGGACATTCCTCCCCGAAGGGAGCCTTCTCCAGAACCAATGGATGAGGAGCCATGTCCGTGTCAGACTTGTAGGCGCCGACCCCGTCGCGGACGCCGGTCCTGGGGGCACCAGAGGCGCCGTCGTTCCGACCAAAACTGGGACCAGCCCAGGGGCCATACCTTCCATGTGGATGAACCTGCGGCGACTACTCCTGAGAACGTGGAGACGGAGGACTGCCTGCAGCTGCATTGTGTGGCAGCTCCCCGTGTGGCCCCCATTAAGGTGACAGTACGGGTCAATGGTCACCCGCTTGAGATGGAGTTGGACACTGGCGCAGCGGTCTCTGTGGTCACCCTGAGGACATTCGATCGCATCAAGCAGGGTATACAGACCCTTATATTAACCGACTCACAGGCCAGGTTGGCCACCTACACGGGGGAACCACTGGACATTGCAGGAACTACAATGACCCCTGTTGTTTATGGATGCCAGGAGGGGTGTTTCCCACTTATCGTGGTGCGCGGCCATGGGCCCAGCCTGTTGGGTCGGGACTGGTTGCGCCATTTGCGGTTGCAATGGCAGCACATCCTCCAAACAGTTTCTGAAGGGTTGACTGAGGTGCTAGGACGATACCCAGATGTATTCCAGCCTGGTTTGGGGAAAATAAAAGGGGCCATAGCCCGTATCCAAGTCGAACCAGGAGCTACGCCGCGCTATTTCCGAGCGCGCCCGGTGCCTTACACCTTGCTCGAGAAGGTAGACGGGGAGCTCACTCGTTTGGAGAGTTTGGGTATTATCAGGCCCGTCCGTTTTGAAGACTGGGCAGCACCAATTGTACCTGTCATGAAGCCAGATGCCACAGTTCGCTTGTGTGGCGACTATAAACTTACAGTGAATACGGCTTCCCGACTCGACCGATATCCAATGCCTCGCATAGAGGATCTCTATGCGAAGCTTGCAGGTGGACTCTCGTTCACAAAATTAGATATGCTTCACGCCTACCTGTAGTTGGAGCTGGACCCTGCCTCCCGACCATATGTAACAATTAATTCACACCGGGGCCTGTATGAATATACACGGTTGCCCTTTGGAGTATCCTCTGCCTGCGCTATTTTTCAACGTGTTATGGAGGGCATTTTGAGAGGTTTACCACGTGTGCTGTCTACTTAGATGACGTTTTGATTACAGGGACGTCGGAGCAGGAACATTTGGAAAATCTGGAGGCTGTCCTTAGACGCTTTTCGGAGGCTGGAGTCCGTTTACGTCGCACAAAGTGCGTATTTCAGGCTAAGGAAGTAGTCTACCTAGGTTATCGGGTGGACCGTGAAGGTTTGCACCTCGTCGCAGAGAAGGTGCGTGCGATTCAACAGGCCCCCGCCCCGACTGACACTTTGCATCTTCGTTCTTTTATCGGTCTCGTAAACTATTATGAGAAGTTCCTCCCCAATCTGGCAACTACGCTGGCCCCGTTGCACCTTCTGCGAAAGAAAAATCACACCTGGGTTTGGGGTCAGCCGCAAGAAACCGCTTTCTGGCGGGTAAAGCAACAATTGTCGTCGTCTGGGTTACTAACCCACTATGATCCTGGAAAGCCTTTGCTCGTCACATGTGATGCATCCCCGTATTGTATTGGGGCCGTCCTGCCCCACAAGATGGAGAACGGGGCCGAGCGGCCGATAGCTTTCGCCTCCCGCACATTGACTGCAGCGGAGAAAAAGTACGCGCAGATCGAGAAGGAGGGCCTGGCAGTGGTTTTTGCGGTGAAACGCTTCCACCAGTACGTGTATGGCCGCCATTTCACTATCGTGACTGATCATAAGCCTCTGCTGGGACTTTTCAGAGAGGATAAGCCAATACCGCCCATTGCTTCCGCACGGATCCAACGCTGGGCTTTGTTGCTTGCTGCATACGAGTATTCTCTGGAGCACAAACCAGGAACACAGATAGCAAATGCCGACGCACTGAGCCGATTGCCTTTATCGACCGGCCCCATGTCGACCCCCACGACTGGTGAGGTGGTTGCAACCCTAAATTTTATGGACACCTTGCCTGTCACGGCATCACAGATCCGTGAGTGGACCCAGACGGAGCCAATCCTGTCAAAGGTTCGGCACATAGTCCTGTATGGTGGGCAGCATAGACAGCTCCCAGGCGAGTTGCGGGCATTTTCCTCCAAGCTGTCAGAATTCAGCGTGGAAGACGGCATCCTCTTGTGGGGGACGCGTGTGATTGTCCCGGAAAAAGGCCAGGAGCTGATACTAACAGCCTTGCACAATGGGCATCCAGCTGTGACCAAAATGAAAATGTTGGCCCGGAGTTATGTCTGGTGGCCAGGCCTCGACACCGACATTGAGAAGGTGGCCCAAAACTGCTCCATTTGCCAGGAGCATCAGAAGCTTCCGCCGGCCGCGCCCCTACATCACTGGGAATGGCCAGGGCGGCCTTGGGCACGTTTGCATGCAGATTTCGCAGGCCCTTTTCAAGGATCCATGTTCCTTCTATTAATCGACGCCCAGTCTAAATGGCTAGAGGTGCATAAGATGCAGGGGACAACGTCCTGCGCAACAATTGAAAAGATGCGTTTGTCTTTTAGTACGCATGGCCTCCCCAAGGTGCTGGTCACGGATAATGGCACTCCATTCACGAGTGAGGAGTTTGCTCGGTTTACAAAGATGAACGGCATACGCCATATCCGCACTGCCCCTTACCACCCGGCTTCAAATGGGTTGGCAGAGCGCGCAGTGCAGACATTCAAAAGAGGCCTAAAGAAGCAGTCTTCCGGATCAATGGACACGAGACTGGCTCGCTTTTTGTTTACGTATAGAACCACCCCCCATGCGGTGACTGGGGTAGCTCCCACAGAACTCCTAATGGGCCGGAGACTTCGCAGCCACCTAAGTATGGTTTTCCCGGACATTGGCGCAAAAGTACGCCGCACACAAGAACGGCAGGGACAGGGATCTTCTCGGCATCGGCCGATTCGTCAGTTTACGCCCGGTGACCCAGTGTTCGTTCGCAATTTTGCTGGTGGTGCCCAGTGGGTTCCTGGCGTAACCTTTCGCCAAACGAACCCTATAGCTCCTCCCCCGAGATCTCCTCCTCTTCCTGCATCTCCTGATAGACCGCCGAGACCTTGCCTTCTCCAACCCACACCCCCGAGAGCACTCTATCTTGAATCCTAGGTGCTGGAAGCAGCGGAAATTCCCTCACCTGCCATCTCACAAACGCCCTCACCTGCGTGTACCTGAAGGCGTTTCCGGGGGGCAGTCAAATTTCTTCTCCAGCGCCCCAAGGCTCGCAAGCGTCCCATCTATAAACAGGTCCCCCATTCTTTTCATTCCTGCCCGATGCCAGCTCAGAAACCCCCCCATTCATTCTCCCCGGGACAAACCGATGGTTCTCTCGGATCGGGGACCAAACCGAGGCCTCTACCTCACCCCTGTGGCGCCTCCACTGCCCCCAAATTTTCAGAGTTGCCGTCTGTGGTGGTATATATTAGGGGTAGTACGGTACCCATCACTGGGTACCGGACATGCTTTCGGAGCAAGATGGGTCCTGGGGCTGCCAGCCAGGTCAGAAGTGACGTTCCGGAGGAGGACTTCCGTATACGGTACCCAGTGATGCCGAGAGGCTATTGGTGGACAGACACTGGGTCCTGATTGGATCTGCTGGCAGCTGGCTCCACCCAGTAAGGCGGAGTATAAGAACCCGGGTTCTCCCAGCAGCCGCATTCTGTAACTGAGCTGCTGGGGAACAAGTCTGCGTAATAAAGCCATCGATTGACTTCATCTCTTCTCACCTCGGGAGTGATTGATTGTGCTACAATTTATTACGCAGACTTGTTCCCCAGCAGCTCGGTTACAGAATGCGGCTGCTGAGAGAACCCGGGTTCTTATACTCCGCCTTACTGGGTGGAGCCAGCAGGTGGCAGATCCAATCAGGACCCAGTGTCTGTCCACCAATAGCCTCTCGGCATCACTGGGTACCGTATACGGAAGTCCTCCTCCGGAACGTCACTTCCGACCTGGCTGGCAGCCCCAGGACCCATCTTGCTCCGAAAGCATGTGCGGGCGCACAAATCGGACCCGTTGGTCGAGAGGGTTCATCTCCTCCATGCGAACCCTCAGTACGCCTACGTGGCGTACCCCACGGCCGTCAGGACACAGTCTCCCTGCGGGACCTGGCGCCGGCCCGAGCTCCCCACAGCCCCCCCAACACCAATCACCCCGTCCCTCCCGCCGGCGCACCCCACAGCCACTCCCTTCCCGGGTGGATCGGTCCTCCTCCGGTGCCCGCCCAGGAGTAGTGAAACAGGAACAAACATCGCGACGCTCCCAGAGACGAGAGTGCCCGAGCCAGCGCCTGCACCACCACCGGAGCTGAGATGATCAGCAAGGACGACCAGGGCACCCTCTCGACTCATTGAATCTGCGTGACAAAGCAAGATCTGTAAATAATTCAGTAGCCCAGTAAAAGCGGCATTGTAAATAGTTAACCATTGATATCGATGCATAGCCACTGTGTTAATGGAATCCCAGTACCAACCTTGTAAACCCCTACCACCATGCGACCCACCACCCCGCCGGGTTCTTTTTTAACAAGTGGTGAATGTGGTGGTATGTATTAGGGGTAGTATGGTACCCAGTGATGCCGAGAGGCTATTGGTGGACAGACACTGGGTCCTGATTGGATCTGCCGCCTGCTGGCTCCACCCAGTAAGGCGGAGTATAAGTACCCGGGTTCTCCAAGCAGCCGCATTCTGTAACCGAGCTGCTGGGGAACAAGTCTGCGTAATAAAGCCATCGATTGACTTCATCTCTTCTCGCCTCGTGAGTGATTGATTGTGCTACACCGCCACCACCGGACTCGTGGCGTACCTTGTTGGCGGAAGTGGCAGCTGTGCCATCACCAGCACTCTCAGACTCGTGCCCACACAGGACGCCATCTCCAGCCTCTTCCACGCCCCCCCCCCCCTCCATTATCCACTTACGGATCATCGCCACATTGACAGCCCAGTATTACCCATATAGATTGGGCAGCACTAGCACTCCTCTGTCCCTGCTACACTCCAGAAACACCCTTTTTACCCTCGGAGCCTTATTCGCCCACACGAATCCCATGATGCTCCTGCTGACCCGTTTGCAAAAGGCCTTAGGGATCAGGATGGGAAGGCACTGGAACACAAAGAGGAATCTTGGAAGGACCGTCATTTTCACCGACTGCACCCTACCCGCCAACGACAGTGGCAACATATCCCACCTTTTAAACTCCTCCTCCATCTGCTCCACCAGCCGCGTCAAATTGAACTTGTGCAGGGCCCCCCAACTCTTAGCCACCTGGATTCCCAGGTACCGAAAGGTCCTTTCCGCCCCCTTCAGCGGAAGCTCGACTATCTCCCTTCCCTGGTTCCCTGGGTGTATCACAAAGAGGTCACTCTTCCCTACATTAAGCTTATATCCGGAAAAGTCCCCGAACTCCCTGAGGATCCGCATAACCTCCAGCATCCACTCCACTGGATCCGCCACATACAATAACAGGTCATCGGCACACAACGAAACCCGATGTTTCTCTCCCCCCCGAACCAGTCCCCTCCAGTTCCTGGACTCCCTCAGTGCCATGGCCAAAGGCTCAATTGCCAATGCGAACAACAAGGGGGATAGGGAACACCCCTGCCTCGTCCCCCGGTACAGCCAAAAGTATTCCGACCTCCACCGGTTTGTGGCCACACTCGCCACCGGGGCTTCATAACGTAGCCTAACCCAATTGATGAACCCCTCCCCGAACCCAAACCTCCTCAGCACTTCCCAAAGATACTCCCACTCCACCCTATCGAAGGCCTTCTCTGCGTCCATAGCCGCCACTACCTCTGCTTCCCCCTCCACTGAGGCATCATAATTACGTTGAGGAGCCTCCGCACATTGGTGTTCAACTGCCTACCCTTCACAAATCCCGTTTGGTCCTCGTGGATCACCCCCGGGACACAGTCCTCAATTCTGGTAGCCAGCACCTTTGCCAACAACTTTGCGTCGACATTGAGGAGCGAGATCGGCCTGTACGACCCACACTGTAATGGGTCCTTGTCCCGCTTCAGGATCAGCGAGATCAGCGCCCTGGACATTGTTGGGGGCAGGGCCCCCCTCCCTAGTAGTGGGCCCAACAGGTCCATGTATTTCAGGTAGAATTCCACCGAAAACCCATCCGGCCTCGGGACCTTCCCTGCCTGCATGCTCCCCAACCCCTTAACCAGCTCCTCCAGCCAAATCGGTGCCCCTAGCCCAACCATCTGCTCCTCCTCCACCCTCGGGAACCTCAGCCGATCCAAAAATCAGCGCATCCCCCCCCTCCCCGTCGGGGGCTCAGACCTACACAGCTCCTCATAAAAGTCCCTGAATACCCCATTTATTCCCACCGCACTCCGCACCGTGTTCCCCCCTCTATCCCTAACTCCCCCAATCTCCCTCACTGCCTCCCGCTTCCGAAGCTGATGTGCCAACATCCGGCTCGCCTTCTCCCCATATTCGTACACCGCCCCTTGCGCTTTCCTCCACTGCACCTCTGCCTTCCTGGTAGTCACCAGGTCGAATTCGGCCTGGAGGCTTTGTCGCTCCTTGAGTAATCCCTGCTCGGGGACTTCTGCATACATCCTATCCACCCTTAATATCTCCCCCACCAATCTCCCATTCTTTCCTCTCCTTCCTCTCCTTATGGGCCCTCGTGGAGATTAGCTCTCCCCTGACCACCGCCTTCAGCGCCACCCACACCACCCCCACCTGCACCTCCCCATTGTCGTTAGCCTCTAAATATCTTTCAATGCAGCCCCGGATCCGCCCGCTCACCTCCTCAGCCGCCAACAGTCCCACATCGAAGCGCCACAGCGGGCGCTGGTCCCTCTCCACCCAATGCGGGGCATGATCTGAGATAGCTATGGCCGAATATTCCGTGCCCTCCACTCTCGGGATTAGTGCCCTACTCATAATAAAGAAATCTATCCGGGAGTAGGCTTTATGGACGTGGGAAAAAAAGGAAAATTCCCTGGACCCCTGCCTGGCAAACCTCCATGGGTCCACTCCCCCCATCTGGTCCATAAACCCCCTAAGCACCGTGGCCGCCGCCGGCCTTTTACCTGTCCTGGACCTTGAGCAGCCCAATGCTGGGTCCAACACCATGTTGAAATCCCCCCACCCCCCCATTATCAAGCTCCCTGTCTCCAGGTCCGGAATCTGACCCAACATGTGCCTCATGAATCCGGCATCGTCCCAATTCGGGGCGTATACATTCACTAGTACCACCCGCACCCCTTGCAGCTTACCATTCACCATCACGTACCGACCTCCATTATCTGCCACGATGTTCAGCACCTCAAACTACAACCGCTTCCCCACCAAGATCGCCACCCCTCGATTCTTCGCGTCCAGCCCCGAATGGAAAACCTGCCCTACCCACCCCTTTCTCAGCCTAACCTGATCTGCCACCTTCAAATGCGTCTCCTGGAGCATAACCACATCTGCCTTCAGTCCCTTCAGGTGCGCAAACACCCGGGCCCTCTTGACCGGCCCGTTCAGGCCTCTCACATTCTAAGTTATCAGCCGGATCAGGGGGCTTCCCGCCCCCTCCCCTGCCGACTAGCCATCTCCCTTTCTAGGCCAGCCACATCCCCGCGCCTCCCGCACCCTCCATTCCCCCAAGCGGCAGACCCCCACCCTGACTCCCTCTCCGAACTCCAGCTCCCCTTTGGCCAATGCAGGAGCAACCCAGCTCCCCCCGCCCCCCAGCTAGGTCCCCCCCTAGCTGTTTTGCTCCCCCCATGGGCTCCATGTTTAATTTTTAAACAAATTATTTTAATTCAAATGTTCAACTTTTTAACATTTTTACAACAAATAAACACAACCCCAACGCCAACCCGGCCCCTGAACTACCCCTCTCCCCACCCATTTACGGCAACCAGATCCCCAGAGTGGTAGATAAACAAACCCCTTCTCTTGTGGAATCCCTCATCTGCCCCTCTTAGAGCAAATTTCACCTTTTCCAAATACAGGTTCTCCGTTAGATCCCCCAGACACACTGAGGCACAGGGGGAAGGAGCTGACGTCCACTCCAACAGGACCCACCTGCGAGTGATTAATGAGGCGAAGGCTAAGACATCTGCCCCGTCTGCAACTCCGGCAGGTCTGACACCCCGATATGGCCTCCAGGGGACCAGGCTCCAAATCCACGTGTAGAACCTCAGACATGGTGCCGATAAACCCCCCCCCAGAATTTCTCCAACTTCGGGCAGGACGAGAACATATGAACATGAGCCCTTTACAGCACCTCGCACCATAATCCCTTCTCCAACACCTCACCCAACTCTTCCTCCCCTTTGGCCTTAATCCCTTCCATGGACACCTTTTCTCCTCCATGATTCTACCATAAATCTCCGAAACGACCCCATCCCCCAACCCCACCATCGACAGCACCTCCTCCAGCATCGAGGAGGACGGTGCCACCGGAAAGTTCGGAAAGGCCTTTCATGCGAAGTTCCGCACCTGCATAGGCCTGAAGCCTTCCTCACGCTGGAACCCATACTTCACCAACTCCTCCAAGCTTGTGAACCTCCCCTCCAAAAACAGATCCTTCATCTCCTTCACCCCTCTCTCCTCCCATCCCGGAACCTCGCATCCACCCTCCCTGGTTCAAACCCATGGTTCCCTCTGATCACCCTCGCGCCTACCCACAATTTTTAAAGTGCTGTCGAAATTGCCTCCAAATCTTCAGCGTGGCCACCACCAAATGACTACCGAGTACATCTCTGGGGCAAAGGATAGCCGTGCCATCGCCTTTACAAGAACCCGCCTCCATCCCCACCCATAAAGCCTCCACACCTTCTCCACAATCGTCGCCTGGTAATAGTATTTTTTTAAATAAATTTAGAGTGCCCAATTTATATTTCAAATTAAGGGGCAATTTAGCATGGCCAATTCACCTACCCTGCACCTCTTTGGGTTGTGGGGGCGAAACCCATGCAAACATGGGGAGAATGTGCAACCTCCACTCGGACAATGACCCAGAGCTGGGATCGAACCTGGGACCTCGGCGCCGTGAGACAGCTGTGACCCAGTAATAGTATAACAAGTTTGAAGGGGCCAACCCCCCTGATTATCTCTCCCTCTGGAGTACCGCTTTCCTTATCCTAGTCACCTTTCCTGCCCATACAAACGAGGAGACAAGCCTGTCCACCCCTCTAAATAATTATTTTGGCAAAAAGAACGGAGACGCTGGAACAGAAACAAGAACAGTGGCAAAATGTTCATCTTTACTGCCTGCACCTGGCCTGCCATCGACAAGGGGAGACCATCCCTTCGCACCAAGTCCTCCTTCACCCTCCCCACCAAGCTCACAAAATTAAGCGTACAAAGTCGTGCCCAGTCCCGCACCGCCTGCTCCCCGAAATAACTAAAATGAGTTGCTGCTACTCAGAATGGCAACCCTCCCACTCGTCTGGAGAAGACACCACAAAATATTTGCTTTTCCCTAAATTTAACTTATATCCTGAAAATGCCCCAGATTTCCTTAGCAACCCCATTATATTCCGCAATAACTAGCTCGGGTCCGATATGTACAACAGTAGATTGTACAGAGACACCCTATGCTCCATTATCCCATTCCATAAGTACAAACCCCTCAGCACAATGGCCAAGGGCTCAATGCCAGAGCAAACAGAAGGGGGGACAGAGTGCATTCCTGCCTCGTTCCCCAAAATAATGGAAAGTATCCCAAATTCATATCGTTTGCCCGTACACATGCTGTCGGATCCTTGTATAACAATTTCCCCTGTGATGAACGGTTACTGTAACACTGTACCCTTGTCATCATGTAAGGTGATGTCACCTTTATGACCGGGCTTGGAACCTGGGGAACTCCACCTCCGGCTCCACCCATCTGGGAGCCGTATGTAAGGGGCTGCCTTGTGGGCAGTGCAGCAGTTAGCACACGTCTCGGCACTAGTCTAGTTCTTAGTTTATTAAAGCCTTCTTTACTGTTTACACTCTAAGCGTCGTTATTGAGGGTACCACAATTTAATAAACTAAACTACATCAGGATGGACGCAGGCCTAAAACCAGGGATGCTCAACCTGGAAGCACGGACACCGGAGGCAAAAGAAAGTTTTAAATACTGGCTCCGATGCTTACCTGGACTCCTCAGAGACTCCCATCCTGGGGCCACGCAAGCTGCGCCGACGCCCGGGTGAGTCACAGAAACTCCGCCACGCTCGAAAAGGCGACGACTTATGAAGAGGCGGTCGAGCTACTCCGCAAGCGGTTCGTTAAGCCTATCAATGAGGTTCACACCAGGCATCTGCTCTCTACCCGCCGGCAGCGCTCGGGGGGAATCGCTAGACGAATTTGTCGAGAAGCTCACCGCGCTTGACAGGGACTGTGACCACCAGGATGTGACAGGGGAAGTCCATATGAACCTGCACATCAGAGACGCTTTCGTGTCCGGCATCCGCTCGACCTACATCCGGCAGCGGCTGCTCGAAAACGGGGCAAAAGACCTCCAGGACACGCTAACGCTCACCTCCTTGCTGGAGGTGGCCCGACATAACTTGGGTACATACCCCGCGGACTCTGCGAGCCCCCCCCGGACTTGCTCAGACTCAGCCATATTACAGGCCTGCGCCACGCAGCGACCTGCTCATCATGGGGGCACACCGTGCTATTACAGGCCAGCAGCCACGCCCACGCTGCCCAGCCCGTTCCGCGATCTGCAGCGACTGCGGGAAGAAGGGGCATTTTGCAAGGGTCTGCCTGGCCAGACCCAGGGGCCAGAAGGACAAAGAACAGCCGGCCCGAAAATCAGGCTCTCAGGCCCGCCGACCTCGCAATGCGGCTGCACACCGACCCGACACGCACCTTCTGATGCATCATCAGCCTCGTGCGAATCATGGGGGTGGCCATCTTGCCGGCAGCCATCTTCTCGACCCGACACGCGCAGCCGGCGGCGGCCATTTTACGAGTCTGACTCGGCTGAGGACTCCGACTACCCCCTGCGAGTGGGAGCGATCAGCCTTGACCAAACTCAGCCAAAACACCTGCAGAACTCTATGATGCAGGTCCAGGTCAACGGGCGCGATACTGCATGCCTCGTCGACTCCGGGAGCATGGAGAGCTTTATCCATCCTGAAACGGTAAGGTGCTGCTCCCTGCGCACCCATCCCGCATCCAAAACCATAGCCCTCGCATCCGGGTCCCACTCGGTACAAATCACGGGGTACTGCATAGCGGATCTCTCGATCCAGGGCGCCAAGTACACCCGTTTCAAATTTTATTTCCTTCCCCACCTCTGTGCCCCCCTGCTGGTTGGACTGGATTTCCAGTGCAGCCACCGAAGCCTGACACTGAAGTTCGACGGACCCTTGCCCCCCCTCACGGTATGCTGCTTTGTGACACTGAAAGTCGCACCCCCCTCGCTATTTGTGAACCTCACTTCCGACTGTAAGCCAGTCGCCACCAGGAGCCGTAGGTACAGTGCCCGAGATATGACTTTTATCAGAGGTCCAGCGTTTACTGTGAGAGGGGGTCATCGAGGCTAGCAACAGCCCTTGGAGAGCACAAGTGGTGGTAATCCGGTCCGGGGATAAGAAACGGATGGTCGTGGATTATAGCCAGACTATAAACCGATTCACGCAGCTTGATGCGTACCCCCTTCCTCGCATCGCGGAAATGGTAAATCGGATCGCCCAATACCGAGTATTTTCCACGGTCGACCTCAAATCCGCCTACTACCAGCTCCCCATCCGACCAAAAGACCGCCCCTATACTGCCTTTGAAGCAGCCGGCCGGCTCTTCCACTTCCTCAGGGTCCCCTTCGGCATCACAAATGGAGTCTCTGTCTTTCAAAGGGCGATGGATCAAATGGTGGACCAGTACGGTTTGCGGGCTACATACCCGTACTTGGACAATGTCACCATCTGCGGCCATGACCAGCAGGACCATGACGCTAACTTCAAAAAGTTCCTCCAGACCGCCCAAGCCTTTAACCTGACCTATAATGAGGAAAAATGCGTTTTCCACACAACCCGGCTAGCCATCCTCGGCTATGTCGTGGAAGATGGGGTCCTAGGTCCCGACCCCGACCGCATGCGCCCCCTTAAGGAACTCCCCGTCCCCTGCAGCCTCAAGGCCCTCAAACGGTGCTTGGGGCTCTTCTCCTACTACGCCCAGTGGGTCCCCAAGTATGCGGACAAAGCCCGCCCTCTCATAAAGGCCACCACTTTTCCCCTCTCGGCTGAGGCTCAATTGGCCTTCAACCGCATCAAGGCCGATATCGTCAAGGCCACTATGCACGCAGTGGATTAAACTATCCCCTTCCAGGTAGAGAGCGATGCATCAGACATCGCCCTGGCTGCTACCCTCAATCAGGCAGGCAGACCAGTAGCGTTCTTCTCCCGGACCCTCACCGCCTCCGAGGTTCGACACTCTGCAGTCGAGAAGGAGGCACAAGCCATTGTGGAGGCTGTGCGGCGCTGGAGGCACTACCTAGCTGGTAGGAGGTTTACCCTCGTCACTGACCAACGGTCAGTCGCCTATATGTTCGATAACACGCAACGGGGCAAAATAAAAAATGATAAAATTTTGAGGTGGAGGTTCGAACTCTCCACCTACACATACGATATCAAGTATCGTCCAGGGGAGCTCAACGAGCCCCAAGATGCCCTGTCCCGCAGCACATACGCCAACGCGCAGGACGACCGCCTGCAAGCCATCCACAATGACCTCTGCCACCCGGGGGTTACCCGGCTAGTCCATTTTATCAAGTCCCGCAACCTACCTTACTCAACCAAGGAGGTCAAGGCCATGATCAGGGCCTGCTAGATCTGTGCGGAGTTCAAACCGCACTTCTACCCGCCGGACAAGGTTCGGCTCATGAAGGCCTCGGGACCCTTTGAGCGACTGAGCTTGGACTTCAAGGGGCCCCTCCTGTTCACCAATCGTAATGCCTATTTCCTCACCGTTATCGATGAGTTCTCCCGTTTCCCATTCGCCATTCCCTGCCCCGACATGACCTCAGCCACCCTGATTAAGGCACTGCACAGCATCTTCACTCTGTTCGGTTTCCCTGCTTATATACACAGCGAACATCGTTCATGAGCGATGAACTGCGTCAGTATCTGCTCAGCAAAGGCATCGCCTCGAGCAGAACGACCAGTTATAACCCGTGGGGAAACGGGCAAGTGGAGAGGGAGAACGCGACAGTGTGGAAGGCTGTCCTTCTGGCCCTATGGTCGAGAAGTCTCCCAACTACCCGCTGGCAGATGGTCCTGCCCGATGCCCTACACTCCATTAGGTTGCTCCTCTGCACGGCCACGAATGAGACCCTGCACAACCGATTGTTTGTCTTCCCCAGGAAGTCTACCTCCGGGGTCTTGCTTCCATCTTGGCTCACGGCTCTGGGACCTGCTCTTCTCTGGAAGCACGTGAGGAGCCATAAAACGGACCCCCTGGTCGAAAAGGTCCGATTACTCCACGCCAACCCCAGTTATGCCTACGCCGAGTACCCTGATGGCAGGCAAGATACGGTTTCCCTCCGGGATCTGGCACCCGCTGGATCCCCCACTACAGGCGCCCCCTCCCGCGCCGCTCCCCTGCAGGACCCGGCACCCCCTACAACACACCCCCTTCCGGCCCCGCCTATTCTCCCTGCTCCCCTGGAGCTCCGACCGCCGTGCTCCCAGACGTACCCTCAACCAGGATGTCCCTGTCCGCCACACCACCGGCAGCCGCATCACCGCCCGAACTGAGGAGGTCGATGAGGACGATCCGGCCACTGAGACGGATGGACTTATGATGGCACTTCACCCCCGCCGGACTCTTTTTTAAACAGGGGGTGAATGTGATGAACGGTTACTGTAACACTGTACCCTTGGCATCATGTAAGGTGATGTCCCGTTTAAGACCGGGCTTGGAACCATGGGGAACTCCGCCTCCGGCTCCGCCCATCTGGGAGCCGTTTATAAGGGGCCGCCTTGTGGGCAGTGCAGCAGTTAGCACACGTCTCGGCACTAGTCTAGTTCTTAGTTTATTGAAGCCTTCTTTACTGTTTACACTCTAAGCGTCGTTATTGAGGGTACCACATCCCCCATGCCACAAACTTAGGCCCAATCTCCAGCACCACAAACAAATAACTCCACCCCACTTTGTCAAATGCCTTCTCCGCATCTAATGCCACCACCACCTCCAGTTCCCTCCTCCTTCCAGAGAAAGCACCACGTTCAGCAGCCGTCACACATTTGGCGACAGCTGCCTGCCCTTAACGAACCCCATCTGATCCTCACCCACCGCCTTCGGAAGACACTCCTCCAACTTCACCGCCAGCACCATCGCCATATCTTAGCATACACGTTCATTAACGAAATGAGCCTGTACTACCCACACTCTACTAGATCCTTTTCCTTTTGAAATAATAGTGTGATGGATGTCTGCCACATCGTCTCCGGCAATACTCCCCTAACCATTGCGTCCTCAATCATTTCGACCATCAGCGGTGCCAACCTATCATTGAATTTTTAAAAAAAATTCACCGGGAACTCATCCAGTCCGGCGCCTTACCCGACTCCATTTTCCCTATCGCTGCCTGCACTTTTTCCACCCCATTGGTTCCTCCAATCCCGCGCTCTCCTCCACCTTCAGACATTCCAGTTGCTCCAGAAATTACCTCATCTCTGATTCATCCTCCAGTTGTGAATCAATTATTAAGGAAGTAACATCAGCACATTTGGAAAATCATAATCTAATCAAGCAGGGTCAGCAGGGTTTCGTGAAAGGGAAATTGTGTCTTGACTAATTTATTAGAACTTTTTGAGGATGTCTCAACCAGAGTGGAGGGGAACCAGTAGATACGTTGTATTTGGACTTCCAGAAGTGTTTGACAAGGTACCTCACAAAACTTCAAGTCATAAGAGCCCATGAGTAGTATATTGGCATGTATACAGAATTGCTAATTGGCAGGAAGCAGCGAGTGAGGATAAGGTTTTTTTCAAGTTGGCGACCTGTAACTTGTCAGGTTAAAACCACAGAAAGCACAAAGTAGCTTGCGGGTACTTGTGCACAAAACACAGAAAGCTAGCACACAGGTGCAGCAGGTAACCAGAGCGGCTAATGGAATCTTGGTCCTTATTTCAAGGGGGTTGGAGTGGAAGAGTGGGGAAGTTTTGCTGCAACTGTACGAGGTACTGGTGAGACCATATCTGGAGTATTATGCGCAGTTTTGGTCTCCTTATTTGAGGGAAGATATTATTTCATTGGAGGTGGTTCAGAGAAGATTTACTAAGATGATTTCTGGCGTGGAGGGATTGGCTTAGGAGCAAAGATTAAACAGGCTGGAACTCTTCTCACTGGAATTTAGAAGAATGAGAGGTGATCTCATTGTAACATACAGGATTCTCAAGGGGCCTGACAGAGTAAATGGTGAGGGATGTTTCCCCCTCATGGGAGTGTCTAGGATCAGAGGGCATAGTCTCAGAATAAAGGGCTGCCAATTTAAGACTGAGATGAGGTGGAATTTCTTCTGAGGGTTGTGAATCTTTCAAACTCCTTGCCTTGTGTATACTTAAGGCTGAAATTTATAAGATTCTTGATCAGTAAGTGAATCAAGGGTTACTTGGAAAGGGCAGGAAAGTGAAGGTGTGTAATGTCGCGCAACCATGATCCTATTGAATGGTGGAGCAGGCTCGAGGGTCCGAACGGCCTACTCCTGTTCCTATTTCTTCTGGTCTTATTCCCCTCCCTCTATTGTGCGACTGGCATTCGGAATTTAGCTGAAGGTGGACCTGGCGAATATTTCTCGACGCCCACCAGTCAAAACTGAGCTGAAGTCATAAAATTCATTCAAACATTATAAAAACCACGGGAGTGAGGAGGCTTGGCAGCATGTCGGTTTGTGCCGAGCTTATTGGATTGACAGCTTCCCTCCTCCCTGCTGCGTTGACGATCCGGCAGCTTTTGCCCAGGGAGGGCGGGGCCGAGGACCAGCCACTTTGCGACACCTTACGACCGGGCTTGGCGGAGGTTCGCTGTTGTTTGCCGTCGGGGGCCCAGGTTGTCAAGGAGCCACTTCCGGTCACTGGCTGGCCGTTGATTGCCATGAATGGGATTTAGTGGAGTGGCTGATCGGAGCGGAGAGTTCAAGGTATTAACAATACATTATTGTATATTCATAGCTGTGGAAAACTGAGGGCCAGCTCCATTGACAGGGCTCACGTTGCCATTTACTGTTCAGGCTCCAGTCACCAGCAGCTTTACCTTTAAACAGGCGCCTCATGATTCTAATAGGTTTGCCCTTTCTGATGACACCAGGTTCCACCTTAAGTGGTGCGGACCCAAGTAGCAGTGCCTCCTCTTTAAAAGGGCACAACTACAATAACAACAAACACAATGGGCTGGATTCTCCAAAAATGGGGCTATGTCGGGGGGACATAGGCAGGCAGAAAAAGGTTGGCGTTTCACGCTAGACTTTACTTAAAAAAATTAAGACCTACCTGCAGGGGGCTGGCAGAGCCCCGGAGTGCTTCTCGCAGAGGTCCCGTGCATGCGCACGGAGGTAGCCACCAGCAGCGGCGCCGAATGCGATGGCAGACTCAGCCGGCGGACCTGGACCAACAAAGAAGGTCCCAACCATCTGCCCTGGGCCGCTCCATCAAACCCACCCGATGAGTCGCCCCGGCTGCCCATAAGGCCCCCCCCCCCCGTACTTGATTCCCCCCGCCACCTCACCAGGGCGACTGCGGACTGAGTCCAGACCGGCCAGATGTGGTTAGAACCACGGCATTGGGAATTCGGCCTGTCGGGACCGGAGTATCGATGGGAGGGCGTCTGTCAATTCGCGCGCGAGCGATTCTCCGGGGATCGGAAAATCGCGGGAGTGGCGCCGGGGGCGATTCTCGCGTAAAGGTTGGTTCTCCACCCCCGCGCCAAATGTGATTTCAGCGTGGGCCTGCGGAGAATCTAGCCCAACATGCATTTGTATAGAGGCAGGTTAGCATAGTGGTTAGCACTGTTGCTTCACTATTGCTTCACAGCGCCAGGGTCCCGCATTTGTTTCCCGGCTTGGGTCACTGTGTAGAGTCTGCGTGAATTTCCTCCGGGCGCTCCGGTTTCCGCCCACAGTCCATAGATGTGGATTAACCATGATCAATTTCCCCTTAGTGTCCAAAAGGTTAGGTTAGGTGTGGTTGGGCAGCATGGTGACACAGTGGGTTATCCCTGCTGCCTCACAGCGCTGATGTTCCAGGTTCGATCCTGGCTCTGGGTCGCTGTCCGTGTGGAGTTTGCATATTCTCCCCGTGTTTGCGTGGGTTTCGCCCCCACAACCCAAAAGATGTGCAGATTAGGTGGATTGGTCACGCTAAATTGCCCCTTAATTGGAAAAAAAAAGGTTAGGTGTGGTTACTGGGTTAAGACGATATGGTGGTGGCTTGACCTTAGGTAGCATACCCTTTCGGAGGGTCTGTTTAGACTCGATGGACCAAACGGCCTCATTCTGCACTGTAGTGATTTTAACGAGCCACATAAGGCGATTTTAGACCAGATGACTAAAAGCTTGCTCAAAGAGTTTTCTATGAACAAGTGTCTTAAAGGAGGATCAGGTTAAAGTCCAAAAGCTTTGTTTTGAATCATTAGCTTTCAGAGCGTAGGTGGTTGAAGATGCATGAACAGGTGGGTTCCACAAACACATGTATAGACAAAATCAATGATCCAAGATGATACTTTGAATATGAGTTTTTGCAGGTAATTAAGTCTTTACAGGTCCAGACGGTTCGACTGGAGACGGGTAAACACAGGTTTAAGACAAGTGAATTGTCTCAAGCCAGGACAGTTGGTAGGATTTCGCAAGTCCAGGCCAGATGGTTGGGGGGGGGGGGGGGGGGGGGTGAATGTAATGAGACATGAATCCGAGGTCCTGGTTCCTGCATGCGGAACTTGGCTATCAGTTTCTGCTTGGCGATTCTGACGCGTGTCCTGAGGCCGCCTTGGAGAACGCTTATCCGAAGGTCAGAGGTTGAATGTCCTTGACTGCTGAAGTGTTCCCCGACTAGAAGGGAACGTTCTTGCCTGTCAATTGTCGTGCGATGTCTGTTCATCTGTTGTCGCAGCGCCTGCATGGTTTCGCCAGTATACCACGCCTTGGGACATCCTTTCCTGCAGCGTATGAGGTAGACAACGTTGGTCGAGTCGCACAAGTATGTACCACCTACCTGGTGGGTGGTGTTCTCACGGGTATTGGTGGTACCCATATCAATGAGTTGGAAGGTCTTGCAGAAGTTGCCATGGCAGGGTTGTGTGATGTCGTGGTCGCTGTTCTCCTGAAGGCTGGGTAGTTTGCTGCAAACAATGGTCTGTTTGAGGTTGTGCGGTTGTTTGAAGGCAAGTAGTGGGGCTGTGGAGATGGCCTTGGCAAGATATTTGTCTTCATCAATAACGTGTTGAAGGCTGCAAAGAAGATGTCGTTGTTTCTCCGCTCCGGGAAAAACTGGACGACGAAGGGTACTCTGTCGGTTGATCCCGTGTTTGTCTTCTGAGGAGGTCGGTGTGGTTTTTTCCTGTGGCGCGTTGGAACTGTCGATCAATGAATTGCGCGCCATATTCCATTCTTACGAGGGCGTCTTTCAGCATCTGTAGATGTCTATTACGTTCCTCCTCGTCTGAGCAGATCCTGTGTATACGGAGGGCTTGTCCATGGGGGAATGGCTTCTTTCATGTGTTTAGGGTGGAAGCTTGAGAAGTGGAGCATCGTGAGGTTATCCGTGGGCTTGCGGTAAAGCAAAGTGCTGAGATGACCGTCCTTGATAGAGATGCGTGTGTCCAAGAATGCAACCGATTCTGGAGAATCCAGATGGCTACACTCCCTCCTTGTGATCCTCCACGCGAAGCGTGAAGGACCACATTACCGCGTCGTCTTTGTTCTCCTCCCAAGTCGGGCACCCATAAGCACTGACAGGCTCTACACTGCTCTGTCCTATGAATTTTACCTAAATTATTTTATGTACATACATCATTATAAAATTCTACGGGGCGCTATGACATTCAGGCATGCATTACAAAATAAAAAACTGGAACCTCTAACTAAACTATCCTTAATCAAAATAATTTACAACATTTTAAACTGTACAATAGCAGCAACACAGGTCTCTCTGGCTTGGCAGTCAAGCACAGAGTTTTACATGTCTTTATTAGAACAAAACGAACACACACAAAAACGGATGTACTTTAATTCACTTAAAGGGGTTGGGGGGGTCTGTTGAAGTCTGAAAATAGGGGATCTGAAGGTGTATACCGGGGTGCGGGAGGCTTTCCTTCGCCGTTTCCTGAGTCTAAGGGTCTGAACGACACTGCAGAGTATCGCCAGTACTAACAGTGCTTCTACAACGTAGGACAGGGAATACCAGGTGATGAACTTGTCACAACAAGTCGGTGTATCGGTCACTACCTCGGGTACATTGTATGGCAGGAGTGGGAAACATTCACGGCCTTGTGTGGTAGCGGTCGGGGGGGGGGGGGGGGTAGCGTCTGCGTGCAACTGGAGGGATCCCGCTATGATCCAACTGTAGAGCATGATGGTTGGCTTCATCTTTCCTTCTTTCTTTCTTCTTTTCTTCTTTTCTTCTTCTTGAGGCTTCTGGAGTTCTATAGACATAAGCATAATTTCTGTTATTATCTTGTTCAAGATCTTGTGTGTCTATCTGGCTGCCTTTTATTGCCAATTACCCATTATAATTGGTCACTATCTGTGACTCCCTCATTTAAAAAAAAACAAATATTTGGGACAAGACAGTGCCGTATGTGCTCTACTCGAGTGTAGCTGACCAGAGGGGGGTCCTCAGGCAGGACGGGGACCAGTGCCATTTCTCCACTGCCCTGAGCAGTGGAGAACAGTAAGAATATGTGGTCGTCGTGGGCGTTGCATTTGTTGCTAACTTCTACCTTCAAAGCAGAAGAGCAGTTATGATTGGTTGTCTGCCGACAAACTTGTTCCATTAACTGCCAGTGGGCGTTAAAAGAGTGGTGGCGTGGGGCCATGAAAACTTCAAATTGACAAACAACATTTAACCTTCACAGTAACAAACAAACATACATTACAAACATGGTGCAGGTTCCATCAGAAAGGACACTGTAAATCTCACATCGGTTCCTTTTTACCATCATCTGGACACCTCATTGCTCTAAAGCGAACAGAGTCGCAAAGGGATTCGTTTGGTGGGTGTCAGACTCTATGTCATCATCTTCTCCCGGCTGCCATACTCTTTTTTTTAAGAATATTTTATTGAAAATTTTTGGTCAACCATCACAGTACATTGTGTATCCTTTACACAATAATATAACAGTATAAATAACAATGACCTGTTTTATAAACAAAGAATAAATAATATATAACAAAAACAAAAACTAAAACTAAATGGCAACTGCCTTGTCTCAGATAAACACTCTCCAAAAATATGGTTTAACAATCCAATATACAATTATTTATAGCAACGACCTATACATATTATACATATATATTAATAACCCTGAGACTCCTTCTGGTTCCTCCCCCCCCCCCCCTCCCCCCTGGGCTGCTGCTGCTGCCTTCTTCTTTTCCATTCCCTCTATCTTTCTGTGAGGTATTCGACGAACGGTTGCCACCGCCTGGTGAACCCTTGAGCCGATCCCCTTAGGACGAACTTAATCCGTTCCAGCTTTATAAACCCTGCCATGTCATTTATCCAGGTCTCCACCCCCGGGGGCTTGGCTTCCTTCCACATCAACAGTATCCTGCGCCGGGCTACTAGGGACGCAAAGGCCAAAACATCGGCCTCTCTCGCCTCCTGCACTCCCGGCTCTTGTGCAACCCCAAATATAGCCAACCCCCAGCTTGGTTCGACCTGGACCCCCACTACTTTCGAAAGCACCTTTGTCACCCCACCCAGAACCCCTGTAGTGCCGGACATGACCAGAACATGTGGGTGTGATTCGCTGGGCTTCTCGAGCATCTCGCACACCTATCCTCTACCCCAAAAAATTTACTGAGCCGTGCTCCAGTCATATGCGCCCTGTGTAACACCTTAAATTGAATCAGGCTTAGCCTGGCACACGAGGACGATGAGTTTACCCTACTTAGGGCATCCGCCCACAGCCCCTCCTCAATCTCCTCCCCCAGCTCTTCTTCCCATTTTCGGCTGCCATACTCTTGACTGGAGTAGGTGCGCTAAAGCTGCTCGGGGCGAATTGGGGTCCATCTCATCATTCCGGATGAGCCTGAATGAATTGTCTCGGTGCCAAAATTTTGTATCGAGGTTGGAGCTGCTAGGGTTTAATCCGTAATCATCAGGCGGTGGGTCTGGATCAGGGGCTTTAATGTACGTTATCTCGAAGGGGTCGCTGGAATCATGTTCGGAATCGCTGGGAGTGGGGCCTGGTGCAGGGGTATAATCGTAGCGTGGTGTGCTGGGGCTATCGCTATCGCTGTCGCTGCTGGTTGAAGGAAGAGAGAGGCGGAGTGGTGCCTCTGGGGGTGGAGTCAAAGTTGTGCCTGAGGATGGGCTGGACAGGTTGGGGGAGGATAGGAATACGTCGTTCATAGGCGGGGCGTGCTCATCGGCTGCTGCAAGCGAGATGTGGTGTGCATGGTTATTCTGCAAGCCATAAGCCTTAAGCTGGTTTATGTGGAACCACGCAGACTTGCCATTCGGATAGGTGATCTTATACAGAGGGGCTGACTTTGTCAGAGATGGAGTGCGGTCCGGAAAATTTGGGGGAACGGAATGAACTGGGGTTGTATAGGGATAGCATCACTTGCCCTACTGCAAACTCGGTGGCGTATACCGTTTTATCAAAGCAAGCTTTGCTTTGTTTCTTCCGTGTGCCAAGCCTGACGGCTGCTGCAAGCTGGGCGGCCTTCACATTTTCAATAACCTGTTGTACTGCTTTCTCATGTGTGAGGGCGGTGACTGTGGGGCTGGCCAAATCCAGTCCTAATACATATTCTGTACCTTTCATGGGGCGTCCGGTCATGAGGGTGTGGGGGGTGTATCCTGTGGACATGGATACTGTGTTTCGAATTAACATTAATGCAAATGGGCGAGCTGTGTCCCAGGTGCTGTTGTGTTGTTGCACCATTTTTCTGAGGGTCGCTTTTAAAGTTCTGTTCATCCTTTCTACTATGCCGCTCGATTGGGGGTGGTATGCAATATGGAACTTTTGCTTTATTCTGAAAATTGTGAGGACGTTTTTCATCACTCGTCCTGTAAAATGGGAGCCTTGATCGGACTTGTAAAGATGTGCTGTGTTCGGATTTTAGCTGTCGTTTTGGCAGTGTTTGTTCTGGATGGAAAGGCTTCCACCCATTTTGTGAAGGTGTCGATGACCACCAACACATACTTAAAACCAAAGATGTGCAGGGGAGGTGGATTGGCCATGATAAATTAACCTTAGTGTCCAAAATTGCCCTTCGTGTTGGGCATGATATTTTCTATGATATTTCTGCAGGGGGTTAGGGGTTCTATATAGTCGATTTGCAAATTCGTCCAGAGGCCATTAACTGGGCGGGTGTGACTTAGCTGAGCTTTTCTTGCATTTCTGTCCGGATTGTTCTGGGCACAGATTAAGCAATTCTCGATGTAATGTGTAACATTGGCTTTTAAATCAGGCCACCAGCAGAGAGGTCTGAGGTGGGCTAGGGTGGGTTCAATGCCCTGGTGTCCATGATTTTCATGGAATTGACAAATAATTTGATTCCTGTCCTGGCTGGGGACTACATAAATGCCGTATTTTACAATCACACCGTCATGTGTGGTTATCACGTTTTTAAACTTATCATAAGGGGCTGGGAAGTTGCCTTTTAAAACTTCCCTGAGCTGCTCATCTTCCTTTTGAGCCTTTGCCAAATCTTGAATGTTGGTCTGTGAGACCTGAACCGCGTGGACTGGGGCGCTTTTGGGGGGGTTCCAAAAGTGACCATGTCTGGAACCTGCTTTCCCTAGGGTGTCTGCTTTAACGTTACCAGGGGGCGAAGAACGATGATGACTTCGAACTTTGATGATTCCATATTTACGGTCTTTGGCCGTTTTTAGGATATGCTGGAGTAATGGGGCTGAGGGTAGGGGCTTTCCGTCTGCGGAAACGAATCCTCTAGTTTCCCACAGGGGTAGGAATTCGGTTAAACTGTTGCAGACATATAAACTGCCCGAATATATGTCGGCTGGGGTCGGAAACGAGTCGGGGTGATCTACAATGTACGCTATGGCTGCCAGTTCTGCTGCCTGCAAGCCTAAGTGCCAATTTTAACGAAATCTCTTCGAGGGCGCGTCCCTGCGTGTCCTCTACATAAATACCGCAACCGGTAATTCTTTTCCCATATAGAACTGTGGAGGAACCATCCACATAGATTCTCAGGGGTGCGCACGTGTCTGTGGGCTGGGGTCTCTGGGGTGAAGTACCTGGTTTCGGGGGAGCTGACTTTGGTACAAATGGTCCTGTATTATGCTTAGTGGAGATGATCTCATACTCATGTGGGGTACCAGCATATTGTAAATTGTCGGCTAGGAAAGTGTGGGTCTTGGTTCTCTTAACTGTTATGTCCTGTCCCTATAAGAGAAGGGTCCAACGGGCTGCGGGGATCTGGCTGACTGTGCCATACTTAAGTCGACCATCTAGTAGTCGTTGTGTTGGGGTGTGTTCAGTGAGAATGGTGATGGGGTTGAGTCCTGTAATGTAGGCGAAGTATTGTACTGCCCAAAAGACTGCGAGCAGGTGCCTTTCGCAGGCAGAAAATCCTTGCTTGACTGGATCTAATATGTGTGAGGCGTATGCCACGGAGCCTAATCGATCATGTCGTTCTTGGAGGAGCACGGCCGAAAGGGTTTGGTCGGTAGTTGCAACCTCAATTGCGTACGGGGAAAGTGGATCTGGGACCTGTAATGCGGGGGCTGTGCTGAGGGCTCTTTTTAAAGCATCCACGGCATCCATGTGCTGTGGAAGCCATTTCCAAGGTGCTTGTTTCTTGAGAAGTTTGGATAGGGGCGCTGCTTTTGTGGCGAAATCATCGATATGGTTTCGGCAGTAGCCAACCAGTCCTACAAATGACCGGAGGGCTGAGACATTATGGGGCAGGGGTAATTTGACGATCGAGTCGATTCTTTTCTGCTCAATCTTGCATTTGCCATGTGTGATTACTGTACCTAAGTAAATCACTTTTTCCTGTAAATTCTGGGCCTTCTTGGGGTTCACATTACAGCCAATTTGTTGTAGGAGTCCTAAAAGTTCGGCGAGAAGCGAAATGTGGTCTCCCTTTGTGTCCGTCTGTAGTAGCAGATCATCTACATATTGGACCAGACAATATGTAGATATTGTCGGGTCGGGAAAATTTTGCTAATCCATTTGCCAACATGTCGGTGTAAAATGGAGGGGGAGTTGTGGAAGCCTTGTGGAAGGCACGTCCACGTATATTGCTGTCCCTGGAATGCAAATTTGTATTGGCACGCTTTGTCCAATGGAATCGACCAAAAGCCGTTGCTAATGTCTAAAACTCAATTTTGTTTGACTGTGGTCCCTGTTTGAGCATGGTCCTTGGACTCGTGGCTACGGTGGGGGCTGCTACTGGGGTTACTTTGTTCAGTTCCCGGTAATCAATGGTCAGTCGTCATGATCCATCGGGTTTCCTGACGGGCCACATTGGTGCGTTATTTTGTGGAGGCTACTGATCGGAGTACGCCTTGATCAAGCAGACTCTGTATCACTTTTGAGATTTCTCCCTCTGCTTCTTGGGGAAAACCGTACTGCTTTTGGGGTCTGAGGTCAGGACCTGTAATATTCACTGAGCCAGTGATCTTGCCACAGTCGTGCTTGTGCTGTGCAAATGCTGCTTTGTGTTGCTACAGGACTTCCCTAACTTGTTTGTTCTGACTAATGGCTCGAGGGTCGAACCAGAAGTCTCCTACTGCGGTGATCCGATTTTCATACTCTCCAACTGTGAGCGTGGCGGGGGCTCGTGCTGCCCTTGCCATTCTCCACACACATTTATTTACCGGGTCAAGTGAGAGGTTATGGGAGCTCATGAAGTCAATTCCTAAGATGTGTTCGGCTGTCTGGGTAGATCGACCAGAACTACGGGGTGTTTAGTTTTAATGTTCCCTATCTGGATTGCTACAGGGGCTGGGATGTGTCTCTGCTGTAAATGCCCTGTAAAACCGCTGAGTGTAATGGTGTCTGTTGTGGGCCACGTGTCTCGCTGAAACATCGTGGAGGAATTGAGCGTGGTGCGGAACCCTCCTGTGTCCCAAAGGAATTCTACGGGGTGTCCCCGGACTGTGCCTGCCACGACCGATCTACCGGACTTGTCCCAAAGGGTGTCGCAGACCCAAGTTGGGGAGCCCCAACACCGTCAGTTGTTGCCGTTCATATCTGTGTTCTCAGAATGGGCGCTAACACTGTGAATTGGCTTTGCCCTATTCTTATTTAGGGTGCCTGTCTGTTGGTTTCTCTGCTGCTTCTGGGGCGCATTGCACTCTCGTGCATAGTGTCCTAATTGTCCACAATTCTAACACTCCTGGGATTTGGGTTGCTGTGGGCTGTTCCTGCCCTCATTTACCCATGTGGGGTTCTGGTGCGTCCTAACTGGATGCATGTCTGCCTGTTCTTCCTCTGTTTTAACAAATGCGGTTTTGCCTTGGTTGGACTGTTCCCAAGTGCGGGACAATCTTTTCAAAAGCCATTTCTCGTTGTTGTCTTAGGTGTCGTAATTTGCGCAAGCTCTCTGTCCTGCATCTGTCGCATGAGAGACTAGGATGCAAGTCCATTTGGCCATATTACCTGGCGACAAATGGGCGCAGGCTAACTCTCCAAACACCGCTATAAAATGTATCCACAAGTGTCCAGCAAACGCTGTGGGGTGCTATGTCTTCTTTTGCCTACACTTGTTTAGGCCTTCTACGGGGTCTCCTTTGTTATAGCCGATCGCATCTAGGATCGCTGTGTGCATTTCTTGTAGGGTGCTTCCTCCTACATTCTGTGGGTCGGGAAGGGATGCCACGACTGAAGGGTCGAGGCTTAAAACTGAGCTACACTTGCTCCTTTTCATCCAGGCCATACATGTCGCCTGCTGTTTTACTCTAGCAAAGAACTGGTGGGGGTCCGATGTGGGTAGGAACGGTGTTATTTTATCACACGCGTCTCTTAATTGAGTGACGGTTAACGGGGTAGTGTATAGGAAATCTGAGTTTCCTGCTGCTGCGGCCCTGCGATGTGTGGTTATAGGGTTCATAGGGATGTGTTCTGCTTATGCAGTCGGGGGTTGGGGTGCTTTTCGTTTCTGGGGGTTTTCCTGTGTACATGTCTATCTGTGGGCAGTCTCATTTAACTCCTGCCAATCGGGGCCATTTTCCTGATCTAACTGGGGTCCAAACGTGCTCTGAAACCCATTCTGAGCAGAAAGCAGAGATTGCAATTCTGCAATTTGCTTCCGGCACTTTGCGTGATCTACCGAGTTCTGCCTTCGTTCCGTCGTAGAAGTGTGGAGTGCTCGGAAGGCTGCTTTTAAGTCGTTGCACTGTTTCTACAACTGCTCAACTTGTTGTTCGGTTTCCTGTCTTACCAACACCGCGCATTGCGTGTCCTGGTAGGCTTTGTCATATTGGGACTGAAAGATGCTCAAATGGGCGATACAAGATTGGTGTGCCCGCTTGGCATCCTCCACCTCCTTGTCCTTCACCGCTAACTGCTCTCTCAGTTCCTTGTTCTCTCTCTCATATCCACTCACATCTCCTTCACTACTCTTGTCTCTCTCCTCAATCTCTCTACGGAGCGTCCTCACAACCTCCTCTGGGCCTCGCAATTGTGCCAAGCAGGACATGATTGCCATCGGCTTGCAAGCTTTCCCTAAGCTCTTCTTCTGGATCTCTGTCAGGTTCTCCCACCAAGTATGCCCAATACTTCCGGGACCTGTTTCATTATTCGCACAAAAGGGCCATCCTTTCTCTTTGAGGTACTTTCTAATCTCCTCTTCCCATACGGGACACTATCCTACTCTACTGGTCGCGGCGACCTCTAATTCCTGGGGGTTCATAAGCCTTCATTGCCATTTTTCTCTATTCCTGTGGTCACTACCGAATTTGGAACAGGGGGTGATAAAGTGGTGATGTAAACATGGGTACGGCTTACGCTAATTTCCGGCCTACAAAACTCCCGACAGTTTTACGCAACAAAATCTCCTCAGGTTTACCTTATATCCCTGTTAAACAAACAAAGAACAAAGAAATGTACAGCACAGGAACAGGCCCTTCGGCCCTCCAAGCCCGTACCGACCATACTGCCCGACTAAACTACAATCTTCTACACTTCCTGGGTCCGTATCCTTCTATTCCCATCCTATTCATATATTTGTCAAGATGCCCCTTAAATGTCCCTATCGTCCCTGCTTCCACTACCTCCTCCGGTAGTGAGTTCCAGACACCCACTACCCTCTGCGTAAAAAACTTGCCTCGTACATCTACTCTAAACCTTGCCCCTCTCTCCTTAAACCTATGCCCCCTAGTAATTGACCCCTCTACCCTGGGGAAAAGCCTCTGACTATCCACTCTGTCTATGCCCCTCATAATTTTGTATACCTCTATCAGGTCGCCCCTCAACCTCCTTCGTTCCAGTGAGAACAAACCGAGTTTATTCAATCGCTCCTCATAGCTTATGCCCTCCATACCAGGCAACATTCTGGTAAATCTCTTCTGCACCCTCTCTAAAGCCTCCACATCCTTCTGGTAGTGTGGCGACCAGAATTGAACACTATACTCCAAGTGTGGCCTAACTAAGGTTCTATACAGCTGCAACATGACTTGCCAATTCTTATACTCAATGCCCCGGCCAATGAAGGCAAGCATGCCGTATGCCTTCTTGACTACCTTCTCCACCTGTGTTGCCCCTTTCAATGACCTGTGGACCTGTACTCCTAGATCTCTTTGACTTTCAATACTCTTGAGGGTTCTACCATTCACTGTATATTCCCTACCTGCATTAGCCCTTCCAAAATGCATTACCTCACATTTGTCCGGATTAAACTCCATCTGCCATCTCTCCGCCCAAGTCTCCAGACAATCTAAATCCTGCTGTATCCTCAGACAGTCCTCATCGCTATCCGCAATTCCACCAACCTTTGTGTCGTCTGCAAACTGACTAATCAGACCAGTTACATTTTCCTCCAAATCATTTATATATACTACAAAGAGCAAAGGTCCCAGCACTGATCCCTGTGGAACACCACTGGTCACAGCCCTCCAATTAGAAAAGCATCCCTCCATTGCTACCCTCTGCCTTCTCTGGCCTAGCCAGTTCTGTATCCACCTTGCCAGTTCACCCCTGATCCCGTGTGACTTCACCTTTTGTACTAGTCTACCATGAGGGACCTTGTCAAAGGCCTTACTGAAGTCCATAGAGACAACATCTACTGCCCTACCTGCATCAATCATCTTAGTGACCTCCTCGAAAAACTCTATCAAGTTAGTGAGACACGACCTCCCCTTCACAAAACCGTGCTGCCTCTCACTAATACGTCCATTTGCTTCCAAATGGGAGTAGATCCTGTCTCGAAGAATTCTCTCCAGTAATTTCCCTACCACTGAAGTAAGGCTCACCGGCCTGTAGTTCCCGGGATTATCCTTGCTACCCTTCTTAAACAGAGGAACAACATTGGCTATTCTCCAGTCCTCCGGGACATCCCCTGAAGACAGCGAGGATCCAAAGATTTCTGTCAAGGCCTCAGCAATTTCCTCTCCAGCCTCCTTCAGTATTCTGGGGTAGATCCCATCAGGCCCTGGGGACTTATCTACCTTAATATTTTTTAAGACACCCAACACCTCGTCTTTTTGGATCACAATGTGACCCAGGCTATCTACACCCCCTTCTCCAGACTCAACATCTACCAATTCCTTCTCTTTGGTAAATACTGATGCAAAGTATTCATTTAGTACCTCGCCCAATTCCTCTGGCTCCACACATAGATTCCCTTGCCTATCCTTCAGTGGGCCAACCCTTTCCCTGGCTACCCTCTTGCTTTTTATGTACGTGTAAAAAGCCTTGGGATTTTCCTTAACCCTATTTGCCAATGACTTTTCATGACCCCTTCTAGCCCTCCTGACTCCTTGTTTAAGTTCCTTCCTACTTTCCTTATATGCCACACAGGCTTCGTCTGTTCCCAGCCTTTTAGCCCTGACAAATGCCTCCTTTTTCTTTTTGACGAGGCCTACAATATCACTCGTCATCCAAGATTCCCGAAAATTGCCGTATTTATCTTTCTTCCTCACAGGAACATGCCTGTCCTGTATTCCTTTCAACTGACACTTGAAAGCCTCCCACATGTCAGATGTTGATTTGCCCTCAAACATCCGCCCCCAATCTATGTTCTTCAGTTCCCGCCTAATATTGTTATAATTAGCCTTCCCCCAATTTAGCACATTCATCCTCGGACCACTCTTATCCTTGTCCACCAGTACTTTAAAACTTACTGAATTGTGGTCACTGTTACCGAAATGCTCCCCTACTGAAACATCTACCACCTGGCCGGGCTCATTCCCCAATACCAGGTCCAGTACCGCCCCTTCCCTAGTTGGACTGTTTACATATTGTTTTAAGAAGCCCTCCTGGATGCTCCTTACAAACTCCGCCCCGTCTAAGCCCCTGGCACTAAGTGAGTCCCAGTCAATTTTGGGGAAGTTGAAGTCTCCCATCACCACAACCCTGTTGTTTTTACTCTTTTCCAAAATCTGTCTACCTATCTGCTCCTCTATCTCCCGCTGGCTGTTGGGAGGCCTGTAGTATACCCCCAACATTGTGACTGCACCCTTCTTATTCCTGATCTCTACCCATATAGCCTCACTGCCCTCTGAGGTGTCCTCTCGCAGTATAGCTGTGATATTCTCCCGAACAAGTAGCGCAACTCCGCCTCCCCTTTTACATCCCCCTCTATCCCGCCTGAAACATCTAAATCCTGGAACGTTTAGCTGCCAATCCTGCCCTGCCCTCAACCAGGTCTCTGTAATGGCAACAACATCATAGTTCCAAGTAGTAATCCAAGCTCTAAGTTCATCTGCCTTACCCGTAATGCTCCTTGCATTAAAACATATGCACTTCAGGCCACCAGACCCGCTGTGTTCAGCAACTTCTCCCCGTCTGCTCTGCCTCAGAGCCACACTGTCCCTATTCCCTAGTTCTCCCTCAATGCTCTCACCTTCTGACCTATTGATCCCGTGCCCACCCCCCTGCCATACTAGTTTAAACCCTCCCGTGTGACACTAGCAAACCTCGCGGCCAGGATATTTATGCCTCTCCGGTTTAGATGCAACCCGTCCATCTTATACAGGTCACACCTGCCCCGGAAGAGCTCCTAGTGGTCCAGATAACGGAAACCCTCCCTCCTACACCAGCTGTTTAGCCACGTGTTTGTCTGCTCTATCTTCCTATTTCTAGCCTCACTGGCACGTGGCACAGGGAGTAATCCCGAGATTACAACCCTCGAGGTCCTGTCTTTTAACTTTCTGCCTAGCTCCCTGAACTCCTGCTGCAGGACCTCATGCCCCTTCCTGCCTATGTCGTTAGTACCAATATGTACAACGACCTCTGCCTGTTTGCCCTCCCCCTTCAGGATTCCCTCTACCCGTTCGGAGACATCCTGGACCCTGGCACCAGGGAGGCAACATACCATCCTGGAGTCTCTTTCACGTCCACAGAAGCGCCTATCTGTGCCCCTGACTATAGAGTCCCCTATTACTATTACTCTTCTGCGCTTTGACCCTCCCTTCTGAACATCAGAGCCAGCCGTGGTGCCACTGCTCTGGCTGCTGCTGTTTTCCCCTGATAGGCTATCCCTCCCGACAGTATCCAAAGGGGTATATCTGTTCGAGAGGGGGACAACCACAGGGGATTCCTGCACTGACTGCCTGCCCTTTCTGGTGGTCACCCATTTCTCTGCCTGCACCTTGGGTGTGACCACATTTACATAACTGCGATCTATGACGCTTTCCGCCACCTGCATGCTCCTAAGTGCATCCAATTGCTGCTCCAACCGAACCATGCGGTCTGTGGGGAGCTGCAGTTGGGTGCACTTTCTGCAGATGAAGCCATCCGGGACGCTGGAAGCCTCCCGGACCTGCCACATCTCACAGTCAGAGCACAGCACCCCTCTAACTGACATTGCGTCAATTAATTAAAATTAAAATTTGTCTTTTTTTTTAATACTTTTTTTTAAAATTGCAAAGTTACTGTCAACTATCTGTTTCCTAGCACTAGATTTCTAATAGAAATGGGATAGCCAACTATAATACTCTCCGATCTCTGGCTTAGATATCCTCTAAATTATAATTAAGTTATTATGTTTAATTAGTTCCCAAATACTCAAATTTTTTTTTTTTAATTTAGGTTAGAATCCCAACCAGCCACTCAGGTCACAGCTTTTCTGTGATGTCACTTCAGTTTCCCCCCGACACACAATTTGAAAAAAGATATAAAAGTAAAAATCACTTACTTACCCTCTTACCTTCTGAGTGTCTGAGATGTTCTCAGGTTCTCTCGCTGACAGAGACTGCTCCTCCACCTCCGATCCTTGACCTGCACAATGCTAATAATATAATAATATAATATGGCACTTACCTTACACCAATGGGTCTTATTATTAGGTTAGAGGAGGAGGGCGGGTGGGAGACACTACACGTGTAGTGTCTCGGGTTTCCTCTCCACCAGAATTTATTGGTTGGGGGGGGGACTTGCCAGAGGTCGAACTTCCGGTTCCCGCCTTATATAAAATCAAATAAAACAGAAAAGAAGAACAGACACGGGACCAGGCAAGGCTTTTTAAACTCACTACTCACCTCCCAGAAGAGGTTAGTACGCATGCATTAACACACTTCCGAACCTTGGAGGTTTGATCAGTATCGTTCTTTCACTTGTGGTTTTTCTGTTTCCAATTGGATTCCAATTCAAATTTGGGTTCTCTCGGAGTGACTAGGCCACTTCTAGGTCGAGTCCCATCTGGGTCGCCAGTAAATGTTGCTCTCTTTATTTGGTTCTAAATATGGCGGTCAGTATGGTCGCCTTCCTTAATCCTAATCCTGTGAAAATGAGGGATAGAAATGGCAAGATTAGAGAACAATGGATGACGGGTGGAATTGTGAGACTAGCTAAGATGAAAAAGGAAGCATACATAAGATCTAGGCGACTTAAAACTGATGAAGCTTTGGAGGAATATCGGGAAAGTAGGACAAATCTCAACGCGCAATGAAGAGGGCTAAAAGGGGTCATGAAATATCTTTGGCTAACAGGGTTAAGGAAAATCCCAAAGCCTTTTATTCGTATATAAAGAGCAAGAGGGTAACTAGAGAAAGGATTGTCCCACTCAAAGACAAAAGAGGGAATTTATGCGTGGAGTCAGAGGAAATGGGAGAGATTCTTAATGAGTACTTTGCATCGGTATTCACCAAGGAGAGGGACATGACGGATGTTGAGGCTAGGGATGGATGTTTAAATACTCTAGGTCAAGTCGGCATAAGGAAGGGGGAAGTTTTGGGTATTATAAAAGTCATTAAGGTGGACAGGTCCCCAGGTCCGGATGGGATCTATCCTAGGTTACTGAGGGAAGCGAGGGACGAAATAGCTGAGGCCTTAACAGATACCTTTGCAGCATCCTTGAGCACGTGTGAGGCCCCGGAGGACTGGAGAATTGCTAATGTTGTCCCTTTGTTTAAGAAGGGTAGCAGGGATAATCCAGGGAATTATAGATCTGTGAGCTTGACGTCAGTGGTAGGCAAACGGTTGGAGAAGATACTGAGGGATAGGATCTATTCACATTTGGAAGAAAATAGACTTATCAATGATAGGCAGCATGGTTTTGTGCAGGAAGGTCATGTCTTACAAACCTAATAGAATTCTTTGAGGAAGTGATAAAGCTAATTGATGAGGGAAGGGCTGGAGATGTCATATACATGGACTTCAGTAAGGCGTTTGATAAAGTTTCCAATGGCAGGTTGATGGAAAAAGTGAAGTTGTATGGGATTCAGGGTGTACTAGCTAGATGGATAAAGAACTGGCTGGGCAACAGGAGACAGAGAATAGTGGTGGAAGGGAGTGTCTCAAAATGGAGAAAGGTGACTAGTGGTTTTCCACAGGGATCCCTGCTCGGACCACTGTTGTTTGTGATATACATAAATGATCTGGAGGAAGATATAGGTGGTCTGATTAGCAAGTTTGCAGATGATACTAAGGTTGGTGGAGTTGCAGATAGCGAGGAGGACTGTCAGAGAATACAGCAAAATATAGATAGATTGGAGAGTTGGGCAGAGAAATGGCAGATGGAGTTCAATCCAGGCAAACACAAGGTGATGCATTTTGGAAGATCTAATTCAAGAGCGGACTATACGGTCAATGGAAGAGTCCTGGGGAAAATTGATGTACAGAGAGATCTGGGAGTTCAGGTCCATTGTACCCTGAAGGTGGCAACGCAGGTCAATAGAGTGGTCAAGAAGGCATACAACATGCTTGCCTTCATCGGACGGGGCATTGAGTACAAGAGTCGGCAGGTCATGTTACAGTTGTATAGGACTTTGGTTAGGCCACATTTGGAATACTGCATGCAGTTCTGGTCGCCACATTACCAGAAGGATGTGGATGCTTTAGAGAGGGTGCAGAGGAGGTTCACCAGGATGTTGCCTGGTATGGAGGGTGCTAGCTATGAAGAAAGGTTGTGTAGATTAGGATTGTTTTCGTTGGAAAGACGGAGGTTGAGGGGGGACCTGATTGAGTTCTATAAAATTATGAGAGGTATGGACAGGGTGGATAGCAACAAGCTTTTTCCAAGAGTGGGGGTGTCAATTACAAGGGGTCACGATTTCAAGGTGAGAGGGGGAAAGTTTAAGGGAGATGTGCGTGGAAAGTTTTTTACGCAGAGGGCGGTGGGTGCCTGGAACGCTTTGCCAGCGGAGGTGGTAGAGGCGGGCACAAAAGCATCATTTCAGATGCATCTAGACAGATATATGAATGGGCGGGAAACAGAGGGAAGTAGATCCTTGGAAAATAGGCGACGGGTTTAAAGGATCTGGATCGGCGCAGGCTGGGAGGGCCGAAGGGCCTGTTCCTGTGCTGTAATTTTTCTTTGTTCTTTGTTCTAATTACATTTGCTTTAGAGTCGCCAGGTATCTTTCGATACCACCACAAGGTTCAAACCCAAATACTGATCAAAGAGCCGATACACCAGTTAGTTCGTTCAAAGTCAACTATTTATTTACATACACAGCAATATCTACTCATGCACGAAATACTACAGACTAAACTATCACTAATGCTAGAGCCGAAACGTAGCTTCGGGTGCCCACTCAGTCAGAGGAACAATGGCCGTTGTTCGGATCTGAGGCTGCTGGGATCGAAGTGGTACAAGGGAACAGCTAAGGACGTCCGTCTGGTAGCGACGTTGACCTTGGACTTACTTGTTTCTGGCGTAGCAGGTGAAAGGGTCTCTCCGCTTTGAGAGCCGATTCCAAGAGAGCGATTCTCTCTCGGGGACTTCTACTTATACCCGAAGGGGTCTCGCGTGCTTTTGGGCGGGCCTTGAACTTGGCCCCAATCAATTGGGCCATATCTTGATCACTTGTATTGATCTTGACCAATAAAGGGGTGGGTGCCCTGATGGCTGGGCGTGTCCTAGGTGGCCGTTGGCCTGGCTTTGTTTGTGCTTTCGGTTTGGGGAACTGGCGCTGTGAGGTCTGGAGCCAGATCGGTTACTTGAGTATATCCCTTTGTTCCCGGAGATTGGCCATCGATATGCTAATGGACCTTCAGTTTCAGTCTCATCTGGGAGCTGCGGCTCCAATACACGTACAGGTTCTGTGCCTGCCTGCTTTCTTAGCATTGTCCATAGTTCCCTGCAATCTTTGCAAACATCCATTTTGTATTCTGGAGGTGGCCATCCCAGATGGCTACAAGTCCATGGTGAGTCTATTGGTGGGATGGATCTTATTGATGTCATTATATAGTTGTTTCAGTGATTCTTCGCTGTGGGACCAAAGGAAAGAATTATTATCTATGTATCTGGTGTGTAGCATCTGTTGAAGGTCCTGTGTGGTGAGGACATCGTGTTCGAACTTGTGCATGAAGATGTTGGCGTATTGAGTTGTGAATTTGGTCCACATGGCTGTTCCGTGTGTTTGGATAAAGAACTTGTTGTTGAAGGTGAAGACGTTGTGATCCAGGATGAAGCGGATGAGTTGTAGAATTGTGTCTGGAGATTGGCAGTTGTCGGTATTGAGTACTGAGGCTGTTGCAGCAATGCTATCATCATGGGGGATGCTGGTGTAGAGTGCTGAGACGTCCATTGTGACAAGGAATGATTTTGGTTCAACTGGTCCATGAGTGCTCAGTTTATGTAAGAAGTCCGTCATATCGCAACAGAAGCTGGGGGTTCCTTGTACGATGGGTTTAAAGATGCCCTCAATGTAGCCAGAAATGTTCTCACACAGGGTCCCATTGCCTGATACGTTAGGACGGCCTGGTGTGTTGGCCTTGTGTATTTTCAGGAGGCAGTAAAGACTTAATTACCTGCAAAAACTTGCATTCAAAGTATCATCTTGCATCATTGATTTTGTCTGTATATGTGTTTGTGAAACCCACCTCTTCACTCACCTGAAGGAACTGCGCTCCAAAAGCTAGTGATTCGAAACAACCCTGTTGGACTTTAACCTGGTGTTGTAAGACGTCTTACTGTGCCCACCCCAGTCCAACGCCAGCATCTCCACATTAAAGGAGGACAGCAAGGAAGAGGTGTAGGTCGGGAATTCCAGAACTTGAGGGCTAGTTCACTGAAGGCACGCACACTATTGGTGGAGCAATTATAATTGGGATTGCAAAAAAAGGCCAGAATAAGAGGAGCGCAGATATGTCAAAGTTGTGGAGCTGCAGGAGATTACACAAATAAAGAGGGACAAGACTATTGAGCGATTTGAAAACTAGGATGAGAATTTTAAAATCAAGAGATTGTTTGATTGGGAGTCAATGTAAGCCCGCAAACACAGGAGTGGTAGGGGAATTGAACTAGTCTGAGTTAAGACAAGGACAGCAGTGTTTTGGATGACCTCAAGTTAACAGAGAGTAGAATGTGGGTGACCAGCCAGGAGTGTGTTGGACTATTTGAGTCTATTTCATAGCAGATGAGTTGTGACTGGGGTAAAATCAAGTGATGTTATAGATGTGGAAATAAGCAGTCTTAGTGATGGTTCAAATATGAGGTTGGAAGCTCATCTCAGGATAAAAAAAACGAATAAAGAACTGAAGCAAAACAAACAGAGCAAACTTTAAGAATTTAAATAGTTCCTTCACCCACTCACCCTCCAGTCTTCAAAGTTCCCACCAGTCACAGAAATCCTCAAGCACATTGGCTGGCAGACAGCACGTGCTCCGTCTCCAGGTCTACCCAGGTGCAGACAGGACTGTGGGAGAGAGGCAAGCGACCATCCTTATAAGTTGGGTCCATCCTGAATCTGTGGATGGTCACCGTGGCCAGATGCAGGAGCAGACCCACAAGAAATTGCCTGCCTCCTTCCACACCAGGTAGCCAAAGATCAGGAGAAAGTGGATCAGGGAGAATTTTGTATAAGGTCAGATCTAGGTTTTAAAAAAAAATGTTTATTCAAAATTGTCAACAATTTTCAACCAAACAGTCCACAAAGAAAGAAAGAAAAACAAAATTGTACATAGGAAATCAAACAAGGATACATTAACCCCACTTAACCAATAACTACAAAAGTGGGGAAAACGCCCACAAAACAAAAACATAACCCAAACCCGCCCTCCCCCCCCCCCCCACCCCCCCCCCTGCCCCGGTTGCCGCTGTTTCGACCTCCACATGTCAGATCTAGGTTAAAACATACATAGAAAATAGATGCAGGAGAAGGCCATTCGGCCCTTTGAGTCTGCTCCACCATTCATTATGATCATGTCTGATCATATTCAATACGCTGATCCTGCCTTCCCCCATATACCTTGATCCCTTTAGTCCCAAGAGCTATAGATATAGGGGTTAGGCAGAAGGAGGTGCTGCTTCTTTTCCCAGTGAAAGGCCAACCTGTGAAACAAACTGCCGATTCACTGAACTCCTTCAAATCAGAATCTGTTTCTGTCAAAACAAATGTGTCCCTTAGCGAATTGGTGTCAGGGCGAGTTTCTTGACGCGTTTTCACTTGCCTGAATGGGCATTTCACTTTTTCCCATCCCGCAATTTGGCCTGGGGCTTTATCTAAGTTTTCAACAACCGTTTTTTTTTCCCGCATATATTTACCTCCTCCCCCCCCCCCCCCCCCCCCCCCACACACACACTTTTTTTTAAACCATTTTCAGAAGCAGTGGGGGAAGTGGGGAAGGATTCCCCAGCTGATTATCAGCTCGTTGGAACGCATCATGAACTTTCCTTCTGTAGCCAACAGTCCTGGCGTTAGACACAAATCCAGAGCTTCTGGTCCAGCAGTAGGGGCACTAACGCTGTGCCACAAGGACTCCTACACCTCTCCCAGTAGATTACGTGTATATGGCTGGGGTGGGAAATGTATATATTGTGATATACAAATTATCGCAGTTGGGTTTTTAAAATTAATTTACGAGTTGTAGGTGTGGCTGGCTGGGCCAGCATCTAGTGTCCTTGAGAAGGTGGTGGTGAGCTGCTTTCCTGAACTGCTGCAGTCCATGTGGTGTAGGTGCACCCACAGTGCTCATGGGGAACAAGTTCCAGGATTTTGATCCAGCAACAATGAAGGAACGGCCATACATTTCCAAGTCAGGATGGTGAGTGGCTTGGAGAGGAACTGTCAGTTGGTGGTGTTCCCATGTTTCTGCCATTCTTGTCCTTCTAGATGATAGCAGTTGTGAGTTTGGAAGGTGTTGCCTAAGAAGCCTTGGTAAGTTCCTGAAGTGCGTCTTGTCAATGTCTTCACCTGTCTCCCGTACACACTGCCACTGTTCGTTGGTGGTTGAGGGAATGAGTGTGGATGCGGTGTCTATCAAATGGACTGCTTTGCTCTGGATGGTGTCAAGCTTCTTGAGTGTTGTTGGAGCTGCACTCACCCAGGCAAGTGACGAGTATTCCATCACATTCCTGACTTGTGCCTTGCAGATGGTGGACAGGCTTTGGGGAGTCAGGAGATGAATTACTTGCTGCAGAAATCCTAGCCTCTGACCTGCTTTTGTAACCACAGTATTTATATGTCTAGTCCAATTCAGTTTCTGGTCAATGGTAACTCCCAGGGTGTTGATAGTGGCGGCCATTGGGTCTTCACCTGTCTGTCACTTTTATGTCCATATGATAATTTTGATATTTGATAAAAAAGTTATGTCGCATTCATATTGTTCAGCGAGTCTTGTCTTGGCAACTGAGCACTGAAATAGTGACTCAAGCAACGGGCTGTGCTAGAAAGTGACAAGGAGAGGACAAGTTGAAGCAGAGCCAAAAAATATAAACTAAGAGGTCAAAGATTGAGAGGGCCAGGATAGAACAAGAATAATACCCTGTAGGTGGAATGAGATATAGGAAGAGGCTGGAATCGTTGTTGGTGAGTTGAAAAGAGAAAACCCAAAAGGAGTCGTGTGTTCATGCAAGCAATCTAAGAAAGGAAGTAGCAGGTTGACGGATAAGGTAGTGAGGTGGAAAGGGGTAGGACTGAAGTCAATGTGAGGATAGATGGAGAGAGGTTGAAAGGTGGGAGGATATGTAATGTACAGGTAAGGACAGGTTGATAGGAAGAGGCACATTAGAGGGACGCAAACTGATCAGTAAAATGTCAAGATAATAAGGAAGGACAAGGCAGAAAATGTGTATTGTGTAAATGCATAAACTGGGAAGGAAAGCAGTGAGCCCAAAGATGCTGATATTGGCTGCAGATCCATTTCTGACATACTACATTTGTAAGGGGTGTTATGGGTCAGAGTTTAGAGAACCCCAAAGTGTAGCATGGAGTTCAACTGACCCACAACTTTTAATAGATTGTGGTGTGGGGAGCACACGGCGCACTCTACAGGCGCGATACAGCATAAATGGACAAGTGTTTTTTAAAACAAAACAATGTTTATTCTATCAACTCAAGTTAACCTCTTTAAAACAACCATTGAATATCTTAACATCCATTAATTCAATGAAAACCCCCAAAGACTAAGTAATCATTTCAGCTGTCCTTTCAAGATCCAAAAGACTTAACCAACCTTCAAACAGGAGCACATTAGGTTTAATTCAATATATATAGTGAGAAAGGGTTCAACCGTGCTGCTGCTTTTGGTTACCTCAGCTGCAGCCCCTTTGTTTTCTTCATGCAGCTCACTGCAAACACACAGACACACCCAAGTTGCTCTCTCAAACTGAAACTCAAAAAGCAGAAGTATAGCTCAGCTCCCCCCCCCCCCCACACTCTGACATCACTTCAGTAACATGAGCAGTTCCATTTCTTAAAGGCACATTTCTTAAACACCCATTTCTTAAAGGTACTCTCACATGACAGGGGGCCAGCATGTGTATCCCAGGAGTGCCCTGGAAGCGTGCAGTATGGGCAGATCCTCACATCACACAATGTTTGACACTGATTTGACATCGCATGTGCCATTTTGGAGCTCGCAGGTCCTGTTAACGCTATTTCAAATGTTCTCAGTTGGACATGAATTTGCCTGCAAAAGGGATGACTGTCCCTCAACCAGTGCTATTTGAACGAATCTGCCCTTTCAAGTGAGGTGCATTTGAATTTCTTTCTCTGGTGCAGAGTTAGTGAAAGTACTGTATACTTTGTTGTTGGAGGAGCATTCAAAAGTTACTGGAGGCAGAATAGAGTGGTGCTGAACGTTTCAAGACGTTCACTCCAGTTTGACCCTGTGAGCAGAAAGTTTACTCTCATTAATGGGGACAATAGTTGCAGCCCCTCTTGAGCTGCATCATGACAGGGAGGTGAAGCAGAGGCGGCAGAAAGGGAAACTGTGCGCAGAGGGAGGAGGTGGGCTCTCAATAAGGAGCTGGACTCACCTAGGGTGCTCAGAGGACTCTTCATCTGCCTCCACCTAAGCCTGTCTCAGTGTATGAGGTGGCTGCACTTTACCAAGGTGGTAGTCACAGGATTATGCTAGATTCTCCATCGGATCAGCAGCTGCAGAGCAGGGCAAGAATGGCACTTCCACTGGACTTCAAGAGGAATGCCGAATATTTGGCTAATGGTAAAGTTCTTGGAAGTGTGGATGAGCAGAGGGATCTAGGTGTCCATGTACATAGATCCCTGAAAGTTGCCACCCAGGTTGATAGGGTTGTGAAGAAGGCCTATGGAGTGTTGGCCTTTATTGGTAGAGGGATTGAGTTCCGGAGTCAGGAGGTCATGTTGCAGCTGTACAAAACTCTGGTACGGCCGCATTTGGAGTATTGCGTACAGTTCTGGTCACCGCATTATAGGAAGGACGTGGAGGCTTTGGAGCGGAGGAGATTTACCAGGATGTTGCCTGGTATGGAGGGAAAATCTTATGAGGAAAGGCTGATGGACTTGAGGTTGTTTTCGTTGGAGAGAAGAAGGTTAAGAGGAGACTTAATAGAGGCATACAAAATGATCAGGGGGTTAGATACGGTGGACAGTGAGAGCCTTCTCCCGCGGATGGAAATGGCTGGCACGAGGGGACATAGCTTTAAACTGAGGGGTAATAGATATAGGACAGAGGTCAGAGGTAGGTTCTTTACGCAAAGAGTGGTGAGGCCGTGGAATGCCCTACCTGCAACAGTAGTGAACTCGCCAACATTGAGGGAATTTAAAAGTTTATTGGATAAGCATATGGATGATAATGGCATAGTGTAGGTTAGATGGCTTTTGTTTCGGTGCAACATCATGGGCCGAAGGGCCTGTACTGCGCTGTATCGTTCTATGTACCTCAAACTCGAGTCAGTCTTGAAGTCGCAACATCGTCAACATGTCAGTTTACTGTGTGTCTCTATAAAGTGGGGGCCGGGGGGGGGAGGTGGGTTACAGAGACCTAGTAGGGGATGTCATAAACTTCCCCAAGCAGAAAGCAGCAGCAGGAGTGAGCGTGTGGTTTTACCAGGGTTGTGTGCTTCCCAATGGTGCAGGGAACCATCGACTGTACACACTTAGCTCAGCAAGTGATGTCTCGCAAGGGGGAGATGTACCATGATCCTTTTGTGATCGATGTGCTCGGTAGCGCAGTGGTTAGCACAGTTGCTTTACAGCTCCCGGGTCCCAGGTTCGATTCCCAGCTTGGGTGACTGTGCGGAGTCTGCACGTTCTCCCCGTGTCTGCGTGGGTTTCCTCTGGGTGCTCCGGTTTCCTCCCACAGTCCAAAGATGTGCAGGTGAATTGGCTATGCTAAGTTGCCCTTAGTGTCCAAAAAAAAAGGTGAGGTGGAGGTACAGGGATAGGGTGGAGGTACGGGGGTAGGGGGATAGGGTGGAGGTTTGGGGATAGGGTGGAGGTGTGGGCTTGGGTAGGGTGCTCTTTCCAAGGGCCGGTGCAGACACGATGGGCCGATTGGCCTCCTTCTGCACTGTAATTTCTATGATTCTATGATGTGACTCTGTGCCTGAACTTGATATGATACTGGTGGCACAGTGGATAGCACTGCTGCTTCATAGCACCAGGGACCGGTGTTCAATTCTAGCCTTGGGTGACTGTGGAGTTTGCACGTTCTACCTGTGTCTGCGTGGGTCTCCTCCCAGTCCAAAAATGTGCAGGTTAGGCGGATTGGCCATGATAAATTGCCCTTTAGTGTCCCAGGATGTGCGGATTAAGTGGGGTTACGGGGGTTGCAGAGATAGAGTGGGAGCTTGGGTAGGGTGCTCTTTCAGAGGGTCGGTGCAGACATGATGGGCCTAATGGCCTCCTTTTGCACAGTAAGAATTCTCTGATTCTATAATTGCAAACAGCTCAAATCATACAGTAGGTATGCAACCAGGCACAGGACATCATATTGACTTTTTATTTTGGTAGTGGTCATGATGCGTTTACCCTGAACCATTTGGGTATTCCCACCATATTCAAGTCACCTCAACCAACCAGAGAGTGGCTGCATGGCGACAAGGACTATCTATCTTACAGTTGGCTGATAACCCCCTCCACCACTTGACAACACGCGAACAGCAATCATAAAAGGAAAGCTATGCTAGCATTATGAATATCATGTAGAATACTATTAGAGTTCTCGATCAGTTCCGCTCAAGGAGAGCTCTACAGCACTCGCTGGAATGTGTCTCCAAACGCCTGGTGATCTGCTGCTTTCTAGCCAATCTGGCTCTCTTGAGCACGAGGTCCTTCTCACCAGGCATTCAGCGAACACCTCCGGAGGAGGATGAAGAGGACACCATTGCTCCAAAAGGACAGTCCATGGGGGACTAATCATATTGCAGTTCCCCAGAAAACATCCCCACATCACTGTTCATAGATTATCCATAGAGCCCCGACAGCGCTATTCTGCCCATCGTGTCTGCACCAGTCCTCCAAAACAGCACCCTACCTAGGCTCACTGCCCGACCCTATCCCCTTAACCCCACATAATCTGGACACTAAGGGACAATTTAACATGGCCAATCCATCTGACCTGCACATCTTTGGACTGTGGATGGAAACCTGAGCACCCGAAGGAAATCCATGCACAAACAGGATGAACATGTAAATTCCACACAGTCGCCGAAGGCTGGAATCGAACAGTGCTACCCAGTGACTGACGGAAAGCTGCTGAATTTTAGTGGGAACTACAGACGGTCTTGAAGGATGCCCCCAAGCAAGCCCTGGGCTTTGAGGATCTGACTTGGGACAACACAGCCTTATATGGGCAGCAGCAATCTGGGCTGGCTGGTTTACAACCATCAGTGGTGGGAGCACAAATGCTACTCTTCTGAGTGAGGACAGTGTTATGGGCCAGGGTTTAGAAAACACCAAAGTATATTGTGGAGTTCACCTGACATACAACTGTTTATTGATTTTGGTTACGATGATCACAAGAGCCTGCCTTTCAGGTGATATTCAGCAGAGTTCTAAGGAGCTTTTGATCAAAAAACAAGCTTTATTCTTCGAATTTAGTTAACATTTGTATAAACACACACAGTAAGAATTTTTATCAACTACAACAATAAAGACCCCACACAGCTACAGTAATCTATGTATGACCCTTAATGAATTCCCCCTTAACTGTTCCAATTCAAAAACAAAATCCAAGTAAAACCAGAAACCACTTTTCAAAGGTGTGGCCCAGCACACGGCTTTCTTACTGATAAAAGACTTATTGATACTGTTGTTCCCCTTTCCAAACAGCAGGTTTGAATTCCTTCCAGAAAGCAATTATCTCTTTTTCTAATTTATCAAACAGCCTGGAAACAGCTTTTAAAATGAAGATAGAGAGACACTTCTTTCAACCTGTGCAGTTCAAAACCAGTCCAAAACTCAAAACGACAGTAAAAACTCACAGAGCCACAGCCCAGCTCCACCTACACAATGACATCACTGAAGCCATGTGATAAGACAAAAACATTTCTTAGAGGGACACTCCCATGACAACAGCAAGTTCTTACACTACTGAGTTACTGCCACTTCCTTGTGGTGGTGCCTCAGCAATCAGAGTAATTTGCTGAAGCATAGATTACACAGAACCTGCATTACTCTTTGAACCCTGGTATTCGCAGCACGGTGGCAGCTATCTGACCCAGCATGCAACAAGTTGGGCTTGCACAGTAACAAGCATGGCACTCATTATCTCAGTCGGAGCTTCCACTGCTCCATTGGCGCATTGGGTGACTTCGGCCGCTGATGCAAAGTAATCTGAGGAAGCATCATCCACCAAGCATTGCTATGTCTGCAAGTACTGGTTTAGAGTTGATCACTGCTAACTTGCTGGAAATGTTAGGTCCCAGGGCTCTGGGTGAAGCCCTGTGTCAGGTTGTCCTCACTTCTTCTAGACTGCGACAACAGTTTCTGTGGCAGACCTGCCAATGCACCAAGCATCTCTTGTGCCGATGATTGTCAGCCTTCACTTGTACGCCATTCTATTGAATTCCTCCTCTGAGTGCGCTTCAGCAAAACCCGTCTACGATTCCCCCCTCTGAGGAGCTGGCACAAACACCATCCTTTCTCTTTCCCTCTGACTTGCTTCAGTCCATAAGTACCTGGTGACTCACCACATGTTGTTCTTGCCTCTTTACCTTCTAAAGTACATGCAGTGCTTGTATCTGAAATGGTGACTGAGTATTAGATCAAATGAAGGTGCTTTGTCATCATATATCTGTTCATGCTTGCAGCTTTCATTATGGTTGCACTCGCAGGTCAACCCCAGGTGCTGCGTATCTAAAATGAAAGAATAAAGGGTTTGGATCAATGTAGGAGGAATGGGTGGAAAGCAAGAGGTCCATGTCACATGATTTGCTGTTAGTACTTCATAGCAAATAATAGAATGAGAGAGAAGTGCGATTTGAAACTGTGCATAAGGCAGGAATGTGCCATCAGGTGTGTTAATGGCTACATTGGTTGCAACAGTCTTAACCCCAGCCAGCCCGGTAATTCTCAGCACAGTCTCTTCTAAGCCTGTCTCTCTGTGGTTCTCTACTGCTGCTCCTGTTATGTGCAACCTTGACCTGCAAAAGAGATTTGAGGAGTTTCAGTGAATATGTTGCAATATGTCTTAGTTGAATAGCTGGTAGTATGTGGAAGCTGTGAGATGTGATTGTGAGAACTGCAGCAATGGTAAATGGGTGAGGGCAAGATGGAGCATCTAAATGTTAAAATTGAATCCTGATTGCTAGAGATTGCTACTGGGTAAGTGATGTGTATGTTTGGTGGTGCGGTGGTTAGGAGATGGCATTTGAAGATGCATTTGCCAACAGTTGGAGGGCATTGAATCTCTTGTGACATGCAACCAGGTCCCCCAGGGCTACACTCCTTGAATTGACATGCGTGGCTAACTGATCTCATCTGTTTCTAAGGAAACATGGCCTCTTTCCTCTTTCCTCCTTTCCAAATCCTCGATTAAGATCTCTATTACTATGGTTACATTTACTGGGAAAGACAAATTATCAAGACTACATCAGAAGAGCCCTCGCTCTGTTTTGCCCCATTGGTACACTTATTCCTCTGAGAAACACTTTTGGAAACAATTCTGCCATCTGCTGCAGCCAGAATGTACCTCTTCTTGAAGAGGTGCAAGCTGCCTTTAAGTAGTATAGGCCAGCTGTAATCTGTGTTCACTGTACACTCCTGGACACCATACTAGTCAGCAGTACATTTAGCATTGGACTGCACACCAATCATGAGTCAGCATTATGAAGTTTGCATCACCTCGATCCAGGATAGGATAATTGTAAACCCTGCAGTTGAAAACCAGTTTTTAGCCCCTTATTTTGTGTGCTTGAAACTCATTAGCACTTTGAGTGAGCAGCTTCATCAACTGGAATTTTCACTCCCAGGTTTCTACAACAAAATGAAGTATACCATTGTGTGTAGTGTATACCACCACTGCCAGAATTATATCTGCATTCCCCACTGAGTTGAGTTTCTGTAGTTTAGTTCTGTCATATTTATAAAAATGCACACTTCAACAAAAATTAAAAGAGGAAGTCAATCATTTGCAATAGTTTGAATTAAGTGACATGGGTCCCGGGTTCGGTTCCGGCTTGGGTCGCTGTCTGTGCGGAGTCTGCACATTCTCCCCGTTTCTTCCGGGTGCTCCGGTTTCCTCCCGCGGTCCGGGGGTGTGCGGTTTGGGTGGATTGGCCATGGTGGATTGCCCTTAGTGTCCAAGATTGCCATTAGTGTTGGGTGGAGGTGTTGACTTTGGGTGGGGTGCTCTTTCCGGGGGCCGGTGCGGGCTCGGTGGGCCGGGTGGCCTCCTTCTGCACTGTAGGTTCAATGATAATCTATGATTAATCTAGGACAAAGGTTCGGCACAACATCGTGGGCCGAAGGGCCTGTTCTGTGCTGTCTTTTTCTATGTTCTATGTTCTAAATAACATGGCAAAGTGGGCATTCAGTTTTAGAATTATAGAGAGCAGTCTGCCTGCTATTATTTTTTTTTAATGATGAAGTATATAGAAAGTTGCTGCTTTGCTTCTATTTTTGTGTTACTACAGAATACATTTGAAATAGGGAAGAGGAATCAAAGACTCATAAGTTACAGTGGTGTCATGTTTATCAGTTTTCACAGGTTGGGAATGAGTAATGTTTAAGGAGGGCAGTGAGCCAACATGATGCTGTTTGTTACCTCTGATCTCTCCCATGTCCACTGTACCATCAGCTAGAAATATTAACAGGAAACAAACACTTATTTTTAGCCTTTCTTAAATTACAAGGTTGCTTACAGTTGCAAGGAACACACAAATTACCAGGGTTGCAAATATTCTTTATTGGTGCACAGTTTTTAATTTGTACATAGCAACCAATCCTGCGCAATGTAGACTAAAATGGTATCAATCTCAACACACATGTTGTGCTGGAGAGATGAGATTTTACCTCTCAAGTTTTGACCAATGACAGCAAAGATACTAACATCACTATCGTCCAGATTTTTAATTCTGTATTTACCAATTATTTTGGAGTTAACCCTTGTACCATCTGCTCTTGTACCAAATTCCTCTTCCCTATCTCCTTCACCTCCAACGGTAAGGACAAGGAGCTCATGGACGTTGTTCTCATTAAGATTGAGACCATCCAATTATCTGCCTCTGCCAGTGCCTTTCCTTTCCTCTAGGATGCCGGATCCCAAACTTTGTCGAAAGCCATCCCCGTTCACTCCAGCCCTGAACTGGTATTATTACTGCCTCTCCTGCCTAATCCCAGCTCATATTTTCCATGAGGCTAGCTTCCTGCTCCCTCAACGTTATTCCCATTAAACTGCTCACCATCTATCTTCCCTTACTAGTTCACATGTTAGCTGATATTGTTATAGATCTCTGCAATGCTCCTCTCTCCTTCAAATTTTATGTCATCACCACTCTCCTCAAAAATACAACCCTTTGCCCCAATAACCATGCAAACTACTAGAAGGCCTGAGCGCCATTGACTCAAATACCCAGAAACCCATGTACAACAATCTACTGTGACATATGCCACTTTGTACTGCATGTGTGTTTATACGTAAGTGCTGTAATTAAAAAAGTATATATATTTTTAAAATTGTTGTGTTCCTTGAAATATTCCCAATAATTTGGTATCCACACTTTAAAAAAAAAAAAATGTTGAAAGTCTCTCCCAAGTAAAATGGCCAGACACAGTGACTGATTTGTTAGCAGTTTAGCAGAGCAGAATTTTGCTAATTTTCATGCAATGTTATAAATTATTTTATACTTGAAGTTTACAGTATTTAACTCATTCATTTTCTGATCAGCCTTTACCCAAAGTCATTTGAACTTCACAAACCTTTGGATTATGTCTTACCATTACATTTTGATGTTCTTCTTTTTATAGACTATTCAGCTACAAGACAGTAATTTATTCCATGAATCATGGGGGACAGTTTAGCACATGAAGCTGAGCTAAATGGTTTGGTAAAAGAGGTAGGTTGACCAATACTACATTGGAAAGAATTTTGCGATCTGTATACATTAAAAATTGGTTAAATTAAATGTTGATGATGAGTTCAAATTTACTGTCAAAATAATGGTGGGGACAGTGGTGTTTGCAATTATTTATGTGCTAATACTAGAGAAATTTCAGGGCAGTACATTGACAGATCTGTAGTTACATGTGGATATCCAAAAGTTGTTGCCTGAGTTGCCTTCGCCACCATTAGTTTTCCAAAAATGGCATCTCGTTTTCTGGTTCACAGTTGAAATGCAATGCATTGAACTTTGTGATGTTTCTATATTTTTGTGGTAGGTACGAACTAGTTTTGCCGGAGAAAATTAGGTCTTGTCCATTTCAATCTAGGTACCTATTTGCCAAGGTAGCTCAGTATTCATTACTGCCAAAAAACCTCTCGAACTACAATGTTGTGAAGTCTCATTCCTTTAGGTTTAGTTGTTGAAGATTTTTAAAACATAAAATCTTAAATAAAAAGCATTTTTCCATTCTGACTTTTTTTACTCCCTCTCGCTTAATCCAATCTTTCCTTCCCTTTCTTTCTTTATTTTTCTGTATGTAACACTGGTGTTGAATTCACCCATTCTAATTTACACGTCCTTCTCAGTGCTTACATTGTTAAATGCACATTCCTTCAATCTGTTTGGTTAAACAGATAGACAGTTGTTAGTTCTGCTTGCTCGGACCCTAGATGTCTGGATTTTCCTTGTTGCATATCACCTTGTGCTTTCAGCAACTCGCCATGCAAAAAATTAAAACATCAAAACACGCAAAGAGATGTAACAGCAGATGCCCTGCCACAGTATACTATGGCCATGATGGTTGAAGGAATTGAGAGAGGGTTTCCTTTTGGTACTTAGCCCAATAAAATAGGAAACTGAACTGAGATGATGTGAAATGATCAAACTGCTTAGGTAAATGCAGAATTACTATAGTCTTGCAACATTGATTAAGCAGTTTAAAATCAAGAACAAAACCATTTATTTTGTAATTTATTTGCTTTTTAGAAGCTGGGATAGCCTTGTTTTCTCTTGCCAGGGAATAAAAGCGTGCAACCACATTTCTAACTTTGATGGCATCCACATCCCACTGTTCGACACATATTAAATGGACCCCAACAGTACATGCAGTAGCATGTCTGCCTGGGCCAAAGGTGACATGCTGTAAATGGCTTCTAGCCAGATTAAAACTTCAGAGCACAAACTACTTACATTTTGATTTCATTTCAGAACCTACTCATCTTGTCCCTCAGGTTTGCACATGTATGAGCATTGTGGAATTGCTATATAGAGGGATTATAACATGTTGAATACTGTAGTTTATTTTGCAGTATGCAAATCTGTTTCAAGGAAAACATAGAACATACAGTGCAGAAGGAGGCCATTTGGCCCATCGAGTCTGCACCAACCCACTTAAAACCACACTTCCACCCCATTTCGGTAACCCAATAACCCCTCCTAACCTTTGTAAAACTTTGAAATTGTCTACTTCTGGCTTAATTTTACCACTTGCTTGGCTAAACCAATTCAATGTAATCACAAAACTGAGTAATTGAAAATAGTCTACACAAGAATATGGGATTATTTTTATCTTTCCTACTCGATCCTTCTCCTCCTCAATTTTAAATTTTCTCTCTTTGGTTCCTGTACATTCTCAGCCATGAGCCATGGCTATTGAACTGCTGTGCTCTGCCAGTGTTACCACTAAACTGGCTGCTATTACACTCAGATTATTATTATTATTACACTACGTAAAATAAGGGAGAGTAATATTCAGCGGCTGTCCATGCAATATGCAAATAATTTATTTATCAAAGGTATTAGCGGTAACATTTTCTATCCATTAACACTGCAAAAATTTAATTAGACTGGAATATTAAAATTGTACGGAAATGTTTTATATGATTATCACACTAACTATTTTCTTTTCTCAATCAGTATTTAAAGTTTGCTGCTTTTGAGGAAACTGTGAATGTGTTTGTTAAAGAATGTAAAAGCAAGGGAAAGGCTATCCCGAAACCACCAATGATTGCTGACCACGATATTAAGACTTCTTACATTCAGGTAAACTGTGTTCTTTGAATCATCACTTGAGAGTCTTAAAGTAACCTGTGCTGCAATAATTAATTCCTGTCTGATGCTAAAGCTATGGTAATTATTACTTTCTGAAACATACTTTTGGACATTAATCATGATATGGTCTGTCTGTTGCAAAGAATCACCTGTGACATCCCCTTGTTCTATCAGTAACGAGTAGTTTCAGTTTATATGAGATTACAGAGAAATCATTTTTTTCAAATTTATTTTTCTGTTCAATAACATTCAGAATGAATGTAATCATCTCAGTTCCTCAAAGCCTGTCCACCATCTACAAGGCACAAGTCAGGAGGGTGATGGAATACTCCCCACTTGCTTGGATGAGTACAGCTCCAACAACACTTAAGAAGCTTGACACCATCCAGGATAAAGCAACCCGCTTGATTGGCAATGGATCCACAAACATTCACTCCTCCACCACCAACGCACAGTAGCAGCAGTGTGTGCCATCTGCAAGATGCACTGCAGGAACTCACAAAGGCTCTTTAGATAGCACCCTCCAAACCCACGGCCGCTACCATCTAGAAGGACAAAGGTAGCAGATACATGGGAACACAAGAACCTGAAACTTCTTGAATCCACTTACTATTCTGATTTAGAAATGTTTCACTATATCCCTGTTTCTTCACTGTCACTGGGTCAAAATCCTAGAACTCCCTCCCTAATAGCACAGTGGGTGTACCTACACCACATGGAAATGTAGCCATCTGGGATGGCAACTTTCAGTATACAAAATGGACACTCGCAGAGCCTTTAGGGAAAAATGGACAATACAAAGCAACAAGCAGGCACAGAGCCTGAATGTATATTTGGAAGGCAGTCTGCAGACGGAACCGAAACTCTGGGTCGATTTGCATATTGATGGCCCATCTCCGGGAAACAAAGAACGAGTGCTCAGGTAGCTGATATTGTCCCAGACAGTCCGGCGCCACTACCCCAACCAGGAGACCCAAACAAAGCAAGGCCAACGGCCACCTAGGAGACGCCCAGCTATCAAGGCACCCGCCCCTTTATTGGCTTAGATCGATGGCAGTGATCAAGAAGCTGCCCAATTAATTGGGACCAAGTTTAAGGCCCGCCTAAAAGCGCGCGAAGCCCCTCCAAGTATAAGAAGGAACCCCCGCGAAAGGTTCAGCTCTCTTGGATTCGGCTCTCAGCTGGAGAGACCCTTCCACCTGCACCACCAGAAGCAAGTAAGTTCAAGTTCAACGCTCGCTACCAGACGGACGACTTTAGCTGTACTCCTGCTACCTCTTCGAACCCAACAGCCTCAGATCCGAACAACGGCCATTGTTCCTCTGACCTACGTGGGCACCCGAAGTTAAGTATAAGTGTCAGTGATAGACATAGTTTAGCCTGTAGTGTTATTGTGCATGAGTAAATCATACTGTGTGTAAATAAAGTAGCATTGACTTTGAACTAACTAACTGGTGTATTGGTTCTTTGATCGGTATTCGGTTGAACCTTGTGCCGGAATCAAGAGATACCTCGCGACTCTGAAAGCATATTCATAATTAAGATTAAGAGAGGTGACCTTATTAACTGCTACATTTATAGCAAGTAAACAGAGCAACATTACTGGCGACATCTGACGGGACTCGACATAGAAGTGGCTTTGTCATTCGGAGAGAACCCAACTTTGAATTAGAAACCCAATTGGAAAAAGTAAAAAAAAACACAAGCATAAGATCAATATCAATCAAACCTCCAAGATTCGGAAGTGTGTTATTTGCATGCGTACTAACAAGGGATATAAGCTAATCTTGATAGATTTGTTGCGTCAAACTGTCGGGAGTTTTGTAGACCGGAAAATAGCTTCAGCCGTCCCCGTGTTTGCATCACCAATCTTGTTTCGCTCACATAAGCAGCTTTCAGTCACAATATGATAAGGCCTACCAAGACACGCAACGCGCGGTGTTGATACGAGAAGAAACAGAACTCCAAGTTGACCAATTAGGGATACAATGCCAGGATTTAAAAGCAGCCCTACGAGCACTCCACAGTTCCACGATGGAACAAAGGCAGAGTTCGGTAAACCACGCCAAAATGCCAAAAGCAAATTGAGACCTTCAATCCCTGCTCTCTGTACAAAATGGTTTCCAGAATACATTTGGACCCCAGTTAGATCAGGAAAATGGCCCCGATTGGCAAGAGTTAAATGAAACTGCCCATCGCTATGTACATGGAACATGTACTCAGGATAAAACTCAGCAAAGAAAAGCACCCCCACCCCCGACTGCACAAGTAGAGCACAATCCCATGAACCCTGTCACCACACAGTGCAGAGCCACCACAAATGGAGACCCCGATTTTCTGTACACCACCCCATTAACCGTCACCCAATTAAAGGACACGTGCGACAAAATAGCACCGTTCCAACCCACATCAGACCCGTACCATTATTTTGCAAAGGTTAAACAACAGGCGACCATGTACGGCCTGGACGAAAAAGGGCAAGTTAAGCTCACAGTTTTGAGCCTCGACTCCTCAGTCGTGGCAGCCCTTCCCGACCCACAAAATGTAGGAGGAGGCACCCTCCAAGAAATGCATGCAAGAGATGCGATCGGCAACAATAAGGGAGATCCCGTGGAAGGCCTCAATAAATGTAGGCAGAAAAGGCCCGAGCACCCAACAGCGTTTGCTGGATGCCTTTGGATTAATTTCACAGCAGTATTTGGAGAGTTAGCCCGCCCCCATTTGACACCAGAGAATATGGTCAAATGGACTCAAATCCTAGTCACCCATGCGACTGAAGCAGGACAGAGAGCTTGTGCCAATTATGATCCCTCAGACGATACACAGAATGAGAAATGGGTTTTTAAAAGATTATCCAGCGCTTGGGAACAGTCCCTTCAGGGAAAGACAGAATACGGAAAAGCAGATGAAGAGCAGGCAGATGCTAACATGCATCCAGTCAGGACACATCAGAACCCCGCATGGGTAAACAAGGGAAGAAACAGCCCACAGCAGCCTAAATGCCATGAATGCTACAATTGTGGACAGTTAGGACATTACGCCCGAGAGTGCAATGTCCCCCAGAAACAGCAGCGAAACCAGCAGGCAAATACCCTTAATAAGAACAGAACCAAGCCCATTCACAGTGTTAGCGCCCCTTCCGAGAACGCAGACATGAACGGCACCGATAGAAGGTGTTCGGACTCCCCAACTTGGGTCTGCGACACCCTTTGGGACAAGTCCGGAAGACCGGTAGTAGCAGGCACAGTCCGGGGATCAGCATGGATTTAGTAAGGGGAGGTCGTGCCTGACAAACCTGTTAGAGTTCTTTGAAGAGATAACACATAGGTTAGACCAAGGAGAGCCAATGGATGTTATCTATCTTGACTTCCAAAAGGCCTTTGATAAGGTGCCTCACGGGAGACTGCTGAGTAAAATAAGGGCCCATGGTATTCGAGGCAAGGTACTAACATGGATTGACGATTGGCTGTCAGGCAGAAGGCAGAGAGTTGGGATAAAAGGTTCTTTTTCGGAATGGCAACCGGTGACGAGTGGTGTCCCGCAGGGTTCAGTGTTGGGGCCACAGCTGTTCTCTTTATATATTAACGATCTAGATGACGGGACTGGGGGCATTCTGGCTAAGTTTGCCGATGATACAAAGATAGGTGGAAGGGCAGGTAGTATTGAGGAGGTGGGGAGGCTGCAGAAAGATTTAGACAGTTTAGGAGAGTGGTCCAAGAAATGGCTGATGAAATTCAACGTGGGCAAGTGCGAGGTCTTGCACTTTGGAAAAAAGAATAGAGGCATGGACTAATTTCTAAACGGTGACAAAATTCATAATGCTGAAGTGCAAAGGGACTTGGGAGTCCTAGTCCAGGATTCTCTGAAGGTAAACTTGCAGGTTGAGTCCGTAATTAAGAAAGCAAATGCATTGTTGTCATTCATCTCAAGAGGCTTGGAATATAAAAGCAGGGATGTACTTCTGAAGCTTTATAAAGCATTAGTTAGGCCCCATTTAGAATACTGTGAGCAATTTTGGGCCCCACACCTCAGGAAGGACATACTGGCACTGGAGCGAGTCCAGCGGAGATTCACACGGATGATCCCAGGAATGGTAGGCCTAACATACGATGAACGTCTGAGGATCCTGGGATTATATTCATTGGAGTTTAGGAGGTTGAGGGGAGATCTAATAGAAACTTACAAGATAATGAATGGCTTAGATAGGGTGGATGTAGGGAAGTTGTTTCCATTAGCAGGGGAGACTAGGACCCGGGGGCACAGCCTTAGAATAAAAGGGAGTCACTTTACAACAGCGATGAGGAGAAATTTCTTCAGCCAGAGAGTGGTGGGTCTGTGGAATTCATTGCCACAGAGGGCGGTGGAGGCCGGGACGTTGAGTGTCTTTAAGACAGAAGTTGATAAATTCTTGATTTCTCGAGGAATTAAGGGCTATGGAGAGAGAGTGGGTAAATGGAGTTGAAATCAGCCATGATTGAATGGCGGAGTGGACTCGATGGGCCGAATGGCCTTACTTCCGCTCCTATGTCTTATGGTCTTATGGACACCCCGTAGAATTTCTTTGGGACTCAGGAGGGTCCCGTACCACGCTAAATTCCTCCACAATGTTCCAACGGGATACATGGCCCACCACAGACACCATTACCCTTAGCGGCTGTACAGGACACTTGCAGCAGGGACACGTTACAGCCCCTGTGGCGATTTAGATAGGCAACATTAAAACCAAACACCCCGTCGATCTACCCCAGACAGCCGAACACATTTTGGGTATAGACTTTATGAGCTCCCACAATCTTTCGTTCGACCCCTTAAATAAATGTGTGTGGAGAATGGCAAAGGCAGTACGAGCCCCCGCCACGCTCACAGTTGGAGACTACGCACACAGGATTAGCGCAGTAGGAGACTTCTGGTTTGATCCACGAGCCATTAGTCAGGACAAAGACGTTAGAGACGTTTTGCAGAGACACAAAGCTTCTTTTGCCCAGCACAAGCACGACTGCGGCAAGATAGCAGGTTTAGTAAACATCACAGGACCCGACCCCAAACCCCCAAAACAGTACGGTTTTACCAACAAGCAGAGGGAGAAATTGCAAAGGTCATCCAGAGGTTGCTTGACCAAGGCGTACTTCGTTCAGTAGCCTCAACGAACAATGCCCCAATTTGGCCCGTCAGGAATCCCAATGGCTCATGGCGACTGACCATCGATTATAGGGAACTAAACAAAGTGACCCCATTAGCAGCCCCTACCGTAGCCACGAGTCCCATGACAGTGTTAAAACAGGGACTCCAGTCAAAATGTTTTACGGTTTTGGACATCTGCAATGGCTTTTGGTCCATTCCATTGGATAAAGCATGCCAGTACAAATTTGCTTTCACCTACCAGGGACAGCAATACACGTGGACGTGCCTACTACAAGGCTTCCACAGCTCCTCCTCCATTTTCCACCGACTGCTGGCGAAGGGATTAGCTAAATTTTCCCGACCCGATTGCCTTGTCCGGTATGTAGACTACTTACTTCTGCAGACAGACACTAAGGGAGAGCACATTTCGCTTCTCACCGAATTATTAGGACTCCTTCACGAAATCGGATGTGAGGTAAACCCCAAAAAGGCCCAGATTCTACAAAAAAAAGTCATTTATTTAGGCATCGTAAACACCCATGGCAAACGCGAGATCGAGCAGAAACGCATTGTCAAATTACCCTTGCCCCATAATGTCACATGTCTATTTCTAGGACTGGTTGGCTACTGCAGGAACCACATAGACAGTTTTGCCACAAAGGCAGCCCCTCTTTCCGAACTCTTAAAAAAGCAAGCCCCATGGAATGGCTTCCATAGCACACGGATGCCGTGGATGCATTAAAAGGAGCCCTCAGCACAGCTCCCGCTTCACAGGTCCCAGATCCACTCTCCCCATACGCAATTGAGGTTGCAACCATCGACCGAACCCTTCCGGCCGTACTCCTTCAGGAAAGACACGATCGTTTAGGCCCCATAGCATATGCCTCACGAGTTCTCAATTCAGTAGAACAAGGATTTTCTGCCTGCGAAAGGCACTTACTCGCAGTTTTTTGGGCTGTTCAGTACTTTGCGTACATAACAGGATTCAACCCCGTCACCATTTTAACAGAGCACACCCCAACCCGACTTTTACTAGACGGTAGACTAAAGGACGGCACAGTCCGCCAAATTCGCGCAGCACGATGGACCCTACTCTTACAAGGACGGGACATTACGGTTAAAAGAACTAAGACACACACGTTTCTAGCAGACAATTTGCAGTACGCCGGCACCCCACATGAGTGTGAGATCATTACCACCAAACACAATACAGGTCCCTTTGTACCGAAATCAGTTCCCCTGAAACCAGGTACTACACCCCAGAGACCCCAGCCCACAGACACAGGCGCAGCTCTTAAGATTTATGTGGATGGCTCCTCCAGTTTTAAACGGTAAGCAAATCACTGGTTGTGGCATTTATGTGGAGGACGCGCAGGGATGCGCATTAGAGGAGATATCATTGAAATTGCCTGGATATCTAGGTTCGCAGGCAGCAGAATTAGCAGCTGTAGCATACATTGTAGTGCACCCCGACTCGTTCCCATCCCCAGCCGACATATACTCCGACAGCCTATATGTTTGCAATAGTTTAACTGAGTTCCTACCCCTGTGGGAATTTAGAGGTTTTGTTTCCGCGGATGGAAAGCCCTACCCTCAGCCCCATTACTCCAGCATATTCTCAGGACAGTTAAAGGCTGTAAATACGGTATCGTTAAAGTTTGTAGCCGCCATCGTTCTTCCCCCCCCGGTAACGTTAAGGCAGATGCCCTAGCAAAGGCAGGTTCCAGTCATGGTCACTTTTGGAATTCCCCCGAGAGTGCCCCAGTACACGCGGTCCAGGTCTCACAGACCAATATTCAAGATTTAGCTCAAGCCCAAAAGGAAGACGAAAAGCTCAGGGAAGTTTTAAAAGGTAACTTCCCAGCCCTTACAATAAGTACAGAAACGCTTTAACAGCACACGTTGGCATAATTATAAAAGATGGTAATTATGTGGTCCCGACCCAAGATAGAAACCAAATTATCTGCCAATTCCATGACAACCATGGATACCAAGGGATAGATGCAACCCTTGCCCATCTCAGACCTCTCTGCTGGTGGCCCGATTTAAAATCCAATGTAACGCATTACATTGAAAATTGTTTAATTTGCGGCCAGAACAATCCAGACAGGTACGCGAGGAAAGGTCAGCACCGTCACACCCGCCCTGTTAATGGCCCTTGGACAAATTTACAGATTGATTACATAGGACCCCTACCCCGCTGCAAGAATGGTTTTAAGTATGTGTTGGTAGTAATCGACACCTTCACAAAATGGGTGGAAGCTTTTCAATCTAGAACTAACACGGCTAAAACGACAGCCAAGATCCTAACGCAGCACATCTCCACAAGATGGGGCCTTCCCCATAGTATAGAGTCAGACCAAGGCTCACATTTCACAGGACGCGTCATGAAAAATGTCCTCACAATTTTCGGCATCCGACAAAAATTCCATATTGCCTATCAGCCCCAATGAAGTGGAATCTTAGAACGTATGAATAGAACCATCAAGACCTCAGGAAAATGGTGCAACAGCACAATAACACATGGGACACACTTCTCCCTTTTGCACTCATGTTCATAAGGAACACGGTATCCACTTTGACAGGATACACCCCCCACACCCTCATGACCGTACTGTTAGACGTTTTAGTTGCTGTGATATGAAGAGTCTAAAGTTCTGTCCCTTTTTCACACACACACATTTATTTCATTCCAACAGCCTTTGCACAAAACTCTAACTATACATCACCTGACAGAGGCCACCTGAACCCCTTTACATATCAGTGTCAATTAATGGATACTTAACATAAATGAGACAACTAATTGCAATGTCTCTTAACCCATTACTTCACAGTCTCCCCTTCCTTGGAGAAAAAAAAATAATAGGTGAAAACAAAATTTCAAGAAACTCAAAAACACACCTGATTTCCCCTTTTTTTTTGTTTGGACGAGAAAAAAAACAGTCACAGAAACAAGCGCCCTTCATTAACAATATCCAAAAGTTTCTGTGAACTCGCCCCTCTTTTCGTAAAACAGTCTGACAGTTGATAGCTTCTGTCGACCCATTTAATTTTTGTTATTTCCCCTCTGTCCAACATCTGCTTCAAACTTGCGATGACGAGCCGTAACCTCTTTTCATTGTCACTTTTTGTAGAGTGCACATTTTCCCACAGGGATTTATTGTCAATGTGACAGTCAATGGGTATGTTACCCAAATCCCCTAATCCCAAAATTTCTGTCAATATCATACTTGTATAAAAGGTCACATCCACCGCCTCTACAAGGGTTAATGTCTCAGCAGCCAAAGTGCTTTTTACCACTCTCCTTATTTTCTTTGTTTCCCACACAAGCGGGCAACATTTACCATTGTTCCCCAAAAGGAAAATTATAAAACCTCCTGCGCTTGAAACCCCATCACATAAATTTGCGTAGGACGCATCACTATAAACTATGAGTTTCAAGTGCCTAAGGTCACCTAAAACCGGGAACTTCAAAACACACTCCTGCATTTTTAGTTTGGCCAACGCTTTATTTGCTCTTATTATGTCTTCCACTTTGGGATCATTCATTTTTGTACTCAACTCTAAGACATCAAAACTCACGTCCGGTCTAGTCTGTCTACCTAACCAGTTCAGTTGCCCAATTAAACTTCGCAGTTGCTCTTTTTCTATCTTTGAAACCATTGCATCTTTTTGTGAAACTCGGCCACGACTAATTGCTATTGGGCTGATGCTTTCCAAATAAGATTGCTGACGTAAAGTTGCCCCTAACATAGTCTGTCCAATTTCCAGTCCAATATATTTAAATGCATCGGAAGCCTGACTTCCAACCCTGAATTCTTTCCTCAAACCAGAGATTACAATAGCTTCAAAATCACTAGTCCCACCTCACAAAAATCATCGACATGCATCATAAATATGCCAGAAAGATTTCCTTTATAGTGCCAGTAAAACATTGCAGGGTCTGCTTTCAACTGGCAACAGCCTAACTTTAACAAAATTGACCTTACCGAAAAATACCAGACTCTAGATGCATCATTTAATCCATATACGCATTTGTTCAACTTCCAGAGTACCCCTTCTGTGTTAGCTGCTTCTTTAGGAGGACGGAGAAAAATGTCTCTCTGGAGCTGATGCCCCTGCAAAAAGGCAGCTTTTATATCTATAGATTTGCATTCCCATGCCTTTTGTGGCTAATAGAGCCAAGAAGATCTTTAAAATAACCTTTCCTGCTGTAGGTGAATCTACCTTTAAATCCTGATCTTCTAAGTTTTCTCCAAATCCCTTTGCCACGAGCCTGGCCTTTGCCTTATAAGTTCCATCCGGAAGAACCTTTTCCGTGCAAATCCATCTGTGGGATAGAGCTCTTTGTCCCCTATCCGGTACTTCCGTGTATACCCCAAATTCACTCCAACTATGCAATTCTTGCTGTTTAGCTTCTTTGATAACTTTTTCATCTAATTTATTTGAAGCCACCAAAATCTCAAGTGCATGTGGGCTTCTACTCCTATTAGTATTCGTAGTCTTACTCATGTTCCGAGATCTTGTTAAACTACGTCCCCTCTCCCGCCTGGTATCTCGTTCTGTACTGCTACTGCTTGATCTTTCTCTTCTGCTGTGGGATGTCCTTTCAATAGTTCTCGACCTTTTCCTGCGGACCAGTTCACTGTCCGATGTACTATCTGAACTGGCACTGCGTTTCTGTGCCCTCCATTTTTGAACTTTGTTTTCCCAATCCATTGTCTTGACTCCTTCCCCTGAATGCTGTACATTCAACCAATGTTTATACTTTCCAGTGGCCTTCCCTGCTCTACTAATAACAGTTGCATCCTTCCATTGACTAGACCCTTCAGGCAAGTATGTCACATTTGTACCAACTTTTGGCAGTTGCCCTTTTGGAAAAATGGCCTGTTCTAATTCATCAGAAGTGTTATGTTCCTCCACAGAAACCCTGTCTATATCAGTTAATTGGTCCTCATAGTTCTGTAACACATGCCAAACACAGATGACTCTGGTTCCTTGTCATGTCTGTCTGCTCTGTCTAAATTTGAAAATTTGTAATCTGTACCCATTATCCTTGATGATACCCTAACAGTTTGATTACCATGTTACAAAATAATTGTTTTGCCATCTATGCCTATGATCTTCCCTGGACCTTTCCATTCATTAGAATTGTCTCTCTTATAGTATACCATGCCCCCTTGCTGAAAAACAGCATCTGATGGCCGTACGTTATGTCTTAAAGCTCTGCGAATTCTTTCAGAGACTTCTGCTTCCAAAAAAGCTGTTCTACTGCTATGTAATGCATTTAGATGTTCAGCAAAACCAGAGCTAATTGTAGTCCCCTCCCAAGCTGGAGGCTGGTCATCCAAAATGGACGGAATTTTAGGATTTCTACCAAACACTAATTGATAAGGACTATAGCCCCCAGCCATCTGCAATGAATTCTTTGCATGTACTGCCCATGCTAAAGCTGAATTTAGCCTGCAATTTGGTCGATCTGTCAAAATTTTCCGAAGCATGTCATCGATGACAGCATGATTTCTTTCACAGACACCATTATTAAATGTGCTTTCTGCAGCCGTATTCATAACTCTGATATTCATGTTTTCACACATATCCCTAAACTCATCATTAGCAAATTCTCCCCCATTGTCCGGAAGGAATTTTGCCTGTGGACCCATTCCTGTCCCTATCCATTTTTCCACGATTTGATCCAGAATTACTCTCTTTTCTTTACTTCGTACAATCGTTGATTGACTAAATCTGGTTGCTAAATCTACAAAATGCAAAATAAATATATTATTTGCTTTATCCCAGATCTTAAGGTCCATGGCCACAATGTCGTTAAAATCCCTGGCCAAAGGTAGGGTTACTATCGGTCGTGCTGATGTCCTTCTGTACTTCCTAGCAACTCCACAGCGGTCACTAACCTGTTCTATCAGTTTAGTATAGTCGTCATCCCTTACCCCAGCATCCTTTAATACATTTTTCAGCCTCCGAGGAGACGGATGTGCAAATTGCCTATGCAGTTTTAATGCCACAAGCTTTTTATCAGCTAAAGTCCCATTTTCAACTGCCATTAACACATCCTTAACCACTCTACTTGAAATATTATTTGTCAGTAATGGAATACAATAGTGTCTCGACTGTCTAAATTGTAAGTCCACCGTCTTTCCAAAAACTGTTGCCTTATCCTGTTCCATATCCTGTTTCATGTGTGCTTTCTTCATCAACGGTCTGCTCAGAAGCAAAGGTATCTCACTTGATACAACATCCGTGCTAATGAAATGATTCACTCCGGCAGTATTGCAAGGGATCACCACACTTTTCAGCGACTTCAGAGTATTATCATCCCCAAACCTGAAACTTGTGGAACTTTCAAATTCCTTAACCTTGTTACGATTTTCAGCATTCAAAGAGTCCAGGTAACATTTTAACCAGTCAATTCCACACACAGTAGATGTGCAGCCACTGTCCAATACAGCACAGTTGAAGGATTCTGCAACCAACACCCTCATTACCGGCGTAAAACTGCTTGTCAATAGGACAATGCCTTCTTTTTGGTCACTATCTTTTTCCTCTTCTGACTCTTCCGTGTCATGTGTCGCTTCAAACACTCTATCATAACGAGTTGGACAGTTGAAAGCATAATGGTATTGAGAGTCACATCGAAAACATTGATTTATCATGCCCCGTGCATTTCTGGGGTTCATCTTCCTATTGTAGGTTCTAACTGGGTTTCTGTCTTCATAATTTCCTTGTCTCGGTCTCCTTCTATAGGAGCCCTGTTCGTAGGCATACGATTTTGCCATCCTGTTAGTAGTGTATCTTCCATATTCTGCCTTATTGCAGGCTGACCTATTTGGGTCATCAGAGCCATCGGAATCGAATGCTTCCCCAGAAACCTTTGTAAAGCTTTTGTCATCTGTTCGAATAAGGTATCCTTATCAATAAACTGAACTGTCAAAACCAGGAGCCGATCCATGTTGCTCACTCGAGCACAGTCAAGTAATTTAAAGGCCAACACAGACTGTTGAAATTCCAGGTTGTGTTTCTGCAGCCTTTTATATAGTCTGCCAAATTCCATTATATAGTCTTCCATGGAGATACCCTCCATTTTCCGGAACTTATCAAAATCCGACCATGCTTCATATGCACTTAACAAGTCATCTTTCTTATAAATCTTATCCATATAATGTAATAAAGTCTCCAGACCTTCTCTTCCAATTCCAGCTCAGAAAGCACTTTGTTTCGGATTTTACTGCCATATGGTAGAAAAAGAGCCAATGCCATACCTTGTTTTCTCTTTCCCAAAGCAGTTACCTTAGTCCACATAACCACTGCACTTCTCCATTGGTCGTACAATTCCCTTTCTGAAAATAAGGGAGGATAGTCATATCCAGCCATCTTTATCCTCGGTTCAGCCATATATCCCTTTTTTTTTTTTCTTTTCTCACTCACTCCTTGGTTTGCTCTGGAAAAGTTGTATCTTTCAACCCTTCACATTTACACAGCAACCATCCTCTGCTACCAATTGTTAGACGTTTTAGTTGCTGTGATATGAAGAGTCTAAAGTTCTGTCCCTTTTTCACAAACACACATTTATCTCATTCCAACAGCCTTTGCACAAAACTCTAACTATACATCACCTGACAGAGGCCACCTGAAGCCCCTTTACATATCAGTGTCAATTAATGGATTCTTAACATAAAATGAGGCAACTAATTGCAATGTCTCTTAACCCATTACTTAACACTGACGACCCATGAAGGACACAGAATACTTGTTAGGGCTTGATTTGGCCAGCCCCACAGTCAACGCCCTCACCCATGAGAAAGCGGTACAGCAGATTCTTGATGATGTTAAAGCAGCCCAGCTCGCCGCACCTGTTAGGCTTGGTACACGAAAAAAACAAAGTAAGGTATGTTTCGACAAGACAGTACACGCCACAAAATTTTCAGTCGGGCAGCAAGTCCTGCTCTCCCTGTACAACCCCGGTCCGTTTCTTTCCCCCAAATTCGCAGGACCCTACTCCATTTCAGATAAAGTCAGCCCCTCTGTTTATAAGATCACTTATCCCAATGGCAAGTCAGGATGGTTTCGCATGAACCAGCTTAAGGTTTATGGCACACAGAGCAGCCACTCATATCCACATCTCATTTGCAGTAGCAGACGAACACGCCCTGCCTATGGACAACCTATTCCTACCCTCCCCCAACCAGTCCAGCCCATCCTCGGACACCACTTCGACTCCACCCCTGGAGGCACACTCCGCCTCTCCCTTCATTCGACCAGCACCGACAGCGACAGCACTGATACATTAGACCCCATGGAACCACCACACAATCTCAATTCTGCACCAGGCCCCACTCCTAGCGACTCCGAACAGGATACGTTTGACCCCTTTGAGACCACTTATATAAAAGCCCCTGAACTGGACCAACCGCCCGACGGCTATGGATTTCCCCCTACCGCCTCCAACCTATACACTAAGCATTGGCACCACGACAATTCCTACCGACTCATCCGCAATGGACCCCACATCGTCCTAAGCAGCCTTGGCACAACTACTCCAGTCACGAGTTTGGCAACCGGGAGAAGATGATGACTGAGAGTCTGACTCCCACCTGACGAGCTCCTTTGCGACTCTTTTCGCTATAAAGCAATGAGGTGTCCAGATGATGGTAAAACGGAACCGATTGAGATTTACGGTGTCCTTCTTTCTGATGGAGCCTGCCCGATTTTGTTATTTTAGTTTGCTGTTTTTAAATGTTGAATGTTTGTATTGTGTATGACCCTTTGATAAGGTTTATTCATGGCCCCATGCCACATTTTGATGCAGTCACAATTACTCTTTTAATGCAAAATGGCAGTTAAAGGAACAAGTTTGTCGGCAGACCATTCCTAACTACTCTTCTGATTCGAAGGCAATCATAAGAGACAATATCCACGATGAACATAAATTATTTTTGTTCTTGTCCGGTCGCTCAGGCAGTGAAGTAACGGTACTGATCCCCGCCCTGCCTGAGGACCCCCATCTGGTCAGCTACGCTCGGGTAGTGCACCTACGGCACTAGCTACAGTCCTACCCGGGGATTCCACCCATTCTTGCCCCTCCGCGGCCCATACCCACTCCATTCGGAGCTTTTCTAAACTCTTTTACTGTTCTTTTAGTCTGTGGTTTAAAGAATGCTCTTTGCCACATGTTTTGTTTGTATTCCGGCAACCCTTAGGTCGCTATCCCACATGCTATTTACATCCTCAAACACTTGGATGGAACGCTTTGCTGCTGGACGGAGAAATTGTCCGCCCACTCAGCGCATCGATCACACAGGCTGCGAGGCTGCTCGCACTGTGACAGTACTTTCTTCTTGGATGTCTTGTCCCCAAAAATATTTGGTTTAAAAAAAGAATGAGGGAGTCACATATGGTGACAATTCTAATGGGCAATTGATAATAAAAGGACAGACAGACATACGAGATCTTAAACAAGGTAATAACAGATATTATGCTTGTGTCCACAGGAAATCCAGAACAGATGACAGAGGAAGACCAAGAAGGAAAAAGAGAACATGAAGACAGACATCATGATCTACATTTGGATCTTCGTGGGATCACTACAGTTGGCGCACGGACACGACCCCCCCTGACCCACATCACACAGGCCGTGAATGTTTCCCATCCCTGCAATACACCACACCCAGAGACAGACACTGATACACCATCCTGGTGCAACAACCTTATAAAATAGTATTCCCTTTTATACATCGTAGAAGCACTGTTAGTCATAGCAATACTCTGCAGTGTCATCCAGACACTGAGACTTCGGAAATGGCGAAGGACAGCCTCCCGCACTCCGGTATATACACTCAGACCCCCTATTTTCGGACTCCAGCAAACCCCCCACTCTCTCTAAGTAAATAAAGTGCATTGACTAATTTTTTGTTTGTTCTAATAAAAGAAAGATGTGAAATTCTGTACTTGACCGCCAAGATACAGAGAAATGTAATGCTGTTATTATATAGTTTATACTGTTTGTAAATTCTTTTGATTGACTAAAGATAGTTTAGAGAAGGATAGTTAGACGTTCCCATGTTTTAAATGAAAAAGAAATGTAATGCATGCTTGAATGTTATAGCGCCCCTTAGAATTTTATAAAGATGTGATGTAAATAAAATAAATTTAGGTAAAGGCTCAAATCAATAGGACAGAGTAGAATAGAACCTGTCCTTGATTGCGGCTGCTCGACTTAGGCAGAGAACAAAGAAGATTCAGGAATATGATCCTTCACGCTTCGCGTTGAGGATCACAAGGAGGGAGTGTAGCCATCTGGGATGGACACTTTCAGTATACAAAATGGACACTCGCAGAGCCTATAGGGAAAAATGGACAATACAAAGCAACAAGCAGGCACAGAGCCTGAATGTATATTTGGAAGGCAGTCTGCAGACGGAACTGAAACTCTGGGTCGATTTACATATTGATGGCCCATCTCCAGGAAATCAAAAACGAGTGCTCAGGTAGCCGATACTGTCCCAGACAGTCCGGCGCCACTACCCCAACCAGGAGACACAGACCAAGCAAGGCCAACGGCCACCTAGGAGACGCCCAGCCATCAAGGCACCCGCCCCTTTATTGGCTTAGATCGATGGCAGTGATCAAGAAGCTGCCCAATTAATTGGGACCAAGTTTAAGGCCCGCCTAAAAGCGCGCGAAGCCCCTCCAAGTATAAGAAGGAACCCCCGCGAAAGGTTCAGCTCTCTTGGATTCGGCTCTCAGCTGGAGAGACCCTTCCGCCTGCACCACCAGAAGCAAGTAAGTTCAAGTTCAACGCTCGCTACCAGACGGACGACCTTAGCTGTACTCCTGCTACCTCTTCGAACCCAACAGCCTCAGATCCGAACAACGGCCATTGTTCCTCTGACCTAAGTGGGCACCTGAAGTTAAGTATAAGTGTTAGTGATAGACATGGTTTAGCCTGTAGTGTTATTGTGCATGAGTACATCATACAGTATGTAAATAAAGTAGCATTGTCTTTGAACTAACTAACTGGTGTATTGGTTCTTTGATCGGTATTCGGTTGAACCTTGTGGCGGTATCAAGAGATACCTCGCAACTCTGACAGCATATTCATAATTAAGATTAAGAGAGGCGACATTATTAACTGCTACATTTATAGCAAGTAAACAGAGCAACAGAAAGCAGTGGATCAAAAAGGCAGCTCACCACCACCTTCACAAAGGCAATTAGGGTTAGCCAATAAATGTTGGTCCAGCCAACGATGCCCACAATGATATATTTCCCCCGAGATAGGAAGATCTTTTTCCTTTGGAATAATTGTTATGAAGGTCAATTATACCGATTTCTGACTGAATAGGAATGTCTAAAGATCACATAACTTAAACCTGAGACATTCTTAATCTGTTTAGCAAAATGTAGCATTATGAGATACGTTTGCCCAGTGTCTTGTAATAAGTTCTGAGACGAGACAATAAATTCTGGACAGACATTTGATGCAATGGTATCAGGACAATTTATTAAGCAACAAAATATGTACTTAACAAACTATCAGTATCCTGGTTCAGGTAGTTCTTGCTTCACACTGACTCTGCCGGCACAAATGGCTCGTGATTCATTTTCTCTTGCCTCTCCCTATGTCACCTTCAAAACGTTCCAAATCCATTTTTATTATCCCCTGAAGCTGGGATTCTTCTTCTGTTGTTGTGTTCTGATCTTGTTATCAGTCTGTCAGTACTTACATTAACTTATTAATGTAATTATGACCCATGATCATGTTCCGCAGTCACAACCCAAACAGCATATCCTTAACACATATACAAACCATCCATACACGTGGTTCTGATTAACTCAAGCTGTTGTGGTAAAAGATGTAACGTTTCGAGTCTGTAAGTTCCGGTAACCAAGTCTTTCATTCACAAGCATGCTTGAGAGACACAGCCTGCTTCTATATCGTGTCTCTCCAAATCAAAGGCTGTGGTTATCATACTTGCACTATAAAATCCTGATAGGTGGAATGATACAGGCTGCAACTGTTCCCTTTATCTTATTGATAGCCAAGTCTGTGCTTCATATCACACTTTTGATTACCCATCCTGTGAGAGTCATTAAGTTTGTGATTGTCACTTTCCCACACCATCATGTTGTGAAAGGGCTCTAATAACTGCTGTTTTAAAGCTGTTAATGCTTATAACTACATTTGCCTACTTTGAAACTATCAATCTTCATATCAATTTTAATGTTGAATTATTTCATTTACCCCGTTCAGTCCCTCCTTTTGGACCCATGGTCAGGCACTACCTGGCCCTGGCGGGCCATTCCTAAGATCCTCTTCCCACCAGAAACTGCTAGAGTCCGGGGGGCTATGGATCTGCTGCCCTGCTGCCCTATCATTCATTCTCTTACAACTTTGCCTAAGTCTTATTGACCAAAGCTAAGCCCAGAACCATCATTGCATTAAATTGTAAAATCCTTATAGATGTTCCTGATTTTTGTGTTTCCTGGGGGTGAGATGTTGGTAGCAGTGGATGGCGAGGTTTACACTTTATTGGCTAGCATTACCATCTGTACTGCTTGGTATATCATCAGTCTTTGATAACAACAAATACAGAAACTAACTATTAAAACTGCAACAGATGCAACAGGTATTGTTTTTTTTAATAAACATTTTATTGAGGTATTTTCTTTGGCATTTTAACAGGAACAAAATCAACAATATAAATAACAAGAGAAATATATACAGAGTGCAAATTCCGCCACCCTCTCCCGCAGGTCTTGCCATTACTTACCCCCCTATCCTACACTAGCCTAGCCCCCCCATCCCCTTTCTGCTGACGATTAGTTCTCTGCGAGGAAGTCGATGAATGGTTGCCACCTCCGGGTGAACCCCAGCTAAGACCCTCTCAAGGCGAACTTAATTTTCTCCCGGCAGAGGAAGCCTGCCATATCCGAAAGCCAGGTCTCCGATTTCGGGGGCTTTGTGTCCCTCCACGCCAGCAATATACGCCTCCGGGCTACCAGGGAAGCAAATGCCAGAACATCTGCCTCTTTCTCCTTCTGGATTCCCAGGTCCTGCGATACCCCAAAAATCGCTGCCTCCGGACTCATTGCCACCCTCGTATTTAATACCCTGGACATGGTGTCGGCAAACCTCTGCCAAAACCCCCTCAGTTTTCGACATGCCCAGAACATATGGACATGGTCGCTGGCCCCCCCGTACACTTCACACACCTATCCTCCATCCCAAAGAATCTGCTTAGCTGGGCCACCGTCATGTGAGCCCGGTGAACAACCTTAAACTGGATCAGGCTGAGCCTGGCACATGTTGCGGTAGCATTGACCCTTCCTAGCGCGTCCGCCCAAAGACCCTCCTCCATCTCTCCCCCCAGTGCCTCCTCCCACTTACGTTTCAGCCCTTCGGTCTGCGTCTCCTCCGAACCCATAAGCTCTTTATATATGTCCGAGACGCTCCCCTCTCCTATCCATCCTCTAGAGACCACCCTATCCTGAATCCCCCTTAACGACAGGAGTGGGAAGGGCGGTACCTGCCTCCGCAAAAGTCCCGTACCTGTAAGTATTAGAGATCATTCCCTCCAGCCAGTGTAAACGTCTCCTCCAGCGCCCTCATACTCGGGAGGCTTCCTTCCAAGAACAAGTCCCCCATCCTCTCTATCCCCGCTCTCCGCCAAATACGGAAACCCCATCCATCCTCCCCGGGGCAAACCTATGATTGTCGCAGATTGGGGACCACACCGATGCCCCCTCTGCCCCCACATGCCTCCTCCACTGCCCCCAGTCTCTCAGGGCCGCCACCACCACTGGACTGGTGGAGTACCGCGCCGGCGGGAACGGCAGGGGCGCCGTCACCAGTGCCCCTAAACTTGTGCCCTTTCACGAGGCTGCCTCCATGCGCGCACCCCCCCCCCCCCCCAACCCACACCAGCCACCTCCTCACCATGGCTATGTTAGCCGCCAAGTAATAATTACTGATATTCGGCAGCGCCAGTCCGCCATCTCCCCGATTCTGCTCAAGCATTGCCCTCTTCACCCGCGGGGGCTTACCCCCCCCCCCCCCCCCCACCCCCCCCCCCCCCACACACACACACAAAGCCCGCAATAATCTTATTAATCCACTTAAAAAAGGACCACGGGATGAAGATGGGGAGGCACTGGAAAATGAAGGGAAACCTCGGGAGGACCGTCATTTTTACCGACTGCACGCTACCCGCCAGAGACAACGGGAGCGCGTCCCATCTCCGGAAATCCTCCTTCATCTAGTCCACCAACCAGGCCAGGTTCAATTTGTGTAGCCTGTCCCAATCCCTCGCCACCTGGATACCCAAGTACCTAAAACTGTCCCCTACCACTCTAAACGGCAGTTCCCCCAGTCGCCTCTCCTGACCTCTCGCCTGAACCACAAACAACTCGCTCTTCCCCATATTAAGCTGGTAATCCGAAAACCGGCTGGATTCGCCTAGGAGTCCCATAATTTCCCTCATCCCCTCCATTGGGTCTGAAACATAGCAGCAAGTCATCCGCATACAACAAGTCTCTGTGCCCTATCTACACCCCCCCCCCCCCCGAACCAACCCCTTCCATACCCTTGAGACCCTCAGAGCAATTGCCAGCGGCTCTATCGCCAGCACAAACAGCGGTGGGGAGAGGGGACATCCCTGTCTCGTCCCCTGGTGTAGTCTGAAATATTCCGACGGCGTCCTATTTGTCCGTACACTCGCTACAGGCACCCGGTACAGCAGCCTAACCCAGTCAACAAAGCCCCTCCAAACCTGAACCGTTCCAGCACCTCCTATAAGTAATCCCACTCGACCCGGTCGAACGCTTTTTCCAGAGAACTTTCTGTAGAACTCGACTGGGTACCCGTCCGGCCCCGGGGCCTTCCTCGACTGCATGGCCTTCAAGCCTCCACTGTCTCCCCCAGCCCGACCGGGGCTCCCAGCCCTTCTACCAGCTCCCCATCCACCTTCGGGAAAGTCAGCCCATCCAATAAGTGCCTCATCCCCTCCGGCCCCCCAGGGGGTTCCGATCTATACAACCTACTATAAAAGTCCCGAAAGGTTTGCTCACCCCCTCCAAGTCCCCAACTAAGTTCCCATCCCCATCAACCACTTTCCCTATTTCCCTAGCTGCTTCCCTCTTTCTGAGCTGCTGTGCAAGCATCCTACTGGCCTTTTCCCCGTGCTCGTAGATCGCTCCCTTCACCTTCCTGAGCTGCTCCACTGCCCTACCTGTAGTTAACAAACCAAATTCCACCTGCAGCCTGCAGTGTTCCCTCAAGAGCCCTGCCTCTGGAGCCGCCGCATATCTCCTATCCACTCGTAGGATCTCTCTAACGAGTCGGTCCGTTTCTGCCCTTTCCGTCCTGTCCCAGGTCCGGAATCTTCCCCAGTACCCTCTTTATAAAATCCCCATCGTCTCAATTTGGCGCGTATACGTTGACCAGCACTACCTTCATCCACTGCAGCCTGCCACTAACCATGATAAATCTACCTCCCACATCCGAGACTATCCTCCCTGCCTCAAACGCCACCCGCTTGTTGATCAAAATCGCAGCCCCCCTTGTCTTTGAGTCCAGCCCCAAGTGGAAAACCTGACTAACCCAGCCTTTTCTCAACCTGACCTGATCCACTACTTTAAGAAGTGTCTCCTGCAGCATCACCACGTCCGCCTTCAGTCTCCTCTGGCTTGCAAATACACAAGCCCTCTTCATCGGCCCATTTAGCCCCCGGACATTCCAGGTGACCAGCATAGTTGGGTGGCAAAGTGCCCCACCCCCTCCCCTGCCGGTCAGCCTTCACCCTTGGGCCCGCTTCTAGCCCATGAGCCACACCTCATCCGGCCTACCCCGGGGCGGCCCCCACCCCCGAACCCCTCAGTGACCTTCCATCTAAGTCCCTCCCACGTCAGCAGAACCCATACCCCCCCTCCCGCCCCTAGAAACACTACTCTAAATCCCAACCCAGCTAATAAACTAAGCATATACACACCCCCCACTGTGCTTCCGTGAGCTAGCTCACCCAGCTAGCTTGGTGACCCCTGCCTCTGGCGCCAAGAAGTCTCCCACCCATTGTTCCCTTGCTCCCCTCCTCCCGCTCCTGTAAACAAGTTCCCTCATCCAACAATCCCCAAACAAACACACAGCAGCAAGAAAACACAAAGAACAAAAGCACCACCCACCAAAACCCAGACAGGCACGTCTCCATCCCACCAAAGTGCACAACAGTATAATCACCCAAAATAAAACACAAAAGGAACATTACCAACATCTATCCCAAAAAGAAAGAACCCAAAACACAACGGAAAATTGATTCTCTCCCCCCCCCCCCCTTCCCTCTCCCCTAAACAGAGCTCCCGAAAGAAGACTGATACAAAGCAATACGAAAAACCATAGCCAATTTTAACAACAGAAAGAAAAAATAATAACCGAAGCCCCACCAGCATTCCAAGGGGGAGAGAAGATAAACAAAAAAAAAATCCCAGAAAAAAACAGACAAAGAAAAAGGGCCCAATATCGGCCAACATATTGTCACTGAGTCCAAAAGTTCTCAAGCTCCCACCAGTCCTTTTCTTTTTGCATAGTCCAACACCTCATCGGACGACTCAAAATAATGATGTCGGTCTTCACGTGTAACCCACAGGCGCCCAGGTACAGCAGGCCAAACTTCACCTGCTTCTTAAAGAAAATCGCCTTGACCTGATTGAAGCCTGCCCTCTTCCTCGCCACCTCCACGCTCAGGTCCTGGTACACCCGCAGGATGCTATTCTCCCACTTGCAACACCGCGTGCGCTTGGCCCACTGCAGAATACATTCCTTGTCCAGGGACCTGTGGAATCTCACCACCATTGCCCTCGGAGGGTCCCCGCTTCCTGGCAAGCACCCGATACGCCCTGTCCACCTCCAGCGATCGGGGGAATTCCCCCTCCCCCAGCAACTTTTCGAACATACCCACCACGTAGGCTCCAGCATCCGCTCCCTCAGCCCCCTCCGGAAGCCCGACAATTCTTAGATTCTGTCGGCGGGTCCGGTTCTCAACGTCTTCCACCTTCTCCAAGAGCCTTTTCTTCTGTTCTCGAAGCATCCCACCTCCAGCTCCACAGCTGTTTAGTGCTCCTCTTGTTCCAGCAACGCCTTCTCCACCTTCGGAATCGCCCGGTCCTGGGCGCCAGTCTGCTTTCCAGGCGATCAATTGGCTCCTTGATCCGGTCCAGGCATTCTCGCTTCTGTTAGGCGAAACCATCCGGAATGGCCTGCATCACTGGGCCCGCTGCGCTGCCACCTCAGGGGTGCGTCCCTCGGCCATACTGTCTCCCGTTACAACTTCCACACCGCTCGCTACTGGCTTCTTGTTTCTGCCCTTTTTTCCATAAACCAATGTGAGGAAACAGAGCCCAATTGCCTCAGCCAACGAATCTTCCGATTAAAACCGAAGAAAAGTCCGGGGGAAAGGTCCAAAAGTCCAAATGTGCGAGATACTCCTCCATAGCCGCCACCGGAAGTGCAACAGGTATTGTTACTCTTCCTACTTCCCAGTATTTATATTGCATTCTTGACACCCTGGCCCAATTACTGCTTGAGCCCTCCAACCTCCTAGCCTTTGCTGTGGCCACATTCACTTGCACCCTTCCCCCTCATGATTGCTGACGGCTTTGTTTCATGACCCTCCCTGTAGTGGTCAGGGAGCTTTTTCAGCTACTGCGACCTGAGCTATTTGACCCAGGATGTCGCTGATGTTTAACATACTGAATAAATAGCCAGTGAGACCTCTGCCTGCAAGATGAAAATCCTCTACCGTAGAGGAGTCGGTGATATGTAAGCAGGAGGTGTTGTTATTCTCACACATTGATCCTCCATATTATCCATCAAAAGCACCACTGTACGGGGGAGATCTGCACTGCTTTGAAGGCCTTTCAAGGATTCCAGAGTTTTAAAGGGGCAGGTGATGTAATGCTGTGATTCAGTACAACTCCCAACATCCTACCTCCCACATCCACCAATTCTTTTCCACTCCCAGGAACTTGAATTTATATCCACCCTTATATGTTCTGTTAATACGTTTGTGTGCTATACTCATCAGAAATGTTAATGTGTCTCCCTTGCCTCCGGTCACCGGCCGATTAACTACTAATTCCTGTTATTCCTCCTGTAAGTGTATGAGGTCTAATTTCTCTGTAACCTGGTATGTGTTGAAGTGCAATACCAAATCTTATATCTTTAATATCTGGTTTTACATTATTTATCAGTCCCAAACCTAAATGTAACATGTGCCGCTCCTAGATTGTGGGCCAGTCATATTAATGACTTTTAACCCCTGTAGTATACCTTTCCCCGACCTTGTAAAGCTGCAATTTTATTTGGTTTACTGCGCTGTGAATCACAGTCCTCATGTGATCTCTTTTGCTTCCTCGTAGGCATAAACACTATTTTGTACAATCAACCAATAAGATCGGGATAATGTTAGTTAAATTGTTGGTCACCTTCCACATACCCATTGTAACATCATGTAATATCACTTTGGGTTTCCCACTTCTAATTATCTGATCTGGGGGCGGTGATATGGTGGCTGGGCATTTAGTGGGTTTCTGATATCTGCAAGTTGACAAATTAAAACACCATGCATTGCTCCAACCAAGTTGATTAATAACATCTATACAATGCTCTTGACGGTATTGGCTCCCTAATCTCGGTTCCCAGACAAATGGGGGCAAATCAGTTCATCCCACCTTTGTGTTCACTCCTGTGTGGGACACAGATAACAGAATTTTCCCCACACCCAAGTTGGTATGGTACACTCCTTTTATGTCCACATTTCCAGCCATGCCTTTTTAGTGTAAAAGGTCGGGGCCATGTTACCTGAATCAGTCTGTCCCCTTTTTGATAATATAACCTGGATAACCTGTTGAATACTGGTAGTATACTTCTGTTAGAAATCCCAATGCATGGTTTCTCCATTCTCTGCTTCCTCCTTTAGGTAGCTGCACGTACTGTCCTGGATGCAGGTAGGTAATTTTATTGATGTTCACAGTGGGCTGCTCTTGCTGTCCTCCAGATCGCCATTGCTCTGTGGATTTGTTTGCTGCCAGAAACAGACTATGAGATATAAGGCTTCACCTGTGGCTAACAGCGAGATTGAGTCAAGCACAACTTAAAGGATCATTTTTTTCGAGATGGCAGAGGAGATGGAGGCTTTTATTTAAAAACAAGGCCTTGGACTGAATTGAGTGTGTTTGAATAGGACTTTAATGGGTGCTCATGGGACGGAATTGTTTGGGGACATTTTAATATTATATATTTGTTTGGTTAACTGAGGTTTATTGTTCTGTATTGGAGTGTAAATGTTGTTGGGCGAGTAATGAGGGGGGGGGGCTTTCTCACTAGCAGTTAGAGCTTAGCTAGTGATCGGGAATGAGGTGGGGGAGGAGCTGTGGCATGTTGGAACTGTTCAGACATGTTTCGATGAGCCTAGAAGGTCTGTTTCGTTAGGGGAGGGAGATGATAAGGAGTTTGACTGGAGCTAGCTGGCAGGTTTCTGGGTTAGAGGAAAGGGGAGGTGGTGGTGGTGGTGGAGGGTAGATTGTGGACGGTGACCAGGGTATTTCATTGTCTCACCTTATCGATGGGGCTGGCAGCCGTCTTGGGTGGGTCTCGGTCCTAGGAACTTGGAAGAGGGAGGGATCCCCCGCGGTGGAAATGGCTGACTTGAGAGGGAGGAGGTGTGAGAGACCCACAGTCAGACCAGTCATGTGGAGCGTTAGGGGTTTGGGATGCCCAGTGAAACAATTCAGAGTTTTCTCTCATCTGAAGAATTTAAGGGCAGATACAATACCAGACTAAGCTAGAGTCACAGACAAATGACACAGACTCTCATCAGTTGTGGCAAGGCTTAGACAACATAATGGGCTACAAAGCAAAGAATGAAAGTCGCTTATTGTCACAAGTAGGCTTCAAATGAAGTTACTGTGAAAAGCCACATTCCGGCGCCTGTTCGGGGAGGCTGTTACGGGAATTGAACCGTGCTGCTGACCTGCCTTGGTCTGCTTTCAAAGCCAGCGATTTAGCCCTGTGCTAAACAGCCCCGTGGAGAAAGCCGAGTAGAATCTCCGGCAACAGCACACCCCTCCCTGATGAACTCAATGCATTCTATGCTCGTTATCGAGCAGGAAACCAATAAACCGTTGTCAACTGCCCCAGCAGCCTCGGACACACCCATACCTACCGTCACAGCCTCCAAAGTCAGATCGGTCTTCTTGAAAGTGAACCCTTGGAAAGCAATGGGTTCCGACCGAAGATCCTGCGCAGACCAACTGGCAGGTGTGTTCACGGAAATCTTCAACCTCTCTCTACACCGTTCTGGGGTTCCCACCTGCTTCAAGAAGACCACCAAAACAGAAAAAACAGGTAACGTGCCTCAACGATTACTGTCCGGTGGCCTTGACATCGATCGTAATGAATTACTTCGAGAGGTTAGTCATGAGACACATCAACTCCATATTCCCAGAACGCCTGGATCCACTGCAATTCACATACCGCCACAACTGGTCCACAGCAGGCACTATCTCCTTGGCCCTACACTTATTCCTGGAGCATCTCAACAACAATGACACCTACGTCAGACTCCTGTTGTTTGACTACAGCTCCGCCTTAAACACCATAACCCCAGCCAAGCTTATATCAAAACTCAAATACTTGGACTTGGCTCCTCCCTCTGCAACTGAAACCTTGACTTCCTGACCCAAAGACCATAATCAGTAAGGATAAACAACAGCACCTTCTCCACGATAGTCCTCAACACCGGGATCCCGCAAGGCTGCGTACTTAGCCCCTTACTATACTCCCTAAACACACACAACACACACGTGGCAAAATGTGGCTCCAACTCCATCTACAGCTTTGCTGATGACACTACCGTAGTGGGTCGGATCACGAACAACGATGAGACAGAGTACAGGAGGGAGATAGGGAACCTAGTGGTATGGTATAACGACAACAATCTCTCCCTCAATGTCAGCAAAACTAAGGAACTGGTCATTGACTTCAGGAAGCGAAGTATGGTACACTATCTTGTCTGCATCAGTGGTGCCGAGGTGGAGGTGGTTGACAGCTTCAAATTCCTAGGTGTACACATCACCAACAATCTGTCCTGGTTCACCCACATCGACTCCACGACCAAGAAAGCACAACAGCCCCTATACTTCCTCAGGAAATTAAGGAAATTCTGCATGTCCACATTGACCCTGTAGACCAAGCTCGTATAGTTCGGTTTACTGAGACAGGCCCAATCCCGGGCTATGCGAACCCCCAGATACATAAAGCTGGAACCAGCCAGCCCAACTCCCCTCCCCAGAGGATTAACTGGAAAGCACTCACTTTTTTCCCAAGTTTAGCTTGTACCCTGAAAAAGAGCCAAAGCCCCTCACTAGCTCCATTATATCGCTCATGGTGGGGATTGGGTCCGTCACAGAAAGTAAGAGATCAGCAGCATACAGGGACACCCTGTGCTCCACCCCTCCCCTCGCTATCCCCCTCCACTTAACTGAAGCCGATGCAAACAAAAGTGGCAACATAGGGCACCCCTGCCTCGTTCTCATATTTAAATGGAAATATCCCAAGCTCATGTTATTTGTGCGGACACCAGCTTTTGGGGCCTTGTGCAACAGTCATTTCCAAGCTTGTGGGTTTTTGGGTCTCCTTCTTTAGCACCGATTCTTTAGTCGGCGATTCTGAAAATGGAACTGGAGCCCTGTCCTTTAGTAGCCATATTTGGGGTGTCAGACTTGCCAGAGCTGCAGATGGGCTGCGGGGACCGATGTCCTGGCCTTCGCCTTGCTGATTGCCTAGAGGTGAGTAGTGCTGGGGTGGAGCTCTGCTTCTCCATCCAGTGCCTCAGTGTGGCTGGGAGATCTGATGGAAGTCCCCTACATCGAGAAAGCCAAATACACCATGAAGAGAGCAATTGAGGGGTTCTACTGGCGATAGCAGCCATTTATTGTGTATTTAGTTGCTAAGGGGGGGAAGGGTTAGGTTATGTTTTGGCTATTGTATGTGTATATTGGTGTTTTATTCTGTTTCGTTTTGTATTATTTTGTGTACTGTATAAAATGGTAACGTTTGAATAAAAAATATTTTTAAAATATCAAATCTGAATGGCTTACGAGGAGAAACAGCTTATAGATGTTTGGGATGATCAGCGAGGTACATATATGTCAATGTACAGTCAAGCAAGTTGATATGGGCAGATAGCCGAATATACAGAAGGCATAATCAAAGAGGAACAAAGATATAAATAGCCAGATGATCAGAAGCAAGGCACACCAGTTAACACCTAGCAGCCTCGGGAAGCAGACAAGCCAGTTTTCCAGCTAACCGCCTAAACGTCTTAGAGCCAAGGCAGTGCAAAAAACCTTAGTAAAGGTTCTGAACCAGTAAAATTTGTTTCCCAGACTTGATATATCATCCCTGCATTGTGATTTTTAAAAACTTCTTAAGTTATTTATTTTGGATGTTTTCTGGGGAATTCTTACTGAGTTCAGGTATTGTAGTTATATTTTGGAATAAGGAGTACGTTCTACGTAAACTGTGTATTTAGTAATTCATATACCTTAATTGCCATAAGGAAGTCCTGATCCTGTGTATTGTCTTTTCTTCACCTGAATAAAAATCTTTAATAATTGTTACACAACAACTGAGCGACTATTCTTACTGGGTTTCACTTGTCTCTTCACACCAAAACAAAATAAAACTGTACATCCCCACAAACCGGTGTTCCAAGTTGGGATACCCACGCAGATAACATCAGCATGCTTTGTGACACTGCACTATGTGACGCGGGGATTAATCATTGTAGTCAACCTCCCATGACATTTCATCTGAGGAAAATGTACCATGTGCAATATTCAGATGAAGCAGGAATGTGGAAATAGTTGGAGCTGGATGGGAAAGGAGAAGTGCAGAGGAAACACAGGAGGAAGGATGACAGATTGAGGACAAAGAGAGAGAAAACACTGGAGGGGAGAGACTGAATGACTGGAAAAGGGCAGATGGAAGCAAGGCAGGGAAGAAGGTACAGGATTGGGGGTAAGAGAATAAAGTGCCCCCCCCCCATCCCAACTAAAACCAGTTTACGATCTGGGGCGGAGGGGTTGTGAATCAGGATTCTGCATCATGGGTACATGCTGTGTTGAGCTATCTTCCCTTCTGCTGGGATTTACTTTCTATCACCGTGCATTGTGAGGCTTTTGATGAATTTCCCTTCCCTGCAAAAAACAAGTTAATCTGCTGCCAAGTGGCCACACCAAGTGGAAAATACATTAGTAAGCAATGAAGTGGGGAGATTTTCCCTGATGCTCAATGGTTGCCTCCAAGTGGATAAGTCATATGCATCAGGAATGACCTTGTTTCAATCCTGGATCCTGAGCTAGCAGTGTATTTTGGGGGATGGTATAATTGTTTGAATACCGAAGAAACTGTCAAAATCATTTGGCAGAATACCTCAAGGCCAGAACTTTCAAACAAGCACGCAGGTATTGCTGAGCTGGTGATGAGACGGGCCCTCCCCTTCATATCGTTCATGAACAACTGGCTTCTCACTTCCACTGTACATTGCCCTCAAAGTGGCTGTGATGAGGAAGAGACAGAACTCATTTCTTTCTGGTATGTGCATTTGAAAGAGTATCTGGAAAGAGATGCAATGATTTTTGTGAAATTCTGTGAGTACACTGTGCTTTACAGTCTATTCCCTTGGGACGCACAGAGACATACATCAGCTGCCATTCCAAGGTCCATGACGACATGCTGTGGGATCCAGTGAAGCTTGCTGCAGCTGCTACAAAGGCTCAATGGGGGTACAGTCACCGCATATGGCTCGCCCACTGGAGCATTCTGAAGAGCTCTAGAACCCATTGCGTTGGTATGCATCAGAAAATATTTAAATAAGTTGTTTAGCAGTGAGTTCAGAAGAAGCTCTGGAGTATAAAAGCATTTCTCAACTGAATGTACTTAAATTACAAAGATGCAAAATTCTCGAAAATCTTTGTCCCCAGATCGAATTGACTATTTATCTGTGGTTCTGTCTGTGAGCTGAATTTTATGGGATGGGAAGGGGCGGTCAGGTTGGAATGCTTATCTGTCCAGGAGTAAAATTGGTTGGATGCCAACTCGCTCAATGCCTGTCTGCCCTGCAGTCATAATACACAATGGGCAGACTAAATTGCTGGAACAGTGGGACTTAGAATCCCTACAGTGCAGAAGATGCAACCTGCAATGTATGTGGCCTGAGGCACCCTCAACTGTACTGTATTGAATCAAATTGATCTGTAATGCACTTTATGTACTGCCACGTTTTATAATGTGTTACAATATAAATAAATTATATCTGGATAAATAAACCTTTGCAGCCAATGTTCACAGTTCTAATTAATACAAGACCATGGGCCGCAGAGTGTAGGCATAAAAGATTTGTTTCAGTACACCACAAAACTTTTATGTATTGTGGATGAAAAAGCCTTTTTTTCTTTTCTAACAGGAAGACTTGCTTCAAGCATTTGAAGATGGAAACAGAAAAGTATTTTTCAAACTTTGGGAACAGCATATTTCACCTCAGGTTAGAGATGATGAGCAACTACCTCAGAAATTGGAGTTTTACCTTCATGTTCATTTTGCCATCTTTCCTCTGAAGAATTCTGGAAAGTCTGTAATTTACAAAAAAAACAAGGTAAATCAATTTTTAAATGTGCCTAAATAGGTTCTATGAAAATTCCCTGTATCTTTGGTTCATGCATATGACAAGAACATTCATTTTTAGAATATCCTTGTCACGAAAGTGTAATGGAGTACTTTTTAAAACAACACCGCATTTTATTAGCAGAAAGTAAAATAATATTCTTAGCAGCATTTATCAAGATACTGATCCTATTTTGTAAAAGTATAACTTTCAAAAGTTATTAAAGTCTTGGAGATCGTGATTATGGCCTCCCTCTCTAGTAGCACGGTAGCATTGTGGATAGCACAATTGCTTCACAGCTCCAGGATCCCAGGTTCGATTCCGGCTTGGGTCACTGTCTGTGCGGAGTCTGCACATCCTCCCCGTGTGTGCGTGGGTTTCCTCCGGGTGCTCCGGTTTCCTCCCACAGTCCAAAGATGTGCAGGTTAGGTGGATTGGCCATGATAAATTGCCCTTAGTGTTGGGTGGGGTTATGGGGATAGGGTGGAGGTGTTGACCTTTGGTAAGGTGCTCTTTCCAAGAAGTGGTGCAGACTCGATGGGCCGAATGGCCTCCTTCTGCACTGTAAATTCTATGATAATCTATGACACAGATTCCGAAGAATGTCCCTGTGTATTCTGGAATGGTTCCATCACAGGCAGCTGAAGTTATGATGTCAGACTAATCAGAGAGCTGTCCTAAAACTGACCCACTGCAATGCTAATTTATATTACCTACGTGTCATGTGCGAAATGTACTCTTTGATTTGAAGGATATTAAAAGGTGTAAAAGGAACATCCAATCTGTGCAATACTTGAAGTGTTGGTAGTGGCAGTGAGTTCAGAAGAAGCACTGGAGTATAAAAACATTTATCAACACTGACTGAATGTACTTAAATTACAAATACAAAATTCTCTAAAATCTTTGTCCCCCGACCCAATTGATTATTTATCTGTGGCTCTGTCTGTGAGCTGCATTTTATAGGGTGGGGAGGGACGGTCAGGTTGTACTGCTCATCTGCCCAGGAGTAAAATTGGTCGGAAGCCAACTTGCTCAATACCGGTCTGCCCTGCAGCCATAACACACTATGGGCAGACTAAATTGCTGAACAGTGGGACTAGAATCCCTACAGTGCAGAAGGAGGCCATTTGGCCCATCGGGTGTGCACCGACCCTCTGAAAGAGTACTCCACCAAGCTCACTTCCCCACCCTATTCTTTTAACCTAACCTACACATGCCAGGACACTAAGGAACAATTTAGCATGGCCAATCCACCTAACCTGCACAAGTTTGGACTGTGGGAGGAAACTGGAGCACTCGGAGGAAACCCATGCAGACAAAGGGAGAAAGAGCAAAGCTCGCACAGACAGTCACCCGAGGCCGGAATTGATCACAGATCCCTGGCTCTGTGAGGCAGCAGTGCTATTCACTGTGCCACTGTGCCGTGCACTTAAGCTCCTCACTCTGGAGGAAGTCCGAATGGCTGGCAGCTCATTCATCCCTAGCAGGGCCAGAATTGAGTAATGGGCACAGCTGGAACTGCAGGAAGAAGCCCAAAGAGGCAAGTTCTGGGCATGCAATTTAGGGGAGGTGCCCTGATGCATGCATGGTACCCTTGAATGATGTGCTCCTCCCCTTCCTTACCGCCTTTAAAAATGGTGTGGGCAGGGTACTATCTATGGGGCTTAAATAACCCGCAATTATTTATTTATACATGGTGGGCAAGTTTTTGATTTCCAATTTCACCTCTGCTCACCTCTGCGTATTATGGGGGTGAGGTCAGGGGTGGGTGGAAAGGTGGTAGGCTAGCCACCTGACCTATCCTTCATCTCTCTCTCTCTCTCTCTTTATCTCTCTCTCTCTCCCCCCCCCACCGTAAACATGCTCTGCGGAGATACGTAACATCAAGCCGCAACGTTCATCATTCTCTTTAGGATTAACAGTTTCTGTTACAAAAAAGCACTGGCAAGATCCTTTGAAATATTTATAGGAGCATTTGTTTCTTAATATTGAGGCAAACAGTAGTTGTGAGCAGTGAACTATGCTGAGCTAATACAATTCAACTTTCCTTCAGAACAGCAGGTTTTAAGTATGAAGTGTGCTCTTCTGGCCACTCCACCGCTGCATTAAGACCATAAGACCATGAGACATAGGAGCGGAAATAAGGCTATTCGGCCCATCGAGTCCACTCCACCATTCAATCATGGCTGATTTCAACTCCATTTACCCGCTCTCTCTTCATAGCCCTTAATTCCTCGAGAAATCAAGAATTTATCAACTTCTGTCTTAAAGACACTCAACGTCCCGGCCTCCACCGCCCTCTGTGGCAATGAATTCCACAGACCCACCACTCTCTGGCTGAAGAAATTTCTCCTCATCTCGGTTCTAAAGTGACTCCCTTTTATTCTAAGGCTGTGCCCCTGGGTCCTAGTCTCCCCTGCTAATGGAAACAACTTCCCTACATCCACCCTATCTAAGCCATTCATTATCTTGTAAGTTTCTATTAGATCTCCCCTCAACCTCCTAAACTCCAATGTAATTAAGAATGTAACCATTAGATGGTGCTGTTTGACCTCCAATGAATATATTTTAAGTGCTATATTATCACTGATAAATTGTTTATCAAGGTTCCCCACCTGTGTTTTCAAGCATGTAGCTTGGCAAGATGTAATGTGCAAAGTAAGAGCCTTAGCGGTTCAAGAAAAATCATATAAACCATAAATTAATTTCTTAGATTTTGATTTATTGTCACGTGGACCGAGGTACAGTGAAAAGTATCGTTCTGCGTACCGACCAGGCAGATCGCCCCATACATGAAAACATAGAACATACGATAAATGCATGAGGCTAAATAATGAAAATGCATAAACATAGACAGCGGGTGAAGAATACGGTTTGTGCTACAACTGTAGAGAAGATGCGTAGAAAGATCAGTTCAGAACCTAAGAGGGTCATTCAAGAGTCGGGTAACAGTGGGGAAGAAGCTGTTTTTGAATCTATTCGTTCGTGTTCTCAAACTTTTGTGACTTCTGCCTGATCGAAAAGGTTAGAAGAGAGAGCAGCCTGGGTGGGAGGGGTCTTTAATTATGCTGCCCGCTTTCCCAAGGCAACAGGAGGTGTAGACAGAGCCAACGGATGGGAGGCGGGCTTGCGTGATGGACTGGGCTGTGTTCACGACTCTCGCTAGTTTCTTACGGTCTTGGGACGAGCAGTTGCCATACCAAGCTGTGATGCAGCCAGGTGGGATGGGTCTGTGGTACATCTATAGAGGTTTGGAAGTGTTGTTGTGGACACGCCGACTTTCCGTAATTTCCTGAGGAAGTATCGGTGCTGTTGAGCTTTCTTGCTCGTAGCATTGAGGTGGGTGGACCAGGACAGATTGTTGGTGATATTTACACCTAGGATTTTGAATCTGTTAACCATCTCCGCCTCGTTACCATTGATACAGACAGGGGCACTTTGCTCCCTGAAGTCAATGACCAGTTCCAAGGTTAGGTTCAATGCATGGTTTTTGTTGCATTTAGTTGACCAGTGTACTAGTGTAGCAATCAAAGAAAATGACTTTGATGGTTCTCGTTGCTCATCTAATCACACTTGAGCAAGAGTTAGAACTGTGTGAAAGGGAGGGGAGAAGATTGGAAAACGGCTTAAAAGAAAATAGTGCCCAAAACATAAAACAGTTGAAGGATTTGCAAATATCTTCAGCCCGAGTGGATAAGCTAATATGACTTAATCCTGAGGTGCCCACCATTGCAGATGCCAGTTTTCAGCCAATTTGCTTTGCTCCACATGATGTAAAGAAAGTGGTACTGCACTGGATATACCAAGGTGATGGGTTCTGACAACATCCCAGGTGTAGGGTGAAGACCTGTGCTCCAGGACTACCTTGCCTCCAACAAACTGCTGCAGTATAGCAACAGCACTGATAGCTTGCCAACAGTAGAAAATTGTCTAGTTATGTCCTGCCCACAAAAATCAGGGTAAATCCAATTGAGTATATTCTCACCCATCATTCCACTCCAAATCATCAGCAAAGTGATGGAGGATATCATCAACAATGTTTTCAAGGGATACTCAGCAATAACCTACTATTCAGTGTCAAAGCTTTGACAAAGACTCATCCAGACTCGAAACATTAGCTCCCTTCTGTCTCCACAGATGCTGTGAGACCTGCTGAGATTGTCCAGTATTTTCTGTTTTTGTCTCAGATTCCAGCATCTGCAGTAATTTGATTTTACCTGCTATTCAATGCTCATTTTGAGTTCCACTTGGCTCCAGACTTCATTATGGCCTTGGTCCAAACATGGAAGAGAGAGCTGAATTCCAGAGATGAGGAGAGAATGATTGCTCTTGAAATCAAGGCAACATTTGATGTGTCTGGCATCAAGGTTTCCGAGATTTCCGGGTTGCGGCGATGCGGAGCTAAGCCGCGCGATTCGGCAGCTCCCGCGAAAACTGACTTTTGGGCCCGCTAACGGAGCCCCAACGGCACTTTAAAAAAAAAACCCGTGGGGAAGGAAGAAGAAAGTCCCCTACAGACCTGCATGGATCGGACCTGCAGCGAAACGGCAAAAAAAGCGGCCCTGGAGCAGCGGGAGAAGAAAGAAGAAAAAGAAGAAAAAATCAAAATGGCGGCGCCCACGGACAGAGAGGAGATGAAAGAGTTCATCAAGTGCTGCTTCGAGGAGCTGCGTAAGGATATGGCGGCGCCTATACTGGCAATGGTTGAAAGACTTGGAGCAACCCAGAAAGCCCAAGAGGTGAAGATCCAGGAGATCCAGGAAAAAGTGAGTGAGAATGACGACGAGCTCGTGGGCCTGGCGGAGAGAGTGGAGCGGCACGAGGCGCTGCACAAGACGTGGGCGGGAAGACTTGAAGACCTGGAGAACAGATCAAGGAGAAACAACTTGAGGATCCTGGGTCTCCCAGAAGGAGTGGTGGGGGCCGATGCTGCGGCATATGCGGGCACAATGATCGGGACGCTGATGGGTGCGGAGGCCCCCCGGGATTGCTGGAGCTGGATGGGGCGCACCGAGTGCTAGCGAGGAAGCCCAAGGCAAAAGAGCCGCCAAGGGCGATGGTGGTGAGAGTTCACCGGTTTACGGACAGAGAGAGGGTCCTGAAATGGGCCAAGAAGGAACGGAGCAGCAAGTGGAACAATGCGGAGATCAGAATATACCTGGACTGGAGCGCGGAGGTCGCTAAGCGGAGAGCGGGTTTCAACCGGGCCAAAGCGGTGCTGCATCGGAAAGGAGTGAAATTTGGAATGTTGCAGCCAGCGTGACTGTGGGTTACACATAATGGCCAACACCACTACTTCAAAACGCCCGAAGAGGCGTGGACCTTTATACTAGCTGAAACATTGGACTCTAATTGAGGGTTTGTGGGGTAGGGGGGTGTTTGAGGGTTGAAGTATGATGGTTGTTGTACACAGGGGGTCAACCACGTGCAGGAAATGCTATATGGGCTGGGGGAGAGGGACAAGGCCACGACAGCAGCTGCGCCATGGGGGGCGGGGCAGGCTTTGGAAAGCGCGGGGTTGTCTTTCCCGCGCGCGGCAAAAAAGGCGGGAAGGGGAACAAAGGAATGTACATTGATTGGGAGATTCCCACACGGGGGGGGGTTAAAGGGATGGCGGGGGAAGCTGGGGTCAGCAGGTGTCAGCTGACTTACGGGAGGGACATGGGGGGAGCAAAAAAGCTAGACGAGGATCTAGCGGGGGGGTGGGGGGAGAGAGGAGGGAGGGGAGGAAGGGGGGGGGCGAAAGGGTTGCTGCTGCACTGGCCGAAAGAGAACGGGACACAGAAGAGGTGGCTGGGACGGGGGTCCCTCGGCTGGGGAACTGGAGAGTGCGGCGGGGGGGGGGGGTGAGAGCCCCTCCAATCCGGCTGATAACGTGGAACGTGAGGGGCCTGAATGGGCCAGTGAAGTGGGCTCGAGTGTCCGTGCACTTGAAGGGACTAAAGGCAGACGTGGCAATGCTTCAAGAGACACACCTGAAGGTGGCGGACCAGGTCAGGTTAAGAAAGAGATGGGTAGGACAGGTATTTCACTCGGGATTGGACGCAGAAAATAGAGGGGTGGCAATTCTGGTGGGAAAGCATGTGTCATTTGAGACCAAGACTATTGTAGCGGATAATGGAGGGAGATATGTGATGGAGTGGTAGGTTGCAAGGGACGTGGGTGGTGTTGGTAAATGTATACGCCCCGAACTGGGATGATGCGGGATTTATGAAGCGCATGTTGAGGCGCATTCCGGACCTGGAGGTAGGAGGACTGATAATGGGAGGGGACTTCAATACGGTGCTGGACCCAGCACTGGACCGCTCCAGATCAAGGACGGGAAGGCGGCCGGCGGCGGCCAAGGTACTTAGGGGGTTTATGGATCAGATGGGGGGAGTGGACCCCTGGAGGTTTGCAAGACCGCAGGCCAGGGAATTTTCTTTTTTCTCCCACGTGCATAAGGCTTACTCCCGGATAGATTTCTTTGTTCTGGACAGGGCGCTCATCCCGAGAGTGGAGGGGACGGAGTATTCGGCCATAGCCGTTTCGGACCATGCCCCGCACTGGGTGGAACTGGAGCTGGGAGAGGAGAGGGACCAACGCCCGCTGTGGCGACTGGATGTGGGACTGCTGGCCGATGAGGTGGTGTGTGGGAAGGTGAGGGGGTGTATTGAAAGGTACTTGGAGGCCAACGACAACGGGGAGGTGCGAGTGGGGGTGGTATGGGAGACGTTGAAGGCAGTGATCAGGGGAGAGCTGATCTCCATCAGGGCTCATAGGGATAAGATAGAGGGAATAGAAAGGGAGAGGTTAGTGGGGGAGATCTTGCGGGTGGACAGGAGATACGCAGAGGCCCCGGAGGAAAGATTACTTGGGGAAAGGCGACGGCTCCAGGCGGAGTTTGACCTGCTGACCACGGGCAAGGTGGAGGCACAGTGGAGGAAGGCGCAAGGGGCGACTTACGAGTACGGGGATAAGGCTAGTCGGATGCTGGCGCACCAGCTCCGTAAGAGGGCGGCAGCGAGGGAAATAGGGTGAATCAAAGATGGAAGGGGAGCCACGGTTCGAAGTGCAACGAAAATAAATAAGGTATTCAAGGACTTCTATGAAGAGCTGTACAGATCCCAGCCCCCAGGGGGGAAGGGGGGATGAGGCGATTCCTGGACCAGCTGGGGTTCCCGAGGGTGGAGGAGCAGGAGGCGGTTGGTTTGGGGGCACCAATTGGGTTGGAGGAGTTGAGTAAGGGTTGGGGAGCATGCAGGCGGGGAAGGCCCCGGCGCCGGGCGGGTTCCTGGTGGAATTCTATAGAAAATATGTGGACCTGCTGGTCCCGCTACTAGTGAGGACCTTCAACGAGGCAAGAGAGGAGGGAACCCTGCCCCAGACAATGTCGGAGGCGACAATCTCCTTGATTCTAAAGTGAGACAAGGATCCACTGCAATGTGGATCGTACAGGCCGATTTCGCTCCTCATTGTGGATGCTAAGCTATTGGCGATGGCACTGGCCACTAGGATTGAGGACTGTGTCCCAGGGGTGATTCACGAGGACCAAATGGGATTCGTAAAGGGCAGGCAGTTAAATACCAATGTGCGGCGGCTCTCAAACGTGATAACGATGACATCGGAGGAGGGAGAGGCGGAGATAGTGGCAGCTATGGACGCAGAAAAAGCCTTTGACCGAGTAGAGTGGGAGTACCTCTGGGAGGTATTGCGCAGGTTTGGGTTCGGGGGAGGGTTTATTAGATGGGTTAAGCTCCTTTACAGCGCCCCGGTGGCAAGCGTAGTGACGAACCAGCGGAACCAATTGGAGCAAATGGAGGAGGATTTTAAAAGATGGGACATGCTCCCGCTCTCGTTGGCGGGCAAGGTGCAGTCGGTCAAAATGGTGGTCCTTCCGAGGTTTTTGTTCGTGTTTCAGTGCCTCCCCATCGTGATTACCAAGGGCTTTTTCAAGAGAGTAGGTAGGAGTATCATGGGGTATGTGTGGGCAAATAAGACCCCGAGGGTTAGGAGAGGGTTCTTGGAACGCAACAGGGACCGAGGAGGGTTGGCTTTGCCAAACCTAGGGAATTACTACTGGGCAACAAACATGGCGATGATCCGCAAGTGGGTCATGGAGGGAGAGGGGGCGGCATGGAAGAGGATGGAGATGGCGTCCTGTAAAAGAACGAGCCTGGGGGCGTTGGTAACGGCACCGCTGCCGCTCTCGCCGACAAAATACACCACAAGCCCGGTGGTGGCGGCAACACTAAGGATCTGGGGCCAGTGGAGAAGACACAGGGGTGCAATGGGAGCATCGGTGTGGTCCCCGATCAGGGGTAACCACCGGTTTGTCCCGGGGAAGATGGACGGGGGGTTCCAAGGCTGGCATCGGGCGGGGATAAGACAAATGGGGGACCTGTTCATTGACGGGACATTTGCGAGCCTAGGGGCACTGGAGGAGAAATTTGAGTTACCCCCGGGAAATGCATTTAGATATATGCAGGTGAGGGCTTTTGTGAGGCGACAGGTGAGGGAATTTCCGTTGCTCCCGGCACAAGAAGTTCAAGATAGGGTGATCTCGGGGGCATGGGTCGGGGAGGGCAAGGTGTCGGAAATATACCAAGAGATGAAAGAAGAGGGGGAAGGGCTAGTAGAAGAATTGAAAGGTAAATGGGAGGAGGAGCTGGGGGAGGACATTGAGGAAGGGCTATGGGCGGATGCCCTGGGTAGGGTTAATACCTCCTCCTCGTGTGCCAGGCTCAGTCTGATACAATTTAAGGTGGTTCACAGAGCGCATTTGACGAGGGTGAGGCTGAGTAGGTTCTTTGGGGTAGAGGATAGATGTGAAAGATGTTCAGGGAGCCCGGCGAACCATGTCCATATGTTTTGGTCATGCCCGGCATTGGAGGGGTTCTGGAGAGGTGTGGCGGGAGTAATATCCCAGGTGGTGAAAGTCCGGGTCAAGCCAAGCTGGGGACTAGCAATATTTGGAGTAGTGGATGAGCCGGGAGTGCAGGAGGCGAAAGAGGCCGGAATTCTGGCCTTTGCGTCCCTAGTAGCCCGGCGAAGGGTCTTGCTATTGTGGAAGGAGGCGAAACCCCCTAGCCTGGAGGCCTGGATTAACGACATGGCGGGGTTCATAAAATTGGAGAAAATTAAATTTGCTTAGAGAGGGTCTGCACAGGGGTTTTACAGGCGGTGGCAACCGTTCCTAGAATATCTCGCGGAGCGTTAGAAGAAGGTCGATCAGCAGCAGCAACCCTGGGGGGGGGGGGGAACGTGAGATTGTTTGAGGGGATGGACGAGCGGGAGATAGCATGGAGGGTGGGGGGAAACGGTACGTGCGGCCAAGAGCCAGTGTATAAAGCTATGTAAATATACCATCTTGCCATGTATATATCTTGCTCAGGGAGATTTTGCGTTATTTTGTTACGGGGGTGGGGGTACTGTTTGTAAGGGGAAAAATTGTGTTGTTAAAAAACCTTAATAAAAAATTTATTTTTTTAAAATCAAGGTTTCCGAGCAAAATTGATGTCAATGGGAATTAGCGGGTAAATTCTCCACTGGTTGGAGTAATATCTAGCACAAATGAAAATTAAATGTGATTGTTGGAGGCCATTAATCTTAGCCCTGGGATATCAATGCAGGAGTTTCTCAAGGCAGTGTCCAAAGTCCAGCCAACTAGAGCTACTTTATCTTTCCTCCATCATTTGTTGATTCACAATGTTCAGTTCCACTCATACCGCATCTGATAATGAAACAGTCCATACTCGCGTGCAGCAAGAGCTGAGTAGCATCCAGGCATGGACAGATAAATGATAAGTAACATTTATACCACACAAGTGCCAGATATGATCATCTCCAACAAAGTAGTCTAACCATTTCCCCTAGACATTCACAAGTTTTACCACTATTGAATCTCTCACCATCAACATCCTGGAGGACACCATTCACCAGAAACTGAACTAACCACATAGGTCTGTGTCTCCAAGAGCAGGTCAGGGACTGTGAATGATCCTCTTGACTTTCTAAAGTCTGTCTGCTGTCTTACAAGGCACAAGTCTTGAGTATGATGGAATACTTCCACTTGCCTGAATTAACGCAGCTCCATAAACATTCACAAGAATCTCCTCTTCATCCAGGAAAAAGCAGCCTGCTTGATCGGCACCCCATAAACATTTGAGTATTCCATCACTAGTGCAGTATTTTTCATCTACAAGATGAACTGCAGTCTCCAAGGCTTCTTTGACAGCACATTTCAAACCAGTAATTTCCATCACTTAGAATGACTCGGGCAGCAGTTGTTTGCTATTGCCACCTCCTGAATTTTCCACTTGTTATGGGCCAGGGTTTAGAGAACCCCAAAGTGTATCATGGAGTTCACCTGACCCACAACTTTTAATAGATTGTGGTATGGGGAGCACACGGCCCACTCTACAGGTGTGGTACAGCAGAAATGGAAAAGTATTTTTAAAAGCAAAACAATGTTTATTCTATGAACTCAAGTTAAACTTTTTAAAACATACAGTGAACAGCTTAGCAACCATCAATTCAAATACAACCCCCAAAGATTACAACACTAAGTAATCCTTTAAACTTTCCTTTTAACATCCATAAGACTTAAAACACCTTTTACCACAAACACATCAGGTTAAAGTCACTACTGTTATTTGTTTTAATTCACCAGGATCGATTTACAGTCTTTTGATTACAGAGAGAGATTCATACACCTTCTGGCTGTGACTGCAGCTATCCAGCTCTGAAAACGAAACTAAAACACACCCTGCAGCCTGCTCAAAAACTTCAAGATGGTTTTATTTTTCACCTTTTCACTATCCTGAAAGAAATGCACACAGGAAATATACTTTTTTGTTTCAATTAAAAGAACACACACAAACAGGTACAATAATATAGTCCATTTTTGTTCTTCTTCCTCCAACTGAAATCCTTCTCGATTGACAGTCTCTTTGAGCAAGAAGGTCTCTGCACGATCCATCCATTTCTCTCCGCCTCGGCATTTCTCTTTAAAGTCAGATACTTTCAATCTGATCACAGAGTCCCTTGTAATCATTCAACACAGTAGCATTGGTTATCACAGCTTTCAGGCAGTCAAATGCCTGTTGAAAGTCCGCTGTACACTGAAATTTTCGACATTTCTTCAGCAAGTCCCATCAGTGGAGCAATCACGCTACAAAACTTTTGCACAAATGTTCGATCAAATCCACTCATGCCAAGAAATCGCATTATTTCCCTTTGTCTTGAGGGTATTGGAAACTCCTCAAGGAAAGTGACTTGGGCCTTTCCAAATTCACTTTTGGCTAGGTTTATCACCAAACCTGCCTCCTGAAGTCGATCGAACAACTCCATCAGATGTTTCAAATGTTCTGTCCATGTCTGGCTGAAAATTATCAGATCGTCGATGTCTGCTGCACAATTGGATAATCCTGAAACAAATTTGTTAGTTAACCGTTGAAATGTGGCTGGTGAGTTTTTCATGCCATATGGCATAACTTTGAATTGGTATATACCATCTGGAGTCACAAAAGCTGAAATCTCCTTCGCCCTTTCGGATAAAGGTACCTGCCAGTAACCTTTAAGTAAATCCAGTTTGGAAATAAAAGCTGATTGTCCCACTTTCTCAATGCAATCCTCCAAACGTGGGATAGGATAAGAGTCCGTTCTTGTAACTGCATTAACCTTTCTATAGTCCACACACAACCGTTGGGTACCGTCTAGTTTTGGTACCATCACTGTGGGTGAGCTCCCGTGGCTGCAACCCACTTCAATTATGCCATTTTTAAGTATACTCTCAATCTCTTTCTTAACCTGTGCCAATTTTAAAGGGTTCAGTCGATATGGATGTTGTTTGATTGGAACAGCATTTCCCACAACTCCATCATGTAAAGCCATTTTAGTACTTCCGAATTTATCTCCACAAACTTGCCCATGTGATATCAATAACAATTCAGGTCAGTCCGTTTTTCCTCTGGTAGGGAAGTCAACAATAATCCCAATTTTTAAGAACATCCTCGTTTTCCAGTTTAATTTGAGGCATGTCAAATTCACAGTCATCTAGATTTGGTTCGTCACTTTGAGTTAGAATCATTAAAACCTCCTTTTTCTCTCCTTCCCTTTCAAAGTACCTTTTAAGCATATTCACATGATAAACTCGGTGAGCTTTCCTTCTATCCGGCATTTTTACCACATAATTCACCTCACTTAATTTCCTTTCAATCTGATAAGGCCCTCAAAACCTTGCTTTTAAACGTTCACCTATCACTGGTAACAATACTAAAACTTTTTCTCTACTGGCAAAACTACGAACTTTGGATTTCTTGTCAGCGACCCGTTTCATCACATTTTGTGCAACTTTCAAATGTTGTCTAGCCAATTCACCTGCTCTATTTAATCGTTCCCTAAAATTTGACACGTAATCCAATAATGGAATTTCTGATTTCTCACTCACCACTTTTTCCTTAATCTATTTAAGTGGTCCTCATACCTCATGACCAAATATTAGGTCAAAAGGACTACATTTCGTGACTCATTAGGTGCATTCCTAATTGCAAACAGTACGAATGGAATTCCTTTATCCCAATCCTCTGGATAATCGTGACAATAAGCCCTCAACATTGTCTTTAATGTCTGATGCTACCTTTCTAACGCTCCCTGCGATTCTGGATGGTACGCAGTTGATTTAAATTGTTTTATTCCTAAGCTATCCATAACTTCTTTGAATTACCTTGAGTTAAAATTTGATCCTTGATCCGATTGTATTTCTGTGGGTAGTCCATATCTAGTAAAGAATTTAAGTAACTCCTCCACAATCTTTTTAGCTGTAATATTACGCACTGGAATGGCCTCTGGAAACCTTGTAGACAAGTCCATTATCATCCAAAGATATTGATTCCCTCTTTTTGTTTTAGGAAGCGGTCCTATGCAATCAATTAGCACCCTTGTAAAAGGTTCCTCAAATGCTGGAATGGGTATTAAGGGCGCTGGTTTTATCACTGCTTGAGGTTTCCCTATCACTTGATATGTGTGACATGATTGACAAAATTTAACTACATCTTTATGTGTCCAGGCCAATAAAAATGTTTTTGTATTTTAGCTCGAGTTTTCCTTATTCCCAAATGACCTTCCCACTGGTACCTCATGTGCAACTCGCAACACCTCCTTTCTATACCCTACCAGCAATACTACTTGATGACCTTCTGCCCACTTTTCATCCGCCTGCATATGTAAAGATCTCCATTTTCTCATCAAGACATTACTTTTACGGTAATAACACTCTGGTACACACTCAGATTCCTCTTCCGTGTATGCTTTCCGATACATCCGTTTTATTTCTACATCTTTCTGTTGTAACTCCGCCAATTTTCCTGACGTAAAAATATCCGCCCCATCCTCCACCTGTTCTTGTTCTTTTTCAACCATCTGATCAAAAATCGTTTCTGATAATTGCACTTCAACTTCATCTTCACTCTTTGATTTCTCCTCTTGTCTTAACCTGTGACTTTGCGACCTTGTTACCACACAGTCCAGAAAAATCCCAGGATATTCGTCCTTTAGCACTTCAGTTGTCTGATTTTCCACAGGCTTATCAGCCACAGTAGGCATCATTCCCACCTGCGATCCAGGTTATCGTTACCCAAGATAAACTGTATTCCTGGACAAGATAGTTTCTCTATTACTCCTACTACCACTTCACCACTCTTCATTGGACTTTCCAACCTTACCTTATATAATGGAACACTATTCCTCTCACCCTGAATTCCACATATTACCACCTTTTCTGGCAACATTCTTCCCAAACTACATAACTCCTCATCTCTTACCATTAAAGATTGACTAGCTCCCATATCTCTTAAATTTGTGACTTCTTTACCTGATCCTCCTGATACACATGAGTAAACTTTACTCACACAAGTAAATTCTTTAAGGAGATCTGGCACCTTCTTATCAATCACCTCTTTATCAGGCTGTACAATCTTTTGCACCTCCTTCGCTTCACTTGGGCTTTCCTTTACCACTTTAACAAACCCCACTGTCTTATCCTGTTTTACCACATCAGCCTTCCCAGTGCTTTTCTTCAACCACCAACACTGTGACTTTACATGGCCTGGTTTATTACAGTGAAAACATTTGAAACTTTTCATTTCTTTTCCAACCTCCTGGATTTCTTTTTTAAACTGAGGTACACTCTCCTTATTATCTCCCATCAGATCACCTTTACCTTTACCACTTGAGTATTTCTTATGTCCCCAGTTTCTATCCCTCACTGGCTGAAACTGATGTCGGAAACCAAGCTTTGATTTATGAACTAATTCATAATCATCTGCCATTTCTGCTGCTAATCTCGCAGTTTTAACCCTCTGCTCTTCCACATGAATTCTCACTACATTGAATTTTTAAACTCCTCCAAAAGCATAATTTCTCTGAGAGCTTCATACGTTTGGTCTATTTTCAAAGCCCCTATCCACCTATCAAAATTACTCTGTTTGAGCCTGTCAAACTCCATGTATGTTTGACCAAATCCTATCCTTAAATTTCAAAACACTTATCTGTAAGCTTCAGGCACTAGTTCATATGCACCTCAAATGGATTTTTTCACCTCCTCATACGTTCCAGATACCTCCTCCGGTAGTGATGCAAACACTTCACTTGCTCTACCTACCAGCTTTGTTTGAATCAGTAATACCCACATGTCCTGTGGCCATTCCATTTGTTTAGCCACCTTCTCAAATTAAATGAAAAAGGCTTCCACTTCCTTCTCGTCATACCTTGTCAATTTAAATAGATCCCCACCAAGCCTTTGACTATGAAACTCTTTCTCACTATCCTCACCACTATCCTCCAACTGTACGTTTCTCTTTATGTCTGCCATCTTTAACTGACTGTTATGTTTCATAGCCATTTTCTGCAGTTCAAACTCTCTTTTTCCCTTTCCTCTCTATCTCTTTCTTTTTGTTCTGCTAGGGCTATTCTTTCTTTGCTTCTTTCTTCTCTCACCTTTTCTTTTTCCCTGATCTGTATCTCCCTCTCTCTTTTGCTCTCATTGCCTATTCAAGCTGCTTTAATTCTTTTTCATGTTCAAGTTGTTAAACTGCAACTGGATCTTTGCCATTTCTAATGAGTCAGACTGTATCTCAGGCAACTTTAAATGCTTAGCCACTGCCATAATTACCTCATCTTTTCGCATTTTGTCAGGTAATGTTAACTGCAATATTTCTGCCAAATCTAACAGTCTGCTTTTAGCCTCTGTCCGTAAGGTACTGCGTGTGACCGTCTCCACCCCCAAAAACCTCTGAGCCTCTGAAAGAGCCATTGTCCACAACACACTCCCTACTTAAACTAAAATACCACACCTGAAAAGCAACCACAATATGCTCACCCCTCACAGTCTTTAAGTTCACTAAGCCAATCCAATAGATTTTATCCCCCTCAAGCCCCCAATTTGTTATGGGCCCGGGTTTAGAGACCCTCGAAGTGTATCATGGAGTTCACCTGACCCACAACTTTTTATAGATTGTGGTATGGGGGCACACTGCCCACTCTACAAGTGTGGTACAGCAGAAATGGAAAAGTAATTTTTAAAACAAAACAATGTTTATTCTATGAACTCAGTTAATCTTTTAAAACATACAGTGAACACCTTAGCAACCATTAATTCAAATACAACCCCCAAAGAATACAACACAAAGTAATCCTTTAAGCTTTCCTTTTAACATCCATAAGACTTAAAACACATTTTACCAGAAGCACATCGGGTTAAAGTTACTGCTGTTATTAGTTTTAAATCACCAGGATCGATTTACAATCTTTAGATTACAGAGAGATTCATACACATTGGGCTGTGACTGCAGCTATCCAGCTCTGAAAACGAAACTAAAGCACACCCTGCAGCCTGCTCAAAAACTAAAGTAAAAAGCTGACAGCCCAGCTCCACCCACTCTTTGACATCACTGCAGTAGTAAACACCCATTTCTTAAAGGTACTCTCACATGACACACTTCAAAAGCACATATCATTCTGACTTGGAAATGTATCACTGTTCCTTCATTATCACTGAGTCAAAATCCTGGAATTCCCTTAACCTAAGAGGATTGTGGAAAGATTTATTCAAATTTTATAAAATTCCCATGCTTCTTATTATAAATTCTTAGCCATGTGCTCTATCTCAAAAGGTTCTTAGTAGATCCGTTCTGCTGATTTTTTGTTTCTGCTTGCATGCATGTGGCGAGTAATACAATGGGTATGATTCTCCGGCCTCGTTATGCACACACTCAAGCCAAACGAGGCGGTGAATAACGGGAGGGGCCAAAAACGAGAACCGCTCCAGGTGCCAAACAGTTTGCGATGTTATGGGCCCACTTTCGGAGGCGAAATCGAGATCTCGCCGTAGCGTGGCGAGAAACCAATTATCACCACATAAAACCCAATTTCCATATAATTAACAAGAGCCACTCCATATCCAACGGCCTCCTGTCATTCAGCAGCCTCCTCAGGTAGTAGTCATGCTGGCGCCGATTAGTATTCCTTTTGAAAAACATGAACCTGGCGGAGGGGTTTCTGTGGGGAGCTGAGGAGATGAGTAGCCATCTTTGCTGACAGGCAAAAAGCCTGGGGACGCTGGGATTGCCACCCCAGTGTTTGTCGAGTAGGTGGGGGACCCTCCGCAGGAGTGGGCCACCATAGGAGGGTGAGGGGAGAGGCACTGGGGGGGAGCAACCGCTCGCGGAAACACCATGCCAACCCCATGCCAACCCATGGATCATGTTAACACGTTCCGGGGGCAACCCTTGTCCCTGCCTGTCTGCCCCAACGACCACCCATAAACCCCATCTACCGCCGAGGCCTCTGGCAATGCAGCAGAAGGGTATGGCTAATAGGGAATTGGCAATCATGGTTAATTGGGCACTTCACATATCCCAAGTGGATTCCCGTGAGGAGGCAGACAATCTAGCATGCGGGACTCATTGCCCAGCATCCCAATCACACCTTGTTGCATAGACACTGTGCTTGAACACTGCGGAAGGCAACACAACACACGCAACAGCCAACTTCCGAACATCCAGGGGATGGTACACAGCTCCGGGGACAGCTGTGGATGGGTGCCACAGGGAAGGGGAGATGCCTGGAGAAATGGGCCAAGGGTCCAGAGGTCAGTTCGCATTGCGGAAGAAAGTGACAGAGGCATCATACTGGTTGTGCACAAGAGTGTTTAATGTGTAATACAAGTCCCCACTCACCTGATGGTCCGCCCCCCCCCCCCCCCACCCCCCGGTGTCCTCCGTGATCTTCAATGTGCTTGGCCCTCCTAGCTCAACCGCTATGTCTCCCCAGGATGCACATCTGAGGTGGTGGCAACCAGCCAGTTACCTCGTCCTGTGGCCTTCAATGCCCCTGGCAGGCGTCCTCTGTGCCTCTGAGGCCGGAGACCCCTGGCTCACTTGTAGGTGGCCATGCTGCCCTGTCCCGTGTGCTGACTTCGAGACTCATCAGAGGGGTAGGAATCAGGGAAGCTGAGGGCCACCGTCGCAAACTCAATGGGACGGGTTCGGGTTGGCACTCAACGCCCCCTCCTTCCACTCTGTGGCTATAGGGCCCTGGGGTTCACCTTGGGATGGAGGAGCAACTGGTTCAAGCCCCAGTTGCCCCTGCATTATCTGGCTCTGCCAGCTGTGCTGGTTCCCCATGGTCCACACCATCTTATTGACATCCTCGGCAATGCTGCTCAGTGACTGGGACAAGCTCTGCAGCTCCTCTGCCAATCCCATCTGGGAGTGAGACATATCCCGCAGAACCTCATCAAGATCAGCCTGGTACTGGGTGACATCCCCCAGTGAGGCAGACATTCTGCCGAGACCTCGGCCATGGCCGTCACCGATTGCGCAACGCCTTGGACACCTTCACTAATGGTCACTGTGGTCGCCACTCTAGCAGTGTTGGCTTCAGTGCCACGCATTGTCGGTGACATCTCCTGCACCCATAGCCTCTGGGACTTCTCCAATTGGCTATGGACCTGCTGGAGTGACACTGGCATCTTCCTCTGAATGTCCCGGCTGCTCCCTGTTGTCTCCAACAGCTCTGGTTAACTCTGTTGCAGGCTCAGCATCAGGCTGGCTGTGAGGGAGTGTTGAGGGAGTTGAAGGGGGAGGGGATGGAGAGAGGGTTGGGGGGTCGCTTGGGGAGTTCAGGGGTGGATGCTCCCATGGGGGGCATTGATGTCTACTCACTCTTGCTGCCGGATGCAGGTCATTGACCTTTTTTCGGCACTGGAGGCCAGTCCTCCTGGTCACGCTCCCCGAGCTCCCAGCTGCCGCCACCTCATCCCAGGCAGCACTGGCTGCTCTATGGCTGACTCTCCGGGACCCTCGGGGTAACAGGACGTCCTTCCTGGCCTCCACTGCGTCAAGGAGTCTTCCCAGGTCAGAATCCCCGAACCTTGAGGCTGGCCTCCTTGGCGTCATTGTTGCGAGCTGGCTGGGGTTGGATGAGTAAGTGCAGCGTACGAGCTGTTCAATCTTGTTAGAGCAGGGGCTGGCGAATGTGGTCCCGGCAAATCAACTGGCGAGCCTTCATTCGCATCGAGAAGCCCTTGAGGCCTCGTTAAGTGGACCAATTAACATTGAATAGCGTTGCCGGCCTTGCTGGGCCGAGCGCCTGGAAGCTCGCCGCAATTCTCGCTCGCGACCAGACTTAGAAAGTTTTTCAGAGAATCGCGCCCAATGCATTAACCTCCCCTTCATAATGTAAATGGCAAATTATTTTTTTTCTGAACAGGAACTATTTCCAGCACGGGTGTCCTCTTTTAACCTTATTTCATGTTTTCATAAAAATAAAGGTACAGCTGGTATTTAATTAGTTGTGTTGTATATTTGCCAACTGAGTGTTTGTCACTATTTCTCAATCTCTTGACATATCTTGACTTTTAAACACCACCTTTTGTAAATTAAATTATATTGAATTGGTAATAGAACACAGTTGTATTTTTGAATGGTTATGGGAGGGGAAGTGGATCTGATTATGCAACAGTAGAGAGATTATTTGCTTTGACCAGTTTAACAGCTTTAATATTCTATTGGAGTGTGGTATAATTGAGTTTAAATTTCATCTGATGCATCTAATTTATTTGCTGAGGGCAGTTTCTGTTCCAGTTTTATTACATTTTTTAGTGAAGGACATTCAAACTGTTAGTTGATTTTAAAAAGTTACTGCCGCAGAATACAAACAAGACAAAAGAAAGCATGAATGAAGGAATGTTTTGTTGATTTATATTCATAAATCCACAGTTTGTACAGTATTGATGGTGATGTTGTTATGGGCCAGGGTTTAGAGAACCCCAAAGTGCATCATGGAGTTCACCTGACCCACAACTTTTAATAGATTGTGGTATGGGAGCACACGGCCCACTCTACAGGTGTGATACAGCAGAAATGGAAGAGTATTTTTTAAAGCAAAACAATGTTTATTCTATGAACTCAAGTTAACAAAGAACAAAGAAAAGTACAGCACAGGAACAGGCCCTTCTGTCCTCCAAGCCTGTGCCGACAATGCTGCCCATCTAAACTAAAATCTTCTACACTTCCTGGGTCCGTATCCCTCTATTCCCATCCTATTCATGTATTTGTCAAGATGCCCCTTAAATGTCACTATCGTCCCTGCTTCCACCACCTCCTCCGGCAGCGAGTTCCAGGCACCCACTACCCTCTGTGTAAAAAAACTTGGCTCGTACATCTCCTCTAAACCTTGCCCCTCTCACCTTAAACCTATGATCCCGAGTAATTGACCCCTCTACCCTGGGAAAAAGCCTCTGACTATCCACTCTGTCTATGCCCCTCATAATTTTGTAGACCTCTATCAGGTCACCCCTCAACCTCCGTCGTTCCAGTGAGAACAAACCGAGTTTATTCAACCGCTCCTCATAGCTAATGCTAAAGCATACAGTGAACATCTTAGCAACCATCAACTCAAATACAACCCCAAAAGAATACAACACTAAGTAATTCTTGCTTTTCTTTTAACATCCATAAGACTTAAAAACACCTTTTACAGAAAGACATTAGGCTTAACTTCACTACTGAGAACAGTTAACACGTTGAAATCAGCAAATGGACACTCATAAGCTTGCAGAGATTCACACACATCCTGCTGTGATTGCAGCTTCTCCAAAACGAAAATGAAACCAAACCCACCCTGCAGTAAAAAGCTGACAGACCAGCTCCACCCACTCTCTGACATCACTGCAGTAGTAAACACCCATTTCTTAAAGGTTCTCTCACTACAGATATTTATATACATACCCATTTATAAACACCCATTTATTAAAGGTACTCACATGACAATGTATAGAATCATAGAATTTACGGTGCAGAAGGAGGCCATTCGGCCATCGAGTCTGCAGCGGCCCTTGGAAAGAGCACCCCACTTAAACCCACACCTCCACCCTATCCCAGTAACCTCACTTAATCACTTTGGACATTAAGGGCAATTTATCATGGCCAATCCACCTAACCTGCACATCTTTGGACTGTGGGCGGAAACCGGATCCGTAGGAAACCTACGCAGACACGGGGAGAACGTGCAGACTCTGCAGAGACAGTGACAGGAATTGAACCTGGGACCCTGGAGCTACATTGCTTTGTTGGTGAATCTTACTGTTCAGGATTTCTCTCAACAGTCTTATATTCAGCGTATAAGGTCATTTAAAAAAAAAAATTCTGAGTACCCAATTTTTTTTTAAGGGGCAATTTAGCATGGCCAATTCATTTACCATACACAACTTTTTGGGTTGTGGGGGTGAGACCCACGCAGGTACAGAGAGAATGTACAAACACCACACAGACAGTGACCTGAGGCTGGGATCGAACCCGGGTCCTCAGCGCCGTGAGGCAGCAGGCTAACCACTGTGCCACCGTGCTTAATTTTGGTATAGTTGATGTCCTGAAAGATTTCAGACAATATATTGAAAGCAAAATGAGACTTGATAAATATAGAACATACCAGATTGTAGAAACTAAATCTGTAATTTAATTAACTGAAGTTCATCATTCAAATGTTGATTTTTTTTTTGAACAGGACAAAGAAGGCATGGATGAAAGAATATCGCATTTCAAAAACTACCTCGAAACTAGAGGTGCTGCATTAAGTCAGACAACAGAGTTTTTGCCCTTTTATGCACTGCCATTTGTCCCCAATCCCACAGTGCACCCCTCTTTTAAGGAGCTTTTTCAGGTAGGAATTGCACTCTGTGTGCTATAATTATTAGATAATGATGCCTTGCGGACAGGCAACTAGTCTAGATATATGACAATTTTGCTGAATTTCGATGGCAATTTTCTGTCATGGACAGGAAAAATCTCTTGACGTGACAAATTGCATGATTTGCCTCAGGCCATATTTCGACAAGAACCTGTGAAAGATGGGTATTTCTATACAGATGAAAGCACTGGTGACAGATATAACAAACATTCTTTTCCCAAGTACACTGTTCAAAGAAAGTTTATCTGGTGTCAAAGACTTGTCTATTTTTCAACACCTCCAATACACCCACCCTCAAGGTGCTTTCGAACCAAAGAGTTTTGAAGGCAAAGGTGGGGACCAATTTACATATCTCAAAATCAGCAGTGAGATGTATGACAGGTTAATTTATTTCTTCTGGTCTTTGCCAAGAGATAAACATTGACCAGGCACAGTGAGAATTTCTGTTTTCTTCTTCAGATAGTGCCCTGGGATCTTTTATGTCCACCTGAGAAGGAAAACGGTTTAACATGTGATCCAAACGTTTGTACTTGCAATTGTGCAGCACTCTCAGTACTAGTAACACCTTTGTAAATTAAGTACCTGTATCCTGGAGTGAGATTGGACTTGCAACCTTCAGACTCAGAAATAAGACTACTCCAACTGAGCCAAGGCTGACACTTGACTCTTCCTTTGAATCTTAGGCTTCTTCCAAGCTCAGAATGTGTGCAAGAATAGATTTCCTGTTCAATTTTGTTGTCATCTCCTTTGGGCAGCCAGTTTGGTGTACTGAAGGGAAGGGATCCATGTTCTACCATATTGTGGCAAAGACGGGTCATAACCTGGGGTTAAGCAGGCCATGGGACACTTATGACACTGGGGGATTGATATTCCCAAAGGACTATGGGGAATACATACTCTCCCACTGAGGGGTGGGCTACCCCCTTCTGCATACTGTATAAAACTGGAGAGCCATGAACTGTGAGTGGCCCCCTTTAGTAGAGTAACTGCTCTGTACTCTTGTTCTTTTGTATTAAACCTTTTTCCTTTTGATTCAAACTGTTCGGCTCCTTTTGCACTGTGTCTCGGTGCCTGGAGTAGCCCCCATCACTGTTCCAAGCAGGGTAAATGGCCATCTGTTGCAAATTGAACTTGACACTGGAGCTGCGTTGTCAGTGGTAGGTTTTAAAATGTTTAAAGATATTTGAAGAAGGACCCGGGTGCTGGACCTATTTAAGACTACGGGGGGGGGGGGGGGGGGGGGGGGGGTGGCAGGCAGTCTCATCACCTATACTGGAGAACAACTATGCATCGCTGGAACAATGAGGGCCATCATAGTGTGCGGTCACCAGGAGGCCCAATTGCTTTTAATAGTGGTTAATAGGGACGGGCCTAGTTTGTTGGGTCACGATTGGCTCCGCCATCTACACTTAGATTAGAGCTGAATTCTACAGGTTGGCTCAGGCGGTTTATGTGCTGTTTTGGGCAAGTTTCCTGAAGTATTCTGCCCAGGGCTCGGCACCATCAGAGCGACGGTAGCAAGGGTTCACGTCGACCCTCTGACCCAGGTTTGATTTATCCAGGCCCACTGTGTTCCGTACACCTTAGTTGACAAAGTTAATGCAGACTTGGATCGTCTGGAAGCTTTGGACATAATCCAGCCTGTTTGTTTTGCCGATTGGGCCACTCCTGTTGGTCCCGTCCTCAAACCAGACAGATCCGTCTGCATTTGCGGGGATTATAAATTAACTGTGACTACCGCTTCACTTATGAGCAAGTATCCTCTACATTCTCTTACATAAGCTTACATAAGAACCAGGAGCAGGAATAGGCCATCTGGTCCTTCTGCACATTGTTTCTTTTAAAATAGTCATCTAATGCCCACTTTAATGCCTTGATTGAACCTGCCTCCACCACACTTCTAGACAGCGCAATCCAGACACGAACCGAACCATTCGCTGTGTGAAAAGGTTTTTTCTCAAATCACATTTGATTCTATTGCAAATCACTTTAAATCTCTTTCCTCTCATTCTTGATCCTTTTGTGATTGCAAACGGTTTCTCCCTGTCTACTCTGTCTCGCCCGCTCATGATTTTGAAGATCTCTATCAAATCTTCTCTTAGCCACCTTCTCTCCAATCTCTAATCTATCCTCATAACTGAAGTTTCTCAACCCTGGAACCATTCGTGTAAACCTTTTCTGACCTCTCTCCAATGCATTCACATCCTACCTTTGGTGTGGTGCCCAGAACTGTACACAATATTTCAGATGAAGTCTAACTCGTGTCTTGTCTCAATGTTCTTCCTACCAAAATGCATCCTCTCAGACTTCTCCATGTTGAATTTCATCTGTGATCTATCTGCCCACTCCACCAACTTGTCCATGACCTTTTGAAGTTCTACATTGTCCTCTTCACAGTTTACAATACTTCCAAATTTTATGTCGTCAACAAACTTTGACTGTTTGCTGATGGCACAAACCGGCCCATTTCTGTTTTGAAGGTGTAGCCCATTGTTCAGCTACAGTTTTTCCCGCCAGTCTTTCGTTCAAGTCTAACCGACCCAGCTCCAATCTTGCCCCATTGAAGTCGGCACTCTCCCAGTGATCCCAAGAAATTTCTCTTCCATTGGTCTTTTCATCACTACTAAGCTCAGAATTGAATCATCATTTCCACTGTAACCGGCAGGACCTTCAGTTAATTATGCATTTTTTCACAGGACAGATTAGGAAGTTATTTGATTTCTGTAATGCAAAGATGATGCAAAGATACAGTTAAAACTGGTGATAATTCAGCAGATATTCAATTAGAGAACATTATGTTTTGTACTGCTGTTGTCTTAGCAGAGAACTGAAGAAGTTGGGTAAAGGGATATTAGATCCATTCCACATTTGTTTTCTGGACATGTATCCATCAGAATTCAATCATTAGATCTTTCAAAGTTAGCACATGGAGCAAACCTCACACAGTTGCTCAATATTACTGTGTATGCTTCACTACAGAACACAATTAAAACTGGCCCTGGAGTTATAGCTTCTCAGTAAGCCACTCCAACTAAATATGTACTTTGTTGGCTTCTGGGGCATGTAGAATACAAAAAATATGATGCTCTTTGATTTTGAAAGGACTCCATCCCATTCACCCTGTATGTAGCCTCTATGAGTGCAAATTTTTGGGGTTAGGTTAGTGGCAAATCATTTCAGTTTAATCTCAGGTCAAAATAAATTGACGAAAAGGTACATGTCCTTGATTTAGTAACAATTTTGGAGGTTGAAAGCCCTTAGCTCACCATTTGTCTGCTATGTATTGAGTCATTTAAATTAGCCTGCTCAACACATGGTTTCCCAGAATCCATTAAATAGGCTATAATCCTGCTGTGTTGGAGGATGCATGTCATTCAAAGAATGAAAGATAATCTCACCAGCTAGGTAATATATCTTGCTGCACAGGAACCTGGTATTATGGTTTTTAAACTTTGATTTTAGAACTGGATTTATTCCTTTCCAACTTTCTGTTGAGTGAAAATACCTGAATATGCATAAATAACCGAGATTAGTAGTTTAAAATGGCAGACAACAATGGATATATTATTGTTGAAAGCAAGTATGTGATAAGATATCAGGTATCTGAGCTTCCACTTTCCACTCGCTCTGAACAGAGCCTATTCAGCAAATGTTGGAAAGTGAGAGGGCGATATTACATCTCTAACAACCCCCATCAATTTCATTCATTAAGTGCAAGAGTATCTTGCAAAAATTGCCATTTTGTTGCCAAGTTTATATATTTTTTTGATTGTACCCTGAAAGCTTGATAAATAATGGCTCTTTTTGTCTTGCTCTTTCGTTCTTAGAATTGTTTCTGTTAATCTGATTTTGCTCTTTAGGATTCGTGGTCTCCTGAATTGAAGATGAGACTGCAAAAATTTCTGTCTGCAAGTTTGAAAGTGACCAAAGCCCCAAAGCTGCTGTCTTTATTTGTATCCTTTCTTTCATATCTTACTCTTCAGAAAAACTTATCATTCTTGTGGCAGGTATCTAGTTCTGAAAATGTATGGAGAGGAAGCAGAAGGAAATGGAAACTGACTGTATTAATGGCTAGAAAATCAGCAGGCCAGAAGAATGGCAAATGTGGAAGTAAAGTATTTCAGTTGTACTGCTGTTTCGATTTCCCATTATTCCTATTTATTGATCAGTTTCAGCAATATATGTGCAAAAATATATTATACACTGAATAGATATGATGCACTGTCTTACATTGTGAAAATTACTTATTGGATATAGCTTCCGGAAATGTTACCTAGTGGGAAACAGTTGTCAATAAGGCAATCAGGACTATCATGCATCTGGAATGCAATGGACTAGAAGTCAACTAAAGTTCTAAAGAAATGTAGCTTACTGATGAAGCCAGTTCTAGTGAATTCAATTTTAGTCACCCTATCTGAAGATTACAATTGATGCATTGGATAACTGTTCAGAGATGAGTGGCATGGCCTTAGGTTACTTAACTTATTATAAAGGATTTACTTAATTTTGTTTGGTAAAGAAAGCTGAGAGGAAACAAAATGCAGGTCTTTAAAATAATATACCAGGTATAGATAAATTAACGAAACAGGTTATTTAGGCTGGACAGATTTTAGGTACAATTCCAAAGTTCGTGAGCCTGAGACCAGAGATTAGACAATTTTTTGCAAAATGATACTGACTACTGAAAAAATTTACAGCGTTTGCTACGTATAAAAAGAAACAGGCTCAATACCTGTTGAGAAAGGATATGGTAGAGAGGGCCAGTTTATTTCACGGTAGAGGTTCAAGAAGAGAGTGTAACAGTATTGTTAGGATAGGGAAAGTTCATTTTTAGTAATCATAAATAAACTGGGAAAAGTGACCTTGATGCCCTGAATGTCCCAGATTCACTACAGTGCAGAAGGAGGCCATTCAGCCCATTGAATCTGCACCAACCTTCCAAAAGAGCACCCTACCTAGGCCCATGCTCCACCCTATCCCTGTAACCCCTGACCCCACCTTACCTTTTGGACACTAAGAGGTAATTTATCATGGCCAATCCACCTAACCTGCACATCTTTGAACTGTGGGAGCAAACTGGAGCACCCGGAGGAAACACACGCAGACATGATGAGAAAGTGCAAACTCCATACAGACAATCATCCAAGATTGGAATCGACCCTGGCGCTGTGAGGCAGCAGTGCTAACCACTGTCCCTTTCCTGTGTCTCCCTTTCCTGGTCAGATGTTTATGTTTTAATGTCGGACAATGTTTTAATAGTCCTTTATATCTTAAAATTGCTGCTGTATACCATATTCTGAAACAAACAATTAATTGATACCTGCGCATATTGAGGACTTTGTGAAATCATTCTCAATTATAACCTGATTGCCCTGTTCAATATAAAAAAGCAAGAAAAACTTGTATTTATACAGCACTTTCCATGATCACTGGATAACTCTCTGTACAGCCAATAAAATACTTTTTGAATTGTAGACACTTGTAATGTAGGAAACAGGGAAGCCAATATGCTTACAGCAAACTTCCACAAACAGCAATGTGATAATCAGATAATCTGTTTAGCAGGTGATGTTGGTTAAGGGATAAACATTGGCCAGTGGTGCTGTCCCAAGTTGTACTGTAGGTCAATTTGGCAACAATGGATAACTGTCCATGTACTATATTTTCACAAACAGTTAAGTTATCATTTTTAAAAACTGATATGTCTCTGATCGCACTGGTTTTATCATAGAATTTACAGTGCAGAAAGAGGCCATTCGGCCCATAAAGTCTGCACCGGCTCTTGGAAAGAGCACCCTACCCAAAGTCAACACCTCCACCCTATCCCCATAACCCAGTAACCCCACCCAACACTAAGGGCAATTTTGGACACTAAGGGCAATTTATCATGGCCAATCCACCTAACCTGCACATCTTTGGACTGTGGGAGGAAACCGGAGCACCCGGAGGAAACCCACACACACACACGGGGAGGACGTGCAGACTCCGCACAGACAGTGACCCAAGCCGGAATCGAACCTGGGACCCTGGAGCTGTGATGCAATTGTGCTATCCACAAGGCTACCGTGCTGCCCCTAACTGCAGGTACTGCAGGTAAACCTCTAAAGTAAATAAGGTAGCACATGGATATAGAAGATGAACAACACAAATCTTTGTTATCTGGCTTGCTTGGAGAATGGGTTAATCAAAAGTGCCGGTTAATGGGGAGTCACATTGTTGTGGACACAGTTCAAGGTCCAGTATATCTTTGATCAGGCACAATAACCAAAACTGACCCAATAATTTAATAAAGTTAATGTAAAGCCGAAGAACAACTTCTGCAGATTTACAATCTCTTCTTGTTAGTTTCTTTAAAATAATGCTTTATCTGAACGCTGAAAGTAATTGGTCAGAAATTCCAGAGAATTCCAGCTGGTTGAGAGCTGAATAACTCAAAGTTCACTATTTGGGGTAGCAGCAGCAAATAGTTCAGCTGTTAATTGGTTTTTAATCCGTATAAAATTGTAACATAAACGCAGTGGTCCTTAACTTGTCTTTCAGAAAGAAAATGGACAGAGTTCCAAAGGTAACGGCTTATAATCTAACATGATTTTGAATGTTGTTGTTCCATTATTTCCAGAGACAGTAGTAGTTTTATAAAAATCTTTTTTTAACTGTTTATAAACTGATTTACAAATGTATTACTGTTTTCAAAAGATTGTATTGTTAATGCCTGCAACTGCTTGTTCACGAAAATATTTACATTGCTTCGGAATGGTAAAGATAAATGCTACTAACATTGAAACTGCAGCTGTAAATTATAAACAAGAAAGAACGTTCACTAACAGTGCCCATGGTCAGGAAAGTATGTTCCTGCAGTTATGAAGCATTGACAACTGGAGTTTGATAATCTGAACCTGTTACAGTCGCTATGAGACAGATGTTCTTGGGTCACTGTTCCTGTTTTGAGCTTCTGTGGGCTAATTTAGTACAAGAATCAAAAATCAGATTATGACATATTATGGGTGGGATTCTCTCAGCCCTGGGCCGGGCCGGAGAATCCCCGCAACCGGGCCCCGACGCCAGCACGTGATTCTCCGCGGAGATGGCGCCGGCGCTCTACGCGGCCGGCCCGCCGATTCTCGGACCGGGGTGGACCAAGCGGCCGTCGTGGAAACACTGAGTCTCGCCGGCGCCGTCCACACCTGCTCTCAGCCGGCGGGAACTCAGCGTGGAAGGGTCGAGTGGCGGCCTGTGGGGGGAGAGGGGGGCTCCGATCCCAGGGGGCCCTCCGATGCGGCCTGGGCGCGATCGAGGCCCACCAATTGGCAGGCCGACCTCTCTGGCTGGGGGACTCATTTCCTACGCGCCAGCCCCATAGACCTGTGCATGTTGTGTCAGGGCTGGTGCGTTGAAGGAAGCCATTGCGCATGCGCGCGTTGGCGCCAGCGCCACTGCGTATGCGCAGATCCCACGCGCCCAGTTCGCGCTGTGATCGGCAGCTGGAGCGGCGTGAACCGCTCCAGTGCCATGCTGGCCCCCTGTAGGGGCCAGAATTAGTCCTGGGAGCGGCCCGTTCACGCCGTTGTAAAACGCGACGGTGTTTACAACGGCGTGGACACTCTGTCGCGGGATGAGAGAATCCTGCCCCATGTGTCCAGAGGCCTGGACTAATAATCTAGAGCAGGCTTTTCCAACCTTTTCGCATGGCGGTGAGGATAGGGATTAAACATGATTTTTGTTTTTAAAAGCTGAGGGATGAAAAGAAACAACTTGCTGAGGTTTTTTTTAAATGCCAAAGTAATAAATTGATAATTTTAAAAATGAGTAAGAATTAAAGGTGACCATTTGAGTGTGAGAGGGAGTGTGTGTCCAGCAGAGTCTCAGGCTTCTCACTTAATCACCCTCAACCATTGTGAGAGTGCGTGTTAGTGGGTGAGGGTGAATTACAAGCCTGAGACTGGGAGTGAACTAAACATCTGCACAGACTCTTCTCTCTCTCTCTCTCTCCCTCCCTCTCTCTCTCTTTCACTTTCTCTCTCTCTCTCTCTCTCACGCACACACACACACGCACACACACACACGCACACTCCCCTCTCTCACATCCACACTCTCCCCTCACTCTCACAACCTCCGCTCACTCTCACACTCTCCCCTCATTCACATTCTCACGTACTGTCCTCACTCACTCTCAACATTCACTCTCTCTCATACTCTTCCGTCACTTACCTTCTCATTCTCTCCGTGACTCAGCTTCCCAAACTCTCCCCTCACTCACTTTCGTACACCCGGCCCTCACTCACTTTCTCACACTCTCCCTTCAATCACTTTCTCTCCCTCTCCCATCGCTCACTCTCTCTCACACTCCCCCAGGACCCTGCCCTCATTCCAACTCATCTGAGGCCCCGCCCATGCTCTGGCTCCCCATGGCCCTGCTCACCCCCTGGGCCATGCTCGCCTCCCTGGGCCTTGCTCCCTCCTGCCTCCTTGTCCCTGCTTCCTCCTCCCTCCATAGGCCCCACTCTCTCCTCCCTCCATGGGCTTCACTCCTTCCCTAGGCCCCGCTCTCTCCTCCCTCCCTGGGTCCCGCTCCCTCCTCCCTCCCTGGGTCCCGCTCCCTCCTCCCTCCCTGCTCTGGGTCTGTACTTGATGGAATTTAGAAGGATGAGGGGGGGATCTTATTTAAACTTCCAGGATACTGAGAGGCCTCGATAGAGTGGACGTGGAAAGGATGCTTCCACTGGTAGGAGAAAATAGAACCCGAGGGGACAATTTTTAAAAACAGTGTGAAGGAGGACTTTCTTCAGCCAGAGAGTGGTTAATCTGTGGAACTCATTGCTGTAGAAGGCTGTGGAGGGCAAGTCACTGAGTGTCTTTAAGACAGAGAAAGATAGGTTCTTGGTTAATAAGGGGATTAGGGGTTCTGAGAAGAAGGCAGTAGAAAGGGGATGAGAAAAATATCAGCCATGATTGAATGACGGCGCCGACTCAATGGGACGAATGGCTTTATTCTGCTCCTATATCTTATGGTCTTATAGTATATTCCCCAATGCTAATAAATATTTGTGAAAACTAAAATGAACTTAAGTTGTATTTGTTGTATTATGTAAATTTCTTTTAGAAAAATTATTATACGCAAAACTAATTTTAAAGTTCAACCTTTCTATATTTTTTATCCTTTAGCTTGTCTTTTCACCATACACTGTATAAATATCATGGAGTATCTGACTTTTAAAAAATGTTTTATCATCTTTGCTAATTCAACAAAATATTTAAACTGGAAGCATTCTGATATTGTGTTGTAACTATTTGCTTCAAAGCTTTTGCTGCCTGACACTTGAATCTTTCAGTCTGCCTGTAATAAGCGCTACCAGTCTTGACTCCTCTTGTTAGTAAATTATCTTACAATAGAAGGGATGATTTATCTCAACACAAAAGCACTCCTGTTCATTCATTATAAAGGCTAGTGCAGTCACTGAGAAATCTACTTCATTAACTGTCGCTCTGAACAGAAGTCAGCTATGTTAAAGTGAGCACCTGCATGACAGAAGAATGTAAAATCCAATTTTTTAAATCACACAAATTTGTTGCAGTCTCTTCACATTGGGGCCCATGAAGATAATTTATTAATAAATTGGTTATCAAAATTATACTTGTGTTCGGGGCAGCACGGCGGTGCAGTGGTTAGCACTGTTGCTCACGGCGCCGAGGTCCCAGGTTCGATCCCGTCCCTAGGTCACTGTCCGTGTGAAGTTTGCACATTCTCCCCGTGTTTGCGTGGGCTTCACCCCCACAACCCAAGATGTGCAGGGTAGGTGGATTGGTCCTGGTAAATTGCCCCTTAATTGGAAAAAATGAATTGGGTACTCTAAATGTATTTTTAAAAATTATACTTGTGTTTAAATTTGTTACTTAAATTTTATTACAAAGTGTGGAAAAAAGTAATTCACAAAGTTGGAATACTTTCTGTCAAACTTGTTTGATTTGATCGCATCGAGAAGAATAAAAGTTTCCTCCTTGAACTGAGCAAATGTTGGTAATACGTAGACCATGAGAGACTGTACATAGTTTTACTGGAAGGTGCATTTTCATTCAGAAATTCGAAGGGTTGATAGGGGAAAAATGGAATTCCTAGATGGCAACTAACACAGTGGAAGGTGATCTTCTGAGATTGATGGTAAAGTCGGAGAATCTTTATTCTGGATTTAACATTTATTTTCCGTAGTCAGTAATATGTGATTAATGAAACTAAGTAGCATCATAGAAAAACAGTCATTTCCAAACACCTGCACTTCTATTTGTTTTAAATGCATTCATGGGATGTGAGCTGGCTAGGCTAGCATTTATCATCTTCCCTAGAAGGTAGTGGTGAGCAGTCTTCTTGAATTGCTGCAGATCATGTGCAAAAGGTAGACCCGTATCCCAGTTAGGGTGGGAATTCCAAGATTTTGAACCAATAACAGTGAAAGAATGGTGATATATTTCCAAGTCAGGATTGTGAGTGGTTTGGAGGTGAACTTCCAGGTGGTGGTCTTCCCATGTGTCTGCTGCCCTTGTCCTAGATGGTAGCAGTTGTGATTTGGAAATGCAGTCTAAGGAGCCTTGGTGAGTTCTTGCAGTGCATCTTGTTGCCATTGTTCGCCTGTAGTGAAGGGAGTAATGTTTTGTGGATGTGGTGCCAATCAAGCGGACTGCTCAATCCTGCATAGTATCAAGATTTTTGCGTGTAGTTGAAGCTGCATTCGTCAAAGCAAATGGAGAGTATTCAATCACACTCCTGACTCCCCACAGAATTTTCAGCCTCTGACCACAGTATTTATATCGCTAGCCCAGTTCAGTTTCTGGTCAGTGGTAACCCCAAGATGTTTATAGTGGAGGATTCAACAATGGTACTGCCATTGAATGTCAAGGGGGCATGGTTAGGTCCTCTCTTGTTGGAGATGGTTATTGCCTGTCACTTTTGTGGCACGAATGTAACTTGCCATTTGTCAGCCCAAGCCTGGACATTGTCCTGGTCTTACTGCATTTGAACAGGGCCTGGTGTGGTTAGTTCTCCCAGCAAAGACTATACTGGGATCAATATGCTGCTTTGAGCATTGAGCTCCGAATATTTAATAAATTGATGTTCACTGACCACCCATGTCCTCCAGTTACTAAAGCAACCTTGCATCTTTGGACAGATGATTAATCCTAAACAGCTGGCTTGCAATGCAGAACAATGCCAGCAGCGCGGGTTCAATTCCTGTACCGGCCTCCCCGAAAAGCCGCCGGAATGTGGCGACTGGGGGCTTTTCACAGTAACTTCATTGAACCCTACTTGTGACAATAAGCGATTATTATTATTAATGAGCATTCGCTTTGAATACAATAGTGCGAACGTGAATTAAGATCACAGGATAATTACAGATGAACAAAACTGGGTTCACCTGAGTTAAATTTGGAAGGAGAGCCCTGCAGTCCACCTTGAAAATATGGTTAGCATCAAACAAACTAATGACAAGTAGAAAAATATCTTACTTGAACAGCATGCACATATTATAGGATGTACACGTGTAGATTTTGCTTTGAATTCATCACACACGTCTACAAGTCAGTGGTTACAGAACTGGTGTTATTATCCTTAAGCCCCTGAAAGAACAGAATGTTGGACATCTCCAGATATCATTGCTCAAATTATTTGGAATGTTTACAGATGCCAAGATATTTACAAATTGCAAATGTAAGCTTTACTGTCAAACAAGGATGTTAATTTTAGGAGAATAGGGTGTGTACTGTGTGTGCACTGCCCGTCTAAAGTTACCATCTTTGTGACGTCCCTTTTTTGAGATTTTTAAAAAAGACAAACAACCCCCTTAGAACATAGAATTCCTACAGTTCAAGATGTGTGTGAGCGTTGCGGGGGGGTGGGGTGGGGGCGCAAACCACATTCATATGTTTTGGTCCTGTCCAAAGCTGGAGGATTACTGGAAGGAGGTTTTTAAGGTAATCTCTAAGGTCTTGCATGTGAAACTTGGCCCGGGCCCTCTGGAGGCCATATTCGGGGTGTCGGATCAGCCGGGGTTGGAAGCGGGTGCGGAGGCAGATGTTGTAGCCTTCGCCTCATTGATTGCCCGAATGCAGATCCTGTTGGGGTGGAGGTCAAACTCTCCACCCTGTGCCCTGGCATGGCGGGGGACCTGCTGGAAATCCTAACTCTTGAGAAGGTGAAATTTGAACTGAGGCAAAGGATGGAGGGGTTCTACAATTTGTGGGAGTTCTTCATTATGCACTTTCAAGAATTGGATGACATTGAACATTAGTAAGAAGTCTTACAACACCAGGTTAAAGTCCAACAGGTTTGTATCAAACACTAGATTTCGGAGCACTGCCCCTTCCTCAGGTGAATGAAGAGGTATGTTCCGGAAACATATAGATAGACGAATTCAAAGATGCAAGACAATGCTTGGAATGCGAGCATTTGCAGTTAATTAAGTGTTTACAGATCCAGAGATAGGGGTAACCCCAGGTTAAAGAGGTGTTGTAAGACTTCTTATTGTGCTCACCCCAGTCCAACGCCGGCATCTCTACATCATTGAACATTAGGGGGAGGGTTGGGGGGTGACTGTGTGTCTTGATGGTGATTATGGGTGATTCCTGATTCCTTTTTTATTTGATGTTTGTTTTGACATGTGGGTTGTTTGGGGGTTGGTGGGAGGGGATTGTTGTTGATAAGGAGATTGACATGGTATTTGTTACCGTTGATTGTTGGTGGGTGTAAATTTTGAAGAAAATGTGAAAAAGGAGGAGAATAAAAAAATATTTAAAATAAAGAATTCCTACAGTTCAGAAAGAGGCCATTTGACCCATCAAGTCTGCACCGACTTTCTGAAAGAGCACCCTACCTAGGCCCAATGCCCTGCCCTATCCCTGTAATCCCACCTGATCTGAACACCTTTGGGCACTAAGGGGCAATTTAGCGTGGCCAATCCACCTAACCTACACATCTTTGGACTGTGGGTGGAAACCAGAGCACCCGGAAGAAACCCACGCAGACATGTGGAGAAAGAGCAAATTCTGCAGTCACCCAAGGAATTGAACCTGGGTCCCTGGCACTGTGAGGTGGCAGAGCTAACCACTGTGCCACCGTGCCGTCCTCTCTGTATCGTTTTATTGAAAGATTTTTTGGGGCAAAACTTATTCACCAAGTTATTACAGCACAGAAGGAGGCCATTTGATTCATCAAGTCAGCAATCCAGCCAGTATTTACATGAATACAACGGTGATACTTTACATGGAGAAGCATGCCAAATCAAACATCAGCCTAATTTCTGCTGCCCTATTGCCTCTGGTTCCCTGTAAGAATTTGCCAGAGTTATTTTTGTATGCAGCTAAAAGGAACTTAGGTGGGATTCTCCGAGCCTCCGCGCCGCAATCGTGCTCGGCGCGGGGGCAGAGAATGGGGCGTTATACCCACGATCGGGTCCGACGCCTTCCCGGGGACCGGAGAATCGCTGCCAGTTGTGCACGTGCGGTCGCCAAGGCGCCGGTTGGGGGCCATTAAAAGAGGCCCCTGTGGCGATTTTCCGCTGGCAACTGGCCAAGTTCCCGCCGGTGTGATTCACTCTTGATTCCACTCGGCGGGCACTTGGAGTCCGCGGCTACCCTGGTGGGGACCGGGGGGATCAGTCACCGGGTGGGGGGGGGGGGGGCTCCAGGCTGGCCAGGCTCGCGATCAGGGTCCACCGATCGGCGGGCGCGTGCGATATAGGGAGGGGCCTATATTGTGGAGGCTGGCCCGCTATGTGGGTCCGCCATGTTGCGCGGGCCCGCGGCCTGAAGTGCAGAGCCCCGTATCGGCAGCCGGAGCTGCATGGACAACTCCGGGGCCCTGCTGGTCCCCTTCAAAACGGAGAATCGCTCTGCACTTTCTAGAAAACAGTGCAGAGTGATTCGCGCCCGTTTTCTCATGGGCGTGGGGTCATAGCCCCATTATCAGAGAATTCTGGCCCTTGTCTTTCATAAACAACCCCCTTAGAACATAGAATTCCTACAGTTCAGAAAGAGGCCATTTGATCCATTGAGTCTGCACCAACTCTCTGAAAGAGCATCCTACCTGGGCTCAAATATTATTTGCGGACATATTGGGCGTGATTCAACGACCTTATTGTGCCTGGTGCAGATTCAGGCGCAACAGGTGAATCGTGCGAGAGTCCCAAATCGGGCTTCACGTCGGACTCGCTCTACCCAGCGCGATCTGGTTCTTAGGGCAAGGGCCGTCAGCATATTCAAATGAGCCTAATGGCACGTTTAAATACCTGGATTCCGGATTCGCATGGCGTCAGGGAATCAACGGCCATGCCTGCAAGACCTCACCAGGTAACAGCATCTGATGTGGGGAGGGGCTCTCGCAGGCCAGTGAAGACCCCCGGGTTGGGGACAGTGCAGGGTCTGGCACCTGAGGCCGGCCCCCGCCAGTGCCAACCTGGCACGGGCACTTGGCACTGCCAGCCTGGAAGTTCCAGGGTATCCGGGTGCTAGGTTGGCACTGCCAGGGGCCGGGCCTGTGGGAGAGTGGAGTCCTTTATCAGTTGGTGGGGATTCCCAGGGGCCTCGACAAGTTTGGGGGTGTTGAAGGAGTGGGGGAGGTTGATTAAATATGGGTGGGGGCCTAAAAATGGGGAGGGTGGAAAGACCAAGGCTGCCGATCAAAATGGTGCCTTGATCTGGGAATAGCAATTCCTGCTGGCAAGATCAGCTTGCCAGCAGGAAATCTCTTGAGTGTAGCTTCAGCACGGAGAAACTTCCTGAAGCCAAAGAAAAACGGCAACGTGCCATTGAACAGGAGGGTGCTTTTTGGCGCTGCACCCTGCTAAAAATGCCCAAAAGTTTTTAACATTTGTCTGCTGAATTGTGCCCGTTGTTATTCTTTGTTCTTTCATGGGATATAGTCATCGCTGGCAAGCACTTGTTGCCCTTCCCTAATTGCTTTTGCACAGATTGAGAGGCTTAATCAGCCATTTCAGATGGCAGTAAAGTGTCAACCACATTGCTGTGGGTAGGGAGACACATACAGGCTAGTAGGAGTAAGGATGGCAGATTTCTTTTTTAGTGAACCAGATGTTTTTTTACAACAATCAATGATGCTTTCGTGGTCAGCATTACTGAGGCTAGCTTTTAATTCCAGATTTATTTATTAGATTTAAATTCCACCAGCTGGCATAGTGGGATTTGAACCCATGTCCTCCAGAGAATTAGCCTGGGTCTCTGGACAGTGACACTATGCCATCAAACTCCCATAAACAGCAGTGCATAATGGCCAGATAATCTGTTTTTGTGATGTTGATTGAGGGATAAATATTGGCCAGGACGCTGGAGATAACTCCTCTGCCTTCTTTGAAATAGTGCTATGTGTTTTTTCACATTCACCCAAGCAGTTAGATGGGGCCTCATTTTAAAGTCTCACCCAAACGATAACACCTCTGATGGTGCAGCATTCCCTCACACTGCTCTGGAGTGTCAGCCATGATTTTAGTGCTGGAGTGGAATTTGAACTCAGAAACATATGATTCAAACGTGAGAGGGCTACCTACTGGACTACAGCTGACACTTGAGCATGTGGATGCCCCTGAAATATCTTGCGAATGAAAGAGGGAGCTCAAGAGGGATTGTGTGATTAAATTAATGTTTAACGTTTGACACCTCCAAGGGTGTCTCAATTATAATATGCTGATAGGATTAGAAATTGTTAAATACTTGAACTCAGGAGTTATTTTTATAGGAAAAGTGATGTAGTGAAGGATCTAAAAAATATACAAGGATATTCTCATGTATGATCATGATGTTGACATTCAATTGGCAGAATTATTGCAACAACTTCAGCAACAGTTAGTAGAGACTGAGAGAAAAGCAGCAACATACATGAAGAGATACAGCAAGATGCAAGAGGATTACCAAAGCCTGATTGGAGTCACTGCAGAGCTGGTAGATTCCTTGGAAGCTACAGTAAATGGGAAAATGGTAAGATTGCTCCAGATTCCTCTATCATTATCCCTGTGCTATTAAGATCATAGAATTTACTCTCGTTGAATGTTACTTCAATGTCCATCACCAAGAGGAGCTTGGTAGCATCACTACCAACTGAGCTTGCCAAGACCTCAAGCGCATAGCTGGCGGACTGGTCCAAAACGGTTGGTGAGAAAACCAACACAAGGGAAAAATGTACTTTATCTCACCCTCTCCAATCTACCTGTCTAAGACCGTATTGGTAGGAGTCCACCGCACAGTTATTGTGGAGATAAGCTCCCATCTTAATGCTGAGGTCCCCCGGTTACCCTCCATCATACTATGTAGCATTTGTCACCATGCTAAAGCAGCTTGCAATAGACAGAGCTAAGCGATCCATCACCAGTGGATCGGATCAAAACTTGCAGTCCTGCTCTACCCAGTTATGAATAGTGAATGGACAAACAGTTAGGAGGACGAGGCTCCATTAACGTCCACATCCTCAATCTTGGCAAAACTCAGCAAGAGAGTGCACAAGACAAGCTGGAGCTAGATCTGGCGCACAATGATCCATCTCAACCTCCTGACCATTTACATCTGCTGAGTGTTGAGGGGATGTCTTGGCATGCTATACAGCAGCAGCAGCAAGCTGCTAATGAGCCAATCACATTGAAGTAATCACATATGGCAAACTAAGAAGTTAAAAGCACTTGATAATAGCTCTTAATTTTCTGATAGCAAAATAAATGATTAAATTGGATTTTGAAGCTAAAATAACAATAAACAAACTAGTTTTAAAATTATTTGTCGACGCCGCTAGAAGGGATCAAGGCAAAGTGGGAGGAAGAGTTGGGAGAGGATATGGAGGAGGGGTTCTGGTGTGAGGTGGTCCGGAGGGTAAACGCCTCCACCTCGTGTGCGAGGTTGGGGCTGATACAACGGAAGGTGGTGTATAGAGCACACCTTACAAGGGCGAGGATGAGCCAGCCCATTGAGGGGGTAGAAGATATGTGTGAACGTTACGGGGGGGGGGTGCGGCGCAAACCACGTTCATATGTTTTGTTCCTGTCCAAAGCCAGAGGATTACTGGAAGGAGGTGTTTAGGGTAATCTCTAAAGTGGTGCACGTGGAACTGGACCCGAGCCCTCGGAGGCCATATTCGGGGTGTCGGACCAGCCGGGGTTGGAAACGGGCGCGGAGGCAGGTGTGGTAGCCTTTGCCTCGTTAATCGCCCGAAGGCGGATCCTGTTAGGGTGGAGATCAAACTCTCCACCCCGTGCCCTTGCGTGGTGGGGGGACCTGCTGGAATTCTTAACGCTTTAAAAGGTCAAATTTGAACTGAGGGGAAGGATGGAGGGGTTCTACAATTCATGGGCGTTATTCATTATGCACTTTCGAGAATTGGATCACATCGAACATTAGGGGGGTTGGGGGCTGGGAGGGTTGGGGGAGGGGGACTGTATGTGTTAATGGTGACTATGGGTGATTCCTGATTCCTTTTTGTCATTTGTTTATGTTAACATGCGGGCCAATGTCTGGGGTTTGGTGGGAGGATGGGATCGTTGTTATTGATATGGGGATTGACATTACATTCGTTACTGATTATTGTTTATTGCCGGGTGTAAATTTGGGAGAAAATGAGAAAAAGGAGGAGAATAAGAAATATTTTTTAAAAATAAAAAATTCTTTGTCGATGTGAAGAAATTTGACATTCCACAAATATAAAATTAGCTTCTCAGAGTCATTAAGGTGATAAACAGTAATTCTGAGGATTGTAAATAATTGAAAACCAGATTATATCTCATTCAACAATGTATAACGTTTTCAAAGGTTTTTAATAACAAAACCAATCGTATTAAAGTGAAAGTTCTAAGCAGTTCATAAGATTTCCCATTGATTACAGTGGGGAGATGCTCCAGATGCTGCCTCTGGGAGCTCATATGGAACTGATGGAAAATCAGTCATTTTGAGCAATGCGGCAGTCATATAAAAGTCTGAAATGCAGCTTGTCAAGAAACAGATTATAAAGGAAAGCTAATTAATGCCTATATTACTGTAGGAAAATGGGTAGAAGGTATCATTGATACAGCAGTGGAGATTGCTGGATGAAGTTGGTGAAAGAAAAGACTACCTCATGAGCACTAACTCCAGAAGGAACACTTCAGAATACTTGATAGAAGGTTGCCGACACATAGTGCTGTCAGCAACTCCCATTGGCTTGAATACAAACGTGAAAGGAACTGGCAGCCCCATAGAAAATTGACATAATGGGCAGAATTTTCAACCCGAGGCCAAAGCATGGATTTACAGGCATTAATTTAGAATTTAGTTTGGCCTTAGCTTGCCCTTGGACTGATCTCTTGTGGCTTTGTCCCTCATGCTTGTCCCTTACATTCCTTTTGCTGCCTTTGTTTCCCTCCCCTCCTTTCCTTTTGCTCTCTGTCCCATGGCTTTCCTGTGATTCTCCCTCCCTCCTCCCCCATCCCCCCTTTACTAGTTTCTGGCCACAAACAGGTCTTGAAACAAGTTGGTGAACAACTTCCACGTCCTGTGGAAGTCTTCGTCCGACCCACAGATGGCGAATTTTATTTTCTCCGGCCTGAGAAATTCCGCCAGATCGGGCAATCAGTCTGCAGCCTTGGATGGTGCTGCCGATCGGCAGGCAAGCAGGATTATCCGGTGGGCGATTAGGGAGGCAAAGGCTAGTGCGTTGGCTCTCCTCCCCATGAAGTATTCTGGTTGATCTGATACCCCGAAGACCGCTACTTTGGGCATGGCTCGACCCTCACTCCCACAACCCTGGACATGGCCTCAAAGAAGGTTGTCCAGTACTTGACAAGCCTTGGGGCATGCCCAGAACATGTGGGTGTGGTTGATCAGACCTTTTTGGCACCATTTGCATTTTTAATATTGTTTAATTATAACCTCAAATCTTGAAGCATGTGGTCAGATTACGACTGCATTATACATTAACATGGGCGGGATTCTCCGACCCCCCCGCCGGGGGTTCTCTGACCCCCAGCTGGTGGGGCTGGCGTAAATCCCGCCCCCGCCGGTTGCCGAATTCCCCGGCACCGGATATTTGGCGGGGGCGGGAATCGTGCCGCGCCGGTTGGCGCGCGCCCCCCCCACCCGGGGGTTCTCCGGCCCGGATGGGCCGAAGTCCCGCTGCTGGAATGCCTGTCCCGCCGGCGTGGATTAAACCATCTCTCTTACTGGCGGGACATGGCGGCGGGCTCCGGGGTCCTGGGGGGGGCGCCGGGCGATCTGGCCCCGGGGGGTGCCCCCACGGTGGACTGGCCCGCGATCGGGGCCCACCGATCCGCGGGCGGGACTGTGCCGTGGGGGCACTCTTTTCCTTCCGCCTTCGCCACGATCTCCACCATGGCGGAGGCGGAAGAGACCCCCTCCACTGCGCATGCGCGGGGATGCCGTGAGCGGCCGCTGACGCTCCCGCGCATGCGCCGCCCGGCAAAGTCAGTTTCGCGCCAGCTGGCGGGGCACCAAAGGCCTTTCCCGCCAGCTGGCGGGGCGGAAATCAGTCCGGCGCGTGCCTAGCCCCTCTAAGTTAGGGCTCGGCCGCTCAAGATGCGGATGATTCCGCACCTTTGGGGCGGCGCGATGCCGGACTGATTCGCGCCGTTTTGGGCGCCGGTCGGCGGACATCGCGCCGATTGCGGAGAATTCCGCCCCATATGTAGCATCACCTCTAAAATTAGGTCTGGAGTGTCTCAGAAGTTTAGATTCTTTTGCCAGAGATTTGCCACTATTAAGATATGCTAACCAGAGAATGTATGAATCGCATTACAGTAATGGGCAAAACATTTTCTTCAATTTGCTATGTACGCTGGACGGCACGGTGACGCAATGGTTAGCACTGCTGCCTCACAGTGCCAAGGTCCAAGGTTCGATCCCGGCCCTGGGTCACTGTCCATGGGGAGTTTGCACATCCTCCCCGTGTCTGCGTGGGCGTCACCCCCACAAAACAAAAGATGTGCAGTGGAAGTAGATTGGCCATGCTAAATTGCCCCTTAATTGGAAAAAAAAATGGACACTCTAAAAAAAATTTTAGTAGTTGTTTTATATGCTAAGATTGTTAAATAATACACAAATGTTGACTGAAAATGAGATCTCAGTTGACTACTTTAATGACCTAACAGGTTGCTAACAAGTATCAATAAGCTTCCTTTGAGGATACTGAAATTCTGATTTCATGCAGATCAGTAAAGGAGAAATTAGTCTCTGCAACAAAAAGCAATATTAGTGGTGAATTAACCTTAGCTGATGTTTCATAGAATTTACAGTGCAGAAGGAGGCCATTCGGCCCATCGAGTCTGCAACGGCTCTTGGAAAGAGCACCCTACCCAAGGTCAACACCTCCACCCTATCCCCATAACCCAGTAACCCCACCCAACACGAAGGGCAATTTTGGACACTAAGGTCAATTTATCATGGCCAATCCACCTACCCTGCGCATCTTTGGACTGTGGGAGGAAACCGGAGCACCCAGAGGAAACCCACGCACAGACGGGGAGGATGTGCAGACTCCGCACAGACAGTGACCCAAGCCGGAATCGAACCTGGGACCCTGGAGCTGTGAAGCAATTGTGCTATTCACAATGCTACCGTGCTGCCCTGTTGTATAGCTTCCAGCAATTGACTAATGAGATCTAAGGGCAGGCCATACCAGCTCCCATAGCTTGGACATTGTGTGATCTGCAGAAAGACACAGAAAGAAGGTAAAAAAAACGCTCTTAAGACAATAATAAAAATCTATCATTTAAATTTCACTTAATGATCTATTTGCTTTTACTAGATCACACCAGAATATCTGCAGAGTGTCTGTGTGCGACTGTTTAGCAACCAAATGAGACAAAACGTGGCCCAAAGCATTGACTTCACAAGACCAGGAACTGTAAGTATTGGATTTGTTTATGAATCCGGTGAACTAAATCTGAGAGTTTCATCAATTTATTATACTTTTTAAAAAATAACTAGATTACTTCAATTTCCCACGAAGGTACTGTCTGTGAGCAGCATGTACTCTCAAATCGCCAGATTTTTAAAATTAAATCTCTCCATTTGCCATGGTGGAATTTGAACAAGATCTCTGGGTTGCGGATCCAAAATAGAAAGAAAAGGTTGCATTTACATCATGTTTCAGAACATTTCAGCAGTTCACGGTCAATGAAGAACTTTTAAAGTTGTCACTGTTGCAGTGCAGGAAAATTTGGCAGCCTGGTTACACACAGTAAAGTTCCACAAAGATCACTTTGTATAAATTACTAGATAATCTGTTTTTGTTTGATGGATGAACAATGGCCACTGGGAGGATGCTGGGAGAAATTCCCTGTTACTATTCATACAGTGGAATGAAATCTTCCATCTGAGAAAGCAGATGGCATGAGGTGCCTTCAGTTTGTAGCATTCTCTCAGTACTGCACTGAAGTGTAAACCCAAATTTTGTGCTCAAGTCTTTGGTGTTATTACAGTTTACTACAATCTACTTGTTATTATAAATAAACATATAACACCTTTGGAACACTGGAGTATACTGGATTAGTAATCCAGTGGCCTGGACTAACAAACCATACAATATGGTCATGTTCCACCATGAAAAGTTGATTCAATTTAAAAGAAAATATTGAAATAAAAAGCTGATACCAGTCAAAATGATCAAGAATCTGTCGGATTGTTGTAAAAATACAACTGGTTTACTGATTTCCTTATTTGATCATGTCGTTATGTGGTTGACTCTTAACTGCCGTCCGAAATTGTCTAGCAAGCCACTAGTCTCTGCAATGCAACTGTTAAAACGGACCCATCACCACTTGTGAGCAATGCCTATACTCCCAAGAATGAATAAAAAGCAAAATAAGTTACTTAATATCTTATTTTTTGCGGTAGGAACATGTCCGATCAGATGATCTGCTACTTCTGAAAGAGATACGAGGCAGTCTGCTGTATAGTTAGATGAAGTGAAGTTGATTTCATTGAGGCAATTTTTTCATTTTACCCGTGATTTCTGCATTGTTTCATGAACATGGAAATACAGCCCCAAAATTCCTGGAGTTTGCAACACATACCTTAATTATATAGACTAAGGAAATCTTTGGTTTGGTTCGACAGGCTCCCTGCATTACCAAATATTGAACATGTAAGGCTACATTCCAACTCATTCAGTTATGTGAGTGATCTAGACAAGGCGCAAAGTAAATATGAATTAAACGGTTAAGAATGTAATGGGCCATAACATCCGAGCACCGGGCATCGTACTTAAGGGTACCCAAAAGGTTTTCTGCCCCCACCCTGGAAGTCCTCATGTGAGGATTGCACAGCCATTACCCGGGAAGATCAATCTTCCATTGAACAATTGGCTTCTAATGGGAACCACCCAAAACTCTGATTTAAATTGCAAATTTTGGATTGTTCTGATCATCTTACAATAATAGATCCCGAGCAAATGTTAAAAGAACTAAAATCACTTCTACCCTTCAGGGTAGCTATGGTCCAGCCCTTCCAACTCCCCCCCCCCCCCCGCCCCCCACCCCCGACTATACTGCAACCCTTCCCAACCCCCACCCCTCAATCCTTTTACTTTGTACATCTGCCTTGTAACTGGCTTCTCATAGTAGCTGGACCTTTAAAGCTACTTGCTTTATTACTGCTAATGCAGTGAGAAAGGTGGCATGTTACCATACCCTTGACTCAGTTGCCCTCGACACAATGCATCGGGAACCCTCTGCTCTGTACCTTTCTCACCCAACCTGCCTTGGAAGATCGGGTGAGAAAGTTGCAGCTGCAATTCAGGGTAAAAAACTAGGAGCAGACTGGCAATCGGACTCTGACTGCCACTCCATGGATGTGAAGGCCCAATATCCCATTTTCTTACAAATACATAAAGAACCCTCTCAGGAAAGCAGTAACAGTTGGAACCTGCTTTTCTTTGATAATATTTCTCATTCTGGGTGAATGAAATATTTATATACATGGATAGGGGTTCTTAACATCTACTTACATAGTGTGATTTCAGGAATTTCTCAAGGTGCAAAGTTAATTGGATGGTTCTATATCACAAAAGAGTAGAAAAACAAATTTATGAAGAAAATTGTCCCAGTCCCAATGTCCCTGTTTTAACAGTTGAAAATTAACGGAATATCAGCAAAAACAGAACAGCAATAAATCAGCATTGTAACATTCAATATATAATTGTTAAATTTCTCTTATTATGGATCAAATGGAAACAGGGAAAATTGGAACCAATAGTTACTTCAGTTAACAAACCTTTCTTACTCTTAAAAACTAGGGAGAACCAGCCAGTCTTTAATCCAACAGAACAGAAGATCCTTTTGTTCATCCCACCCTCTGTATGTGTATGTGGCTGGTTGATCAAGCATTTATTGCCCAGCCCTAGTTGCCCTTCAGAAAGTGGTGGTGAGGGTGAGTTGCCTTCTTGAAGCGCTGCAGTGCCTGAGGTGTAGGTACTCCCACAATGGTATTGGGGAGGGAGTTCTAGGCTTTTGACCCAACGACAGTGAAGGAACAGCAATATATTTCCAAGTTGGAGTGGTGAGTGACTTGAAGGGGACCTTCCAGGTGGCGGGGCTTCCAGGTATCTGCTGCTTTTGTCCTTCTAGATGGTAGTTGTCATCGGTTTGGAAGGTGCTGCCTAAGGAACCTTGGCGAGTTCCTACAGTACCTCTTGTAGATGATAGACATGGCTCTTCATCGGTGATGGAAGGATTGAATGTTTGTGGAAGGGGGAGTAATCAAGCGGGCTGCTTTGTCCTGCATAGTGTTGAGCTCCTTGAGTGTTGTTGGAGCTGCACTCATTCACGCAAATGGAGAGTGTTCCATTACACTCCTGACTTGTGCCTTGTAGATGGTGGACAGGCTTTGGCGGGGTCAAGAGGTGAGTTTCTCGCAGTGGGATTCCTAGCCTTTGACTTGCTCTGATAGCCACAGTATTAGCAGTCCAGCTCAGTTTCTGATCAATGGTAACCTCAAGGTTGTTGATTGTAATGTCCTTGAATGTCATGGGGCGATGGTTGGATCCTCTCTTGTAGGAGGCTGGTTTAGCACAGTGGGCTAAACAGCTGGCTTGTAATGCAGAACAATGCCAGCAGCGCGGGTTTAATTCCCGTACCGGCTCCCAGAACAGGTGCCGGAATGTGGCGACTAGTGCCTTTTCACAGTAACTTCATTGAAGCGTACTTGTGACAATAAATGATTATTATTATTATTATTATTATTATTATTATTATTAGATGATCATTGCTTGGCCCTTATGTGGTGTAAATGTAACTTGCCACTTGTCAGCTCAAGCCTGGATATTGTCCAGGTCTTTCCGCATTTGGACATGGACTGCTTCATTATCTGATGAGTCGCGAATGGTGCTGAACATTTTGCAATCATCTGAGATCATTCCCACTTCCAACCTTATGATGGAAGGTACGTCATTGATGAAGCAGCTCAAGATGTTCGGACCTGGGACACTACCTTCAGGAACTCCAGCAGTAATGTCCTGGAGCTGAGGTGATTGACCTCCAACCACCACAACCATCTTCCTTTGTGCCAAGTATGACTCCAACCAGCAGGTGGTTTTCCCCCTGATACCCATTGATTCCGGTTTTGCTTGGGCTCCTTGATGCCATACTCGGTCAAATATTGCCTTGATGTCAAGGACAGTCACTCTCACCTCACCTCTGCATTCAGCTCTTTTGTCCAATTTTGTCCCTCCACCATCATTTTTATAAGTTGTGTGCTGTTTTTGATGATTCAGATGCCACAGGCAGAAAATTTTAAAGAACTTAACTCTGCAGCTGCTGTCACCAGAAGAACTGATAAATTACCCATCTACATCTTTAAACTACCTCTGTGTCAAAACGGGAAGGACCACTGAGCTCAGCCTGGATCCACCCAAGCCACCAATCATTGAGAACCGTATAATTTAATGTTTATTGGACTTTAAATAATAAATTACAAAGTGGGAAGATGGGTTAAGTGACATTTTTAATGTGTGAACCTGTGTGTGTATGTGCATGAATGTTGCACCAGTTTATTTAGACTGGGAAATACAATAAAAAATATTCTCTTTTCCTTTTTAAAGAAACTCAAAGAAACATATCTGTGTCTTTTAAAGTGACAGCACGTAAAGAATTAAATGCTCACTGAATTTGACAACACATTATTTGAAAAAACCTGTTGCGGTCAAACATAGGGCTGTATTTTATGTGCCTCCTCCGGGTATGATTTGGGCAGGTGGCACAAAATATGGCAGGTGGGAGGGCTCACGTGATGTTAGTGTATGAGCGGCCGCGTTTTTGCGAAGAATTGCTCTATTCAACTTTTAATCCTTTATTGTATCCTCATGCACATCCCATAATTACTTACATTTGCGATATATGTCTTGTACTACATCCCTGGTAGATTCCGGCTCGATTTTAGCAATGAGGAGTGGAGTTAAATCAAAGTCTTTGTTTGATTGAGGTGATGGGAGGCGGCTGGGATGGGGCCTTGCTTGCAGTGAGGGGTTTGCTGATGAGCAGGTCTAGGATTTGGCAATGTTGTTGACATCAGGATGCCATTGTGAATGGTGTTCTGGATTATGGGCTCGGCTCCGTGGTGCAGGTTTTAACGCTCACTTTGATGAACTGCGAATTGTCTTTGAGAGAATCGTGGAGGTGGAGAAGAGAATCCTGTTATTTGATAGAGCAATTTCCCTGGTGAAGGCTCGCCTTTGGTCCTTGGAAACCCTGTTACATGGTATACCGTTTAGACTCGGGGCCAGACAAGGAGTGTTCATGTGCCTGGTCTCTTGCAAGGAGTGGGAGGCGAATTCACAACCAATTTTGTGTGTAAGCTGCCATGTTGTCACAATCTTGTTTTAAAGGCTGGGCATTTGAGGTTTGACGAAGCTCATTGTATCCAATCTTCAAGACCTGGGGTAGTTCAGAGACCCCAACCACTGGTCTTATGGTGTCCTGTCCTCAATGTCGAGGGGGTTGGTGGCGGCTAGATGTGTTGAATCATCCCCTCCTGCTGCGGCCTAGGTTCCTTGCTGCCATGGTGTTGAGGTGACGGCATGGCGGAGGTAAAGGCACTGTTTCAGTGGAACTTTGGAAGAATTCTGAGGGTTGCTCTATGACCCTTTCATGGCTTTGGCCTTTCCTTTGGTGTTATTATCCTGCAGTTAATCAATAATCCTGGATTTTTTTCCCCTTATGATTATGCTATTAAATTATTGTTGTTGTCTTTTTTCCTGACAAGGGTGTGCATGAAGGCAAGGGTCGCCTGTTATCCTGTTTTGGCAAAAACCACATTGAGTTTGTAATTCGACATGTGGTTTGTGTACAGTCTTGCCCCTTTTTTAATGTGTTGTAATCCTTGCATTTATGAAGAGCAAGTGGATTTTAGACATCCCTCACCTCGTTTATAGAGATGAGTAGGCCACAGCAGGGTGGTGAGTGGTAGGTTTAGATAAATCCCAGTGGGCTCCTACAAAAGCCTGTACAGATCATGTATCCTTGAGAGGGCTGGTTTCCTTGTGATTCTTCTTTGTAGTTGGCGTCTCTGAATTGTTGGAGGAGGGGCATGCACATGGTGTGGTCAGTTAATCCTTGCTCAATTTGTTGGACTGAGAATCTGTATGCTGTGGAAATGCATTCTTGGAGCCCTTCTTAGATTTGAGCGAAGACTAGAGGGGGGAGATAGGCACCCTCCTCCAAGTGATCTTATATGGTCGCTTCCTGAGTGCCCTCGTTGTGCCCTCATTGTTGTAGTTGGCACTTCCATTGGGTTGCAGCACTTCTGTCCTCCTCTGTATCTATATATGTTGAGCCATTTTTGCTGTGCTGTACCATTCCTGTGATTTTGTTGGATTATTTGTTAAAATGGAAAAACTTCAAGAAAATATGTTTTTTAAACATGGCAGATGCCCACCTCTCCACCTTCCCATCCACCCCCTGAGCTCACCCCTAGAATGTGGTGTCAGAATCGGCAGCCTGTCCACCATATTCAAATAATGATGTGGAGATGCCGGCGTTGGACTGGGGTGAGCACAGTACGAAGTCTTCCAACACCAGGTTAAAGTCCAACAGGTTTGTTTCGATGTCACTAGCTTTCAGAGCGCTGCTCCTTCCTCAGGTGGATCATTCAAACATTTTAAGGTGTGGGCAAAGTACAATGAGGGTTAATTGGTTTGATACCAAGCCTAATTAACCCTCAATTACTTATTTGAATATAGTACGAAGTCTTCCAACACCAGGTTAAAGTCCAACAGGTTTGTTTCGATGTCACTAGCTTTCAGAGCGCTGCTCCTTCCTCAGGTGAATCATTCACCTGAGGAAGGAGCAGCGCTCTGAAAGCTAGTGACATCGAAACAAACCTGTTGGACTTTAACCTGGTATTGTAAGACTTCGTACTATATTCAAATAAGTAATTGAGGGTTAATTAGGCTTGGTATCAAACCAATTAACCCTCATTGTACTTTGCCCACACCATAAAATGTTTGGGTGTGAGCAATCAGTCAGGAGCAGGCAAGCCGATTGTGTTTCAAAGGTCCTTCTAAGGGAGTGAAGGAATTGGGGGCTTTTTCTGTTCAGAGGCTGCCCTTTGCCAATCCTGGGGTTTCCCCCCTTAAATTGAACACCACTTCCTTCCTATCTTCCCACAGCCTTAAACCCACATCCTTCAACCCCCCCTCCCCCACTTCCTGTCCAAAACCCGGACTTAACGGCTCCAGAGACCCATAGGCCTTCCCCTACAGTCCTGGCAGCTGCCACTGACATATCCTTGGTGCTGGCAGGACTGATAGAGCTTCCGGCCAATAGGATTGTGAGGGGCGGAACTCCCACTTGGCCTCATTTAGCCGTCCACAGCATGATAGAGCTGTGGGGTGGATCGGCATGGAGTGCATCAACTTTACTACCAGAGGTGGGGGTGGGCGAAGGCTCACCTCATCCCCGTCACGTATTATTCAGCCAGGAATGGGAATAGAGGGGAGCCATTCCACCTCGCTTCTTCTGATTGTAACAATTTGCTTATATAAATATTTGTATTTTATATAAATTATTTATGTAGTGATCAACTTAAATCTAAACTTATATTTTAATTTCAAAGCTCAGTTCTCAGTTGAACGGAACACAGTTGACAATTTTTTCATAGTGCAGTTATCTAGTAACACTTGAAAATGCTTGTATTTGATAGTCTTTTGACAGTTTATAATGTTGATTTGGGGGCAATTTTCTGATGTAATATTTTTATCTTTAAGCTTAATATCTTAACAGTTTACAGTAATGGCTAACTATGGTAGTCCATTATCTGAACTCATCTTTTCTTCCTTCATTGATCTGAGCAATAGAAAATCATAATGAAGGATATATTTTCAGTTTTATGGCAAAATTCTTGAATTATTTCATGCATAAAATAACACGGTTTAGAGTCATGCTGAACATTCATGGCTTCATTCAATAGGACTATGTTCAATCATGCATGCCTATATTTTGATCTACTTGTTCAAATAAAGCAACAAAAGTACCCCTAATTTTTCGGATAGTGTTACCACTATTTACTGTTTTTGAAATTGCGCTTTCTACCTCACGGATGTTAATATTAAACTTTCTAACATGAAGGGTAGAATCTTCCCAAAATTTGTCAGGGTGTCAGTTTCAGACTGAAAACCGGCATGTAACTATCCAGCTGCACTGCCGAGATTTCAATCCAGATTTTCTGGCACTCAGTGCACAAAGAATCTGGGGATGTGGTTTGCGGCAACACTCTGGCACAATGGGCCTGATAGAGCCGGCTTCACAGAGATTGAGGCACCTTCTTTAAATGGTGCTCTGATCAGCGGTAAAATTAAACTCCCCACGGACATGGAGGATCCTCCCCACAAACATCGGGAAACCCTTCCCCCATAGGCATCAGGCGTGCCACCCCCCATTGGCATCCCCCCTCACGGGCAACCTGCCCCTACTTCACAGGCAATGCCCTGCCCCCCCCCCTATAGGCATTGGAATGCACCTCCCCTCATAGGCATTGCCACACACCCCTCCCCATGCAGGCATCACTCCCACCCCACCATAGACTAAGGGGCATGCCCCCCCTCACATATTAGGGGAACCCCATCAATGGGGCTCCCCAGAGAGCCAGGTTGGCAGTGCCAGGGGACATGTCCCTCAGCACTATACTTACCTTTGCTCCACATTCAGTTTTGAAAACCCGCAGTGATTTACGCCGGTGTGACATCACGCAGGCTGGGTGAGAAGATGTGGTGGGGATGGAGTTACGGCATTATGCGTGCTCAATATGTTAAAATCTATTCTAATGTATGCTAATCAGGCTTGTGCCTTTTCTGGGCGTGAACCTGATTGTGTCATTGAAGGGGAGCGGGGAAGACCTTGAACTGAAATCTCACGTGCGTAAATCCTGTTTTGGGCCTCTTGCGAGATTTAGCGGCCTTTACTGGATTTGCGCTCACGGCTAGTGCTGCCACTAAATTGTGGCTGAAGTTTAAGAATTATAGTTATATAATAATTATTTGTTTTCTATTACTGACAGCTTTCTATCAATTCTCTTTTCTTGCTATAATTATCCTGATGATATATAACATATAAATGGCTTATTTTTTTAGAGACCGTATAACTTGTTAATTTAAGACCATTTTTACAGAAAATCTATTTTTGTGTTTACTTTTAGACTTCAACCTTTTGTCTGCAACAGGACATGTTCACCTCATTGCTTTTCGTTTTAATAAGACATTTTGTATAGTGGAGGGAAAAAGGCAAAAATCTACATGTTTTAATTGCTTTATATTAATAGAATTTTGCATTAATTTTTGGAAATTTTCTAACTTCTGTGAATGTTTTCTATTTTATTGTCTGGTTACCTGTCCAAAAAAAGGATGTTTACTTTAAGAGTAACAGTGAAGGATCTGTGAGTTTCTAATATTCTTTCTAGACTTCAGAATGCCTGTTACTGTCCTATCCTTTCCTTTAATTCCATCAGTGATACATTTTTCTTGTCATTTAAAGAACATATTGATTTCTAATATGGAAATAGTTACATAACATCTTTTTAAAAGATGTATTGATATATTTATCCAAAATACAGTAGAATCTGGTCTTAATGATCATTAGCGCTCACTAACTCAAATGGTGATATGGCCAACTGAACAATGTAGCTGAAGGGCACTATCCCATGAAGCCAATATACTATGTATTTCATTGTATTACTGAACAATATTGCTCAACATTCACACTCTTCAAACAGATGTCCATTGAACTGCAAATCATTGTCTTATCCCTGCTGCCTTACTTAAATGTCACTAAAATAAAAAGAATTTGAAGGTTATTATATTGTTCCATTCTTTTTTTATTCCATAAAAGCAGCATGCATAATTGGAACTGTATTCAAAGCTCATTGGCACTTTAAACAGCTGAGCAGTTTTCACAGTTCTGGTTTTGGGTTGAGATTTTGAACAGAATAACTTTTTATTGTATTAACATCTAATATTGCATCATGCAGAGGCACTATAACAGTGAATATGAAACAATGGTCCTCACCTATTCAGCAAAGCTGTTCATTGGCACTCCAAAACCAGAAATTTGCAGTGGAGTAGGAAGCAACTTAAAAAATTCAAATCAACATAGATTCTAACACAAAACTGTTTACAGAATTGTTACAACACAGAAGGAAGCCATTCGGCCCATCATGCCCACATCGGCTCTCTAAATAAACATTATGACCAAGTGCCATTCTCCTGTCTTTTTCCCGTACCACTGAACTTTGTTTCTAATCAAATAAACATCATGAATGTCTCAATTGCTCCACTACGCTTCCAGGCAGTCCGCTCCAGACACTAACAACTTGCTGTGTAAAAAAGTATTTTTCCACATTGCATTTGCTTCTTTCACAAATAACTTTAATTCTGAGCCCTCTTGTTCTCGATCCTTTTGCGAGCGGGAATAATTTCTCCCTCTCTACTCTGTCCAGCCCCCTCATGATATTGGACACCTCTCCGAAAATCTCCTCTTAGCTTTCTCCTCTCCAAGGAGAATAGACCCAACCACTTCAATCTATCTTCATAACTGAGGCCTCTCATCCCTGGAACTAGTCTTGTAAACCTCTTCTGCACTTTCTCCAGTGCATTCGCATACTTCCCGAACTATACACACTACTCCAGCTGAGATCTAACTAATGTCTTATATAAGTTCAACATATCCTCCTTGCACTTATGCTCTCTGCCACGTTCACTATAACCAATCAAGCCAACATGGGTTTAACACAAAAGATTTTTGTAAAACACAATTTAAACATGATATCCTCAAACTTATTTCACACACTGATCACTAAAGCAGCTTCTACTGTATACTTGTTGTATAGATTTTGTTACAATAAATTATATTGAAAATTAATTATTAGAATTGATTCTGTTGTTAAAAAAACTTATAAAAAGTTAGAATATCAAATCATACTGTGGCCTGAATTTTGCAGTAGAAATAATAATGAGCCTGTCAGGACATCTGTGGGCCAGTGCAAATGCTGGTGCCTTTTTTTCGCTGCATTATAGCCAAAATCCTGGCTATAATGTTTAGGGGCTAAATTTCATTCCCCGCCTATGTAAAGAAGGAAACATTAGTTAATTGAAAACCCATTCTGGTGCAGTTATATATCTGTTGCATCTCCTGAGCAAGCTTATAAATTCAAGGACATTTCCTGTTAATCTTCTGTTGCAATTGCTCAACATGAATTTGTCATACGTTTTATAACAAGTGGTTTCAAATTGAACCTTTAAGTCCCTGGGCTACTTACAGTGTATGGGGTGATGTTAGCATGAAGCTCTGGTTATGCCTTACCTTGCTTATCATATTTTGCAGTGCATGTAATATTTACAAGCAACATTGAGCTCCGACTAACCAAAAGCAGAAAATACCATAATCTGCAATGGTGTTACCATTGTGAATCTGCTGTTTTTTGTCTTGCAAATGCTTAGATGCTGCATGTATTGCTTGACCAAATTATAATTAAAACAGTCAATTTAAAAATTGTTCTCTATATTTATTTTAAAACAGGCATCATCTATGCTGAGGGCATCCATAGTTCCTACCACGTAAGTGATTTAAATGCTTTGAAAGCTTCAAGTTTGAATATTTGCTTATACTAATCCATCTCCAGTGGTGTTCTTTCCCTGTAGACCAGATATGGAATGCAGTTTTTGACATTTATAGCCTTGCCATCTGCAGCATAGATGTGTCCAAGGCTTGTCCATAGGTGTGACACAGCAATAAAAACAGAAAATGCTGGAAAAGCTCAGCTGTGGAGAGAGAAACCGAGTTTAAGTTCCAAGTCCATATGACTCCTCTTAGAGCCTTGATGTAATACAGCATATTTACTGAAGCAGGAAATTGTTGGCTCAATTAAAGCACTTTCCTACCTCCTGAAAATAAAGTTGTAAATGTGCAAGTGTAATATCTATTATGTAATTTAGCTACCTTATAACCTTATAAAGGCTACTTAACACAAAAGTTTATTCTTCTCACCCAAAACCTCATTGTCAGTTACTTGTCATGTTTGTTTTCTGTGCTCCATTGTGGTTTGCAATATTTGCTCAATGTACAAGTATTTTCTTTACCTTTAACTTCTCTTTTCCAAATTACCTTTTCATTTTTGTGATTATAAAATGTATTTTTCTACCTATCGCTTCCCATTGTCCTTGCTGCAGTTGTTGGTGAAATTATTTTCAAGGAATATTCTCTTCCACGGTCAATAACCAGAATCTGACGGCATGGTTATTGTGATGAATGGGGGGGGGGGAGTTGTTGTATTTCAAATTAGGAAATTTACTTTTTAAACGAAGAAGAACTTGAAATTATATGAGGAAAGGTTGGACAAGTTGGGCCTGTACCCACTGGCGTTTAGAAAAATGAGAGGTTATCTTATTGAAAGATGTAAGATTCTGAGGGGTCTTGACAGGGTGGATGCTAAATAGATGTTTCCCCTTGCGGGAAACATTACGACGAGAGGTTACAGATGAGAGGTCTCTCATTTAGTATGGAGGTAAGGAGAAATATTTTCTCTGAGGGTTGTGAGACTGGAATTTTCTTCCTCGGAGAGTGGTGGAGACACTTTAAGACAGAGTTAGATAGATTATTGACTAACAAGGGAGTCAAGGGATACGGAGTAGGAGGAAAGTGGAATTGAGGCCACAGTCACATCAGCCGTTTTCTTATCCATTAGCATAGCAGCTTGAGGGGCCAAATTGCCTCCTAATTCATATGTTCAGATCTTATTAATGTTAAACCTGGTTGTATATTCTCACTTGAATGATGAAAAAGGATGCTAAATGAAAAATGTTTAATGAAATTATTTTAGCAACTAGATTGATCAATGTTGTGATTAATAGTTATTGAACGGTAGCTTTAAAAAAAATGACTGATGCGATTACTTAATTTTATGCAGCTTACTGATTGCTGGTTGTTCGTTACTGGCAGGATTGAGCTGTATTGATTTATTTGTGCTTAGACAATTGGAAATTTGATTGGTTGAAATTAAATTGGTTAAATTATCAATTACTATTTTTTGTTCTCCAATGGGCAAAATGCTAAAATATTCCACTTGTGAGGTTTAAATTGGCTGTTGTATATTAAACACAAAACTTTTAATAATGTTGCTGCGAATAAATGTTTCAATCTTTAGGAAATCTAAAGATGTACCTTTATTACCATCTCTTGATTATGAAAAGTTGAAGAATGATTTGATCTATGGAAATGATCGACTTAAGGCACTTCTTTTGCAAGCACTGCGTTGGGTATGTATAAAACTGTTAGTTTAACGTTGGTAAATCTTATTACAACCTCAATTATTTTTAATGCCATTGCTATTTGGCTTGAAACCAGTGTGATAATGCATTGTTTCTATATATTCTGAATGTCGATAATAAAATCCACTATGCATAGTATTTGTGCAGATTTTTGAGATTGCTCAGATTTAACTTTGTGCTTATCATCTTCTGAAGCGTAAATTTAATAATTTTCTATCCATCCTTATATAACCAATGTCAGAAAGAAACTGTTCCCTATCCTGCACCCATTTTCTTCTTTTCTTAAAGGTAGTGACGTCTGCTGGAGAATAGCTTGACAAATGCCCATAGCCCCTTAAGAGCTGACCCAAAATATCTATTCCTCACATGTGAGCCTGTACAATAAGTACTGCCTGGCTGTTTCACTGTAAAGGGTGTACACCATGCCAGTGTACTCAGTGAGCTATTGAGGGACATCTGGGGCGGGATTCTCCGACCCCCCCTGCCAGATCGGAGAATCGCCAGGGGGCGGCGTGAATCCCTCCCCCACCGGCTGCCGAATTCTCCAGCGCCGGAGATTTGGCAGGGGCGGGAATCGCGCCGGTCGGCGCCCCCCCCCCCCCCGGCGAGTCTCCAGCCCGCAATGGGCCGAAGTCCCGCCCGTTCTATGCAGGTCCCACCGGCGTAAATTGGAGTAGGTCCCTTACCAGCGGGACCTGGCGGCGCAGGAGGGCTCCGGGGTCCTCGGGGGGGCCTGTGCCGTGGGGGCACTCGATTCCTCCGCGCCGGCCGTGTAAGCCTCCGTGATGGTCTTCGCGAAGGTGAACCCCCCCCTGCGCATGCGCGGGGATGATGTCAGCAGCCACTGACGCTCCAGCGCATGCACGGACCCGCACCGGCCAGTGGAGTCCCTTCGGCTCCAGCTGGCGCGGCGCCAAAGGCCTTCCACACCGGCCGGCGGGGCGCAAACCACTCCGGCGCCGACCTAACCCCTGAAGGTGGGGAGGATTCCACACCTTTGGGGTGGCCCGACGCCGGAGCGGTTCCCGCCCCCCGGGTACAGGAGAATCCCGACCCATGTTTGTTCTTAAATTTCTGTTTGAGCCTCTTCTGAAAGAAATAATGACTTGTTTGATGTACAGTTTTGCCCAAGTAACCATTACTTATGACCACTACTTATGTGTGAACTGTAACCGTTAATGTCAAACTTTATTCAGCTCCCTCCCTAATAGCATGGTGGATGTACCTACATCTCAAGGACTGCAGCAGTTCAAGAAGGCATTTCACCGCCACTTTCTGAAGGGCAACTAGGGTTGGGCAATAAATGCTGACCTAACCAGTAAATGATTTTTTTACAAATTCAGCTGCACACGTATCATAGAAACATAGACTTTACAGTGCAGAAGGAGGCCATTCGGCCCATCGAGTCTGCACCGGCTGTTTGAAAGAGCACCCTACCCAAGACCTCACCTCCACCCTATCCCCATAACCCAGTAACCCCACCCAACACTAAAGGCAATTTTGGACACTAAGGGTCATGGCCAATCCACCTAACCTGCACATCTTTGGATTGTGGGAGGAAACCGGAGCACCCGGAGGAAACCCACGCACACACGGGGAGAACGTGCAGACTCCGCACAGAGACCCAAGCCGGGAATCGAACCTGGGACCCTGGAGCTGTGAAGCAATTGTGCTAACCACAATGCTACCGTGCTGCCCTACGTGATGCAGTTATGCCTGATCCTGTCCACTGCTTGCATTAATTTAAGTGTTCTTGGCATTTTAAAGAATAGCAATCCAGAGCTGAAGCCTTGGCTAACAGTGCTCTCCTTAAAAGCTGAGGTAAATTTTATTATGCCCCATTGAAGTTTTGCACCATCTGAATTACCTGGAATGAGTATCAAGCAATCAGAGAACTAATATTGGGAAAATGGCAGGTTCTGACTGAAAACGGGCATGTTTTTACCCAGAGAAGCGGCAGGTTTACTGTCCAAATCTTCCCACACTTTGCTGTTTTTTAGAAGCGTTTTGCGCCATCATCATTTTTCCCGAAACTTCATGTTTGATCCATTCAATAAAGTTTCTGTCCATAGCACAGTCCCAATGTCCCTGTTTTAACGCTTGAAAATTAATGGCACTTCGGCAAAAACAGAACAGCAATAAATCAGCATAGTAATATTCAGTCTATAATTGTTAAATTTCACATATTATAGATCAACATATAATAAATATTACATCATATCACAATCTTTACAGTGCAGAAGGTGGGCATTCAGCCCACCAAGTCTCCACTGGCTCTCTGAAAGAGCATTCTATCTCGTCTCATTCCCCTGCTAAATCCTCCTAACCTGTCACATTCTTTTCTGACAGCAATCCAATTCCCTTTGGAATACCTCGATCAAACCTGCCTCCACCACCCTCTCAGGTAGTTCATTTCAGACTCCAACCACCCTCTGGTTGAAAAAGAATCCTCACATCACTTTTACTTCTTTGGCAAATTATTTGGCTCTGTGCTCTCTAATTCTTGATGCTCTCTTGAGTGGCAACAGCTTCTCACTATTTATCCATATTCCTGAATACCTCTATCAAATCTGCTCTCAGCCTTCATTTCTCCAAGGAAAACAGTCCAACCTCTCCAAGCTATCCTCATAGCCACAGTTCCTTATCCCTGGAATCATTCTTGTAAACCTCCTCTGCACTCTCTCCATTGCCTCCACATTTTTCCTCAAGTATGGTGGCCAGAAGAACTGGACTTGTTCTCCAGAAGAGAATTCAGAATGTCCAAATTACCTAACAGTGGCCTAACTAATGTTTTATATAAGATCAATATGACCTTACTCTGGTATTATTAATAAAGCCTAAGATGTAGTTTATTCTCTGCTCTCTCAACATGCCCTGCTATCTTCAATAACTTGGCCGGGGTTCTCCGACTCCCCGCTGGGTCAGAGAATCCCCGGGGGGGAGGCTCGAATCCCGCCTCGGCGCCGGCTGCCCTATTCTCCCCAAGTGAGGACATCCCGCTATGGAGTCCCTGGGGCACCTCCCTTCAGCGCCCCCCCCCCCCCCCACCCCCCAAGCTCCCTTACAGCACCCGCTCCCTTCTAGGACTCCCATCCATCACCCACCCAACCTCCCAGAGGCCCCTACTTACCTGCCCTGCACTCCCCCACCCCACCCTCATTTCATGGGCATGGCCCCTGGCCCTTGGCAATGTCACCCTGGCACTCAAGCAGCCTTGCACTGCCACCCTGACACCCAGGCAATGCTCCTGCTGGCTTGTCAGTGTCATCCATGCACCTTAGCAGTGCCACGGTGGCAGTGCCAAGGTGCCAGCTGGGCAGTGCCAATGTGCCCGCGTTCCAGGGGGTAGAGCCGGGAGCCACCCTTCACTTACCCTGACCACCGTGGGGTGTCAGGTGGCGTGGGAGACCCTCCACCTGTTCTACATTTATGTGGACCAGCACTGATCGATGCCCAGCTGCAGCCTCCCTGGGGAAGCCACAAAATCGAGGGAGGCCATGGATCCCACACAGGTAGCTCATAACCGTGTTTACGACCTACTTCTGCTTGCGTCATTCGGACCCGCCCATTTGGGGTGGGGTTCTGAATCTGACATCTCCCAGGACTTCAGAGAATCCCGGGAAGCGCAGAGCCTGTTGGGGGGCTCGCTGCAAGCCTCTCATGGCATTCTCTGGCCTTGTTCTGCTCAAGCGAGAGCACAACACAACCGTTGAATCGCGCCCAATGTTTCCAATCTTCGTGTCATCTGCAGATTTTGAAATAATGCCCTGAACACCACAGTCTAGGTCATTAATGTATATCAGGAAGAGCAAGGTTCCAACACTGACCCCTGGGGAATTCCACTACAAACCTTCAATCTGAGAGCCAACTATTTATCACTACTTTGTTTCCTGTCACTTAGCCAAGTTCTTACCAAATGCCTTCTTCCCCTTTTATTCCATGAGTTAAACTTTTGCTCAGAAGTCTGTGTGTGGCACAGATGCCTTTTGAAAATCTATATACACCATGTCAACAGTGATGCCCTTATCAACCTTCTCTGTTGCCTCCTCAAAAAACTCTTCAGTTAATTAGATGTGATTTCCCCTGAATGAGTCTTTGCTGGCTTTCCTTAATTATCCTGCACTGGCTGAAGTGACTATTGGTCTTGTCCCGAATAAAAATATGTTTTTAAAGGTCATTTTTAAAAAATGTTAATGCTATGTGGATTAATGGAGATTTCAGTCAAGTTCTCCATATTTCCCAGTGACTGAAGACTTAGTGACGCCGCTCATTCTGTGAGCGGCGCTGTTGCTAGCGCTTTCAGTCCCGACCCCCTGCACAAACTCTCCTCCATTCTGACCCACTGGGAATCAACCACTCTGACCCAGCTCCGCACCTTCTCCACATTCGCCGCCCAGTTGTAGTACATCAGGTTCAGAAGACCCAAACCCCCAGCCTGCCTTCCCCTCTGTAGCAGCACCTTTCTCACCCTGGCCACCTTCCCTCCCCATATGAACGAGGTAATCCTTCCCTCAATCTCCCTGAAAAAAGCCTTTGGCAGGAAAATCGGTAAGCATTGAAAAATAAACAGAAATCGCGGCAACATATTCATTTTAACCGCCTGTACCCGACCCGCCAGTGACAGAGGGAGACCATCCCACCTTGCCAGATCGGCTTTCACTCTCACCACCAAACTAGAGATGTTGTACCTGCGAAGCCTCCCCCACTCCCGGGCAACCTGCACCCCCAGATACCTAAAGTGAGTCCCTGACCTACGGAATGGCAGCCCTCCCACTCTGCTCCCACCCCCGGCCGAGACACCACAAAATACTCATTCTTGTCTAGGTTCAGCTTGTACCCTGAGAAAGACCCAAATACCCGCAGTAGCTCCAATATTCCCCCTATCGACACACTCTGTTCCGACACATATAACAGCAAGTCGTCGGTCTATAAGGACACCCTATGCTCTATCCCCTCCCCTCCCCACCCCCCCCCACCCCCCCCACCTCCCCCCGCACTATTCCTTTCCATGCTCCCGAACTTCTTAATGCGATGGCCAACGGCTCAATCGCAAGTGCAAACAGCAGGAGATCCATAGGACATCTCTGCCTCGTCCCAAGGTGGAGAGAAAAATACCTCGAGCTGATGTTGTTTGTGCGGACACTCTCCCTCGGCTCCTTATATAGTAGCTTTACCCAGTTCACAAATCTTGGTCCAATCCCAAACCGCTCCTGAACTGCCATCAAGTACCCACATTCTACCCGGTCAAACGCCTTCTTGGCGTCCAATGTCACAACCACCTCTGTTTCGTTCCCCTCTGCCGGTGCCATAACGACATTCAAAACCCTCCTAATGTTCGAAGAAAGCTGCCTCCCTCTCACGAATCCCGTCTGATCCTCGCCTATCACCCTTGGGAGGCACTCCTCCAGCCTACCCGCCAGTACCTTTGCCAATACTTTTGCATCCACATTCAGAAGTGATATGGGCCTATACGACCACGCTCCGTCGGATCCTTATCTTTTTTTAGCAACAGTGAAATCGATGCCTGCCCCAAGGTTTGTGGCAACTGTGGTGTATGTATTAGGGGTATTACGGTACCCAGTGATGCCGAGAGGCTATTGGTGGACAGACACTGGGTTCTCATTGGATCTGCCGCCTACTGGCTCCACTCAGTAAGGCGGAGTATAAGAACCTGGGTTTCCCAGCAGCCGCATTCTGTAACCGAGCTGCTGGGGAACAAGTCTGCGTAATAAAGCCATCGATTGACTTCATCTTATCTCGCCTCGTGAGTGATTGATTGTGCTACAATTGATTTTGCACTCTTTAAAAGAGTATGGAGCTCCTGATCGTCCCGGAGTGTCTGCGAATCAGCCCCCACGCGGTAAACTCAGCGGCCACTTTTAAACACTGGCTAGCGTGTTTTGAGGGATACCTCCGAACGCCCCCCGGCAGACCTACAGAAGACCAGAAAATGCAGGTCCTGCATTCCAGGGTGAGCCCGGAAATCTACACCTTAATAGAAGACGCGGAGGATTTCCCGACTGCGCTCACCATGCTGAGATTCGGCCCGTCAATCAGGTCTACGTACGCCACCAACTCGCGATGAGATGCGAGTCCCCGGGGAATCGCTGGACGGGTTCTACAGCGCGCTGCTAATACTGGGAAGGAACTGCAACTGCCCACCGGTGACGGCTAACGAACATACGGAACTCCTCATCCGGGATGCTTTCGTAGCAGGTATGACCTCATCCCAAATTCGGCAGCGACTGCTGGAAAGAGACTCACTGGGGCTCACGGAGGCACGGGCCCTTGCGGCCTCCCTCGATGTAGCATTGCAGAATGCCCGCGCTTACACCCCCGACCGCACGGCAACCCCTTGGGCTCCGTGGACCCCCGCCGCTACTGACCGCCCGGTACCCCCCATCCCCCCGCAAGCCTGCGCGGCCTGAGCACCAGACCACCCGGGTGGGCCCCGCTGCTACCTATGCGGGCAGTCGAAACACCCCCGGCAGCGCTGCCCGGCCCACTTGGCCATCTGTAAAAGTTGCGGCAAGAAAGGGCACTATTCAGCGGTGTGCCAGTCCCGGGGGGGTCGCCGCAATCTCCAGGGGAGAACTGGGACCACAGACTCAACCCCCCCCCCAACGATCCATGTGCGGCCAACGGGCGCCGCCATTTTGGGTCCCGGACTCCATGCGCGGGGGGGGCGCCGCCATCTTGTGCCCTGGTTGAAGCTGGTTAACGGGTACGAAACGCCATGCCTGATCGACTCTGGGAGCATGGAAAGTTTTATCCATCCGGATACGGTAAGACGCTGTTTTCTTTCAATCCATCCGAGTACCCAAAAGATTTTTCTGGCAGCAGGATCCCATTCCGTAGAAATCAAAGGGTTCTGCATCGCGAACCTTACGGTGCAGGGGAGGGAGTTTAAGAATTACCGACTTATGTCCTCCCCCGCCTCTGCGCTCCCACACTCCTGGGGTTAGATTTTCAGTGTAACCTCCAGAATTTAACATTCCAATTCGGCGGCCCTATACCCCCCCTTACTATCTGTGGCCTCGCGACCCTCAAGGTTGATCCGCCTTCCCTGTTTGCGAACCTCACCCCGGATTGCAAACACGTCGCCACTAGGAGCAGACGGTACAGCGCCCAGGACCAAACATTTATCCGGTCAGAAGTCCAGCGGCTGCTGAGGGAAGGCATAATCCAGGCCAGCAATAGTCCCTGGAGAGCTCAGGTGGTAGTTGTAAAGACCGGGGAGAAGCAGAGGATGGTCAGAGACTACAGTCAAACCATCAATAGGTACACGCAGCTGGATGCGTACCCTCTCCCCCGCATATCCGACATGGTCAATCGGATTGCACAGTACAAGGTCTTTTCCACCGTGGACCTTAAGTCCGCATATCACCAGCTCCCCATCCGCCCGAGCGATCGCAAGTACACGGCTTTCGAAGCAGACGGGCTTTTTAAGGGTTCCATTCGGCGTCACTAACGGAGTCTCTGTCTTCCAACGGGAGATTGACCAAATGGTTGACCAGCACGGTTTACGGGCCACGTTCCCGTACCTTAACAACGTCACCATCTGCAGCCGTGACCAGCAGGACCATGACGCCAACCTCTGCAAATTCCTCCAGACCGCTAACGCCCTGAACCTCACCTACAACAGGGAAAAATGCGTGTTTAGCACCGACCATCTAGCCATCCTTGGCTACGTAGTGCGTCATGGAGTCATAGGCCCCGATCCTGAACGCATGTGCCCCCTTATGGAGTTCCCCCTCCCTCACTGTTCCAAAGCCCTGAAACGCTGCCTGGGCTTTTTCTCTTATTACGCCCAGTGGGTCCCCAACTACGCGGACAAGGCCCGCCCGCTAATTCAGTCCACTACCTTCACCCTGTCGACAGAGGCCCGCCAGGACTTCAGCCGCATCAAAGCGGATATCGCAAAGGCCACGATGCACGCAATCGACGAGTCCCTCCCCTTCCAAGTTGAGAGCGACGCATCCGACGTAGCTCTGGCGGCCACTCTCAACCAAGCGGGCAGACCCGTGGCTTTTTCTCCCGTACCCTTTACGCTTCAGAAATCCGCCACTCCTCAGTGGAAAAGGAAGCCCAGGCCATAGTAGAAGCTGTGCGGCATTGGAGGCATTACCTGGCTGGTAGGAGATTCACTCTCCTCACTGACCAGCGGTCGGTAGCCTTCATGTTCGATAATGCGCAGCGGGGCAAGATCAAGAACGACAAGATCTTGCGGTGGAGGATCGAACTCTCCACATGTAACTCTGAGATCTTGTATCGTCCCGGAAAGCTGAACGAGCCATCCGATGCCCTATCCCACGGCACATGTGCCAACGCACAAGTGGACCGTCTCCAAACCCTCCACGAGGACCTCTGCCACCCGAGGGTCACTCGGTTCTACCACTTCGTGAAGACCCCCAACCTCCCCTACTCCGTCGAGGTGGTCCGAACAGCCACCAGGAACTGCCAAATCTGCGCAGAGTGCAAGCCACACTTTTTCAGGCCAGATAGAGCGCACCTGATAAAGGTTTCCCGTCCCTTTGAGCGCCTCAGTCTGGACTTCAAAGGCCCCCTCCCCTCCACCAATTGCAACACGTACTTCCTGAACATGGTTGACGAATACTCCCGTTTCCCTTTCTCCATCCCCTGCCCTGACTTGACCACGGCCACAGTCATTAAAGCCCTCTGCACCATCTTTACACTGTTCGGTTTCCCCGCGTACATCCATAGCGATAGGGGGTCCTCCTTCATGAGCGACGAACTGCGTCAATTCCTGCTCAGCAAGGGCATCGCCTCGAGCAGGACGACCAGTTACAACCCCCGCGGGAACGGTCAGGTACAGAGGGAGAACGGAACGGTCTGGAAGACCGTCTTCCTGGCCCGATGGTCGAGAAGTCTCCCAGTTTCCCATTGGCAGGAAGTCCTCCCGGATGCCCTTCACTCCATCCGATCTCTGCTGTGTACCAAAACTAATCAAATGCCTCACGAGCGCCTCCTTGTCGTCCCTAGGAAGTCCTCCTATGGAACGTCACTTCCGACCTGGCTGGCAGCCCCGGGGTCCATCCTGCTCCGAAAGCATGTGCGGACGCACAAATCGGACCCGTTGGTCGAGAGGGTTCATCTCCTCCATGCGAACCCTCAATACGCCTACGTGGCATACCCCGACGGCCGACAGGACACGGTCTCCCTGCGAGACCTGGCGCCCGCACCCCTCCCACCACCCTCCCGCCGGCGCACCCCACAGCCACTCCCTTCCCGTGTGGTTCGGTCCTCCTCCCGTGCCCGCCCAGGAGTAGTGAAACAGGAACAAACATCACGACGCTCCCAGAGACGACAGTGCCCGAGCCAGCGCCTGCACCACCACCACCGGGGCTGAGATGATCGGCATGGACGACCAGGGCACCCATTCGACTCACCGAATCTGCGTGACAAAGCAAGATCTGTGAATAATTCAGTGGCCCAGTAAAAGCGGCATTGTAAATAGTTAATAGTCGATATCAACAAGGCAGGGGTGCCCTCTGTCCCCATTACTGTTCGCGCTGGCAATTGAACCACTGGCCATAGCGTTGAGAGACTCTAGGAAATGGAGGGGGAGAGGAACACCGAGTGTCACTCTACGCAGATGACCTACGGTATGTGGTGGATCCTGTGGAGGGGATGACAGAGGTTATGCAGATATTGAGGTAGTCTGGAGTTTTTTCGGGATATAGGCTTAATATGTGGAAGAGTGAGCTTTTCGTAGTACACCCCGGGGATCAGGGAAGAGGGATAGACGGCCTGCCGTTAAGGAGGAGCGGAAAGGACCTTCCGATATTTGGGGATTCAGGTAGCTAGGAACTGGGGAACTTTACACAAACTCAATCTGACGCGGCTGGTGGAGCAGATGGAGGAGGATTTCAAGAGGAGGGATATGCTGCCGTTCTCACTGGCGGGCAGAGTGCAGGCGGTAAAGATGATGGTCCTCCCAAGGTTTCTTTTTGTGTCTCAATGTCTCCCCATTTTGATCACTAAGGCCTTTTTTAAGAAAATAGATAGGAGTGTTATGAGTTTCGTGTGGGCAGGGAAGACCCCGAGGGTAAGGACGGGGTTCCTGCAGCGCAGCAGGGACAGAGGGGGGCTGGCGTTGCCGAATCTGGACGATTATTACTGGGCCGCCAATGTGGCGATGGTTCGCAAGTGGATGAGGGAGGGAGAGGGGGTGGCGTGGAAGAGGCTGGAGATGGCGTCCTGTAAAGGAACGAGCCTAAAGGCGCTGGTGACGGCGCCGCTACCACTCTCCCCGAAACGGTACACCACAAACCCAGTGGTGGCGGCAACCTTAAAGATCTGGGGGCAATGGAGGCGACATAGGGGTGTGACGGGTGCCTCGGTGTGGTCCCCGATCAGGAACAACCATAGGTTTGTCCCAGGAAGGATGGACGGAGGGTTCCAGAGCTGGCATCGGGCAGGAATTAGGAGATTGAGAGACTTGTTTATTGACGGGACGTTTGCGAGCCTGGGAGCGCTGGAGGAAAAGTATGAGTTGCCCCCGGGGACTATCTTTAGATACATGCAAGTGAGGCCGTTTACGAGGCAACAGGTGAGGGAATTTCCGCTGCTCCCGACACAGGGGATCCAGGATAGAGTGATTTCGGGGGTATGGGTCGGGGAGGGCAAAGTGTCCGAAATATATCAGGAGATGAGAGACGAGGGGGAGGCGCTGGTAGAGGAGCTGAAAGGAAAATGGGAAGAAGAGCTGGGGGAGGAGATTGAGGAGAGTCTGTGGGCTGATGCCCTAAGTAGGGTAAATTCCTCTTACTCGTGTGCCAGGCTTAGCCTGATACAATTCAAGGTTAATCACAGAGCACACATGATGGGAACGAGGCTCAGCAGGTTCTTCGGGGTGGAGGACAGGTGCGGGAGGTGCTTGGGAAGCCCGGCGAACCACACACATATGTTTTGGTCGTGTCCGGCACTGGATGAGTACTGGAGGGGAGTGGCAAGAGTGATTTCAAAGGTGGTGAAGGTCCGGGTCAAGCCAGGTTGGGGGTTAGCTATATTTGGGGTAGCGGAGGAGCCGGGAGTGCAGGAGGCGAAAGAGGCCGATATTCTGGCCTTTGCGTCCCTGGTAGCCCGGCGAAGGATCTTACTCATATGGAAGGAAGCGAAACCCCCCGGCGTGGAGGCCTGGATAAACGATATGGCGTTGGGAGGATCGGCTCAGGGGTTCTCCAGGCGGTGGCAACCGTTCCTTGACTATCTCGCGGAACGTTAAGGGAAAATAGATCGTCAGCAGCAGCTGCCCGGGGGGGGGCGGGGAGCAACCTGTTTTGTTCTGGTTGGGGGGGAGGGGAGCACTATTTTTTTGTTACTTTGTTAGCTCACTATTTTATTTAAATGTTACTTATTAGTTATTGTGTTATCTTTCATGTTGATTTGTAAGGTGGAAAACTTGTGTTTGAAAACTTTAATAAAATATATATATTTTTTTAAATAGTTGATATCGATGCATAGCCACTGTGTTAATGGAATCCCAGTACCGACCTTGTAAACCCCTACCACCATGCGACCCACCACCCCGCCGGGTTCTTTTTTAACAAGGGTTGAATGTGGTGGTATGTATTAGGGGTATTACGGTACCCACTGATGCCGAGAGGCTATTGGTGGACAGACACTGGGTCCTGATTGGATCTGCCGCCTACTGGCTCCACCCAGTAAGGCGGAGTATAAGAACCCGGGTTCTCCCAGCAGCCGCATTCTGTAACCAAACTGCTGGGGAACAAGTCTGCGTAATAAAGCCATCGATCGACTTCATCTCATCTCGCCTCGTGAGTGATTGATTGTGCTGCAGCAACACCCCCTTCCCAATCACCTCTTCAAACATCCCCACCATCAGGGGTGCCAGCTTATCCTTGAATTTTTTATAATATTCCACCGGAAACCCATCCGGCCCTGCCACCTACCACGACTGCATCCTCACAATCGCATCCTTTATCTCCTGCTCCACTATTGCTCCTTCTAATGTAGCCCTGTCCCCCTCCCCTAGCCTCGGGTACTCCAACCCATCTAGAAATTCCTGCATCTCACGGTCTCCCCTGGGTGGCTCTGACCTTAACAACCTCTCTTAAAACTCCTCAAAAACCTTGTTAATCAGCTCCGGAGCCACCATCAACTTCCCTGCCCTATCCCTCACCTGAAGAATTTCCCTTGCCGCTGCTTCACTCCGGAGCTGACCTGCCTTATCTCCATGTTCATAAACTGCACCCCTTGCTCATCTCAGTTGGCGCACCACCTTCCTGGTAGACAGTCGGTCGAAGCTCGCCTGTAGTTTCCAGCTTTGCTTGGTCCCCATCTTCTATCCTAACTGGGGGTCTCTCATCCCCCCCACCCTTCTTATCCGCCATCATCATATCACCGGGCCCTGCCCCATAAGCCTGACCCGCCCCTGTCCATTATTAACATCGAACCCCTTCCCCCCTCCTAAGAACCCCCCTACATTTCCCCTTGAAAAAACATCTCCCAGCATCAATCCCTTTAACCCCTCTCGCTTGCCTCGTAGGCCCATTGAAGCCTGCTATCCAGGCTCCAACGTCCGCAGTCCTCCTCTCACCTCACCTCCATTCACTAGCTGACTTTAGTTAGCTAGCGCGGGTGGCTCCCCCCGCCCAAGATATATCGTCCCCTTCCACCAAGTCCCAGGGAAAGAAAAAACAAAACCAACAATCCAACCCGGACAATTCACTAACATAAGATTTAACCGTCACAACACAGAACGCCAGTCAACCCAACCATTGACTTGAACTCTTACAGTGCAAAGAGAAGTAAATTACAATACACGTCAGTAAAAAGAAAGTTGTAGCATTTATACATTTCCAGCTGCCTAAACACAGTCCACAGTCTCTCTTCCAGTTCCGCTCCTCACATCTGTCCCAAGCTATCTGCCCTCACGAACGCCTCAGCCGCCTCCGCTGTCTCAAAATAAAAGTCTTTGGCGTTATACGTTACCCTTAACTTCGCCGGGTACACCATATCAAATCGCACCCCGTTTTTGTACAGTACCGCCTTCACCCACCCACTCGTCTCTTTGCCAATTCAACCGTCAAGTCCTGATAGATCTGAACTCCAGCACCGTCCCACTGCACCTCGCGCTTCTGCTTCGCCCAGCTTAACACCTTCTCCTTCATGCAGTACTTATGGAAGCAGCTAATTACTGCTCTTGGCGGCTCATTCACATTGGCCTTCGACCTTAATGACCGATGAGCTCAGTCCAGCTCGCACTGGGAGAAGTTCTCACCCTCCCCCATCAGCTCCGCCAACTTCTTAGCAAAGTACTCTGTTGGCCTTGGGCCCTCTGTCCCTTCATGCAAGCCCACAATTCTCAGATTGTGCTGTCTCGAGCGGTTCTCCTAGTCCTCGAGCTTTGCTCGGAGTCCTCTGTTGACCTCCACCACTCTCCGCAGCTCGTCCCCCATCGAGGTGAGCTGATCGCTGTGCTGCAACACGTCTTCCTCCACTTCCTTCATCTTCTCGCCCTGCTCTCTCACCTCGGCCAATGTCGTTGCCACAGCTACCCTCACCGGGGCGATTACCTCCTCCACCAATGATTTCAATGCGACCACCGTCTCCTTCCTCAAAGCCTCCATATGCCTCACAAACTGCTTTTCCAGCTCCACCGCCATCACCTCGGTCATCTTTTCCACCGTAAGTAGTGCGGCCCCACCATGCGGTCCGGCATCCGCCATCTTGTCAGCGCTTTTGCTGGCCTTCTCATTCAACGGCGAACCCAGGTTTTCTTCCTTCTTCCTGGCTGCTTTTCACATCCTCTCATGACTTATTATTTCTTCTTTCTTTCTTCAATCCGAAAATAACTAAATAATTATTTTCACAAATTTTTTCCCCAAAAATTCAAGTCAAGAAATCTCTTCCCCCGGGGACGGGACTTCAAACTCCTCAAAGATCCATTTTCAGTGGGAGCCACCCAGTGTGCTCTAGTCCCCCTCTACATCGCGTTCTGGACTCAGGTCTGCCACCTCGATTGCCTTGCCTCGTGTCAAGCTCCGCCCACGGATCCGACCGCTGGATCAATGCCTCCCGCTCCGGCCGCTGAACACTCCCGCGGGGCTCCTCACCGGCTCCAAACTGGACCAACCCGGCGCCCAACCCACAGGCCCCAAAGGCCGAAGAAACCCGGGAAGAGAGAACCACGGGGAAACCCCCGAAAAAGTCCAAAAAATTGTGGACCGGCGGGTGCCTCTTCTCGACGCAGCCACTCCGCTCGCGAGCGCCACCAGAAGTCCCTCGGTGTCATTTTTGACCCCGCGCTCCCAATCACATAATTGCACCATCCATTTTCACCTCTGTTAACATCGTTTGACTCCATCCCTATCTCATTCATCTCCTGCTGAAACCCTCATGCATGCCTTTGTTAGCTCTAGACTTACGAATTACAAATTCGATCCTCCACAAACTTAAACTCATCCAAACCTCTGCAGCCCATGTCCTGACTTGCATCAGATTCCATTAATTCGTCAACCCCTATGCTCATTGCCCTAGATTCCCCTCAGTTTCCTACCTAAACCTCTGGGCTGCTTAAAATCCACCTCTCTTTTGGGTGTCTACCTTAATAGCTCCTTAGTGACTCAGTGTCAAATTTTGATAATGCTCCTGTGAAGTGCTTTGGGATGTTTTGCAACATTCAAGCCAGCATGTAACTGCAAGTTGTTGGTGGTGAAGGCATAGATCGAGGTGTCTTTGGTGTCTGCATGAAAGCTAACCCCAAGGTTATAGATGTTCTTGCTGTGGGTGACATGTAAATAAGGTGGAGGAGGCCTGATGGTCTGCAGGCTCCTCTGGGTAAATTAAGAGTGGAACCAGATGAAGATAGTCCAACCATGGCTCACCATGAAGAAAGGACAGTGGGAGGAGACTAGGGAAGTGTAATTGCTTTAAATGCCATGGAGATAACAAGGCAACATATTGCATTGCAGACAGAGCACATCATTAATGAGCAGTTAAATTGAAGGAAATTAAATGCAGATTTGTGGGAGAAGTGACTGAAGAGCTGCATGCCGATAAAGCTTTCAAAGACCCTAAGGTGGTGGTTAGAGGTGGTATTGTAAAAGAAGATAAAGAATGGAATTTTAAATAAGCAGATGATAATTGCAGTTTGTAATCTAAGAGAATCAGTGCCTTTGTAAAGGGTACAAAGAAGTATACCGACAACTGAACAACCAAGAACACTACAGACAGTTACCCGCAGATCCGACCAAGGAACACATCCGCCAACTTAACAGACTGATCAAGACCTTGGATCCAGATCTTCAGAGCACCCTACGTGCTCTCATCCCACGTACTCCCCGCATTGGAGATCTCTACTGCCTCCCGAAAATACATAAGGCCAACACACCAGGCCGCCCTATCGTTTCAGGCAATGGGACCCTGTGTGAGAACCTCTCTGGCTACATCGAGGGCATCTTGAAACCCATCGTACAAGGTACACCCAGCTTCTGTCGCGACACGACGGACTTCCTACAGAAACTCAGCACCCATGGACCAGTTGAACCAGGAACATTCCTCGTCACAATGGACGTCTCGGCACTCTACACCAGTATCCCCCATGACGACGGCATTGCTGCAACAGCCTCAGTACTCAACACCGACAACTGCCAATCTCCAGACGCAATTCTGCAACTCATCCGCTTCATTCTGGATCACAACGTCTTCACCTTCGACAACAAGTTCTTCATCCAGACGCACGGAACAGCCATGGGGACCAAATTCGCACCCCAATACGCCAACATCTTCATGCACAAGTTTGAACAGGACCTACTCACCGCACAGGACCTTCAACCGATGTTATACACCAGATACATCGATGACATTTTTTTCCTTTGGACCCACGGCGAAGAATCACTGAAACGACTACACGATGACATTAATAAGTTCCATCCAACCATCAGACTCACCATGGACTACTCTCCAAAATCAGTTGCATTCTTGGACACACTCGTCTCCATCAAGGACGGTCACCTCAGCACTTCGCTTTACCGCAAACCCACGGATAACCTCATGATGCTCCACTTCTCCAGCTTCCACCCTAAACACATTAAAGAAGCCATCCCCTATGGACAAGCGCTCTGTATACACAGGATCTGCTCAGACGAGGAGGAGCGTAACAAACATCTACAGACGTTGAAAGATGCCCTCGTACGAACGGGATATGGCACTCGACTCATCGATCGACAGTTCCAACCCGCCACAGCGAAAAACCGCACCAACCTCCTCAGAAGACAAACATGGGACACAACCGACAGAATACCCTTCGTCGTCCAGTACTTCCCCGGAGCGGAGAAACTACGTCATCTTCTTCACAGCCTTCAACACGTCATTGATGACGATGAACATCTTGCCAAGGTCATCCCCACACCCCCACTACTTGCCTTCAAACAACCGCGCAACCTCAAACGAACCATTGTGTGCAGCAAATTACCCAGTCTTCAGAACAGTGACCACGACACCACACAACCCTGTCATGGCAATCTCTGCAAGACGTCCCAGATCATCGACATGGATACCACTATTACACGTGAGAACACCACCCACCAGGTACGCGGTACGTACTCGTGCGACTCGGTCAACGTTGTCTACCTCATACGCTGCAGGAAAGAATGTCCTAGTAACATTGGGAGGTTGCTAACTGTAATTATGACCTCATCGTGGGGTGGGAGGGGATGAATGCTAGAGGTGATTGTGTCAATGGACGGCGAAAAGGCTTTTGACGGTGTAGAGTGGAGGTATTTGTTCAAAACCCTGGGTAGGTCTGCATTTGGGCCAAGTTTTGTGGTGTGGGTTCAGTTGCTGTACGTGTATCCCAAGGCAAGTGTGCAAATGAATGAGACAAATGTGTGGTATGTTGGGCTGCACATGGGAATGAGGCAGAGGTGTCCGCTGTGCCTGCTGCTGTTCGTGCTGGCGATTGATCTCTTGGCGATGGCACTTCGGGTCTCCGCTGAGTGGCAGGGGATTGAGAGGTGCGGCAGAGAGCACCGGATGTCGTTGTACACTGATGACCTGTTGCTGTTTGTGATGGACCTGTTAGAAAGCCTGGGCAGAATCATGGGCTTACTGGAGAGATTTTGGGCCTCCTAGGCTATAAATTGACTGTTGGGAAAAGCAAGGTGTACCCGGTGAACACTTCGGGGCAAGGGGCGAACCTGGGGCTCTGCCCTTATGATGGAGCCGCTGTCATTCGCCCCGAGGAAGTACATGAGCAATCCGGTGATGAAGTCGTCCATAAAAATTTGGAACCAGCTAAGGAGGCACTTTAAACTGGGTACATGTCTATGATGACTCCACTGTGTAGGTTTGGGGGGGTGTACAGGAGATGGAGGGAAGACGGGTTAGTGTGGGTCAGAGACATGTTTGTGGAGGGCATGTTTGCTGCGCTAGAGGAACTGCGGAGAAGTTGGAACTATCACGGGAAAGTGAGTTCAGATACTGGCAGGTGCGGGGACTTGCATGCAAGGAGCTGCCTTCATTCCCTCAGGTACCTGAATATGTGCTTTAGGAGAAAATGTTGTTCCCATATGGAGCGGGTGATGGTAGGATTGGGACACTTATGGGTGGTTGGGAGAGCAGGGCACGACCATAGTGAAAAGGATCAAGCGGAAGTGGGAGGAGAAGTTGAGGAGGGAGATAGGATGGGTGCTTTGGTGCGAAGTAATGCGCCGAGTGAACTCAACCTCCTCCTGTGCAAGGATGAGTCTTATACAATTTAAGGTGGTGCATAGGGTCCACATGATTCGGGTCGAATGAGTGGGTTTTTCCTGGAGTTAGTGCAAGAGGTGTGGGAAGGGGCTGGCGAACCATGCCCATATGTTTTGGGGGTGTGAGGGATTGGAGAATTTTTGGGAGGCGGTGTTTAGGAACCTATCAAAAATTGAGATGAAGCCGGACCCTATGGTGGCGATCTTTGGGGTGTTGGAGGTGCTGGAGCTGCTGGAAGGGAAGGGGGTTGATGTCGTGGCCTGAGCCTCTCTGATAGCGACGGATACTTTTGAATTGGAAGTCGGTCATGCCGCCAGGGGCCGCAGCATAGTTGGGAGACTTGTACGGGTTTCTCATAGAACATAGAACATTACAGCGCAGTACAGGCCCTTCGGCCCTCGATGTTGCGCCGACCTGTGAAACCACTCTAAAGCCCATCTACACTAGTCCCTTATTGTCCATATGTCTATCCACTGACCATTTGAATATCCTTAGTGTTGGTGAGTCCACTACTGTTGCAGGCAGGGCGTTCCACGCCCTTACTAATCTCTGAGTAAAGAACCTACCTCTGACATCTGTCTTATATCTATCTCCCCTCAATTTAAAGGTATGTCCCCTCGTGCATCACCATCCGAGGAAAAAGGCTCTCACTGTCCACCCTATCCAATCCTCTGATCATCTTGTCTGCCTCAATTAAGTCACCTCTTAACCTTCTTCTCTCTAACGAAAACAGCCTCAAGTCCCTCAGCCTTTTCTCATAAGATCTTCCCTCCATACCAGGCAACATTCTGGTAAACCTCCTCTGCACCCTTTCCAATGCTTCCACATCCTTCCTATAATGCGGCGACCAGAATTGTACGCAATACTCCAAATGCGGCCACACCAGAGTGTTGTATAGCTGCAACATGACCTCATGGCTCCTAAACTCAATCCCTCTACCAATAAAAGCTAACACACCGTACGCCTTCTTAACAACCCTCTCAACCTGGGTGGCAACTTTCAGGGATCTATGTACATGGACACCGAGATCTCTCTGCTCATCCACACTGCCAAGAATCTTACCATTAGCCCAGTACTCAGTCATCCTGTTATTCCTTCCAAAATGAATCACCTCACACTTTTCTGCATTAAACTCCATTTGCCACCTCCCAGCCCAGCGCTGCAGCTTGTCTATGTCCCTCTGTAACTTGTAACATCCTTCCGCACTGTCCACAACTCCACCGACTTTAGTGTCATCTGCAAATTTACTCACCCATCCTTCGATGCCCTCCTCCAGGTCATTTATAAAAATGACAAACAGCAGTGGCCCCAAAACAGGTTGGAGAAAGTGAAATTTGCCCTAAAGTGGTCGGAGGAGGAGTTTGATGTATAGTGGAGGTCGCTCATGACTTTATTTGAGGAGCTATTTGTTTAGGGGGAGGGGGGGCTAAATGGGAAAAAAATGTGCAAACTGTATACTCTGTTGGATGTTAGGGTTGTGTTACTTGTTTGGAATAAAACTTGTTTAACAAAAAAAAGAATGCTAATCGTATCAAAATTGCAATTCTGGCAGATTAAAGAATATAAAGATTTGTTAAAAAGTACGATGCAAAATTGGATTAATGTGCATTTTTTGACTCCCATAGCGGCTGACACAGTCTCATCCTGGAGAGCAAAGGGATACAGTTCTTCAGGCATACATTAGCAATGATCTGCTGGAATGTCACAAGAGCCAGGTTTGCTGTTTGTATTCCTGTCTCCAACAACATTCCTTCTGAATCAAAAGTTTTGTTGTTTGAGTTGTATTGACTTAAAACATTGTTGCCATTTCATCATAGTACAATTGCTTTATTTTGACCTACCACATTTTTCTGCAGTGTGTCTTGAGGCAAGAATAGTATTGACATTGCAGATCAGATTGCAAATGTATTTAACAATAGTGCACCTGTTGCAGTGACGTTGGGCATACTGAGAAGAACATTTGTTTTATACACATAACATGCTTTTGGGGAACGGGAGGAATAAACACCCAATTGGGAGATTAGGATAAATCAGGACACTGGCCAAGCGCCGGGCAGGATTCAACAAGGCGAAGATGGCCATGTACAAAAGCCAAGCCAAAGTTGGGATGCTATACCCGGCAAAACTCTGGGTCACATTTCAGAGCAGGGAGCACTTCTACACGACACCTGTGGACGCGGACAAATTTGGAAAAGCAGCAACAGAGACGATGGTGAAAAGATCACCCGAAGGGACTCTAATCAGCTGGAGAGACACTTTGCGCAGGATTAAAGTGCCTCACTTTGAAAACGGGAACTAAAGCTTAGGAAGGAAGGAGTGAGGGCAGCTGAGTGCAGGAGAGTGTGAGGAGAAGGGAAGGAGAGGAAACCAGATGATAGGCAAAGGGTAGATACATAGCTGACCCCGGGAGCGGGGCCACCACTCGAGCGGCAAATCAAGGTCCACATGCGTCCGACTGGGACATGCTGTCGAGGTGCTCAGCCGTGACCGTCCCTAACTGAGCCACGCCTTGGACACCACCACTCATGATGCCGACCTCATGCTGCAGGCTCTCCACTGTGTTCACCACTCTAGCATTCGGCGCAATGCATTGCGGCGCCATCTCCTGCACCCTCCAATCAGCTATACACTCGCTGGAGTGTCCCCTCCTGAATCTCACAGCTGCACCCTAGCTTCAGCATCAGCTCCGGGATAACCTGGTCCAGAGGGTTGACGCCTGACCTAGACCCATCTGGGTCCTGGGATCAAACAGTTGTCTCGCCTGGATGTTCCTGTTACTACCTGATGTGCACCGGCATAATGCCCCTGTCCATTACTGTCACCCACCGAGATATGTGTCTCTGTGCTGGTGGAGTGTGGAAGTGATAGCTGTGACTCATTGATGGTGGTCTCCTCGGAACTCTCCTCCGACGTGTTCTCGGGGAAGGCGGGAGAGTGGGGACCACCTCAGATTGGCAGCACCATCCGATGGAAATCCTGCGGGAGAATGGTCATGTTGTCAGTGAGAGGGAAGGATCATTGTATCTGACATGCACAACTCACTTGCAACAAGTCACCTGGTGAAGGGGCAGTGGATCCTCACCTTTGTGGTGCAGGCCAACCTCGGTGTCGGTGACCGCCCTTCCTCGGCCTCCCTCATCTCTAGGGTCTGTTCCTCCTAGGAGGTGAGTACTATGATGTCTGGCACACTGCCGCCCATCTGGGCCCTTTCCCGCTTATTATAGGCTAAGGTCATCTGCGGGGACAAAGAGAGGGCATTGTGAGCTGCAGGCTTCATGCATTGGGAGGGGTCTATGGCAGGTGATAGGCATGGGCACCGCTACTGGACACGGCTATGTTGTGCTGGTGGGTGCCAGGGTGTGCTGGGGCACAGCCACAGTATTGTGAAGGGGTTTGGGAGTGGGGAGTGCACAGTGCCAGCCACCAACCCGTTGGCCGGGGAGAGGGGGGCGCAGGTGGAGGTCTGGGGGGTGGGAGATGGGACCGATGCCAGGGGGCTGACGTCAACTCACCAGTGTGGCCCAACAGAGGTCATTTAGATTCTTACGGCACGGGATGGTGGTTCCCATCCCCCGTCCCCCCCGAGCTGATGGCCACTGCCTGCCAGGTAGCACTAGCTGACCTGCAGTTGACCCTCTGACTCCTTCTGGAGAACAGGATGTCCCATCTGGACTCCACTGCATCCAACATCCTGGTCAAGTCGACATCAGCAAAACGTGGGCTGGTCTGCGAGGTGGGATAGTTGTGTGCTGTCTGACGTTTGCATGAAGGGAGCGATTTATGTGCTGCTCCCCCTCATTAGCGGGGAGTTGCTGAATGTGGTCCAGGCCAATCAGCTGGTGGGACAGCCATTTCCGCAGTGAAACCCATGGGGGATCATTACCGGCTCTAATTGATGTTAGATACCAGTCGCGATCTCACCAGGTCAGCTGTCGGGAAACACCTGCCAAATCGCGCTCGCTACCACACATGGTGCTTCTCCCGTTAGATTACGCCCAAGCAGTTGTTAGCACACAGTTCAAATTAATTCTATCTATATTAGCTGTTACCTTTCTTCTGCACTGGAATAATGTACAAATAATGCAGCTAGTATATAATTTATGTTGAAATTATTGATGGTGCAGGTTGGTACTTATTGTCTCCCTTGTACATACTTGGAGGAACTAATTGTTCAGAATATTGATTTTCCATGTGCAAATGAGGTACAAAATAATTCATTAATCCAGTTCTTCAAATAAAAGCTGTTCCATGTGGGTATTTTCCTCCCTGCACTTGTCTTTCCAATAGCTGATTCAGTACAAGCTCAAACTGAATTTGGAATGTTCATATCTTTATGACAGAGAACCACATAATAATCTTTATTAGTGCCATAAGTATGCTTACATTAACACTGCAATGAAGTTACTGTGAAAAGCCCCTAGTCGCCACATACCAGCGCCTGTTAGGGTACACTGAGAGAGAATTCAGAATGTCCAATTCACCTAACAAGCATGTCTTTCGGGACTTGTGGGAGGAAACCGGAGCACCCGGAGGAAACCCACGCAGACATGGGGATAATGTGCAGTCTCCTCACATGCAGTGACCCAAGCTGGGAATCGAACCCGGGTCCCTGGCGCTGTGAAGCAACACTGCTAACCACTGCTATTGAGCCATGCATTGATCTACTGACCTGTGGCATTATGGAGTTTGTACTCTAAATTATAATGATTAAGCTTGATATAAGAATGAAGTCTGGACAATAGTAAGTGCATATCTTACTATTATCAGAAATTAAAAATATGACTGAGCATTTAATGAAAGACCCTACTGATGACAGAGTAAAATTTTCAGTTTTAAAATTAATTTAGTAAACCAAAGTACGTGTTATTTCAAGCTAACTCTAAGAATACTAAGTAAAAGATTGAAAACCATATTTTCCTTGTTGCAGAGGAGCTTGATTAACTTGTTAAATTCAAAGAGTGAGATTGTCCGACAGTATACAGCACGACTAATCAATGGCTTTGCATCGCTGTCACTTGGTGAGTTTTTATTTTTATGCCGAAAATGATTTTTATCTGTATTTTTAAAAATCTTTTTTTTTCTCCACATCTATAATAAAAGTAATTTCTTAACAATCTGATGAAGGTTCTGCTGAAAAGTCACTGGCCTGAAACGTTAACTGTTTCTCACTCCATAGATGCTACCAGACTTAATGAGTGTTTTCAGCATTTTCTGTTTTTATTCCGATTTCTAATACCCGCAGTATTTTGCTTTTGTGTTATTTATAATCTCTTTTGACATGGTTCAACAGTTCTGTTTTGTCTCTTGTGTGTAACAGGCCGAACATATCTGACACAGAGCACAGTGTTATTGAAGATACTTGAAGAAGCATTGGAGACTGAGGAGGAGGATTCCATAACTCGAGAAAATGTGTTAGGAGCGCTACAGAAACTTAGTCTCAGGTGATAACTATTTTCATTAATCTAGTACCATTAAGGTAAAAAATTCTACAGAGGCAAAAAATTAATCCTGAGATATGAGGTGGAGTTATCAGAGGTTTGGTCCAAGAGGTATGATTTCAGGAAGATCTTAAAAGTGGAAAAGAAGGTGAAAGTGAGATGCTAATGAATGGAAATGAGGTTCCCAACGTTGCATGGCAGGAAACACGGCCCGCCACTGACAGAGGGAGGGGCCGATTGCAGCGAGCTTTCGCGCTGGCGTCAAACGTGATTTGGGCCACTCGTGTGATCTCCTGCTCCCATCACCAAACCCGCCCAAATAATCACTGATTTGGTCTATGATCGGTACACGTTGCCACAGAATAGAAAGCTGATCAGAACATTATCCTCGTTGGATTGGTTGGGGAGGTCTCTGACAAAAGCCATATTTAATATGAAAGCGTTATTTAGAATAATGAGGTGTAGTGGCCGATAGCCACAACTTTTTATGGTAATAATCTGCCACAGAGGTATTGATATTGTACAAGCAAGATGGAACATGATATAAGGAAGCCAATGGGGCTTGCTTTTTAGGCCCTAGCGAGGCTAGGATTGGAGGTGTGTGGTTGCAAAAATAACATTGACACCCAAGATGCTGATTATCCGGCTGTATCCCATCATCCCCCTCCCACAGGGCCATTTTTGTGGAGGTAGGATGGGAGGGTGTGTGGCAAGGCTGTTCGCCCATACTCAGCAGGTAGGTAGATACAGCTCATTAAGAGCTACTTATAGCCAATTAAAGGAGCCCAAATGGTATTTTCCAGTCAGCTTCCAAGTTCCTGGAAGTGGTGAAGATCAGTTTGACTGACTCCTGGTGTCAGACTGGGCCATCAGTGCCAAGCAGTCCTGGAGGCTTTCCCTGCAACAGCTGCGGCCACTGTGAAGTGGGGTTCACCCCAACCAACATACTAGTGGTCCAGCGCCAAACTCCATTTATTAATTTACTTTTAAAGAAGTTGGAAAGAGAATGTGTCCATATTGAAGCACCCACTCCATACTTATCTTACATTGTTGCCTGTTGCCTCTTCCATTTTAAAAAATAAATTGAGAGTACCCTATTGTTTTTTTCCAATTAAGGGTCAATTCAGCGTGGCCAATCCACCTAACCTGCACATCTTTGGGTTGTGGAGGCGAGACCCATGCACTACGACCTCACCCAGGAGAGCACGTTTTGAGTGATTAGCACTTCAATGCTGGGTAAATTGGCTTGGGAGAGGATCTAGCTGATAGACCACTTGCCACCAGATTTGGAGGATCTGGCAAAGACACTTCTGGTGGTGCTTCAATGCTTTGAGATGTCTTCTATAGTCTTCTATAGGTTGTCCAAATCTCTGAAGCATATAGGAGCACGGAGATCACTGATGCCCAGTGAACAATGATCTTAGTCACAGGTTTGAACTCCTAGTCCTCAAATATTCTTTTCCCCTTTCAGCTGAAGGCTGAGCTGGCACTTTGGAGGCAATGATGAATTTTATTGTCCATGTCTGCCTTTGTCGACAGGAAGTTCTCAAGATCCAGAAAATAGCCCATGTTTTCTAGCATCCTGCCGTAGAGATTAATCAGAAAACAGTTTGAACTGAATACAGGCTCTTCAGTGACATCTGACAGTGTTATTTTGAACAGCTGAAAATTGTATCACAACTTCCTGCTGAATCTAGAATCAAATAGGGACAGGGTAACAGCAAGTCATGAGAACGATTGTGAATTCAATTCTGATATTTCGACCAAGACAAAGTCACCAACCGAATAGCTGTGTGCTGAGTGTAGCTCCGTCCACCCCGAACATCAATCCACCTCAACAGCGTTTAGCTGCTGTTGTATAAAGAGTCAAAGGTTCTTCTCCTTTTCACAAACACCTTTATTTCACTTTGCACAAAACTCTATCTTCACATCACCTGACACAAAGGCCATCTGAAGCCTCTTTACATATCAGTGTCAATTATTGGATACTTAACATAAATGAGACAACTAATTGGATACTTAACATAAATGAGACAAGTAATGTCTAACCATTACTTAACAGATGGCAGCCCTCACAAAGGCTCACAGAGCCTTAGACGGTTTACTTTCAGAAAAAATTGCAAAAACGGAGATATTATGAACATGACAATAAGGCAAGCCTTAAAATATTGACATTTCAATTAAGAAGGCAGCAATCATGCAATATCATTCCAAAATTTAAGTCACAGACACTCCATCACTTCTTATACAAACCAGAGCGAATCACTTCTGCCTTTGCTGATTTCTATAGAAAATTGTAAAAGGATTCTGATACCTGTAGGAATGTGAGGAAAATTAATGATTTTCTACAAAGCATCAATGAGGTAAGGTTGTCAGAAAGTAGCGCTAGGGAATTAGATAAACCAATCACTGATTTGGAAACTGATAAGGCAATCGATGCACTTTAAAAAACCAGTCTCGGCCCTGATGGTTATATAAATAAATTTTACGAAATACTTAAAGATATACTTATATCATTACTTCACCAGGCCTATCATCACTCACTAGAAAATGGATCATTGGCTCCTTCATGGAGAGATGCAGTCATAACTGCCATTCATAATGGGTATGGATCCAATGGAGTGTGGGTTATATTGTCCTGTATCATTACTTAATTGTGATTTGTAAGTTCTAACATTAGTACTATAGCCCATAGAGTAAAGAATAATAACTGAGGTTGTACACCCTGATCAAATTGGATTCATAGCAGGGTGTTACTCTGGCGACAATCCCCGCAGCTTCCTTAATATCATGACACATGCCCATACTAGTAGAGTAGAGGCAATGAGTGTAGCTATTTCATGGGTGTAGCTATTTCAGATTTTAGCCCTGGCGTTTGGTGCCAAATTTGTGAAATAGATCCAGATTCTTTATTCCAGCCCCTGGCCCTCTGTTAGATCGAATGGTCATACATCTGAAGCCTTTGAACTAGAGAGGGGGCCAAGGCAGGGTTGTCGTCTGTCCCCCAATTCCGTTTGCAATATGTATAGAGCCTTTAGCACAAATGATGAGAGACAATCAGAACATAAAAGGTGTTATGCCTGGGGAAGAAGAGCACAATTGTCGTCCTTTGCCAACTATGTACTGCTATACTTATCAGATCCTTCAGCATCAATATTTTATCTGAAATAGAGTATTAAAAAGGTTGGCTAATATTCAGGGTACAAAGTTGTTTTTTTAAAAATAATTTTTATTAAGGTTTTCATAAAATATCAGTAACAAAATGAAAAAGGAACCCAACAGGGCTAAGTACAAAACAGTCCAAAAAAAGCAACCCTCCATACCCCCCTCTCCCCTGTACATAAATAATAAATTAACACCCCGACTTAACACAAAGCAAACATAGCAAATATATACACCCCCTCAGACACCCCAGTGTAAATAAACAGAAACAAAAATAAAGTAACCCCCCCCCCGAGTTGCTGCTGCCATTGACCAATGTCTACCGTTCTGCCAGGAAGTCTAAGAACGGTTGCCACCACCTAAAGAACCCTTGTACCGACCCTCTCAAGGCAAATTTCACCCTCTCCAACTTAATAAACCCCGCCATATCGTTGATCCAGGATTCCACGCTTGGGGGCCTCGCACCCTTCCACTGAAGAAGAATCCTCCGCCGGGCTACCAGGGACGCAAAGGCCAGAATACCGGCCTCTTTCGCCTCCTGCACGCCCAGCTCCTCTGCCACCCAAATATTGCGAGCCCCCAGCCCGGCTTGACCCTGGAACCTACCACCCTTGACACCGTCCTCGCTACACCCCTCCAAAATTCCTCCAGCGCTGGGCATGCCCAGAACATATGGGTGTGATTCGCTGGGCTCCCCAAGCACCTAACACACCTGTCCTCGCCCCCAAAGAACCGACTCATCCTTGTCCCAGTCATGTGTGCCCTGTGCAGCACCTTAAACTGTATGAGGCTGAGCCTCACGCACGATGAGGAAGAGTTCACCCTCCCTAGGTCATCTGCCCACTTCCCTTCCTCGATCTCCTCTCACAACTTCTCCTCCCACTTACCTTTCACCTCCAACACCGAGGCCTCCTCGTCCTCCTGCATCACCTGGTAAGTTTCCAAGATCTTACCCACTCCCACCCACCTCCCCGAGAGCACCTGTCCTGTACTGTGCGTGGCAGCAGCCGCGGGAATTCCATCACCTGCCACCTGGTAAACGCCCTTACCTGTAAGTACCTGAAGGTGTTCCCCGGGGGGAGCCCATACTTCTCCAGCTCACCCAGGCTCGCGAACTTCCCGTGCACAAACATGTCTCCCAACCTTCGTATCCCTGGGTGAACCACGAACAGCTCGCTCTTCCCCATGTTGAGCTTGTTCCCCGAGAAATCCCCGAATTCCCTGAGGATCCTCATTACCTCCGGCAATCCCCCCACTGGGTCCACCACATATAGCAGCAAGTCGTCCGCATAGAGAGACACCCTATGCTGCTCCCCACCCCGCACCAACCCCCTCCAGTTCCTCGACTCCCTCAGTGCCATAGCCAGGGGTTCAATCGCCAGTGCGAAGAGATGGGGGACAGGGGACACCCCTGTCTCGTCCCTCGGTGCAACCGAAAGTACTCGGACCTCCTCCTGTTCGTGGCCACACTTGCCATCGGGACCTCATACAACAGCCTAACCCACCTGACAAACCCCTCCCCAAACCCAAACCTCTTCAGCACCTCCCACAGGTACCCCCACTCTACCCTATCGAAGGCTTTCTCAGTGTCCATCCACTAACTCCGCCTCCCCCTCCCTCGCCGGCATCATGATAACGTTCAGAAGCCTCCGCACATTCGCGTTCAACTGCCTCCCCTTCACGAACCCCATCTGGTCTTCGTGGATGACCTGCGGCACACAATCCTCAAACCTCGTGGCTAAGACCTTCGCCAGCACCTTGGCATCTACGTTTAGCAACGAAATCGGCCTGTAAGACCCACACTGCAGGGGATCCTTGTCCCGCTTCAGAATCAAAGAGATCAGTGCCCAGGACATCGTCGGGGGAAAAGCCCCCCCCCCCCCCCCCCCTTGCCTCATTGAAGGTCCTAACTAGCAACGGGCCCAACAGGTCCATATATTTTTTATAGAATTCGACAGGGAAACCGTCCGGCCCCGGTGCCTTCCCCGCCTGCATGCACCCTATCCCTTTGGTCAGCTCCTCCAGCCCAATCGGGGCCCCCAATCCCGCCACCAGGCCCTCCTCCACCTTCGGAAACCTCAATTGGTCCAGAAAGCGGCGCATCCGTCCCTCCTCCCGTGGGGGCTCAGACCGATACAGTTCGTCATAAAAGTCCCTGAAGACCCCATTGATGCCAAACCCACTCCGCACCACACTCCCTCCCCTGTCCTTAACTCCCCCCATCTCCCTAGCTGCGTCCCGCTTCCGAAGCTGATGCACCAGTATCCGGTTTGCCTTTTCCCCATACTCATAAATCGCCCTCTGGGCCTTCCTCCACTGCACCTCCGCCTTCCTGGTGGTCACCAGGTCGAATTTGGCCTGGAGGCTGCGCCTCTTCCTCACCAGTCCTTCCTCAGGCACCTCCGCATACCTCCTGTCTATCCTCACCATCTCCCCCACCAGCCTCTCCCTCTCCCTCTGCTCCCTCCTCTCCTTGTGGGCCCTAATGGAGATCAGCTCTCCCCTAACCATCGCCTTCAGCGCCTCCCATACCATCCCCACTCGGACCTCCCCTTTGTTGTTGGCCTCCAGGTACCTCTCTATGCTTCCTCGGACCCGCTCACTCACCTCCTCATCCGCCAACAGCCCCACCTCCAAGCACCACAACGGGCACTGGTCCCTCTCCTCCCCCAGCTCTAAGTCCACCCAATGCAGGGCGTGATCCGAAATGGCTATCGCCAAGTACTCGGTATCCTCTGCTCTCGCTATCAGCGCCCTGCTCAAAATAAAAAAGTCGATCCGGGAATAAGCCTTATGGACATGTGAGAAGAATGAAAATTCCCTAGCCCCCGACCTTGCAAATCTCCAAGGGTCCACCCCAGCCATCTGGTCCATAAACCCCCTCAGCACCTTAGCCGCCGCCGGCTTCCTACCTGTCCTAGACCTGGAGCGATCCAGTGCCAGATCCAACACCGTGTTAAAGTCTTACCCCATTATCAGGCCCCCCCACTTCCAATTCTGGGATCCGACCCAACATGCGCCGCATAAAACCTGCATCGTCCCAGTTCGGGGCATACACGTTGACCAGTACCACCCTCTCTCCCTGCAGCTTACCACTTACCATTACGTACCTACCGCCATTATCTGCCACAATGCTCGACGCCTCGAACGACACCTTCTGTCCTACCAAGGTCGCCACCCCTCGATTTTTGGCATCCAGCCCGAATGAAACCCCTGACCTACCCACCATTTCCTCAATCTTACCTGGTCTGCCACCTTCAGGTGTGTCTCCTGGAGCATGACCACATCCGCCTTCAGCCCCTTCAGGTGCGCGAACACGCGGGCCCGCTTGACCGGCCCGTTCAGTCCCCTTACATTCCAGGTTATCAGCCGGATCAGGGGGCTACCCACCCCCCTGTCCCGCCGACTAGCCATAACCCCTCCTCGGCCAGCCACGCACCCGCACCCCACGCCCGGCCCGTTTCCCACGGCGGCAGACCCCTGTCTCGACCCCCCCCCACTCGCTCCAGCTCCCCCTTGACCATAGCAGCAGCAACTCGATTTCCCTCCCCCCCCGGCTAGGACCCATCCTAGCTGCTTTACTCCCCCCCCATTGCACTTCCGCAAGTCAGCTGACTCCTGCTGACCCCGGCCACTCCCGCCTCTCCTTCGACACCTCCCATTGTGTGACACACCCTCCTCTTCAATTCCCCATCCGCAGGCTCTCCATCTCCCCCTTCCATCCCAAGCGCGGGAAACAACCCTCGCTTCCCCGCCCCGGCCCCGCCCCCTCCAGTCGACAGCATGGGAAAAAAGCCTGCTCTTTCCACCTACCCGGCCCCGCCACCTCTGACGCAGCTCCTTTTACAGGCCCAGTCCCCTCGCCCCCGACTCGGGCTTCCCCCTCCCCCGCGGGGCCCCACCTCACTGCCGGCCATCCACCCCTGTTCCATTTGCTTACCCCCCTCCAAGAGCCCCCCCAACCAACGCAACCAAAACAGTGCCCAACCCGCCCTAACCACCCTCACCGAACCAGAAAGAAAAAAAAACAAGAGCAAAGGACCCCCCCTCAAAAAGTAACGTATCAACCCCAATCCCCAAACGCCCATCCTGACCCTCAATCTGTGTCCAACTTCTCGGCCTGAACAAAGGCCCACGCCTCCTCCGGAGACTCAAAATAATGGTGCACGGTCCTTGTGGGTGACACACAGTCGCGCCGGCTGCAACATGCCAAACTTCACCCCCTTCTTGTGCAGCACCGCCTTCACTCGATTGTACCCGGCCCTCCTCTTCGCCACCTCTGCACTCCAGTCCTGGTATATTCGAACCTCCGCGTTCACCCAGCTGCTGCTCCTCTCCTTCTTGGCCCACCTGAGCACACACTCCCGATCAGCGAACCGATGAAACCGCACCAGCACCGCCCGCGGAGGCTCGTTCGCCTTGGGCCTCCACGCCAGCACTCTATGGGCCACTTCGAGCTCCAGGGCCCCTGGAAGGACCTCGCTCCCATCAGCGAGTTCAACATGGTGACCACATAGGCCCCCACGTCCGGCCCCTCCAGCCCCTCCGGGAGGCCCAGAATCCGCAAATTCTTCCGCCTCGACCGATTCTCCATCTCCTCGAACCGCTCCTGCCATTTCTTGTGGAGCTCCTCGTGCGCCTCCACCTTTACCGCCAGGCCTAAGATCTCGTCCTCGTTGTCGGAGATCTTTTGTCGGGCCTCACGGATCTCCACCCCCTGGGCCGTCTGTGTCTCCAGCAGCTTATCAATAGAAGCCTTCATCGGCTCAAGCAGGTCCGCTTTAATCTCCCTGAAGCAGCGCTGGATAACCTCCTGTTGCTCCTGCGCCCACTGCACCCACGCTGCCTGGTCCCCGCCCGCCGCCATTTTGTTCTTTTTCCCTCGCACCTTCTTCGGATCCACCACAACATTTCTAGTCGTCCCGCTCCTGGTAAAAGCCAAATACTGTCGGGGAACTATTGTACTCTCCTTCCCACAGCGGGTAACGTCGGAAAAATGCCGTTGGGGGACCTGAAAAGAGCCCAAAAGTCTGTTTTTTGCGGGAGCTGCCGAATGTGCGATTTAGCTACGCATAGCTACAACCGGAATTCAGGGTACAAAGTTAACGTTGATAAAACTGAAGCAATGGAATGAAGTGGACGGATCTCCAACTATATTAAGACACAAAGTGCCTTTAAATGGCCTAGTTGGGGTGTTAAATACCTTAGTATTCGTATCTCATCATCAATTGATAAAATATATGGAGCTAATGACTTCCGGTGACGGCGGGCAGGAGGCGGCCGCACAATGGAGGGCTCCCGTTCGGCAACGGCATTTTCGGGGCTTTAAGCCCGGTCCCAGGGTCCACGGAGGCGGCAGAAGCAGGGAGAAGGCACGGAGGAGGCACAGTGAAGACACAGGAGGAAAAAAAGAACAAAGAAAAATGTCGAGGGTGAGCAAGAAAACGGACGGAATAAAAACAGCTGAAGGTCCGTCAGGGAGTGGAAAGATCACCGCGGGGTCACCAAGGAAAATGGAGGCTGGAGCACCAGGGAAGGCAGCACTGCTTACGGCTGAAGAAATAACTAAGGTGATGGCTGCGGAATTTGAAAAGCAGTTTGCGCAGATTGCGAAATGCATAGAGACGGTGAGGAAGGAGATGAGGGAGGTTTTGAGTGTGCTGGTGGAGGAGGCGGTTTCCCCGGTGAGGACGGAGGTGGTGAGCGCAGTGGCGGAGGTGCGAGAGCAAGGGGAGGCGCTGAAGGAAGTGGAGGAGACGTTATTGCAGCACGGTGATCAACTTGCCTCGATGGGGAAAGAGATGCGGAAGGTGATGGATACTAACATGGATCTGCGAGGAAAAATGGAAGACCTGGAAAACAGATCCAGGCGACAGAATTTGAGGATTGTGGGGCTGCCCGAAGGAGTTGAAGGACCAAAGCCGACTGAGTATTTTTTCGCGATGTTGGCAAAACTATTGAGGGTGGAGGAGGATCCCTCCCGATATGAACTGGATCGGGCTCATCGGTCGTGGAGGCCTGTACCAAAGGCGAGTGAGCCGCCAAGGGCAGTGACTCTGTGCTTCCGTAGGTACAGTGTGAAGGAGAAGGTCCTGAGCTGGGCCAAGCAGGAGCGGGTGGTGCAGTGGGCTGGAGCTGGTATAGGTGTATACTAGGACTTTACGGTGGAGCTGGCAAGGAGGCTGGCTGCCTTCAACCGGGTGAAGAGGGCACTGTACATTAGCAAGGTGCGGTGCGGCATTGTATATCCAGCGAAGCTGAGGGTGACTTACAAGCTCAGGGACTTTTACTTTGGAACGGCGGAAGCAGCGGAGGAGTTTGCGAAAGCAGAAGGACTGTGGCAGAACTGACAAATTGAGGAATGGCCATGTGCCGATGTAACCTCATGACTGTATTTCCTTTTTTGTATCACTGCGCGCGGGTGTAGAGACTAAAGGAGCCAATGTGGTATATATTTGGACAAGGGAAGGGACGGGACTTTCACTCGAAATGAGGGCTCTTTGGGGTGTAGGTGGATATGCGGGGTTTGTGTGCTAAAAGGGGATCTTTGGGCTTTCCTAGGGCCGGGCAAGTGGGAAAGGGACCCGGGCGGGGGCCTCCATGCTGGCCGGTTTAAGCCGGGCAGTGAACGGGAGTGAGGTGGGGGAGGGGCTGCGTCCATCGGAGCCTGGCAGAACAGGGTCCGAGTGGTCTAGCCGGGGTGGAAAGTTGGGGGGAAGGAACCGAGGATGGGAGGGGGAGTTTTACAAGAGGCAGTGGACGGGAGGAGCTGGAGACCGGGGTGTGGGGGGGGGGGGGGGGGGTGCTGTGTAAGATTAAGGGTGACTATGGGTAATCCCTGATTCCGTTTTGTCATTTGTTTATGTAAACATGCGGGTTGAGGTTTGGGGATTGGTGGGCGGATGGGATCGGTGTTATTATGGGGACTGACATATCTTGCTGATTATTGTTTATTGTTGATGGATGTAAATGTGGGAGAAAATGTGAAAAAGGAGGAGAATTTAAAAAAATTTAAAAAATAAAATATATGGAGCAAGTTACACCAATATCATTCACCAGATTAAGAGTGATCTAGATCACTGGCTAACCTTGGTCCTCTCTTTATTATGGTGGATTGAAACTATTAGGATGAATGTCCTTCCCAGGTTGTTGTATTTGTTCTAAATGCTACCTATTAAGATCCCAAAATCTGCATTTAACATGTGGATTGTCTGATCTCCCGTTCATGTGGCAAGGAAAATGACCCAGAGTACAATTTGAAACATTGCAGCTTACAAAGTCAGAAGGAGGTTTAGCATTACCAAATTTTTAATTCTATTTTTGGGCCACTCAGCTAAAATCCATGACAGCTTGGTTACCGGGCAGAGTAGGAATGCGATGGCTGAATTTGGAGAAACTTTAATGGACAAGCTGGATTATCAATATTTGGAAAGAAATTCAGAAATGATTTGATTTACTCAGCTCAATCTCGGCTCGGGCCACGATTGGGCATATAAAAAAACTTCACACCCACTTCACACCCTCTATGCGTGACATGGGCTTTAAGAATGGGTCTGAATATGGGCTCACCTTCCTTCACCAATTCTTTCAGCAAGATACTTTAAAATCATTTGAGCAGATCAGACGGGAATTTGGCCTTCCTAATACTGATTTTCTTTTTTAGATACCGACAAGTAAGACACTTTCTTTTGAAACACGAAGACCTAAACAATGTTAGAAGTTCTTCTTCAATAGAGCCATACTTTGCAAGCATTCAACGAGATGCCTGAAGGGGAAAAGTAATATCCTGTACACATCAGACTTTGCTCTCCATGGTGACTAGTAATTCCTTAGCCACTAAAAGGAAATGGGAGGTGGAATATAACAGGAAATACCAATGGAAAACTGGAACAAAATCTGTTCTGAAGCGCGTTGTGTTACTTTCTCATATATTTGGAGAGAAGAGAAGTAGAATCTCATTACTCGGTACTTCAGAACACCACATGTTAGTGTAAAAGTTGGCACCTCCCGTACAAGCCGTTGCTGGAGAGACTGTGACGAACTAATTGGTCATTACTTACGGACATTCTGGTCGTGCTTAAAGTTAAAGGAATATTGGGATAGGATATTCAAAACACTGACCGAGGGATTCCACATGGACATCCCATAGTCTTCTCTGGCAGCATTTGTAGGGAGAGATTGGCCGCCTGACACGTGGTGAGCCGGATGCGCACGTGCATATGGCTCATTGCCCTCCAGCCGGCCGATCTCTCCCTACAGATGCTGCCAGACTTGCTGAGATTTTCCAGCATTTTCTCTTTAGTTTCAGATTCCAGCATCCGCAGTAATTTGCTTTTATCCATAGACTTCCCTATCTGCTCTATTGGGGACAATTACAGAAGGGATGGGAGGGAGACAATATAATTATCTTTAGCAAATTTTGCTTATAGCTGCCATTAGAGACATTACCCTCAATTGGCTGAAACCCACATGCCCAACCTACGAATCTTGGTTATCTAAGGTCAGGAAGCTATTTGAGATGGAAAGAATCACGCATGCATTTTGCCTTTACGAGGTGGATCCAGTAATGGGAATATTGTTTGCGTGAACTAATCCACAGAGAGCACCCCCCACCCCATCCCCACCCCAGTCCCATCCTCACCCCTGCCCCAACCTAATAATAGATGGCTGTACATGCAACATGAATCTTTACACTAAATGTGCCTTGTAACATTATTTCTTTTATATTTCTGTCAATAGTATTGTTGATTAATGGCTTGTATAATTGTAATCCTTTTGACTATGTTAACCTTTTATATCTGTTTGATGGGAGATATAAAAAAGACAATTCGTTCAGACAGAATACATGCATAAAAAGAATAATACTGTTACAAAGAGTCGGAGTGTCAAGGGGGGCCAGGAACCCAAAGCCAGATAAATTCCATCTTGTGACCTCGCACCTTGACACTGTTTTGAAATGTTGATGCCCTAATTGGCCAGGGGTGAGCTCATTGCCTAGTGAGTGGTGGCAAGTGTCTCCAGGAGGTGGGAGCTGCCAGCATAACAGAAGCAGCAAATTCAAATGGCAACCATAAATGGGCATTGCCACTGCCTTGCTGAAGAGGTTTGACAGCTCCTCAGAGGGCCAGAAATGTAAAGGCATAAGTGGTTCCGAAAGAGCCAAAATGTAGGTAATGCGCATGATCTGGTGCAAGAGAATTTTAAACATAAAATAACCTTTTCCTTCACTCACTGTGAAACGATAGCTGTACGATTCATAGAATTCACAGTGCAGAAGGAGGCCATTCAGCCCATCGAGTCCACACCGGCCCCTGAAAGAGCACCATACCTAAGGCCACACCTCCACCCTATCCTTGTTACAGCAACCCCACTTATATTTTGGACACAACGGGGCAATTTAGCATGACCAATCCACTTAACCCGCACATATTTGGACTGTGGGAGGAAACTGGAGTACCCGGAGGAAACCCACGCAGACACAGGGAGGAAGTGCAGACTCCGCACAGAGAGTGACCCAAGCGGGAATCGAACCCGGGACCCTGGCGCTGTGGAACATCAGAGCTAACGACTGTGTAATGATGTACGATGACTGTTCCCTGAAATCTCCTTTGAAGATTGCAGTGCCAGCTTCCCAGGCCCCTTAAGAAGATTCGATAGGAACTTAATGAGCCATTAATAGGATGTGAGCGATTCCCTTTTCCCTAACATCAGCCAAACTTTGAAAACCATAGACTGTCCAGAGGCGTTGGGTATCGACACGCATCCCACTGGCAGTTCCAGCCCACAGAAATCCGTCAATTCAAATGGTTTGTTTTCTAATATCAGTAATAAAAATATAGTATTCTGCAACTGGGATGTTCCTGTAAACTCTTGGGATATTCCTACAAAAAGCACTCTTTAGTGTTAAATGATTCCCAAGCCAGGGGATGAAGTATGAAACAAGACACAAATCCTTTTCTTGATAATTGGTTTATTTACAGAATGCAGCATTACATATGTCTGACTCTTAACTATTGATACTGTTAATGGCCCATCAGTCCCCTTTTAATGTGATCAAAACACTTAATTAATATGTTCCACACGTTCTCCTTCAACTTAACAATACAATTCACATGCATTAACATTTACATCCTTTTCAGGCGAGCACTGCAGTCAGCTATGGTCAGAGATAACATTATTTTCTGGCTGTTGAGCGTACTGGAGGATTCTGATTCATTGTCGGATTACACTTTGGAATACTCTATTGCACTGTTTATGAACCTCTGCCTTCGTACCCAAGGTACAGTATACATTACTGGCCAGGTTGAGAACTTTCTCTGTGATTGCACATTGAAGAGTTAAAGAATGTAAAGGACATATTTTCACTATGCACCAGGTATAGCAAAATCATAAACACCTTTATAAAGAACATGCTCATGATTTTGCCACACCTGATACACAGTGGAAATCCTCTTCTGCAGGTTGTGAAAATGCATATTTTCTGAAAAAAGCAGAATTCAATCACAGCACTGGAAATTCATGTTTGTACCTTTCAAAATGCTTTACAGGATCCAGGTTTTATCCAAATGTCCAAAATATGTTTTGTTGTTTCAAAATGTTGATTTTAAAACTTAGGAGGACTTGTGTATTAAGAAACAGCTATTTAAGCTAAAATGAGTTGAACAGAGGTTAAATCCACAACATGCAGCATCTGTGGATGCAGATTAGGATTCAGCACATGAGAAATTAGACTCAGTCAAAGCATGTGCCCAAGCTGGTATTTTCCATAGCTACCATAGGAAGGTGAAGAAGTAAGGTGTGGCATGCTTTGTTTCTTCCTTATTTTCCTGCATGTGGGGTGAGACGACATAGGGTAAAATTCACAATAAATGTTTCTTGTTGGACATTTGTTTGTAAAGAAAAAAGCAACCCATTGGTTTAGAATTTGGCGTATGTCATTGAAAAGTTAATCCGTCCACTTTTTGGAAGTGAGTAGAAACATGCATAGGGTTATATGTACGTTCAAAGCAGCTAGTTCACATAACAACATAGCAACATTGCAATGACCCGCAACCAACCACCTTTTTCATATTACTAGATATTAGGCAGCAACGATCATAGTGCAGATAGCCTCTTAGAGACTAATGTGATGACCCTTAGTGAACATAAGGTACAAATCTGAAATTTGTCACAGCATCTCTTCATCAAACCTTGAGTGTATTTTCAAAATCAGAATAGCTGCCATCAGTGCATTTAGTTTTTGTTTTGTAAAGGTGAAGTTGCTTTTTCACCTCAGTTTAAAAAAAAATATTTTCTAACTCCTGAGGCACGAGGACCTTCAATCTTTTGATACCTTGTCCAGAAACCCTTATGCATGAGCCAAGACTTTGAAAGTTAAGCTTAGGATCCATCACAGTCTGATTGACCCATGCTGTCTGGCACTTCAGTGAAAGATGCATTTATTTTTCTTCCAACTAAAGAATAATTTAGCTTGGCCAATCCACCTACCCTGCACATCGTTGGGTTGTGGGGGTGAGACACACGCAGACACGGGGAGAACGTGCAAACTCCCACACGGACAGTGACCCAGGGCCGGGATTGAACCAGGGTCCTTGGCACCGTAGGCGTCAGTGCTAACGACTGCACCACCGTGCCACCCTGAAATATGCATTTGACAATGTGCCAAAACCAGTAGTGTGACTATTATTGTTTTATTTTCCTATCTGACTAAAGGATATTGAGAGGACTTCTGAACTTCCAATCTAGCCTGACATATTAGCTCCCATAATCCAACGTAAATCTGGGATTGAGAGTATCTCACTTCTGGTTTCTTATGCTACAAGCTGTTTATTCTTGAAAAGTTGTCCAAGCCCTAGCTTTCAATTTATTCTTATCTGAAAGCAACTGCTAAAAGAAATACAGGTCTGATGCATTTATTTATTTTCCCAATAAAGGGATAATTTAGCGCATCTTTGGGTTGTGGGGCTGAGACCCATGCAGACACGGGGAGAATGTGCAAACTCCAACATTCCTCAGTTTAGCTCTATTGCATATGTAGGTGTGTGTAGCAATTTCAACAGAGGCATGCCTGAGATGAGGAATGCAGTAGAAGGGAAGATTGTAAGTACCAGCTTTGAACATAGCTCCCACTGGAGTTCAGAAGAATGACCTTACTGAAACAAATAACATTTGAGGGGACTTGACAGATGGATGCTGAGAGGATGTTTCCCCTCTTGGGCGAATCTAGAATGAGTGTGATCAGTTTAAAAATAAGGGGACTCCCATTTAAGACTGAGAAGAGGAGGAATTTCTTCTCTCAGGAGGGCATTAATCTCTGGAATTCTCTTCTCTAGAGATCTTTGGAGACTGAATCATTGAATAGATTCAAGGCTGAGTTAGACAGATTTCTGAATGACAAGGGAGCCAAGGGTTATGAAGAACGACAGGAAAGTGGAGTTAAGGCCGCAATCAGATCAGCTAGAATCTTATTAAATGGTGGAGCAGATTCAAAGGCTGAAAGACCTACTCCTCCTATTTCTTATCATCTTTTTTGCAGTTGAGATGCAATTTCAGCACAAATGGTACAGCGGAGATATGCTGACTTTTTGAATGTGTTTAGCGTACTCTCCCCAGAAAAAAATGGTGCAAAACACCCAACAAGTGAATTCTGTTAGTAGCATACAGAATACTGTACAAACTCCCAGGTCTAAAGATTTGGCAAGCAATTATGTTATAACTAGTTTATTCACAGCTGATTTTCAATGAGGGCAGGAAGTCCTATTCAAAAGAGGACACTGTGTTCATTTGGGACCCATTATGTAATTTTGTCAGTGTATTCTATTAGACAGTTGTTAAAATAAATTTGGGCAGTCAGACTGACCTGTATTGAAGGTAAAGTTCAGCTCTTTGTTTCTAGGCATCCAATTTTTTTACATGACCAGCTTCTATTTGAACCAAATCCCAAGAAATGAACAATTACACAGATAATTCTAGCAATTCAGATACATTTGGGATTCCTGTGTTATTAGAATGGTACCAATTTGAATAGAAACCTCCACTACTTTTAAAGTTAAAATAAATATTTTTAATCCATTTGATTAGTTAATATTGTTCCTTCTTCTCATTGATATAAATGAGAAGGCAACACATTAGAAGCATGATTCAGATGAACTATTTAATAATCAAACTGACCTGCTCATTCTATAATCATGTTTCATAAATAAGCTGTGTACTTCAACCAGCTAAAGTCTAAAGAAAACACGTGTTATCGCCTTTCAGGTAAACGGAAATGTGCTGAAGATGCAAGACGGGTATTGAAAGTATTGTCTGATCTTTTGGGTCATGAAAATCATGAGGTACAATCTCTTAAGTGTATGTTACAACTCTCAGTCTTTACTTTGTTTCTGGAAATAATTTAGTTGATTTTAAAATTTTTTACTAATGCTCTCTATGCTTGTCCGCGGGCATGGTTTGGGGTTAGTCTGGAATTGGGACTTTCTGTCTGCATACTTCCTGTGGAAAAATGAGTTAAACGGGCTAATTGTAGGAAGCTTACATGTTTTTCTCGATTGGCACCTACTTGCAAATTCTGTAGTTGTTGCTCTTGGGGAGTGAGCAGATTATCAAGATCAGAATAACCTGTGGAAAATGACTTTCTATATACATTGATTATAGTTGAAGTGTGATGAACATATCTAGGCATAAGGCTTTTTAAAATTCTGCAATATGTTGCTTCTTCATTAAAAACACAGTAGTTATGTCATCATTATTAATCTAATGTTTGAATTCCTTCATCAAAGGCATAGAGACCACTGAATAATTTAGTAGTTAAATGAAGCCACCTTTAACTGTTTTGAAGATTTATTGCACAAGATGTTGGTCTGGAGGATCATGTGGTGGGATGAAAATATCTTGTAATCTTCTGATGGAATCTTCACTTCACATATTTTTGTGAATGGACAGGGCGGCACGGTAGCAGAGTGGTTAACACTGCTGCCTCATGGCGCTGAGGACCTGTGTTTGATTACGGCTCTGGGGCACTGTCCGTGTGTAGTTTACACATTCTCCCTGCGCCTGCGTGGGTCTCACCCCCATAACCCAAAGATGTGTTGGGTAGGTGGATTGGTCACACTAAATTGCCCCTTAATTGGGAAAAAAATAATTGGTTATTCTTAATTAACTTATTTTTTTAAATTTCTGTGAAGAGGCGCAGGATGCAGAGAGCCCAAGTATAAGAGTGAAATGGGTGAACTGTTTTTGCGTAAGTGTGCGATCACCTATCATACAGATTGAAGCACATAAGATAGCCTTTTAGCCAATCACATTTGTGCTGATAACAGTCCTGTGCATACTAACCAATTTAGTTGTTCTTCCTTTGTATCTGTGACAACTCCCACAAGGACCACAAGGGATCACTTATTGATCTCATTGTAGAGCTCGTGGTCTACGGGTTCCCATGGTAACGGGCAGAGGCCTGTCCAGCTGGGACTTGCTATCAAACCTTTTAATTATAATCCCAGACCCGGACTCGAAGTTCCTGGTAGCCCTGGACTGGGACACGAGTGTTGTATGCTAAGGGTGTGTAGAGAGAGAGAGAGAGAGAGAGAAAGATGGAGAGAGAGAGAGGGGAGGGGAGGAGAGTGAGAAGGAGGGACAGAGAGAGAAAGAGAGAGAAAGATGCGGCTTTATTATGAAGTTCAAATAAATTTAGTTTAACCTTTATCTTTGTGAATCCTGGATTACTACAGTATCCTTTTATAGTCTTCCTTTTTAAAATATTTGTCAAATTCAATTTCAATATTGTATCATGGCAACTTATGTTAAACCGGTTTATATTTTAATAACGCTCTATTGAGGAGAAAGAAAGCATAGAAACGACCACTGCTTTTGTAGGTATCCAAATCCTTTTAATCCTTTTGAGCATTGCTGAAGAAAAACATGGGGGTGGATTCTCTGTTCCCACCGCCGGTAGCAGGTTTCCCAATCTGGCGGGGAATCAAACGTTGGTCGAGAAACAGAATCGGTACTGGCCGGCAGTCTCGTTCTGAAGCTCCCGTTCCTTGGTGGCGGGCAGCGAACTACATGCCCTGTGCTGGTGGCACCATGCAAAACCGCAATTTACATGGATTTTAATCTTATTAGCCCAATGCTGCACCGCTCCACGATGCTCCACTCCTCTCAGCCGGGAGTCAGACGGGTGTGAATTGGTGCAAGTATTTACAACTGGGACCCAACGTGTGATCCAGGGTCGCCACACACGGGATAACCTCATCACCTCCTAATGTACCAACTAGGAGAACAGGCCACCAGCAGCTCTGCCGCCCTGTCCCACCTCTCTCTCTGCCCCCGTCCCACCTCAGCCCCACTTCGACCCCCAACCACACAGATTCCACCTTCTTCCCTCTCCCTTAGTCCTTCCGACCCTTCCCTCTCCCTTAGTCCTTCCAACCTTGTAGCACAGTGGTTAGCGCTGTTGCTTCACAGCGCCAGGGTCCCAAGTTTGATTCCCGGCTTGGGTCATTGTATGTGTGGAGTCTGCACGTTCTCCCTGTGTCTGCGTGGGTTTCCTCCGGTTTCCTCCCACAAGTCCCGGGCGACTGGGGGATTTTCACAGTAACTTCATTGCAGTCTTAATGTACATCTACTTGTGACAATAATAAAGATTATTATAATTGTTATTTTTTTTCCCTCTCCTTTAATCCTTCTACCCCTTCCCTCTGCCTTAGTCCTTCAACCCCTTCCCTCTGGTACTTCGCTACACTTTCCCCCTCACCTTGAATTCCTTGCCACTACCACCAGAGCTTCCCCTCCCCCAGCAAAGGTCATACCAGCATCACCGCAGAGTGTTGGCCTGTGTTGGCAGTACTAGCGGGCCTTGTCCACTGGACGGAGAAGGATGATGATGATTCGCTGTGAAATATTGCTGAGTGGACAAAGTATGACTCCTGTCTTCAAGATAACATTCAATTGCCCGGCTGGATGATCCCTGGATGTGTGCTGGCGAGTCCTTCTCACGGGCTCAAAAATGTAGGGGGAGGGATCACGGGAGATGGTGAACGGTTAGGGCTCATTCACTGGGGATTTTGTTGCACAAGGCGCGCTCACACTGCTGCCCCGATGCCCTGCCACTTCTCAGTGAAGGTGTAACAATATGGATCATTCATGTCTCATGCCTCCCCCCCCCCCCCCCCCCCCCCCCCCCCGCCCCCGGCCCATCCTTCACAAATGCGAGACAAATGTTAGAGGCAGATCGGATGGGTGGTGCAAAAGTGTTGAATGTGAGTATTTACAATAAGTGTGCCCTTACCATCTACCCCACCCACTCCAACTTAAGTGTCACCTATCTTTCTACGTGTCCTACCGCTTCTTCTAGACGTCATCCCAGACAGCACAGCACATCAGAAGTGCAGGCAGCCAGCTGCTTGTGAACCAAGTTTGAACCAAGGCTGCAATGAGGTCAAGAGCTGAGTGACCCTAGCAGAACCCAAACTGAGCGTCCGTGGGCAGGTTATTGCTGAGGAAGTGCCGCTTGATAGCATTGTTGATGACTCCTTCCATTACATGATTGATGATGGAGAGTAGACTGATAGGATGGTAATTGGCTGAGTGGCATTTGTCATGTTTCTTGTGTACAGGTCACACTGGGCAATTTTTCACATTGCCGGGTAGATGCCAGTGTTGTAGCTGTACTGGAACAGCTTGGCTAGGAGTGTGGCAAGTTCTGGAGCACGAGTCTTGAATACTATTGTTGGAATATTGTCAGGGCCCACAGCCTTTGCAATATCCAGTGCCTTCAGCCGTTTCTTGATATCACGTGGAGTAAATTGGCTGAAAACTGACATCTGTGATGCTGTGGACCTCCGGAGGAGACTGAGATGGATCATCCACTTGGCACTTCTGGCTGAAGTTTGTTGCGAATGCCTCCGCCTTGTCTTTTGCACATATGTGCTGGGCTCCTCCATCATTGAGGATGGGATATTTGTGGAGCCTCGTCCTCCAGTGAGTTGTTTAATTGCCCACCACCATTCACGGCAGGACTGCAGAGCTTGGATCTGATGCATTCTTTGTGGAATGCGTCCAGCATTCGGTTGACCTCCGACTGCTGGAACCTTAGAGCTGGTCTTCTGGCAGCCATCTTCTTGGCTAGAATGACAGTCTGTGGTAGGCAGAGCGCTTAGAAATTGCTCCAGCTTGTCAGGCTATTAACGTGATTTCCTACCCCAGCGAATCAGATTCCAACAGGGCTGGGAATCAGGCAGGCTGCAAGTAGATAATGTGGTGATCCATTTGTATGACCTGAATTTCTCCTGGCCGACACTCCTGGAGGGAGCAGTTCCTACCCTGGCAGCAGCACTTAGCCTCCAGAACGGTGAATCCAGCCCGTGATCCTCAGGGCAATACTTTAACCAACCAGAGATGAGCTGCCTGGTTTAAATTTTCGAACACTGCTTAGCAGTTTACTATCAGTCACCATTAACTGATGCGTCTTCCATGGCAGTGTTTCTGCTAGAATCCACTTATAATAATCTTTATTATTGGCACAAGTAGGCTTACATTAGCGCTGCAATGAAGTTACTGTGAAAATCCCAACCACTCAGCCCTCTCTTCTCATACATTATGAAGTTGTTGTTTCCTCTAACTTTAGTATTCTTGTGATTCTCCTGATAAGTCCAAGACAAAATGTTTTGACAAAATGTCTTTTTTCAGCAATACTCAAGTTCTGTATTACTATTAATTCTTTTGATTAGTTAGTATTCCTTCTTCTTCTTATGGGTATAAATGAGATGGCATGTTTTGAAATCCAGTTATGAATTCAGAATCCAGTTCTGGTTATGATATTTATTGGAAGCATGATTTAGATAATCTACCATTTAATAATCAAACAGACCTGTTTATGCTTTAATCACATGTAGAAAAAGAACGGCAGCATGTTCCAATTAAAGTCTTATCCCTTTTCTAGCTTTTAACATAAATCTGTCTTTGATTTTAAAACATAATATTTCCAACAGATCCATTAAATTATCAATTACTTATGTGACAATAAAAATCTCTTCTTTGTTACCAATACAAATTAACTGAATGCCAGCTGCTTCTTTCAGATAAGGCCATATGTTAATGGAGCTTTATACAGCATCCTTGCCATCCCTTCAATACGCGAAGAGGCAAAAGCAATGGTAGGTATGAGTGTGGAGGAGGGGCGGGGGCAGAAAGCAGAAAAAAACATTTTATTTTTCGATTATTTCCTTGATTTGGTTTCATTGTGCCACTTTACCGACATACATCTAGGGCATGGAAGAAATTCTTTGGTGTTTTATTAAAGAAGGGAATACTGAGATGAACAGACAGCTCGAGTTTATTATAAAGCAACTCAATTCAGGTTAGTGTACAAGAGAAGTAATTCAGATGAAAATATTTTCTCAGTGCTGTTAGGAATCTAAAGATCGCTTAAAAAAATGCATAGCACATATTTTATGACTTAGCTGTATTAAACACCAAATGTAAAATGTTCCTAATTAACTTTCAAAGTTTCTGTGAATTGGCAGTCTATTCATTTCAGTGTTTCAAAATGACATGGCTATAATTTTTGATTGCACATCTGACAGAGGAGGTGTTTGAAGAATCAGATTCTGATGATGAAGAGGAAGAAGATGATGATGAAGTAAGTATCATTTCTTCTAGAAGTTGGTAAAAGTAAAAGGTTTGTTCACATTATTTTTTCTCAAGTATTCATATACAACATATTTCTACAGCCCTGGATGTCCTTTTTGATAATGTGTGTGTGACCTTTGAAAAGCTTCTGTTGGAGTGTTATCCTTCTTAGACCAAGGAAGATGTTCACGGCTAGAAGAGACATCTAGAATTATTTTTCCCTGCCAATTACATCGAAGTTGGCTTATATCTATGATACTAGCAGCTGTAACCAGTACAGACCTAGCGAATTCAATAATCACCAACGTGCACTGAATTTTGTAGTTAATATTATCAGTCAACTCAGGATTCTGTCATTTGGACCATTTCTCTCGTCTGAGGAGTGATAGTTCCAGAGGATCATAGGCTGCTGTTTCCTTTGAGAGCACACTGGCGGTGATTTAACCTAAGGCTCACCACACCTCGGACGAGGTTGAGAAGGTGGGCCTTCATGAATAACCTCAGCCGGTACGGGAATTGAATCCCGCTGTTGGCATCGCTCAACCTCATGAACCAGCCATCCAGCCAACTAAGCTAACTTTCCCCCTGAAGAGTACAATGTTTTTAACTGTCTTTTTACAATGATGTAATTGCAAGTTTGACTGGTCCGTCTAAACTTGTCCTCATAATTAATGTTAATCTTGAAAGACATTTTCAAAAGATTTCCTATTTTTGAGTGGACAAATCCTCCAAGTGCTGCGTCTATTTTTGTTTTTGTCTGTTTGCAATCATTCGTTCTGGATAATGGGATAGATATACATTGGCACTTACAATATTAAACGCCATTTAACCTTTTAAAAGCTGCACAGCTTCCGACTGGTATAAAAGTACAGAAGTAAGAAAATATAAGTAACCTGGTTTATTTAGGTATAATATGTTTATTTGCTTTAGTAATTTATTAAAATCTCAATAACAGGATGATCAGGATGCAATGGAAGCTGACCTGGACAAGGCTGAAATATTAAAACCTCAGCCTGGAGAGATATCAGGAGAAAAACTACTGACAGCTGAATATCTAGGGGTAGGTGTTCATTAACAAACATTTGGAGGCAATGTTAGTTGAATATTGAAGATGATTGTGAAATATCAACGGTACAGGTTGTCAAGTTAGTAAAAGCAAATATAGTTTTGCTCCTCGCTATTTAACAAAGGTGGGATTCAGGACATAATGACTGGGGCACGATTTCCATAAAATAGCTGCCTTGGTTGAAGGTCATGTCAGTAATTGGGCAATCTCGCCAAGTTTCTACTTCCTCCACTTTTATTCACTGCATCATCAATTGCGAAACATGTAATAAACTTGCACTGAAATTCAAAGAGTCACCTTTACATGCTTTTGGGAGTAGATGGATTTGGAATGGTTTTTGTTTAACCAGTATAGATTTTGTATTACCTAAAAGCGATATGGAGTCAGGGTCCACATGATTAGATTTTCTGGTGGATGTTATGGCCAAATGTAATCTGGTGTGCAATGGGGAGGTGCTATGGAGTGTCGAAGACAGCATCCTCTTGTGGGGGACGCGGATGGTCGTGCCCGAGCACGTTTCCGTGTCTTATTGGACGACCTGCACAACGCATTTCCAGGGGTGGTCAAAATGAAAATGCTGGCCCGCAGTTATATTCGGTGGCCCTGATTAGACTCTTGTGAACGAGGAAGTGGCACACAACTGTGCTGCATGCCAAGAGAATCCAAAAAACCTCGGCGGCAGCCCCGGTGCACCCCTGGGAGTGGTCCTGGAAACCGTGGTCACTGGTCCACATAGCTTTTGCCAGTCCGCTTCAGGGGGCCACGTTCGTCCTGCTTGTGGGCGCCCACTCTAAGTGGCTGGAAGTACACCAGGTTCCCACTGCAATCACATGAGCCACTGTGGACAGACTACGGGGCATCTTCAACGCACACATGTTGCCCGGAGTTCTGATATCTGACAACGGAATGGTATTCATCAGCCAGGAGTTTGCATCGTTTCTGGCTGCAAATGGCATCTGGAAGATACCTACTGCCCCTTACCACCTGCTGTCAAGCGGGTTGGCCAAAAGGGCGGTCCAATCCTTTAACTGGGCAATGTAAACGACGCCCACAGGGTCCTGGGAGACGCAATTGGTGCGTTTCCTTTTTAGGTAGCGCACAACGCCGCTTGCCACGATGGGGATCGCACCAGCTCATGGGGCGACAACTCAGGACCCGCCTCAGTCTAGTCCAAGCGATCTTAGCCAGGGTGCCCAAGTGGCACGGCAAGGGTGCTGCTATGCTGTAAGGCTGGCAGTGTCAAGGTTCCCAGGTCGCATCTTGCACATGGCGGAGATCAGGCCCAGGGGTGCCCTGCCCTTATGAGGTGGGGTGAGGGGAACTCGAGGACTCCCTAATCGGTAAATTGGGACGTTGAGGAGATCGGGGCGACTTTTTAAAATGAAGGTAAGTGTGGTCTCGGCGGGGCCGTTGGACTGAAAAAAGAGAAGAATCCCATTTAATAACAGGGTTGCCCCCGGCACTGGGAAACACCCAGATAAACACACTGGGAGCAGTAACTCAACTTCCAGTTCAATTGGTAATTCCATTCAGTCTCTCAATACTTTTGCCTGAAGGGCAGCACGGTGGCGCAGTGGGTTAGCCCTGCAGCCTCACGGCTGGAGATTAGATGTAGGACTGTTGGCAGATGAGGAGGTATGTGCGGATGAGGGAGGCCATCTAGAACTACGTAGAGATAAATGACGCAGGGGAGGTTTCGGCAGCAACGATATGGGAGGCGTTGACGGCAGTAGTTAGGGGAGAGTTTATTTTGCTACGGGCTCACAGAGAGAAGGTGGAACGGGCGGAAATAGACAGGCTGGTTAGGGAGATTCTCCAGGTGGACAGGAGCTACCCGGAGGCCCCGGAGCGGGTTTGTTGAAGGGGCAGCAGAAGTTACAGATGGAGTTTGGTCTGCTATCTATAGGGAACGCCTATAGGGCAGTTGAGGAAGGCGACAGGGGCGGTGTATGAGTATGGGGAGAAGGCCAGCAGGATGTTAACACACCCGCTCAGCAAATGGGAGGCAGCTAGGGAGCTAGGAAGAGTGAAGGTTAGAGAGGGTTACATGATCTTCGACCCAGCGGGGGTGAACGGGGGTTCAGGGAATTTTATAGTAGGTTGTACGCGTCGGATCCCCCAGCCGGGGCGGAGGGGATGAGGCAGTTTTTGGAAGGTCTGCAGTTTCCGAGGGTGGCGGAAGGGTTGGTGGAGGGTCTGGGAGCCCCAATCGCACTCTTTGAAGTAGTGGAGAGATTGGAGGCTATGCAGTCGGACAAGGCCCCGGGCCAGACAGTTACCCAGTGGAATTCTATAAGATGTTTTCTGGGGTACTTGGGCCTTTGCTGGTTAGGTCGTTTAATGAGGCTAGGGAGCGAGGTGTCCTTCCCCCAACAATGTCATAGGCTTCGATCTCCCTGATTCTGAAACGAGAGAAGGATCTAGAACAATGTGGGTCATACAGGCCAGTCTCCCTACTGAATGTAGATGCCAAATTACTGGCCAAGGTTTTGACCTCGAGAATAGAGGATTGTGTTCCAGGGGTGATAGGGGAGGACCAAATGGGATTTGTCAAAGTAAGGCAGTTAATGCCAACGTTAGAAGGCTCCTGAATGTTATCATGATGCCCGCCGAGGGCAGGTAAGTGGAAGTAGTGGTCGCTATGGATGAGGAAAAGGCCTTCGACCGGGTGGAGAGGGATTATTAGTGGGAGGACCTGGGCAGTTTGGGTTTGGGCAGGGCTTTGTAGACTGGGTCCGGTTGCTGTACCAGGCACCGGCGGCCAGTGTGCGGACGAACCAAGTGTGCTCGGATTATTTTAGACTGTACTGTGGGACGCGGCAGGGATGTCCACTCTCTCCATTGCTGTTTGCCTTGGCTATAGAGCCGTTGGCATTAGCGCTGAGAGCATCAAAGGACTGGAAGGGGTTAGTCCAGGGTGGGGTGAAGCACAGGATCTCATTATAGGCGGACAACCTACTCCTGTATATTTCTGACCCATTAGGGGGGATGGGAAAGATTATGCGGATCCTTTGAGAATTAGGCCGGTTCTTGGGGTATAAATTGAATATGGGTAAAAGTGAGGTCTTTGTGGCCCAGGCGAGGGGGCAAGAGAATAGATTGGGGGAGATACTGTTTAAAGTGGTGGGAGGGAGTTTTCGATACTTGGGAATTCAGGTGACACGGGGATGGGAGGAGTTACGTAAATTAAATCTGGCCCAGTTGGTTGAGCAAATGAAGGAGGGCACTGGCGGGAAGGGTACAGACCATAAAGGTGACGGTTCTCCCGAGATCTTTGTTTATTTTCCAGTGTCTCCATATTTTTATCCCAAAAGCTTTTTGATAAGTGGGTCAATGCAGTGATCTCTCGGTTTGTATGGGCAGGTAAAACCTCACGAGTAAGGAAGGTACTGTTGGGGAGGGTCCAGGAGGGGAGGACTGGCCTTACCGAACTTTAGGAATTACTACTGGGCGGCAAATATAGCCATGATCAGAAAGTGGGTAGTGGGGAAGGGGTCAGTATGGGGGCGGGTGGAGGCGGCATCATGTAGGGGCACAAGCTTAGGGGCACTGGTAACGGCACCTCTGCCGTTCTCGCCGACTCGGTACTCCACAGGCCCCATGTGGTGGTGGCAGCTCTGAGGGTTTGGGGGCAGTGGCGGAAGCATATGGGAGTGGAGGGAGCGTTGGTATGGGCTCCAATTTGTGGGAACCATCGGTTATTGCCGGGGAGGTTGGATGGGGGTTTCAGAAGTGGCAGAGAGCAGGGATTGAGAGGCTGGGGGACCTGTTTATTGATGGGAGCTTTTCTTGTTTGGAGGATTTGGAGGAGGAGTTTGATCTGCCGGGAGAGAATGGATTTCGTTATTTGCAGGTACGGAGTCAGGGGATACAGGATAAGGTAGTTTCAACAACGGAGTGGGGGTGGGGAAGGTCTCGGAAATTTTTAAAGAGCTTATGGAGTGGGAGGGAACCCAGATAGGGGAGGTAAAGCGTAAATGCGAGGATGATTTGGGCAAGGAACTTGAGGTGGGTATGTGAGAGGATGCCCTGAGTAGAGTCAACGCATCCTCATCATGTGCCAGACTCAGCCTGATACAATTCAAGGTGGCTCACCGGGCACATTTGACGGTGGTCCGAATGGGCAGGTTTTGTGAAGGGGTGGAGGACAGGTGTGGGTGGTGTGCGGGCAGGTCCACAAACCATGTCCACATGTTTTGGACATGTCCGAAGCTTAGGGGATTCTGGCAGGGTTTTGCCAATGTCATGTCCATGGTTTTAAAGACAAGGGTGGCATTGAGTCCAGAGGTGGCGATTTTTGGAGTGTCGGAAGACCCGGGAGTCCAGGGGGCGAGAGAGGCTGACGTTTTGGCCTTTGTCTCCTTGGTAGCCCGGAGACGGATCTTATTGGCATGGAGGGACTCAGAACCCCCAAAATCAGGGATATGGGTTTGCGACATGGCCGGGTTCTCAGGCTTGAGTAAATCAAGTTTGCCCTAAGAGGACTAACGTTGGGGTTCGTCCGGAGATGGCAGCCGTTTATCGTCTTCTTTGGGGGAAATTAAACTGTTAGCAGATACAATAAGGGGGGGGGTTATGGAATGAAGGGAGTAGGGGGAGATAGTTTAGTTTAGTTTAGATTAGACAATATCAGAGAGTGGAGGAGAAGGGACTGGGAAACTGTGTGCGTAAGCCATGCAGGCTGGGTATGGTTGTTGGCTTGGGTGGGATGGTTGGGGAGGGGGGGGGGGGGGGGGGGGGGGGAATTATTTATTGAGTTATGTTTACATTTGTAATTGCTGTTATAAAATCATAAATGCTTTAATAAAATGTTGTTTTTTAAAAAAAACATGTATATCCATAAGTAAAAGCATTTAAAAATGTGTAAAGATTGGTTCCAGTTATGCTCTTCACCACCTGGGTAGAACATTAATTGCTGAATATGTATACAGACAGACCACACCTCAAGCATCATTTAGTAAATACTCGAGGAAGATTGGTCAGCAGCTCTGACTGACTGTGGATCCTTGTCCAACTTAAGTACACTTCGATAGTCTTAGCTTGGTACCAACCACGCTGCTGAAATTCAGCCATCAAGGATAACAAGAGTGAATAAAAGTGAGAGCCAATTACAAATCTGTGAACCAAGCTTCTTCAAATTTTCAGCGTGTATGCTGACAAAGGGCCTGTCATACCTGGTTTCATATCACTCGGCACACAGTTGAAGACTGATGGATTGAAGGTTGCTGTGGCCTCCCATTTTGGTCATTTCAACACATCACGTACAGTCTGTCCAAAGACCGAGTCACCAGAATAGTGCGACAGCTTCAATGTTGCAGTGCAGGCTTTGTTCAAGCGCAGAGTAGGTGAGGCAATTGCCATTAGGAAATGTGGATTTTGCAGTTTTATAGATAATGTCGCAACACTAACCCTCCTTATCCTTTTGGATTGTAATAGTTATTCATTGAGCAGCCTGTCTGAGCAAAGAAAATTAGCTTTTGAGAATTTCCAGCATGTGGTTGCACTTTCGAGGAAGTTAGGGTGGACGTTAGGCTGTACATGGGAGGTTGGCGGGAACAGTGCATGGCTCTGGTGGGTGGCTATCGATGGATATGACCCAGCAGAGTCCAGAAGAGTAATCTTGACTCCATTTATTGAATAAAAGGGGTGCACTGTTCAGGGTTGTAAATCAGGGCAAAGTCATTACTAGGTACCAACTTTGGAATCAATCACCCTCTGTTGGATTGTGAGTAACCCCAGTCTATATTGTGGCTATCATGAAGAATGTAGAGTTGCACAGAGGTCTGTAACCACTTGCCATGGGCCAACTCCCATCATCACTCATCTGTTAAGAAAAACTTTGAAAAACTAGTGATCAGTATTGAGAGCCTTGCTTGGTTCTGCCCCTCCCTCCCACATCTTCCATCCAGGGCATGGTAACAACAAGTGGACACATCTGTTTTCCCCTACCCCACAACCACAGCAAGAATTGAATGACTCCGCAGAAACCAAAGATTGTATCCCGGAGCTTCTGGTCTGTATGGCTCAACGTCAAGATACTTGCTCACTGTGCTATGTAAAGAGGTTAATAATTGCGGCTCACGATGCCCTCGCAGCAGAAGTTGTCTCAGAACAGAGGGAAAAGGGCCCAGATGGGCAGCGGAATGCCAGACATCAGAGTCCTCACCCACTATGAGGAAAGGGCCCTGGAGGTCACTGGGGTGACTGAGGACAGAAAGAGCGGGCACTGACATCGAACTTGGCCTGCGCCGCAGAGGTGTGTATCTGTGTATCCATCGGCCCCCACCCAGATGATCTACCACAGGGGAGTTGTTCATGCTAGACATAGTGGTCCTTCCCTCCCACTGACTACATGTCCATTCTCCCGCAGGTGCCAGGCCATCCGCCCCCCTCCAGCCATCTAAGTGAACACCCCAGAGGATGCCACCATCGAGGGGTCACAGCTATCTTCCCCACCCTCCTCCAGCGCAGCACCACATGGTTGCTGATGCACTCAGGTGGAGGCAGGAACATCCAGGGGGTCTGCAGTCGGTTGTCTGCTGGATCCCAGGACCCAGCTGGGTCCCAGTCTGATCCCGGATCATCCAGTGCCCCCAAGACAACTTGTGTGCCATCTATTACCCCCTGGACCTAGGGCAACGCAACAATGGCAGGGAATCCTGCTGCCTGGGCATCTTGATGGGCTTGGTCCAGGTCAAAGTTAATACAGTCAGCTGTACAGATAAACAGGTATTCCGTGACTTCACAGATGCACTTGTGGGCTGTTTGTCGGGATATGCCACACAGGTCCCCGTTGAGCCCTGGAATTAACCGGATGGGTGGCCGGGTCTTCAGGGTGTGGGATGGGCCCATGCACATGGGCTGCTGTCCCAAGCCTCTGTCGACGCTGCTGCTGCCACCTTCTCCAGTGTCTGGCTGCTGCTGCCACCTTCTCCAGTACCCTCTAAGCCTCCCCCACTCATACATTCCTTGCCATCTTTCAAGGTGCTAATCCATGAGCAGCTTGTGCTGTGGGACCCCACCCTGGAACGCGCATCAGGCCGCAGCTGGGTCCCCTGGACATCCGACCCCAGACCCCCACCGGGAACGGTACTGGGACCGGGCTCGGGTTCACCAGCTCCCGATCCACACATCCATCCTCTGGTCGCGGGGGTATCCTCAGTGCACCGGCCAGTTCTTGGGTTTTCAATTATTGGCTGCGGTTCCTGCGGTAGTGCAGCCGCCAGTGTCCAGGTCTCACAGTGCGATCGGGATGCTAGGCAGTAGCACTCACTTGCAAAACGGCACATCTACCCATGGGAATCCACTTGAGAGCTGTGAAGTGCTCAAATTACCAACATTGCGGGCAGCATGGTGGCACAGTGGTCAGCATTGCTGCCTACGGCGCTGAGGACCCGGGTTCGAATCCCGGCCCTGGGTCACTGTCCGTGTCGAGTTTGCACATTCTCCCCGTGTCTGCGTGGGTTTCACTCCCACAACCCAAAGATGTGCAGGCTAGGTGGATTGGCCACGCTAAATTGCCCCTTAATTGGAAAAAATAATTGGGTACTCTAAATGTTTTTATTTTTTTTAAATTACCAACATTGCCAATTACCTGTTAGCGATAACCTTCACCTGCGCAGACCAAGGCCGCCACGGTCGGAGGAGGTTAAGATGACTTTCACCACATTACCACAGATAGGGGTCTGTCCCGGGGGTGTTTGGTGGGACAGAGAGGCAGAAACTGAAGTTGCCCCTGCGGGGTGTGGGGAGAGGGGGCGGGTGGGGGGGTGGCATATCATGTCGGGGCCGTCGGTGCTGAGTCCCTCGCACTACCTCCAGCTAGGGGTGAACCCCCCCCCCCCACGCCCAATGGTGATCAACCCCCCTGACCAGGCCTGTTCCCCCCCCCCCTCCCGCAAACACTGGGCCCCGAGCTCACTGCCCGCTTTCCAAGATGGCTACCCACCTCTCCTCCAATCCCCACAGCAGCTATTTCACTAGCTTCAGATTTTAAAAAAATATATTTTTTTATTCAAAATTTTTACATACTTTCAACAAATAAGAAAAAACAAAGAACACATAAATAAACATCTTATAGCTATGTCACGTATTCCCCCAATATACAAGCCCCACATTAGACAATAATAAACACAGTAGTCAACTCAAAGTACCCCCCCTGGGTTGCTGCTGCAGCTGACCACCTAATGCTCCGCTAGAAAGTCTAGGAACGGTTGCCACCGCCTAAAGAACCCTTGCACAGATCCTCTTAAGGCAAATTTTACCCTCTCCAATTTAATGAACCCTGCCATGTCGCTGATCCAGGCTTCCACGCTTGGGGACCTCACATCCTTCCACTGTAGCAGAATCCTCCACCAGGCTACCAGGGACGCAAAGGCCAGAATACCGGCCTCTTTCGCCTCCTGCACTCCCGGCTCGTCCGATGCCCCAAATAGTGCGAGCCCCTCAACTCGGCTTAACCCGGGTGTTTACCACCTTAGACGCCGTCCTCGCAACACCCAGCCAGAACCCATCCAGCGCTGGGCACGCCCAGAACTTGTGGGCATGATTTGCTGGGCTCCCCGAACACCTCACACACCTGTCCTCCACTCCAAATAACAGACTCAGCCTTGCCCCCGTCATGTGCGCTCTGTGCAGAACCTTAAATTGTATCAGGCTAAGCCTGGCGCAAGAGGAGGAAGAATTTACCCTACCCTTGGCGTCCGCCCACGTACCCTCGTCTATCTCCTCCCCCAGCTCCTCCTCCCATTTACCTTTCGGCTCCTCCACCGAGGCCTCCTCCTCCTCCTGCATCTCCTGGTAGATCGCCGAGACCTTCCCTTCTCCAACCCACACCCCCGAGAGCACCCTATCCTGGATCCTGCGTGCTGGCAGCAGCGGAACTTCCCTCACCTGCCGTCTTACAAACGCCCTTACCTGCATGTACCTGAAGGCATTTCCAGGGGGGAGCCCAAATTTTTCCTCCAACGCCCCAAGGCTCGCAAACGTCCCATCTATAAACAGGTTCCCCATCCTTCTAATACCTGCCCTGTGCCAGCTCAGGAACCCCCCATCCATTCTCCCCGGGACAAACCGATGGTTCTCTCGGATTGGGGACCACACCGAAGCCTCTGCCTCCCCCCTGTGACGTCTCCACTGCCCCCAAATTTTGAGGGTCGCCGCCACCACTGGACTCGTGGTGTACCCAGTCGGCGGGAGCGGCAGCGATGCCGTCACCAGCGCTCTCAGGCTCGTGCCCACAAAGGACGCCATCTCCAGCCTCCTCCACGCCGCCCCCTCCCCCTCCATTACCCACTTGCGTATCATCGCCACATTGGCAGCCCAGTAGTACCCACACAGATTAGGCAACGCCAGCCCTTATCTGTCCCTGCTCCATTCCAGAAACACCCTTCTCACCCTCGGGGTCTTTTTCGCCCATACAAACCCTATGATGCTCCTGCTGACCCACTTAAAAAAGACCTTAGGGATCAGGATGGGGAGGCATTGGAATATAAAAAGGAACCTCGGGAGCACCATCATCCTCACCGACTGTACCCTACCCGCCAGGGAGAGTGGCAGCATATCCCACCTTTTAAACTCCTCCTCCATCTGCTCCACCAGCCTCGTCAAGTTGAGCTTGTGTAGGGCCCCCCAGCTCCTGGCCACCTGGATCCCTAGGTCCCGAAAACTCCTTTCCGCCCTCTTCAGTGGAAGCGCGTCTATCACATTTTTAAATAGCTGTACTAAAGGGTGTTTGCTGAGGAACCAGTTAGATCACGGGAAGCCATTAGATAGGGGGTCCTTCCCGTTAATGGGCTGGAGATTAGCCTTAATTGGTGATTATTAATTTCTCGCCACGACGGGATTCGAATTTTGCCAACTGTAGCGGGTTGGTTAGATCTGAAACCGATCGCCGCCTGGCATATTCCCGATTTCGGACTCTCCCGCGATCTAACCGGCTCATTCGGATTCGCGCCCGGCGCAGCCGTGAGATCGAGCCCAGAAGCACTGAAATTGTAATAGTCGTTTTTTTGGCCCACATTGATGAGAAAAATGTAAATTCCAATGCATAAATATATTAAGTTATAAGAGATTATATAAAAGTGTGGCAAAGGAATAGAAAGCTCTTCTGTGCCTTTTGGTCAAGATTTTCCTTCGCAACTTTAATTATTTTGGCAAGCTACCCTGTGTTGTAAAAGTAACTAGCTGATTAACTCCAACAACTGGTATTCATATTAATTTACAGATGCACCCCATTGGGAACCTTTTTTGAATTTATATCTGAAATATTCAATCAGAAATAATTCAAGGGCATTGTTGAGAAAATTTAACGCTGATGATTAAAATATTTTGGTGCAATGCATCCCATGTTTTAAATGTGCAAATCATTGAACAAGCTTTCAATAACCAGGTAAATATGGATGTCCTCTTGGCTGTTTTTGGAACTGAGCAACGTTGTGTATATTTCCTTCCAAACACATGTCATGAGCCTTGCTAGTTATCATAATGAAATAATGTGAAAAATGTGCACTTTCAGACAATTTTACAACAAGCTTTCTATTGCTTGACAGATAATGACAAACACAATAAAGGGCAGGAGGAAGCCAGTGCCACTTTTGAATGAAAGTGTTGATGAACCTCTCCGACGACCAGTTACACCTAGCATACACAGAGTGGGTCATACATCGTAAGTATTCTGAATTTCCAAAGCAAGTGTTAAAAGAACTCATATTTTGTTTTCTTTAATGATCAGGTTATTTGGTGGAAATCTTTCGATCCAGAGCATTATAATTTGTAATGCAAAACACAAATTATTCTTGTGACAGTTTTAATTTTACTCTTAGTACCTAGCAATTTGGGTTTGCATGGCCATGGGATGCCGGTGAAGTGAAACATCGCAGTGTAGATTATTATTTATTGTTTATGTGAATTGAAGAGTCACATCAGGTACCGAACAAATAATTTCAGCCTTTTCAGTGATGCATTTTATTTACCGAGTATTGAGAAAATAATATCATTTCAAACAATGACTGAAACAATAAATGGTGAAGTACCCAATTTAAAGCTACCTGTTTGTGAAGGAAAAAAAAAGAAAAGCAAACCAAAGAAAGAGAAGACAGAAAATCTTAAGAAAGAAAATAATTACCTGAATGAACAGGTTCTTCCTGTAGGTGGAGGAGAAATGTGAACGGTGCCAGGGAGGCCCTGCCAACCACGCCCACATGTTCTGGACCTGCCCCAGACTTGTCGGGTTCTGGACAGCGAGTCGATGTGGGGGTAAGAGTGGAGCCGTGCCCACGAGTGGCAGTCTTCGGGGTATCAGACCAGCCAGAACTACATATGAGCAAAAGGGCCGATGCCCTTGCTTTTGCTTCCTTAATCGCATGCCGGAGAATTCTGCTCGGCTGGCGATCAGCAGCACCACCAACAGCTGTGGACTGGCTGGCAGACCTGTCGGAATTTCTTCATCTGGAGAAGATCAAATACATCATCCCCGGCGAGGGCTTCCACAAAGCGTAGGGGCTATTCATCAGCCTGTTCCAAGACCTGTTTGAGACCAATAGTGGTTTGGAAGGGAGGAGGAGTGGGCCGTGAGGGTAGAAAGAACCACACAGAGCAGATAGGAACAAGGGGGAAGGGGGGCAGCAAGGGAGGAACCCAGGGAAACATCAGGACAGGGCCTCCCAGCAAAGCCTGAGGGGCAACAGTGACAATTCCAAAACAAAAGAGGGCCTACAGCCTCCACGATGGAAGAAAGGGCTCAAGATGGAGCCTGGATAACAAAAAAGGGTGAGGGGGGCAAGGTTGGGGGGGGGGGGGGGGTGAAGGCCATTGAAAAGGGAACATTGAATTATAAATACGAACTGTCTTGCTCACCTATTGTATAATGTACAGATGTAAAAATTCAAGAAAAATATTTTTAAATAAGATCTTTTAAAAAAGGGACGGGGGTCAGGGTGGGAGTGGTTAAGGGGTTGGGACTTGGGGGTCATTTCCAAAATTAGGCTTTTGTAAACTACCAGGGCTACAAATCATTTATGTTGTATTGTATAAAATGAAAAACCTGAATAAAAACATTTTTTTTAAATAATTAAGTAAAACTCGTTACAAAATGTGTAGCATCTTAACTATTTATGAATGGAAGAACTATGTAATTTGCATTACTCTTGAGTTTCTAAAAATGTTCTTATTGAGTAGTCTTTTACTCAGTCTTTTACACAGACACAGTCTCACAGTCTTTTACTCGTTTTGTTACTAAAATGTATTTGGCCTCACAGAATGTATCAAGATTTCATTTTCTATGTGATTTATAGGTTAGGAACTGCTCTAAGTAAAAACGAAAGTAGAAGCCCCAGCACAGAGAGCAACCTGTATTCACAGCCGAGCACTCGGCCACCTACTCGAAGTGGGAGCAGAACAAGTTTTTCCGAGTTTGGTGCTTCTCCTGCTGGTAAGTTAAAATCTATATGGATAGTTGAAAAATTCCAAGAAACTAAGGGAATGTTTATTACTTCATACCAAATGATATATTGATTTCTATTAACTGGAACTTGTCCATACATATTTTACAACACTTTTCAGCAATGTCTTTCAGCAATGTGCTGGTTGAAGCATTTATTAAAGTATAAAACATAATAAGTACATTGTACAATATTGGCCGAGGTCTTACAGTTTCCAGATCATTGGAAATTGCCCGGGATTACAATGGGAATATTCCCTGCTCTCCACAAAAGACAGGACAAAGTCTTACAACACCAGGTTAAAGTCCAACAGGTTTGTTTCGATGTCACTAGCTTTCGGAGCGCTGCTCCTTCCTCAGGTGAATCAGGTGATTCACCTAAGGAAGGAGCAGCGCTCCGAAAGCTAGTGACATCGAAACAAACCTGTTGGACTTTAACCTGGTGTTGTAAGACTTCGTACTGTGCTCACCCCAGTCCAACGCCGGCATCTCCACATCATGGCTCCACAAAAGAGTCAGAGACGTTGAACAGCTCTGATGTACTTACCTGGATAGTTGCCCAGGAAATATTAGACAGAACAAACCTAGTCTTTCTCCTTGGTAACTACAGAATTGACCTCACCCCAGTCACTCACCCAGACCCGCCTGCCGACCACACCAACCCCACAACCTGATCTGACTACCCATCCTCACCCAATCCCACTACCTCCGGACCCACAGTGCCAATTCAACCACTACCTCAGCTGCTGCACCACCTGCCACCTACATACCTGCTGCTCTACCCACCGGCCACCCTAGCCACCTGCCACCATAATATAACGACCGGCCACCCTACCCACTTGTTGCCCTACCTACTTGTTGTCCTATGCAGGTGCCGCCTTTCCCATCTGCTGCCGTATGCACCAACCACCTACCCACCTTCCACCATAACCAAATGACTGACCATCCTAGTCACTTGTTGCCCTACCCACCTGCCACTTCATCCACCTGCCACCTTGCCCACCAACCATCCTACCAGTTATATACTATTTCCTGTTTAGCTTGCTGTACTTTGCAAACCAGTGCATTATGGAATTGCAGAATCCGCGCTATTACTTAGTTTGGTCGCTGAATTCAAATAAATTAAAGCTGTGACGATAAATCACCTCTATGCCTACATGTGCATTGATTCATCTTTGAAAAGTTATTGACAATTCTAGCATTAAAATGTAACACATTCCACCTGCCAACCAGACACACTGCCCAGCTGCCTCACCTGACATCTCATCTACCGACTTACCACCTCACTCACCCTAAACACCTACCTACCACCCTACCCATTCACCCAATTACTAACCTTCATCCATTCACCAATTCACTAACACTCACACTAGTCCTTTAAACATACTACATGGCATCTAGTGCCATAAAAAGAGGGCATGGTGTGGCTTTTCACAGACTATACAGCTGCTGCAATGGAGATCTTTGAGGGTCACTGTGCTGTACATTTCTAGGAAAGCCAAGTTTGGAAGCCTCAGCGGGAAATGTGGCGCAGTGTTAAGGTAGACAAAAGTTTGAATAAAACATCCCCCAACAAGGATAGCCGCTCCTCAGAATATCCGAGCCAATATTTTAACAAACATAGTGTGGGCTAAAGTTCTCAACTGCATCTCCCCACAAGCTGATGGAGCATCAATCTATTCATGGGCTTGTTCTATCACATCCCTATTCCTCCTCTCACCCCACCATTTCCTAGTTTGTGTGGATGGGTAGCTGCATGCGGGCAGATGTATGGAAATTAAATTTAACTGAGGGAAACATGGATTTTGCTGTATTTAACGACACTTCCCTTCATTGAACACTGATCCGAAGCCAACCATCTTAGATTGTCGAACATTCACCTGTCTGTAGAGGGAGTCCTACTTGGAATCATCCAAAGACGTTTAGTGATGTTGGAGTTGTATGCGCTCCATAAAAACAATTCTCAAAGATGTCATTCTCTTCAGATTGTGCAGTGGTTCCTTCTTCCTCCTTTCTCCCCCGCCCTCGCCCACAGTAGCAAGCCTGCTGCCACGGTGCAACACGTCTGTTTCCAGTCTTGTGCAATTACCTGGCACACACAAGACCTCAGCCCAAATCTTCTGGTCATTGCTGCTGCCAACAAAGATTTTCCCAACCCAGCGCTACTTCTAGCATCTGTCATTTAACTCCAGCTGCCAGAATAGAGTCCCAAATCTCCGTCTCTAGCTCCGAGTTAGACACACGCAGGGTCCTGAGCAGCAGGGAATTGACCATCGGAAGTTTGAACTTCCCAGGCAATTCTCATGTATGCCCATGTGTCATGACTTGTGCACGTCTGTCACAAGTAGGCTTACGTTAACACTGCAATGAAATTTTTTAAAAATAAATTTTGAGTACCCACTTTCTTTCTTGTTTCCAATTGAGGGACAATTTAGAGTGGCCAATCCATCTACTCAGCACATCTTTGGGTTGTGGGGATAAGACCCAGGCAGACACAGGGAGAATGTGCAAACTCCACATGGACAGTGACCCAGGGCTGGGATTGAACCCAGATCCTCAGTGCTGTGAGGCTGCAGTGCTAACCACTGCGCCACCATGCCGCCCAATACTGCAATGAAGTTACTGTGAAAATCCCCTAGTCACCACACTCCGGCGCCTGTTCGGGTACATTGAGGGAGAATTCAGAATGCCCAATTCACCTAACAAGCATCTCTTTCGGGACTTGTGGGAAGAAACCGGAGCGTCCGGAGGAAATCATCGCAGACACAGGGAGAACGTGCAGACTCTGCACAGACAGTGACCCAAGCCAGGAATCGAACCCGGGTCCCTGGTGCTGTGAAGCAACAGTGCTAACCACTGTGCTACCGTGCCGCCCATATGGAGAGCGGAAGATTTTGGCCCTCATCTCTCACAACCAAATTATCCAGAAATTCAGTAAAATTCTTGACCATGTCCCCAAATAAGAAAATTCAGGCCAGCATTGTGAAGATGATCGACACAATTGGACTCATTGCTGAGTCCTGAGAACAGGAATCAGGGAGTATTGGATGAGATGCTAAACCAGTGTCTCTTTCTCAGTCTCAGTAAACAATGAGTGATTGAAAGCTAAACTCCGAAACAATAAGATTCTGTGAAATTTCTCACCATCACTGCAAGACAGCCAATCAGAATTCCAGACTTTCAATCCAACATTGTGACCACCCTCATTCAGTCTTCATGAGCTGCATTACACCCATGATATTTATGTCTTCTCAAAAGCACGGGAAACAATACGTTCACTAGACTGTTAAATCATTCATTTTGCTTTTCTCTGAATTTCCCTTCATACATAAATGGAATTTCACAATTAAGATTCCCAAAATTTTACAAAGACTAAACTATTCAAATGAATAATTTTTTGCCATTTGGTATTGAGTATTGCTGAAAATAATATTTTGTCGAACAAAGGCAAGATTAAAACCTTCAAAGTTTTTTTCAGTAATTCTCGAGTTTAATCATTTTCGATGAAACTGTTCTTGTGTTTTTTTCTCCACAGATTCTGACCGCAATACATCACGGTTGGGTTCTCCAGTTGGTGATTTTGAGCGGTATCTTACAGCAGCTACAAGTTCATTAGGTACCAGATCTTTTGACAGATTGAATAAACAATCTATCAGGTGAGGAAACTGCTAATACTAAAATCCACAAATTGTACTCTACAAGAAAAATCGTGATGAACATTTTCTCAAGACGTGCTTAAAATAATTACAAATCATTGCTAATTTCACCGGATTCCTCTGGAAGACATTAATCATTTCACTTGATTGTATTTTAACAATATGTGCTGAACACCATTGGGTGGATCTCCAGCTCAGCCCGCTGAAAGCAGAATATTTACACCTTGCCAGCTTTGGTAGCAGAAGTGGGAAGGCAGATTATCAGTAGCACAAATAGGAAGGCAGATTATTATTTGAATGGGTGTAAATTGAGAGAGGTGGAAACTCAGCAAGACCTTGGTGCCCTCGGGCATCAGTCACTGAAAGTAAGCACATAGGTACAGCAGGCAGTAAAGAAGGCAAATGGTGTGTTGGCCTTCATAGCGGGAGGATTTGAGTATAGGAATAGAGATGTTTTACTGCAATTGTACAGGGCATTGGTGAGGCCACACATGGGGTGGAATTCTCCCCCCCCCCCACGCCGGGTGGGAGAATGGCCGTGACGCCGCGCAAGTCCCGCCATGCTGCCCCGACACCCGCAAGCGATTCTCCAACCCCCCCCCAAACCAGCGCGTCGAGAATCACGCCTGGCCGCTCGGAGGATCGCCGTTTGCAAACGGCGAGCGGCGATTCTCCGGCCCGAATGGGCCGAGCGGCCGCCCCAACACGACAGGTTCCCGCTGGCGCCGTCCACACCTGGTCACGGCTGGCGGGAACTGCGCGGGAATGCTGGGGGGGCGGCCTGTGGGGGGGGGGGAAGGGGGTTCCTGGGGGTTCCTGCACCGGGGGGGGGGCCTCCGATGGGGTCTGGCCCGCGATCGGTACCCACTGATCGGCTTGCCAGCCTCTCTAAAGGAGGACCTCCTTCCCTCTGCCGCCCCGCAAGATCCATCCGCCATCTTCTTGCGGGGCCGCCTCGGGGAGGACGGCAACCGCGCATGCGCGGGTTGGCGCCGGCCAACCCACGCATATGCGGGTGACGTCCTTTACGCGGCGCCGGCTGCGTCATTTACGCGGCGCCGCTTTTTACACGGCGTCAAGGCCCAGCGCGCGTAAATTACGCTCCTAGCCCCCCCGGGGGCGGGAGAATAGGGGGCAGGGAGCGAGCTCCGACGCCGGAGTGAAACACTCCGGTTTTCACTCCGCGTCGGCACTTAGACTCCATTTCAGAGAATCGCGCCCCTGGAATATTGTGTGCTGTTTTGGTGTCCTGATATGAGTGTTGCTAACTTTTGGTTGGTTCAATTGGCTCTGTTTTATAACCTTTGCTCTCAAGTCGCCAGGTATCTTTATGATACCGCCACGAGGTTCAAGTTCAAGTAATGATCAATAACTCAGTTAGTAAGATTCAAATCAAAGCACATTTATTATACACAGTAATCGCTACTCATGCACAAATTCTACGTCTAAGCTACTTCTACAACTAATAGGCCTATACTTAGCTTCGGACTGGCCCAGCAGGTCAGGGGAACAAATGGCCTTTCGTTTGGGTTCTGAAACTGCGGGATTCGAAGTTGGTACGGATTGGTAGCTAGGAGCGCCTATCTCGTCGCGAGCGTCGACATGAGACTTACTTCAGTGATACGGCAGCTTGGACAGTTCACTCTCAAGGGTTGGTTCGCGTTGCTGAGTGACCCTGTCAAGAAGAACGATTTGAACTTGGGGGCTTTACTTTATAGTCCCCAGGGGCTTCCCGCCTTTCGGGGCGGACCCTGTACCTGGTTCCAGATGATTTGGACTTTGTTCCAATTGCTTGGTTTGATTTCTCCAATACTGGAGCGGTTCCCTGATCGATGGGCGGTCTTGAGGTGTCCATTAACCTCTTTTGTGTTGGCTCCTGCTGGCACCGGGGAGTCTGGCTTAGCTTTGTTTGTCCCAAATGTTGCGATTGTTCCCGGGGATTGCTTATTAGTATGTAGATGGCTGCTACATTATTATGCAGATGGCTGCTTGTATCGATGCTGTCTGGGCTTTTGCAGAGTTTAATACACAGTAAACTAGCACCTGCTGGTTTCTGCCTGTGTTGGCTGAATTTCCCTTCGGCCTTTGCTGTTCTCCATTTTAAATCGGGACTTGGCCAACTCAGGTGGCTACATGAGGAAGGATGTTCTTGCTATGGAGGGAGTACAGAGGAGGTTTACCAGACTGATTCCTGGGATGGCGAGACATTCATATGAGGTGAGACAAATGGGGGGATTCTCCGATTGCCTACGTCGGAATTGCACGGCCACGAACCCAGCCATTCTGCGTCCGTATCTGCAGGTAAAGACGGGGGCTTTACGTGGCGCGACTTCTATCCCCCACCGGACGGAGCATCGGTGTGGGGGCCCCGCCAACATTTTGGTCGTAACACCAGACGCTTCCTCCGGACATAGCTGCAAAATCGGAAATTCCAGCCAAAAGTCTTTTAGGATTATATTCATTGGAGTCTAGCAGAGTGAGACAGGATCTCATAGAAACTTACAAAATGCTAACAGGATTAGACAGGGTAGATTCAGAAAAAATGTTCCCGATGGTGCTACGGGTCATAGTTTGAGGATAAGGGATAAACCTTTTAGGACTGAGGTGAGGAGAAATGTCTTCACCTAGAGAGCGGTGAATCTGTGCAATTCGCTACCACAGAAAGTAGTTGAGGCCAAAAAGTTGTGCAATTTCAAGAAGGAATTAGATATAGCTCTTGGGGCTAAAGGGATCAAGGGATATGGGGGTAGGCGTAATCAGGGAATTGAACTTGATGATCAGCCATGATTATAATGAAGTGGAGCAGGCTCAAAGGGCTGAATGGCCTCCGCCTGCGTCTATTTTCTATGTTTCTATGAATCCCGTGTCGAGGCAAAATCGAGATTCGTGACCGGATTCTCCATGCCCGCCCCATCGGCCATCGCGATGTCCCAGCAGAGCTTCCTGCCCCGACCCGGCGGGACCATGCACGTAGCTCATTAGAGCAATTTTGCATGTTATTGGCAGGTAGGGCACATCATTCACAAGTTAGGTGGGATACTTTTTACATACTCAGTGACTGTTTCATGCCTGCAGATGGGGAGAGCAGCCAAAGGAGCCCCATTCCAAGGAAGACCCCTGATCTCAACCCCTCCAGCTCAGCACAAGCCAACCTGATCCCCACCTCATATGAAGGGCCCTGGCAGCAATTGTCATGAGGGTATTTACCACCTTGCCACCCCTCAGATTGCAAGGTGCCAATTTGGCACTGCCTAGAGGCGGGGCATGAAGGGGGATTGACGGTGTGATTCTGAAGGGGAGGAATGGTGGAAGGGAAGTCTGAAGGGGGCTTCTGAGGAGCAGGGGTTGGGCCTTGCCTGCAAATAGGGTGGGGAGGGATGTGCCCTGCCAGCAATCCGAGGGGGGGGGGGGGGGGGGTTGCAGGTGCTGCAGCAGTTATTTCAGAGTTGTGGGACCTGTCAGAGACATTAGGTCCAGCCCCTCGCAATTACAGTGCGCAGCCCAGTGAACCATTGAATGGCACGGTAAAGGCGATGTGGGCAAAATGTTTTTCCAAGTGTCAATGAATGGCATGTTAGCACCAGCAGAATCACTCTGATTTTCCCACTGGTGGGAGCACTTGGTCGCAGTTCAGGAGAATCATGCGTCCATGTTACTTTCAGGCATCCTTTTACAGCAAAGTATATCTTATTGAATTTCTGAACAGCTTAAAGGTTAATGATCTACAGCCCACTACTGTGAACTAGGCAGGGCAGCTTTTCATTTTTACCAGGTGGAATTGAGCATTGCTTGGGCAGACAAGAAAGAAACATATCTGGAGGGTAGATGAAACAATTTCATGGCCAAACATGACCCATTACATTTTCCTTCCATTTAAATTAACAGGAAGTAAACCAGGTGAGCCTTCCCCTTTCTCATTTCTATCTTTGCATGGATGTGGTATAGATGATGAAAGTGTTCAGCAGAAGTGGTAATCAGGGACGAAATTCTCCGGAAACGGTGCGATATCCGCCGACTGGCGCCCAAAATGGCGCAAATCAGATGGGCATCGCGCCGCCCCAAAGGTGTGGAATGCTCCGCATCTTTGGGGGCCGAGCCCCAACATTGAGGGGCTAGGCCGGCGCCGGAGGAATTTCCACCCTGCCAGCTGGCGGAAAAGGCCTTTGGTGCCCCGCCAGCTGGCGCGGAAATGACATCTCCGGGCGGCGCATGCGCGGGAGCATCAGCGGCCGCTGACAGCATTCCCGCGCATGCGCAGTGGAGGGACTCTCTTCCGCCTCCGCCATGGCGGAGGCGGAAGGGAAAGAGTGCCCCCACGACACAGGCCCGCCCGCGGGCCCCGATCGCGGGGCAGGCCACCGTGGGGGCACCCCCTGGGGCCAGATCGCCCCGCGCCCTCCCCAGGACCCCGGAGCCTACCCGCGCCGCCTTGTCCCGCCGATAAGGTAGGTGGTCTAATTTACGCCGGCGGGACAGGCATTTTAGCGGCGGGACTTCGGCCCATCCGCCAGAGAATCGAGCGGGGGGGCCCGCCAACCGGCAGGGGGTCGGAGAATTTCGCCCCAGATTTATAGATGCATTCTCTTCCTTCCATTTTATCTTCTTCCCCTTTACTCTGATAATTTTTTTGTCCACTTAATGCAAAGAGGAAGCAAGGTCTGCAGACCATTCAGTTGAGATCCAGTTGTTTAATGGTCCACTTACAGTGGTGGAAAATTAGCTATGAGTCGTGAAAATTACAATGTGGTTTAATGCTTAGGTGCTACTTAACCTTGAACTTTAATGAGATGTGCTATCAATTATCTTTCATTCTATTCTTTCTGCTCCTGTAGGCAAAATGATTTTGAAATTGCATTTGACAGTAGACCCAAGATTCCTAGGACTCCAGATGTTTCTACTAGCCCACGAAAGATCAAAACTCCACCAATTGCCCCTCAGTTTTCCCAATCTGGTCCTCAACAGACAAGCCGCCCAAGTTCTGGAGGATCCTCTAACAGAAGCAAACAGAGTGAGTAATAAAGACATCCAGTGAGTTGGCAATGAGTTCCACAGATTAACCACTCTCTGCCTGAAGAAATTCCTCTTCATCTCCGTTTTAAAGGATCTTCCCTTCAGTCTGTGGCTGTGCCCTCGGGTTCTAGTTTCTCCTACTAGTGGAAACATCCTCTCCACGTCTGCTCTATCTAGGCTTCTCAGTATTCTGTAAGTTTCAACAAGATCCCCCCTCATCCTTCTAAACTCCATCGAGTACAGTCCCAGAACCCTCAACCGCTCCTCATACGGCAAGTCCTTCATTCCAGGGATCATGCTTGTGAAGCTCCTCTGGGCCCTCTCCAAGACCAGCACATCCTTCCTTAGAAATGGGACCCAGAACTGCTCACAATATTCCAAATGAGATTTGACCAGAGCCTTATACAGTGTCAGCAGTATATCTCTGCTCTTGTTTTCTAACCCTCTCAACATGAATGCTAACATACGACATTTGAACAGCCGTGTCACTCTGCCTAAATTCAGATAGGCTGATAAAACATAATGCTGCTTACCTTGTCACCTGTTTCTTACTTTGCATTGTTATATGGAAAATAGAAGCAGGAGGAGGCAATTCAAGCCTTCAAGCCTGTTCCACCATTCATTATGATCGTGGCTGATCATCAAATTCAATACCCTGATCCCACCTTCTCCCCATATCCCTTGATCCCTTTAGCTCCAAGAGCTACATCTAATTCCTTCTTGAAATTACACAATGTTTTAGCCTCAACTACTTTCTTTGGTGTGAATTCCACAGATTCACCACCCAGGTGAAGAAATTTGTCTACACCTCAGTCCTGAAAACTATGACCCCTAGTTCTGGACTCCCCCACCATCAGGAACGTTCTTTCAGAATCTACGCTGTCTAATCCTGTTAGACTTTTATACGTTTCTGTGCGATCCCCTCATCCTTCTAAACTCCAATGAATATAATCCTAAACAACTTTGTCACTCCTCTTGTGGCAGTCCTGCTATCCCAGGAATCAGCCTGGTAATCCTTTGCTGCACTCCTTCCACAGCAAGAATATCCTTCCTCAGATAAGGAGACCAAAATGGCACACAATACTCCAGGTGTGACCTCACCAACCAATGGCCTTTACAATTGTAGGAAAACATCCCTATTCTTATATTCAAATCGTCCCGTTATGAAGGCCAACAAACCATTTGCCTATTTACTGCCTGCTGTACCTGCGCGCTTACTTTTAGCGACTGATGCACGAAGACACCAAGGTCTCGCTGTGTATCCACCTCTCTCAATTTGCACCATTCATATAATAAATTGCTTTCCTATAGTTTGCTATCAAAGCGGATAACCTCACATTTATCCACATTTTACCGTATCTGACAACCAAATGCCCACTCAGCTTGCCAAAACCCTGCTGAAGCATCTCTGCATCCTCCTCACAGTTCACCCGCCCACCCAACTTTGTATCATCTGCAAATTTGAAGATAATACATTTAGTTCCCTTGACAAATAATGAATACATAATGTGAACATTTGGACTCCTCGCACATTTCCCTGGGGCACCCCACTAGTCACTTCCTGCCAATTGGAAAAAGACCCATTTATTCCAGCGTTTTGCTTCCTGGCTGCTGAACAGCTTTCTACCCATCTCAAGAAATTACCCGCAATCCTATGCACTTTAACTTTACATTGTAATCTGCTATGTGAGACCTTGTCAAAAGCCTTCTGAAAGTCTAAAAACAAAACACATCCACCATACAAATGTGAGGTAATGCATTTTGGAAGGTCTAATACAGGTAGGGAATATACAGTGAATGGTAGAACCCTCAAGAGTATTGACAGTCAGAGAGATCTAGGTGTACAGGTCCACAGGTCACTGAAAGGGGCAATGCAGGTGGAGAAGGTAGTCAAGAAGGCATACGGCCCGCTTGCCTTCATTGGCCAGGGCATTGAGTATAAAAATTGGCAAGTCATGTTGCAGCTGTATAGAACCTTAGTTAGGCCACACTTGGAGTATAGTGTTCACTTCTGGTCGCCATACTACCAGAAGGATGTGGAGGCTTTAGAGAGGGTGCAGAAGAGATTTACCAGGATGTTGCCTGGTATGGAGGGCATTAGCTCTGAGGAAAGGTTGAATAATCTTGGTTTGTTCTCACTGGTACGACGGAGGTTGAGGGGCGACCTGATAGAGGTCTAAAAAATAATGAGGGGCATAGACAGAGTGGATAGTCAGAGACTTTTTCCCAGGGTAGAGGGATCAGTTATTGGGGGCATAGGTTTAGAGGAGATGTACGAGGCAAGATTTTTACACAGAGGGTAGTGGGTGCCTGGAACTCGCTGCCGGAGGAGGTGGTGGAAGCAGGGATGATAGTGACGTTTAAGGGGCATCTTGACAAATACATGAATAGGATGGGAATAGAGGGATACGGACCCCGGAAGTGTAGACGGGTAGCATGGTCGGCGCAGGCTTGGAGGGCCTAAGGGCCTGTTACTGTGCTGTACTTTTCTTTGTTCTCCCTGGTCAACTCTACTAAATACATCTGCAAAGAATTCCAGTAGATTTGTCAAGCATGACTTTTCCTTTCGTAAATCCATGTTGACTTTGTATGATTATACCAGATGCTGTGCTATGAAACCCTTGATAATGAACTCTAGAAACTTCCCTACTATCGATGTCAGGCTCACTGGTCTATTGTTCCCTGTTTTCTCTCTACCTCCTTTTTTGAATAACGGGGTTATATTAGCTACTTTTCAATTTTCAGGAACCATTCCAGAGTCCAAAGAATTTTGGGAAATTACCACCGATGGATCTACTATTTCTAGGGCCACTTCCTTACGTACGCTGGGATGAAGATTATGAGGCCCTGAAGATTTATCCACCTTCAATTTTCCTCAAACCCATTTCTTTACTTTAAAAAAAAACAATTTAGAGTACTCAATTATTTTTTTTCCAATTAAGGGACAATTTAGCGTAGCCAATCCACCTACCCTGCACATCACGGTAGCCAGTGGGTAGCACTGTTGCTTCACAGCTCCAGGGTTCCAGGTTCGATTCCCGGCTTGAGTCACTGTCTATGTGGAGTCCGCACGTTCTCCCCGTGTCTTAGTGAGTTTCCTCTGGGTGCTCCAGTTTCCTCCCACAAGTCCCGAAAGACATGGGGCGAGATTCTCCGACCCCCCGCCGGGTCGGAGAATCGCCGGGGGCTGGCGTGAATCCCGCCCCCGCCGGTTGCCGAAGTCTCCGGCACCGGATATTCGGGGGGGCGGGAATTGCTCGTGCCGGTTGGCGGGCCCCCCCGCTCGATTCTCCGGCCCGGATGGGCCGAAGTCCCGCCGCTAAAATGCCTGTCCCGCCGGCGTAAATTAAACCACCTACCTTACCGGCAGGACAAGGCGGCGCGGGCGGGCTCCAGGGTCCTGGGGGGGGCACGGGGCGATCTGGCCCCGGGGGGGTGCCCCCACGGTGGCCTGGTCCGCGATCGGGGCCCACCGATCCGCGGGCGGGCCTGTGCCGTGGGGGCACTCTTTCCCTTCCGCCTCCGCCACGGTCTCCACCATGGCGGAGGCAGAAGAGACTCCCTCCACTGCGCATGCGCGGGAATGCTGTCAGCGGCCGCTGACGCTCCCGCGCATGCACCGCCCGGAGATGTAATTTCCGCGCCAGCTGACGGGGCACCAAAGGCCTTTTCCGCCAGCTGGCGGGGCGGAAATTCGTCCGCCGCCGACCTAGCCCCTCAAGGTTGGGGCTTGGCCCCCAAAGATGCAGAGCATTCCGCACCTTTGGGGCGGCGCGATGCCCGTCTGATTTGCGCCGTTTTGGGCGCCAGTCGGTGGACATCGCGTCGTTTCCGGAGAATTTCGCCCGTGCTGTTAGGTAATTTGGACATCCTGAATTCTCCCTCAGTGTTTCCAAACAGGCGCAGGAATGTGGCGACTAGGGGCTTTTCACAGTAACTTCATTGCAGTGTTAATGTAGGCAATAAAGATTATTATTATCTTTGGGTTGTGGGGGTAGACACGGAGAATGTCCAAACTCCATATGGACAGTGACCCAGGGCCGGGATCGAACACGGGTCCTCAGCGCCGTAGGCAGCAGTGCTAACCACTGCACCACCGTGATGCCCAAACCATTTCTTTACTAATACTAATTTCCTTACCTCCTCACTGAAATTTGTGTCTCTCAGAATTTTCGGTACATTATTTATGTCTTCCTGCGTGAAGACAGAAACAAAGTATGAAATTAGTTCCTCAGTCATTTCTTTGTTCCCCTATATGAATCCTCCATTTCTGACATTAGTTTTTAGCAATCTTTTTCTCTTTACATACCTATAAAAACTTTTGCAGTCACTTTTTATGTTCCCTGCTAGCTTACTTTCATATTGTATTTTCCCCTTCTTAATCAATCCCTTTGTCCGTCTTTGCTGAATTTTAAACTGTTCCCAATACTCAGGTCTATTGCTTTTTCTTGCTTCTTGCTAATTTGTATGCCACTTCTTTGAATCTAATATCATCTCTAATTTCCCTTGTAAGCCATGGTTTAGCCACAGTTTCCTTTCTACTCTTGCACCAAATAGGAATAAACAACTTTTAATAATCTTTATTGTCACAAGTAGGTTTACATTAACACTGCAATGAAGTTACTGTAAAAAGCTCCTAGTCGCCACATTCAGGCGCCTGTGCGGGTACACAGAGGGAGAATTCAGAATATCCAAATTACCTAACAGCACGTCTTTCGGGACTTGTGGGTGCAATCGGAGGAAACTCACGCAGACACGGGGAGAACGTGCAGACTCCACAAGACAGTGACCCAAGCCGGGAATCAAACCTGGGACCCTGGAGCTGTGAAGCAACAATGCTACCCACTGTGCTATTGTGCTGCCCACTTTTGGAGTTCATCTATTCGTTCCTTGAATGCCTGCCATTTCCTGTCCTCTGTCCTTCCTTTCAGTAATGTTTCCCAGTCCATCATAGCCAGCTCATGCCTCATACCATCAAAGTTGCCTTTATTGAGGTTTAGGACCTTGGTCTCAGAATAAACTACCTCACTATCCACCTTGATGAAGAGTTCTATCATATTATGGTCATTCATCCCCTAGGGGTCTCTCACAACGGGGTTACCAAATAATCCTTTTTCATGGCACAACACCCAGTCCAAGATGCCCTGTTCCCTTGTTGGTTCCTCCATGCATTGGTCCAGAAAACCATCCCGTATACACTCCAGAAATTCCTCCTCGATTATACTGTGACTAATTTGACTCACCCAATCTATATGCAGATTAAAGTCACCCGTAATCACAGATGTTCCTTTATCACATGCATTTCTGATTTCCTGTCTAATGCTATTCCCAACATTACCACTGTAGTTTGGTGGTCTGTATATCACTCCTACTAATGTTTTTTGCCCATTGGTGTTTCTCAACTCGACCAATACAGATTCCACAACAGGAGCATAACGGGGTTTGTGTGGGCGCGAGGGACTCCGAGGGTGAGAAGGGTGTTCCTGGAGCGGAGTAGGGATGGGGGTGGGGGCTGGCATTGCCCAACCTCTGTGGGTACTACTGGGCCGCCAATGTGGCAATGGTGCGCAAGTGGGTGATGGAGGGGGCTGCATGGAAGAGAATGGAGGCGGCGTCTTGTGAGGGTACGAGTCTGGAGGCGCTGGCAACGGCGCCGCTGCCGCTCCCTCCAATGAGGTATACCACGAGCCCGGTGGTGGCGGCTACCCTCAAAATCTGGGGGCAATGGAGGCAGCACAGGGGGAAAGTGGAGGCATCGGTGTGGACTCCAATACGGGGGAACCACCGGTTTGTCCCAGGGAGAATAGATGGAGGGTTTTCGGGGTGGCACAGGGCAGGGATAAGAAGGTTGGGGGACCTGTTTGTGGATCGGAAGTTCGTGAGCCTGGGTGAGCTGGAGGAGAAGAATGGGCTCCCCCCCGGGGAACACCTTTAGTTATCTACAGGTAAGGGCGTTTGCCAGGCGGCAAGTGGTGGAATTCCCACTGCTGCTGCCACGCACGGTACAGGACAGGGTGCTCTCGGGAGTGTGGGTTGGAGAGGGGAAGATCTCGGCAACATACCAGGTGATGCAGGATGAGGAGGTGGCCATGGTGGAGGAGCTGAAAGGTAAGTGGGAGGAGGAGTTGGGGGAGGAGATCGAGGAGGGGATGTGGGCAGATGCCCTTGGGAGGGTGAACTCTTCCTCTTTGTGTGCGAGGCTCAACCTCATACAGTTTAAGGTACTGCACAGGGCACACATGACCGGGACAAGGATGAGACGGTTTTTTGTGGGTGAGGACAGGTGTGTTAGGTGCTCAGGGAGCCCAGCAAACCACACCCATATGTTCTGGGCATGCCCAGCGCTGGAGGAGTTTTGGAAGGGCGTAGCAAGGACGGTGTCGAGGGTGGTAGGATCCAGGGTCAAACCGGGCTGGGGGCTCGCAATATTTGGGGTTGCAGGGGAGCTGGGAGTGCAGGAGGCGAAAGAGGCCGGTATTCTAGCCTTTGCGTCCCTGGTAGCCCGGCGAAGGATTCTTCTTCAGTGGAAGGATGCGAGGCCCCCAAGCGTGGAATCCTGGATCAACGATATGGCGGGGTTTATTAAATTGGAGAGGGTGAAATTTGCCTTAAGGGGATCGGTGCAAGGGTTTTTCAGGCGGTGGCAACCATTCTTGGACTTCCTGGCAGAACGGTAGACATTGGTCAGCAGCAGCAGCAACCGGTGGGGGGGGGGGGGGGGGGGGGGGGTCTATTTTATTTATTTTTGTTTGTCTATACTGGGGGATCTGAGGGGGTGTATATATTTGCCATGTTTGCTATGTGTTAATTCGGGGTGTTAATTTATTATTTATGTATAGGGGGAGGGGGGCACTGGGTTGTTTTGTTTTGTTTTGTATTTCATTCTATTGGGTTCCTTTTACATTTTGTTGATATTTTGTGAAAAACTTCAATAAAAATTATTTATAATAAAAAAATACAGATTCCACATCACCTGTGGTAATATCTTTCCCCAATATTGTATCAATATCTTCTTTACTTAACAGTGCAACTCCACCACTTTTTCCTTTCTGTCTGACCTCCCTAAAGACTGAATAGGCTTCAATGTTTAATTCCCATCCTTGGTCATATCTCTGTAATCCCAACTGTATCCTATCCCTTTACATCTATCTGTGCAACTAATTCATCCATTTTATTTCGAATGATCTGTGCGGTCAGGTAGAAAACCTTATGGCTAGTATTTTTAACATTCCTTGTCACATTCTTATTTTTTACATTATCTGATACAGACCCTTAATTTCTCTGCCTAGCACTTTTCTTTTTCCCCTCACTGTGTTTTTCTCTTGTTCTTGAATCCCCTACTCTCCATCATTTCATAGGTTCCCATCCCCTTGTCACACAGTTTGAATCCTCCCCAACTGCTCCAGCAAGTACCCCTCCCAGAACATCAGTCCCGATCCAGGTGTAACCCGTCTAGCTTGTACAGGTCCCACCTCCCCTAGAACCGGTCCCAATGCCCCAGGAATCTGAAATCCTCCCCCCATCTCTTCAGCCACGTATTCATCCAATATATCCTGCTATTTCTACTCTGACTCGCATGTGGCACCGGTAATAATCCTGAGATCAGTATCTTTGAGGTCCAACTTCTCAACTTTCTTCCTAACTCCCTATATCCTGCTTTTAGGATCGCATCCCTTTTTTTTTAACCAATGTCATTGGTACTGATGTGTACCACTATCACTGACCGTTCACCTCCCCCTCCAGAATGTACTGTAACCTCTCCCAGACAACCTTGACCCGAGCACCAGGGAGGCAAAATACCATCCTGGAGTCTCATTTGTGGCCACAGAAATGCCTGTCTATTCCCCTTACAATTGAATCCCCTATAAATATTGCATTCCCACACTTCTTACTCCTCCGCTCAGCAGCAGAACCAATCGTGGTGCAACAAATTTGGCTGTTGCTGCTCTCCCCTGAGGTCATTCCCCTCAACAGTGTCCAAAACGGTATATCTATTTTGCAGGGGAAATGGCCACAGGAGATTCCTGCACTGCCTGTCTTGTTCTCTCGTTCTGCCTGGTGGTCACCCATTTCCTTCCTGCTTGTGGAGTCTGAGCCTGCGATGTGGCCACCTCTTTTATACGTGCTGTCCACAACACTCTCCACCTCTTTTCTGCTTTGTATTTTTCTTCATTTAGTTTTTCCCGTTCTCTTTCAGTTTCTTTCTTTCCCCTCTATACAGTCTACTTGCAGTGGGTGGGTGTTGGTATTTGGGTGCATGTAGTGATTTCCTGTTGTTTTTTCCGATCTCTGTCAAGCAAAAAAAAAACCTTGTGGTGGGGTACTCTATGATGCAAGTGAAATGACTGTTAACACCTCAGCTTTTGGGCTGATTCAGTCTGTTAGAAAATGCATTTGTACGTATACGCTATCAAATTTATTTGATAGTGCTGTGTTTTGAGAAATAAGAAATATCTGTCTTTTCAACTTGACATTTTCCTGTCTTACATTTAAAATATACAGAATTGCTGTGCGATAATTTGAGACATCCTGTCACCTTGAAAAACAACTTTATGAGTGCAAGAATTGTTTTTGCAGTTCATTTCAGATCAATTGGTGTAATCTCGAGTCCTTTTGTCATGCTTCTGGGAAAGGATTTTTAAAATTTCTTTCATGGGATGTGAACGTCTCTGGCAAGGCCAACCAATTGTTGCCCATCCATAGAACATACAGTGCAGAAGAAGGCCATTCGGCCCATCGAGTCTGCACCAACCCACTTAAGCCCTCACTTCCACCCTATCCCCGTAACCCAATAATCCCTCAAATAACCTTTTTTGGGCACTAAGGGCAATTTAGCATGTCCAATCCACCTAACCCGCACGTCTTTGGACTGTGGGAGGAAACTGGAGAACCCGGAGGAAACCCACGCAGACACAGGCAGAACGTGCAGACTCCGCACAGACAGTGACCCAGCGGGGAATCAAACCTGGGACCCTGGTGCTGTGAAGCCACAGTGCTAGCCACGTGCTACCATGCTGCCCTAATAGTCCTCGAAAAGGTCCTCTATTTTTGCTGGCATCGATTTTATTGCAATCTTCTCACTTTGTTGTATGGTCTCCCATACAAGTAATTTTGTTGTGCATTCTTGGGGCTGAATTTTATTCTGGGGCTGGTGGTGGACCTTTAGTTGTCTTAAGGTGGGCCTTCTACCCCCATCAGCGAGAAAGTCCTGCTTTTAATAGCTGCTGCTCAAACAGATGGGAGCAGTGGCCACTGCTGGAATGTTAGCCAGTCCCTGAAGACAAGCAGCATGGTACTGGATTTACAGGATCTCCCTGGCGCCAGTTTGGCAGGCCCTGTGAGGAAAAATACAGGGGATGAAGTACTTTGTGGGGGTTGGCCTCTGATGGGCACAGGGTGATTGACCAGATGGCAACCTCACCCCTGCCCAGCCACACGACTTGCCAGGTTTTATTGGGCAGGAAGAAGCTCTGAGTCGTCTTTATTGGCCCAAGGACAAGGGAGCTGCACAACACCTCCCCTCCCATGGGAAAAATACCCACCAGGACAGATGGATAGGCAGTGGGCATGATGCCACTGCCATGACATCCAGTTTTACACTTCTGCATCTGCCAACCTTCCTCTGGGGGAGTTCAAGACCCAGCCTTGATAATATATACATAGATGTTGCTTATTGCCAAACTTTGGTCTGAACTTTTGCACTAAGAACAATTGACTTTGAAAGTGTGTCCTCGTCGTATGTTTTGTAGGACGTTGCTGTTTGCTGTGTAATGCTTTCATTGGCAAATTGAAGTGTGGAGGAGGAAACGTAGCATGACAGAAAATCTGCAGTAGAATTAGAATGCATATATCCAAAAAAAGTTTCAGCATATTTTTGTTACTTTTTTTACAATTGGTACCCTTTGTATTCTCAATTGGAAAATTTAGGGAAACATTTTGAACTGAAAAGAGGCTGCTTTAACTAGTTAGAAATCAATTTGTATTCCACAGTATCAGTAAAGCATATTCGTGACATTTGACAGCCTAATCATGTTATTCAGTAATTGGGGAAAGCCATTGGGCGCGATTCTCCACTCCCGCGTCGGTTGGGAGAATCGCCTGGGCCGCCAAAATTTCTGGAGACGCCGATCCGACGCCCTCCCGCGATTCTCCCAAGCGGCGGGAACGGCCTGGTCGAGTTTCGCAGGCCGGAGAATCGCCGGAGACACCCAAAATGGCGATTCTCCGGCACCCCCGCTATTCTGAGGCCCGGATGGGCCGAGCGGCCAGGCCAAAACGGCGGGTTCCCCCCGGCGCCGTCCACACCTGGTCGCTGCAGTCGTGGGCGGTGCGTGAACGCTGGGGGGGCGGCCTGTGAGGGGGGCGAGGGGGGATCCTGTACCGGGCTTCACCTGGAATGTGGGGTGGCCCGCGATCGGTGCCCACCGATCGTCGGGCCGTCCTCTCTGAAGGAGGACCTCCTTCCTTCCATGGCCCCATCTTCTTGCGGGGCGGATTTAGAGAGGACGACAACCACGCATGCGCGGATGACGTCTGTTATGCGGCGCCGGCCGCGTCATCTATGCGGCGCCGCTTTTACGCGGGCGACAAGGCCTGGGGCGTGTAGATGACGCGGCCCCGATCCTGGCCCATTGTCAGGGCCTGAATCGGTCGGGACCGGAGCCGTTCCGCGCCGTTGTAAACCTCGACGGCGTTCACAACGGCGCGGCCACTTCGGCGTGGGAGTGGAGAATCCCGCCCATTGTTCTTCTTGCAAAAACGCATTCTTCATGGGCAGCAGTCGTTAGCACTGCTGCCTACGGCTCTGAGGACCCAGGTTCGATCCCGTCCATGGGTCACTGTCCGTGTGGAGTATGCACATTCTCCCGGTGTCTGTGTGGGTCTCACTCCAACAACCCAAAAGATGTGCAGGGTAGGTGAATTTGCCACGCTAAATTCCCCCTTAAATAGAAAAAAAGAATTGTTTACCCTAAATTTTTTTCTTTTAAACACATTCTTCATTAAATTGATGCACTTAAAAATTGTGAGCCAGGTTTGTTTTGTGAATGCTATTTCTATCAATATTTATTACTTGTGCAACTTTTGGATTGAGCTTCAGCTTGGTTCAGTTGATAGCACTCATAGAATCATAGAATTTACAGTGCAGAAGGAGGCAATTCAGCCCATTGAGTCTGCACCAGCCCTTCGAAAGAGCACCTTACCCAAGCCCACACTACCCAAGCCCACACTACCCAAGCCCACACTACTCAAACCCACATCTCCACCCTATCCCCGTGACCCAGTAACTCCACCTAACCTCGTTTTTCTGGACACTAAGGGCAATTTACATGGCCAATCCACCTAACCTGCACATCTTTGGACTGTGGGAGGAAACTGGAGCACCCGGAGGAAACCCACGTAGACAAGGGTAGAACGTGTAGACTCCGCACACAGTGACCCAAGCTGGGAATCGAACCTGGGACCCTGGAGCAGTGAAGCAACGGTGCTAACCACTGTGCTACCGTGCCTCCCCTCGTGACTCTGAATCAAAATATTGTAGATTTTGGGCAGCGTGCTGGCGCAGTACTGTTGCCTCATGGCGCTGAGGTTCCAGGGTCGATCCCAGCCCTGGGTCACTGTCCATGTGGAGTTTGCACATTCTCCACATGTCTGCGTGGGTCTCTCCCCACAACCCAAAAATGTATGGAGTGGACAAGCTAAATTGCCCCTTAATTGGAAAAAAAGAATTGGGTACTTTGAATTTATAAAAGAAAAATTGTAGATTTTGTAGAAAATGTTTTTGTAGATTTTGTAGAAAAATTGTAGAATTCTAGAGTGGCATGGTGCTACTGTACTTCTGGACGCCCCAGCCACTCCAGAAAATTGCTGTACAGCAGCATGTTAAACTAGCTTTCAAAAATGCTGCTTTTTGGAAAACCTGGAGGCATTTGATGCAGGCATGGAAGATTGGGCTCAGAGCGAATGAGGTACTTTTTCCAGGCCAGTGGCATCTTGGGAGAGGACCGACAAAAGGTAATTTTCCTGACAGCTTGTGGGGTCCCGACCTTTGGTATTTTGAAAAGCCTGGGGTACCCTACAGGAGGAGGCATTTGCAGGAGTGAAGAGGCGGTTGTCATCCTCCCAGCTACACACCCACTATGATCCATCTCGGAACCTCGTCCTCACTAGCGATGCCTCTCCTTATGACATCAGGGCGTTGCTGTCCCATAGATTGGGTGATGGCACAGAATGCCCCATCGCATTTCACATCCAGAACTTTGGCAGTTGCGGAGACCAGAGATAAAGAAGGTTTGGCGGTGATATTAGCCATAAGAAATTTCATCAGTGTGTTTGCAGGCGACACTTTTTTCTAATCACCAAACAAAAGCCACTGCTCGGTCTCTTTAAGGAGGAGAATACGATTCCATGGCCTCTGCCCGAATCCAGAGCTGGGCACTCTTGCTGGCGGCGTACAAATACACTTGACTAGGGTCCGAACGAGTGGGTTCTTCTCCGGGGTGGAGGATAGATGTGAGCAGTGCTCTAGGGGGCCGGCAAATCACATGCACATGTTTGGTCTTGCCCCAAGCTTGTTAGTTTCTGGGTCTCCTTTTTTGATACAATGTCAAGGATTTTGGGCGTTCAGCTGGAGCCGTGCCCGTTGGTGGCCATTTTTCAACTGTCGGACTCACTGGTGCTGCAGACGGGGCGAAGGCAGATGTTCTAGCCTTCGCCTTGCTAATAGCCTGGAGGCGAGTTCTGCTTGCCTGAAGGTCCCTGGTACTGCCTAAGGCCTCGGTTTGGTTGGGGGACCTGATGGAATTTTTGCATCAAGTATACCATTAGGGGGTTGGTGGAAGGGTTCCACTCAAGGTGGTAGCCTTTCATCCAGGGAACTGATTACTGTTAGTGGGTGAGTAGGGGGGGAGGTTGTCTTTTTAGTTGGGTTAAGGGTTTGTTTTCTTTATGGGGGGCTGAGAGGGATTGGGGGAGCTGGGTGGGTGCATATTGGGAATAAGATGTGGTTGGGGTTGGCTGTATTGCTGTTGTGCTTGTAATCATGAATACTTTGAATAAAAACATTTTTTTAAATAAGTGTTGGAGAAAACAGGGGGCCCTTATCTTACAGGGTTAAAGTCCAAGGGTGAAGACCCTGCGCACACATGTGGACCACCTGAAGAAGTGAGAGCCTGTATTAGAAGATTCCCGACCGGGGCAGCAGTACCTCCATCTACCTGAGAACCACTCCTTTGCCAAGACATGCAACCCACCTTGGCCCAACGCCCAGACCATCAAGATGAAGACGACCCTGGCTGAGTGGTGGAAACAGCAGTGTCCACACAGACGGACACCGTCCACCTGATCCAGACCCACCGTTGGTGGAAGCACAATGACCTGCGAAACGACGCAGAATGCCTCCTCAGATGCAGAGGGGGGACATTCAGACTTGGGAGGGGAGGGTGTAATAAACCACACAGGGAAACCGTAATTGATCTACCCATGAGGCGCATAGAATACGAGCTTCCCTGCAAGTGGGCAGAGGCCCATCCAGCTTGGGCTCTTAAGAATCAAGCTTAAAGGCCCTAACAGGGATCTGGCCTGTTGGTTGTCCCATTAGGACTGTGTAGTGTAAATAGTTTGCTGCTGTTGGCAGACCTTATGTTACATGGATTAAAACCTATGTCCTTCCTGCCACTGGCTTCCTGGACCATAAAAACTATTGTCTGTAAATTATCAAGACACTTCAACCAGTTTATGAGTAAAATGTTTTACCCAGGTACCCTTATTTGCGAGATGAACAAAGGACAAATAGAGGTTCACGATTTTGCCCAAATTTATTCACAAGTACAATATAATCCTAAAATATTCTCACTATATCTGCCCAAGATTCGAACACTACCCATGTCATTAACTTGATCGAGCTGCGGGTCCAATCATCTGATTTCTGTCGTCTCATGGCCCTCGTCTGCGAAGGTGGTTCTCGCGCGCCTCTTCAGTCCGTCTCTGGCTTGCCGCTGAATCTTTCTTTTTAATGTTTTTATTGAGTTTTCATATTTTATATCCAACAATTTATAAATTACAAATCCCTGCCAAATCAACACATATATTCACAAGTGAGTATCTTCACAATGACTGTGGTTGGGACCTCCCTTTAATCGGCATGCATATTTTACATTCCCCAGTATGGCCAAAACACGTATTTACAGACATTTATTTAAGATTTGGTTTGGGCCTTAGCTTTTGCCGTTTCCTTTTCTTCTCTGTCCTGTGGCTCGCTCGTGTCTCTACCCCCCCCTTACTTTACTAGTTGCTGGTTACGAACAGGGTTTGTCTCTAAGCCTTGTCCGTAGTCTCCGTGTGTCGGGTCTCCGCTCGGGAGGGTCTCTGGGTTCCCTTCTTATCCCCCTCTTCACATCCTTCCAGAGGTTTCTCTGGCCTTCGGCCAACGAGATCACAGAGTGGAGGTCGCAACACCCAATCGAGTTGCTGATTCCACCTCTGCAGGACACCAAGAACTCCCCACAGGGGTCCATCCTCAGGTGCATTGTCCGCACATAACCTTATCCCAGATAAAGATCCACTTTCTTTCTATCCCGTGCTTCCCCTGTGTCACTACTGTCCCCAAGTATGAGACCTGCGATCTCATAATCTGGGCTTCTTTTTATGCCGAGCATGGTGAGGAGGATCAGCAATTCCTTCAACAGTTTAAAATGCTCCTCCCAGATCTCATTCTGGAGGAAGAGAACGTCCACATACTGCACTAAAGATTTGGGTTTTGAAAACCCTTCCAGGCTCTTTGTGGGTCTCTGGTGAAATATGGAGGGTGAGTTATGGAAGCCCCGCGACAGCAGGCAGTTTCAAGTGCATTGCTGCCCCTGAAAGGTGAATGCAAACTTATTTTGACATTGCCGGTCTTGGGGAATCAACCAGAAGCCATTGCTTATGTCCAGTACAGTGAAATACTTGGCTTGTGGGGCCTACCTCATAATGGCTTTGGGGTAGTCGCTACCGTGGGGACTGTGATCGGGTAGTTCTATTCAGCCTCCATGACCCATCCGGTTTTCTTACCGACCAAATCGGGGAATTATCGGTGGCGGCAACGGGGCGGAGGACTCCCTGCTGTAACAAACTGTTGATGACCTTGGCCACCTCCCCCTCGGGTTGCTTGGGGAAGCCAAACTGCTTTTGGGATTTTGGAGCAAGGCCTTCTAAAATGACTTACTCATCATCCGGCCACAGTCATGTTTATGTTTGCAAATGCTTGTGTCTGCTTTGCAATGATTCCCTGTGCCCCCGGGTCATCAGTCATGCCTGTGGGTTTTATCTGTAACTCCCCGATGGGCAAAATCCTACCTATATAGCTCCCCATGGCTATTTCTGTTGGCACCTCACTTGTCTGCGCCATCAGCCATACACAACAATTCACCGAGTCGAAAGAGAGATTACATTTTCACATGAAATCAGGACCCAGGATATGTTCTGCTTCGGGGTGGAGATCGACTAATATGGTTGGGTGTTAGCATACCACGTCTCCCAACCTGAACTTTAATGGGTCTGTCTTGGACCCCTCCTGCAAGCACCTTGTAAAGTCATTTACGGATACACTATGTGTTATCTAAGTCACGGAATGTGTTAAGGGTAGTGCGGAATTCCCCTGTGTCCCATAGGAACTTGATAGGGAGGTGTCCCACCTCGCCTTCTACCAGGGATTTCCCTACACTATCCCACTTGGTGCTACACACCCAAGTCGGTGAGGCCTGACACCATCATGCCCGAGGTTCTGTGTCCAGCTGGGGGCACAGATTGTATGGATTGTCGGTCTCCTCCACTGGGGTTACCATGGCCTGTTGGGCCGGTCCCTCCAGTGGTATGGGCCGGGATCTTTGTTTGGGAAACCGCTGGTGTGTCAGCGTTTGTTGGCAGGTGCCCTATACACTCTAATATAAGCATGGCCGCAATTCTCCATCGTCCATGCAGAGGTGAATATCTGGGTCCCTCCGGGGATGATCTCTGCTTCTAGGGGTGGGAGGAGTGTATGTGGTGGGAACCCTCTGTAGTGACCTCCCCTATTCCTGTGATTCCCCCCCCCCCCTTGTTCCACCACACCGGGCTGGGGTTCAATGGAATGTGGAAACTAGGGGCTTTTCACAGTAACTTCATTGCTGTGTTAATGTAAGCCTACTTGTGACAATAAAGATTATTATTTATTTATTATTATTTTTCCTACCCTTGTGTTTCTGGGCTTATCGAGCTCCTGTCCCTCTTCTCCTAGTCATGGATCATTCTTCGGATCGCCCATGCCTCAGTGTGTGTGTCATCGACAGGGTCGAAATTGTCACGTGCCTTCCGACTCCCTTTAATATAAGCTTTACTTCCACATTAATATTAGCTTTACCACTTCTCTCATCTAATCTGTGCAAAACCCTCTGTTGGTTTGTATTCCCGAAGAATATGTTTGGATCTGCTGTTGCCTCAAAGACCTCAATTGTCTTGGCGATACTGGTTAGTTGTGCTACAGTGTACAGAGTGACATATGTAATATTCTGGCCGTCTCACCAGCTAGTGGTGAACAGATTCATAGGGGTGAGGAATTTTTCTGGGCGTGCCAACGGTTCTAATGTCTGGAACGGAGGTGGGGGTCCCCACCAATTGTCAAAGTCATTTATCCAGAGGCTTTCTCTATCTCTTGACACTCTGCCCCAGGTCACTATCCCCTGTCTCTGTTGTGAAGATGTGGAGATGCCGGTGTTGGACTGGGGTGAGCACAGTAAGAAGTCTTACAACACCAGGTTAAAGTCCAACAGGTTTGTTTCGATGTCACTAGCTTTCGGAGCGCTGCTCCTTCCTCAGGTGAATGAAGAGGTATGTTCCAGAAACATATATATAGACAGATTCAAAGATGCCAGACAATGCTTGGAATGCGAGCATTAGCAGGTGATTAAATCTTTACAGATCCAGAGATGGGGTAACCCCAGGTTAAAGAGGTGTGAATTGTGTCAAGCCAGGACAGTTGGTAGGATTTCGCAGGCCAGATGGTGGGGGATGAATGTAGTGCGACATGAATCCCAGGTCCCGTTTGAGGCCGCACCCGTGTGTGGAACTTGGCTATAAGCTTCTGCTCGGCGATTCTGCGTTGTCGCACGTCCTGAAGGCCGCCTTGGAGAATGCTTACCCGGAGATCAGAGGCTGAATGCCCTTGACTGCTGAATTGTTCCCCGACTGGAAGGGAACATTCCTGCCTGGTGATTGTCGCGCGATGTCAGTTCATTCGTTGTCGCAGCGTCTGCATGGTCTCGCCAACGTACCACGTTTCAGGACATCCTTTCCTGCAGCGTATGAGGTAGACAACGTTGGCCGAGTCGCACGAGTATGTACCGCGTACCTGATGGATGGTGTTCTCACGTATAATGGTGGTATGCATGTCGATGATCTGGCACGTCTTGCAGAGATTGCCATGGCAGGGTTGTGTGGTGGCGTGGTCACTGTTCTGAAGGCTGGGTAGTTTGCTGCAAACAATGGTTTGTTTGAGGTTGCGTGGCTGTTTGAAGGCAAGTAGTGGGGGTGTGGGGATGAAGGCACACTTTATCCCCTTTTGTATTGACAACTGCGATTTAATTTTCCAATCTCACGTAGGCACTATGAATGATATGCCGTGCGGGTTCTATTCTTTTTCTCTGCCTCGTGCAGAATCTTTACTGCGCCTGAAGGTTTCTGCATTTCTCTTTTAATTCTTCTGCTGTCTGTTATGCTGCATTGTGATCCCGGATCGCGCACTGTTCTTTCTGATACGGCTTCTTGCATTGAGCCTGAAACTGGCTCATATGTAGAAGGCTGACTTGGTTCCATCGCTCTCGTACCTCTAACTCGCTCTTCGGCTTCTCTATTTGTTCCCTAGTGCCACCTAATTCTCTTTTAAATTTTAAACTCTCCAGCTCTTTTCTGAGGTGCTGCTCCATACAACTAATAATCGCAATCACTTTACTTAACTTAGAAGTTCATCTGCCTAACTATATGGACGTGGACCCAACAATTTTGCAAATTATACCTATTTGGGCCATTTTTTGTTCAGGTAGCTCGAAGTGTTTCTTCCCATTCGGCACGACTGATTCTAATTCTCACTCTCTCCAGGGTTAATAATCTCTCATAATTTTTTATCAGTCTCACAAGTAGGCTTACATTAACACTGCAATGAAGTTACTGTGAAAATCCTCCAGTCGCCACACTCCGATGCCTGTTCGGGTACACAGAGGGAGGATTCAGAATGTCCAATTCACCTAACAAGCACGTCTTTCGGGACTTGTTGGAGGAAACCAGAGCACCCGGAGGAAATCTATGCAGACACAAGGAGAACGTGCAGATTCCGCACAGACAGTGACCCAAGCAGGAATCAAACGTAGGACCCTGGAGCTGTGAAGCAACAGTGCTACCTACTGTGCTACCATGCTGCCCTTAGGGTCTCGAGGAGAGTGTGGAGATTATGGCCATAGTCAGCATCGTCTCCACATCACCTTCAAAGTGCATTGGGATGATGGATGTGCCCTTGCCATTTATTTCCTTCACCCCCACCTACTTAGTGGTCACCTCATACCTCTTCCTCCCACTCCATCTCTGTCTCAGTACCCAATACAGACCTTGTTTCCTCTGCTTAGTGTGGAGCTGTAGGAAGAAAGAATAAAAGATTACAATAGTGCAGCTTGTTCCTTTGTCATATCCCTTCATTGTTTGCATTACATTCAATGAAAGAAGGCAGTTAGACCCAAGTAGTCATAATCATAATCTTTATTATTGTCACAATAGGCTTACATTAACACTGCAAAGAAGGTGACTGTGAAAATCCCCTAGTCGCCACACACCAGCGCCTGTCAGGCACTTCCTCTCAGATTTCCTCTTCTGACCCTGCTACTATAAGTGGAGACAGTTTTTCAACACGCAGCCAATCAAATCTTTAATGTCCCTCCTTTCTTTGTCTCGTCTTTTGGTAGCATCCTTGAATACACATGATCCCTTCACCCAAGTCATTAATATAGATCGTAAGCAGATCAGAACAAAGAAAAGTAAGCACAGGAACAGGCCCTTCGGCCCTCCAAGTCTGTGCAGATCATGATGCCCTAAGTTTAAAAAAAACTTCTGCCCTTACTCGGTCCATATCCCTCTATTTCCTCCCTATTCATCAATCTATCCAGATGCCTCCTAAATGAACTGAAAATCACTTATTGTCACAAGTAGACTTCAAATGAAGTTACTGTGAAAAGCCCCTAGTCGCCACATTCCGGCGCCTGTTCGGGAAGGCTGTTACGGGAATTGAACCGTGCTGCTGGCCTGCCTTGGTCTGCTTTCAAAGCCAGCAATTTAGCCCTGTGCTAAACAGCCTTGTTGCTAATGTGCTTGCTTGCACCATATCCTCTGGCAGCACATACCAGGCACCCACCACTCTGCGTGAAACACATTGCCCTTCACATCTCCCTTAAACTTTGCCCCTCTCACCTTGAGCTTGTGCCCCCTTGTAATTGACACTTCCACCCTTCGAAAAAGCCTCTGTCTATCCACCTTGTCCATGCCTCTCATAATTTTTTAGACCTCTATCAGGTCCCCCTCAGCTTCCGTCTTTCCAATGAAAACGATCCTAGTTTATTCAACCTCTCCTCATAGCCAACACCCTCGAGACCAGGCAACATCCTGGTGAACCTTCTTTGCACTCAAAAGGTTCCACGTCCTTCTGATAATGTGGCGACCAGAACTGCACGCAATACTCCAAATGCAGCCTAACCAAGTTTTTATGTAGCTGCAACATGATTTCCCAACTCTTGTACTCAATACCACAGCAGATGAAGGCAAGCATGCCAAATGCCTTCTTAATCACCTTGACCACCTGTGTTGCCACTTTTATGGAACTGTGGACCTGCACTACCAGATCCCTCTGTATGTTAATGTTCCTAAGGGTTCTGCCAGTTACTGTATAATTCATACCTATATTTGATCCTCCAAAATGCATCATCTCACTGGATTAAGCTCCATCTGCTAGTTCTATGCCCAAGTCTATCTATAGCCTGTTGTATCCTCGGCACTATCAGCAGCTCCACCAATCTTTGTGACATCCGCAAACTTACTAATCAGACCATCAACATTTTCCTCCAGATCATTTATATATACTACAAACAACAGAGGTCCCAGCACTGATCCCTGCAGAACACCACAAGCTACAAATCTCCATTCAGAAAAATACCATTCCACCTCTCTCTCTGTCTTCTATGACCAGGCCAGTTCTGTATCCATCCAGCCGGCCCATTACGAATCCCATGTGATTTTAGTTTTTGTACCAGTCTGCCATGTGGGACCTTGTCAAACGCCTTGCTAAAGTCCATATAAACTACATCCACAGCCCCTCCCTCATCAATTTTCTTTGTCACATCTTCAAAAAACGAAATCAAGTTGGTGAGACATGACCTTCCCCGTACAAAACCAGGCTGCCTGTCACTAACTAGTCCACTTTCCTCCAAATGTGCATATATCCTGTCCCTCAGTATCTTTTCCAAAAGCTTCCCACCACTGATATCAGGCTCACCAGTCTATAATTTGCTGGATTGTCCCTGCTTCCTTTCTTAAGCAAGGGAATAACATTGGCTATTCTCCAGTTCTCTGGAGCCTCGCCTGTGGTCAAAGAGGATGTGAAGATATCTGTTAAGGCCCCAGCTATTTCTCCCCTTGCCTCCCGCAGTAACCTGGAATAGATTGCATCCGGCCCCGGGACTTGTCTACCCCAATGCAATTTAGGATACTCAACACTTCCTCCATTGATATATTGACGTACTCAAGAGAGTTCCACACCTATCCCTGACCTCAACATCGATCAGGTCCTTCTCCCTGGTGAATACCGATACAAAATATTCATTAAGGATTTCATCCACTTCCTGTGGTTCCAGGCATAACTTCCCTCCATTGTCCTTCAGTGGACCTATTCTTTCTCTTGCTACCCTCTTGCTCCTAATATATGCATAAAAAGCCTTGGGATTTTCCTTGACCATGTTTGCTAAAGACATTTCTTGGCCCCTTTTCGAACTCCTATTTCCATGGTTAAGTTCCTTCCTACTTTCACTGTAATCCTTAAGGACTTTGTCAGTTTTTAGATGCCTAGCCCTATCTTATGCTTCCTTTTTCCTTTTGACTAAGCTTATAATTTCCCTTGTCATCCATGGTTCCCGAATCCTGCCATTTCTATCCTTCATTTTTGCGGAGACATGCCTGTCCTGCACTTCAATCATCTGTCCTTTCCAGCCCCCCACATGTCAGATGTGGTTTTGCCTTCAAATAGCCGCTCCCAATCCACATTCCCCAGTTCCTGTCTAATTTGGATGTAATTTGCGCTCGCCCAATTAAGCACCCTCACCCACGAGCCACTCTTGTCCATATCCATGACTACTCAAAATCTTATGGAATTATGGTCTCTAAGCCCAAAATGTTCCCCCACTGAAACATCAATAACCTGGCCTGGCTCATTCCCCAATATCAAGTCTAGTATGGCCCCCTCCCTGGTTGGATTGTCAACATACTGTGTCAAAAAGCCCTCCTGGACTCATCTAACAAATTGCTCTCCATCCCAGCCCCTGGCTGTAAGGGATTCCCAGTCAATATGGGGGAAGTTGAAATCGCCCATCACAACTACCCTGCTTTTTTCACACCTTTTCAGTATCTGACTATCCTTTTTTTTTTTAAAACATTTTTATTCCCCCCCCCCCCCCCCCCCCGTCTGATCCATAAACCCCCTGAGCACCTTGGCCGCCACCAGCCTCTTTCCCGTCCTTGATCTGGAGCGGTCCAGTGCTGGGTCCAGCACTGTATTGAAGTCCCCTCCCATTATCAGTCCTCCTACCTCCAGGTCCGGGATGCGCCCCAACATGCGCTTCATGAATCCAGCATCATCCCAGTTCGGGACGTATACATTTACCAACACCACACACGTCCCTTGCAACCTACCACTCACCATCACATATCTCCCTCCATTATCCACTACGATAGTCTTGGCCTCAAATGACACATGCCTTCCCACCAAAATTGCCACCCCTCTATTTTTCGCGTCCAGTCCCGAATGAAATACCTGTCCTACCCATCCCCTTCTTAACCTGACCTGGTCCGCCACCTTCAGGTGTGTCTCTTGGAGCATAGCCATGTCTGCCTTCAGTCCCTTCAAGTGCGCGAACACTCGAGCCCTCTTCACCGGCCCATTCAGGCCCCTCACGTTCCACGTTATCAGCCGGATTGGAGGGGCTCTCACCCCGCCGACTAGCCATCTCCTTTTCTGGGCCAGTCCCGTGTCCGCGTCTCCCTCGCCCTCCAGTCCCCCAGCCGGGGGACCTCCGTCGCAACCACCTCTTCTGTGTCCCATTCCCTTTTGGCCAGTGCAGCAGCATCCCTTTTTCTTATATGTAACCCACAGTCGCGCTGGCTGCAGCATTCCAAATTTCACTCCTTTCCGATGCAGCACCGCTTTGGCCCGGTTGAAACCCGCTCTCCGCTTAGCGACCTCCGTGCTCCAGTCCGGGTATATTCTGATCTCTGCATTGTCCCACTTGCTGCTCCGCTCCTTCTTGCCCCATTTCAGGACCCTCTGTCCGTAAACCGGTGAAATCTCACCACCATCGCCCTTGGCGGCTCGTTTGCCTTGGGCTTCCTCGCCAGCACCCGGTGCGCCCCGTCCAGCTCCAGCAACCTCGAAGGGGCCTCTGCGCCCATCAGCGCCCCGATCATCGTGCCTGCGTATGCCGCGGCATCGGCCCCCTCGACTCCTTCTGGGAGACCCAGGATCCTCAGATTATTTCTCCTCGACCTGTTCTCCAGGTCTTCGAGCCTTCCTGCCCTCTTCTTGTGCAGCGCCTCGTGCCGCTCCACTCTCACCGCCAGGCCCAAGAGCTCGTCCTCATTCTCACTCACTTTTTTCTGGATCTCCTGGATCTTCACCTCGTGGGCCTTCTGGGTTATCCCTAGTCCTTCAATTACCGCCAACATAGGCGCCAGCATCTCCTTACGCAGCTCCTCGAAGCAGCGCTTGGTGAATTCCTGCATCTCCTCTTTGTCCCCGGCCGCCGCCATTTTGCTTTTTTCCCCTCGTTTTCCCCGCTGCTCCAATGCCGCTTTTTTGGCCGTTTCACTTCGGGTCCGGTCCATAAAAGTTGGTAGGGGACCTCTCTCTTCTCTTCCCCACGGGTTGTCTGTGTAAAAAATTCCGTTGGGTCTCCTCTAGCGAGCCCGAAAGTCCGTGATCGCGGGAGCTGCCGAATCGAGCGGCTTAGCTCCGCATCGCCGCAACTGGAAGTCAGTATCTGACTATCCTGCGGGCTGTTGGGAGGTCTATAGTACACTCTAGAACCTTCTAGCAGCATTCTAAAAAAAATAGCATATATTCTAGGCTGGGATTTCAGTGCAGTACTGAAGGAATGCTATCTTGTTCAATGTGTCAACTTGCAGATGAAATGTTAGTTCATAATCCCATCCACTTGACCAGATGCATGTATGGTGTGTAAAGCCTATAATGTACCATGCATTGTCTGCATATCTAGTTTTCTGAATTTCCTGGACTCAGTAAACCTATGGTACCTTGGCCATCTAGATGAGGTTCTAATTTTTTTCCCCCAGAATTTTCTTAAGAGTATCAAATATGGCTCCAGCAACACTTCTATTGAAGCAACTATAAACTTTGGGACAAAGTGTCAAGATCAAAATCATGAGAGGTTTGGACAGATGACATTGATGACTATATTGGTACCACTTCATGCATGCTCTCATCTGGACCTGGATGCTCCCCATTGTCTGCACCATGCTGTTGACGCCCTCAGTGATGGTCCTCAGTGACTGGGCCATGCTCTGGAGTGTGTCAGCAATGTCCACCTGCATCTGGGACAGGTCTCTCAGCGGCGGGGACATGATGTGGAGACCTTGAGCCATGGTCGTCTCAGACTGAGTTGTGTTTGGACACCATCACTCAAGACATGGATGCCGTACTCCAGGTTTTCAACTTAGCAGGGTTGACCTCGGTGCCAAACATTGTCGACCCCATCTCCTGCGCTGCAGCTTTTGGGCCTCCTCCAATCGGCCTTGCAGTCGCTGACACCCCCTCTTGAATCTCACGGTTATGTCTTATCATCTCTGGGAGAAATTGTCTAGAGGTTTAGCATTTGGCTGGGACCCAACTATGCCCTGGGCACACCTCCGACTCCTGTCTCCCTTGGATGTTCCTGCGTCCAATTGATGTGCATCAGCAACTGTGTGGTGCTCACCAGATTATGCCCCAGATGCCTGTCCACTGTTGTCGCCCACCAAGGTGTGTGTTTGCGCTGGTGGAAGCTGGGGGTGACTGTTGTGATGGAGGTCTCCTCAGAGCTCTGAGATGTTCTCTTGGGTGGCGGGGGGCTCGCGATGACCTGGCCTCATCAGATGGAGATCCTGCGAGACAATTACGTGGTCAGTGAAATGGAAGGATCATTTTGTCTGACATGAACTACTCACTTGAGACAGCTCGTCTGGATGATTGGGCAGTGGATTCTCACCTCGCTGGTGCAGGTCAACCTCACTGTTGGTGACTGCTGTCTCTTCGGACAACCCCGCAATCTCCAGGACCCATTCCTCTTAGGGGGTGTGGACTCAGATCTCAGGCATCCCAGCACCTATCTTCACCCTTTCCCACTTATTATGTGCTATCTTCTCCTGCGGGGACAAAGAGAGGGCCTTGTGAGCTGCACGCTTGATGGGCACACGGGGGGGGGGGTCATGGCAGGTGGCATGTGTGGGCACAGCACCGGAACATGAAGCGATGGTGCTGGTGGTGCCAGAGTGTTCTGAGGGGGGCGAGGAAGATCTCAAACCGTGATCTCCCCATTGCAAATCTCGTTGTGGCCCTCTCATGAGATTTTGCGGCCATAACGGGATTTGCACTCGAGGTGAACGAACCTGAAAAATCATACCTAATGTCTATGGCTACTGCACACTTTTTGGGGGCCTTTTCTGTTACGGTGGGTAAGAAGCATGCATTTCTAACCCACTCTATTGGAGGTGCAGGAGACTTTAACACCCAAACAATGGCTGTTGTGTGGACGAATTGCTTGGCTTTTAACTCTGCACATTTTTCACTGTTTCTCCCTCACATTTCTCAATCCTTCAAAAGTGCATTTCTCGCTCTGTCAGTTTGAAAGATTCACATACTTGTTCTCACAATTAATGCATTTAGTATATTGAGAAAAGCCAGATTTTTGGACAACGGGGTTTAACTGTTTGCCTCTAAATTCAACTTGTTTGTTCCTTTTGTAGGCAGCCAGTCATACAGGAAATGACAATAGATCTTTCCTCAGGAATCACCTGCTGAATTCTTCAATCTGCGGCCAACTTCCTGAAATGATCCTCCTCATTACATACTATCTACAGAACTGGAGTTACAAAACCTAGTGGAATAATAGTGCATGAAAGAGGGATTATGTTGTCCATACACAGCATGCACTTTTTGGATTACACAACTAATTTCAATTAGTTCAATAAGTTCAGAAATGTAAATAATGTAGAATAATTTATCTTTTTATTCTTTATTACGCTTTGGTACGTGGTATTTTTATTTTGGGAAGATCTTAAATTCTGTTTTTGAGTTTAGTTTATTTGTTTTATAATGCTTTTGTGAGGAATTGTTTTAATTTTCATCATATTGCTGTGGTAATGAAATTAATAAATGATCATTGCTCTGAAAATGCAGCATAATAAAATATTGTGATGTATTTGTCTGAAATTGCCGCTATTTTAGCAGAGGCATTCACTTAGTTTATTGACGATATCAATGGAACACTTTCCATTTATTGCAGCTCCTACATATACTCATGTAGTATTTCTTAATTGCATCAGTATGAAAGCCCTAGAATAGTTGCACCAGCCATCCTTGTGCTTTATCTTAAAATACAACAAATAATGGAGTATTGTTACTCAATGATAATTTGACTGAGATTACCAAAACTAATTTTACTTAGTACCCTGACACCTATTAGAGAAGTGAATTTGCTTTGATCAGTGTGACCTTCACCAAGGTGAACATCACCTAGCTTTGCTCTGAAGCAGGGTGTTTTTTATAGAAAGTAATCATTTTTAGCCCTCCACTTTAGATGTTTCGATATTTTTCTCAAGGTGAACTCCAAAATAATCATTCTGCTTCAAATTATGTGGACAGCCTTCAACAATGATTGAATGCAGATTTTGTTTTAATCCTCCTGCATCCCCACTCTCCTGAAGAAACTGAGTTGGATCTTGCAGTTAGTGGAAAAACAACAAGTATTTTGCTACTGACCTTGAAGAAAGCTGCCACAGAAAATCTAGCAATGTCAGTGGCACAGGTGTCCCTCTTCCCATTGCCATTTTACACCTGGCAATAAGGGATGTCCAGGCAACCAGCAGCAAAAATGTCAGCAACAAGGTAAGCAGCCAATAATATTAAAATATTCTCACAGACAGCAAACCATGAAATTAAATGCACTGATTATCATCATTTTTTTTACGTTAGAGAGTGACATAAATGGTTAAGATTTGATTGTAATGAAAATGAAGGTATCATAAACAGACTTTTAAAATGTAATTTTAAAATGTGGAATTTTATATTATAATGGAAACATTTGTTTTCCAAAAGCATCAAATTGCCTTTTCAGGATGAGTGAGGGTGTTTTGCAGTAATTATGAACTTAGTAAACAATTGAAACCCAGTTACACCTCATTCAACAAGTTGTAACTTTTCAAGGATTTTTACAGTGAAGATAATGTCAAAAAAGGTGTTTTCTTCAATTCACTGATTGTTTAGGGATTGCACTATGGGGGACTTCAATGGTGCAAGAATCACCAACAGCTACTTCTAGATTTCCCCACTCTTTGCTGAAAAGTGAGAAAATATGGACATTACTTGAGGTGGAAATTGGGTGTAGCCTGTATCATAGAATTTACAGTTTAGAAGGAGGCCATTCGGCCCATCTAGTCTGCACCAGCCCTTGGAAAGAGCACCCTACCCAAACCCACACCTCCACCCTATCCCCGTAACCCAGGAACTCCACCTCACCTTTTTGGACATTAAGGGCAATTTAGCATGGCCAATCCACCTAACCTGCACATCTTTGGACTGTGGGAGGAAACCGGAGCACCTGGAGGAAACCCACGCAGGCAGGGAGAACGTGCAGACTCCACACAGACAGTGACCCAAGCCGGGAATCAAGCTGGGACCCTGGATCTGTGAAGCAACTGTGCTAACCATTGTGCTACCATGCTGCCCCGATGCTCAGCAGACAGATTTTGCAATGGTAATGACGACATAACTTTCAGCATAAACCATCCTTACTTCTCTGAAAATGACTGCAACTTCTGGAGTCTTCACGTGCACTGAAATCCAGTCATTGTTGTCATGACTTTATGGCCCTCCAAAGGGTGAGCTGATGAGGTCTCCCTCAGAATGCAATCAATAAGAAATAATTGAACTGATGAGAACTTGCACTTTTTTGCTGTTAGTCGTCTGTGTAAATACGGTATAACGTTTTGTTGAAAGAGGCGTAACTGGGTTTTTTAACAATGGACTAAGTCCATAATCGCTGCTAATCAGCCTCATTGGTCCTCAAAGAGTAATTTTCTATTTGTTGAATGTCCAATGTTTCTATATCAAGAAACTCCACATTTGTTTAAGTTTGTTAATAATATTTTAACCCCATGCATATGTCCCAATCATTTATTTCTCTAACTGTAAAATTTAATATTAAAAGTGAAAGGATTCAGTGGTTCTAACTTTCTGGGTTGCTGCCTTTGAGAACACTTTAATGTGATGCACTGCTTCCCTTGCCTAATGACATAATTGCTGCTGGACACTTGGAGATCTACTTGACTTTCTACTTTCAAACTGGAATTGGGAAAAGGGGGATCACTAGTCCTTTGTGGTAAACTTTCAAGGTCAGTGACAAGTTCCTTTGTTGCTGCCCACAAAATCCAGCCCAATATTATTTCAGTTGAAATTACTCTACTAAAGCTTGTCAATAGCATCCATATTAAGGCACTGACCTTGATATGATGTTCATTTAAAAAATAACGATAAATGCCATTTTATAGGGATTTGGACTTCCAGGGTAAACCCAGGGTAAGCGAATTCTTGTTGAGAAAGAATCCAATAGGTAAAAAGAATAGTCGCTATTTTAGAATACAAACTAACAACATTTAGACAATAAAGATTGTTACTTCACATTCCACTAGTCAGAACATGGCATGATACACAACTGCCGCAACATTCTCCGTTACATCGATGTCTGAACCTGGGAAAATGTATTCATTTTGCTTCCAATCTTCACCCCTCTCTCACCTTCACATGGTCTATCTCCAACACTTCCCTTCCTTCACGTCTCTGTCTCCATTTCTGACAGCAGACTGACCACCAGTATTCATTACAAATTCATGACTCCCACAGCTACCTCGACGACAGCGCCTAACACCTTGCTCCCTGTAAGGTCTCGATCCCATCCCCCCCCCCCCCCCCCCCCCCCCCCCCCCAGTTTCTTCACCTCCGCTGCATCTGTTCCGATGATGCCACCTTCAAAAACAGTTTCTGACACATCTGCCTTTTTCCTTAAACAAGGTCCTTCCCCTCCCCCCTGTGGTTGACAGGGCACTCAACCATGTCCAGTGCCAGTGTGCCACCCTGCCCAGAGGGCAAATACACCGATCCCCTCGGAGACCCCCACAGTGCAGTGTCGTTCCATCTGCTCTCCATTTGTGGGGACCAGCACTGATTGGCACTCATCCAAGAATTCCAAGGCGAGGGAGTTAGATCCCACTCTTTGGGTAGATCGTGGAAAGGCATATTAGAGTGAGACTTAGGGTCTAGATTCTCCACTTGGGAGACTATGTTCTCTTGCACCAGTTGAAGATCCGCTTGCAGTCGTAAAGCGGGATGAAATTCAATGTTCAATTCAGTGAAACCCCAATGTTTGTAAACATTGACCACATCAGAGAGGCAAGTGCAATGAAATCACATGCTTGAGTGATTGAATGCACTCAGTGCAACTTGCATTTCTTTGATCTGGTCAATGTTTACAAAGTAAGAAATCTTACAACACCAGGTTAAAGTCCAACAGGTTTGTTTCAAGTCACTAGCTTTCAGAGCACTGCTCCTTCCTCAGGTGAATGAAGAGGTAGGTCCCAGAAACATATATATAGGAACCTACCTCTTCATTCACCTGAGGAAGGAGCAGCGCTCCGAAAGCTAGTGTCTGAAACAAACCTGTTGGACTTTAACCTGGTGTTGTAAGACTTCTTACTGTGCTCACCCCAGTCCAATGCCAGCATCTCGACATCAATGTTTACAAGCATTGGGGTTTCATCATTTAAGCTACTGAAGTGTGAAAGGATATGAATGGATGAAAGTTGCAGATGATTTTATGAGCAGTCAATTATGGAGCACTACTGGAAAGCTATGAATTGCCTGCTGATAGTGGATCTGTGGAAACCAGGCGCAGGCACAGCTGCTCTCCTTTAAGGAATGGACACGTGGAGCTGCAAGGTAATAAACCTTCCCATTCCCCTGTCTGGGCTGCTCTCTAACCTCCAGACAGGGGTCCCTTTTCTGGGCTGGGGGGTGGTCTGTGTGGGGGCAGAGTTGTGGAGGGGGTTCCTTTAGGCAGGGAGTCCTTGTGGGTTTGGGGGTCTCCATATCACAGTGTCACTGTGGGGTCTCCCTATCACCAGGGACCCTGTGGGAGGTTCCCTGTGCCTAACGAGGAGGGAGGCTTCGGGGCCGATTTGTAGTACGGGGGGGGGGGGGGGGGGGGGCTTTGATGGTCTCTACCATTCGTGGCCCTGGCATGGTAACAACGCAGAGTCATGATGGTAATGACCACAAGTGACTGCACTTACATGATTCCCGGCCGCAGGGAGTAGAAATCACGGGAAGGCAGAGCATAGGGCGCTAGGTTCGCTAAATAGATGCAAATAGGTCATTATGACTCATTTGCATTTATTTATATGCTTCTGCTGGTGTGCGGTGCGGAACGCATTGATGCTGCCAGTGGGGGTTCGGAGCATGGCTTTGGAGATCGGCACCGCTGCCAATCCCGAATTTGCCCCAATGTATGATCCCCCGTCCCATTGGGGAGCGCATTCCAGGTGTCCCAGGACGGAGAATCCAACCGTAGCTTCTCACTCTATAATATGCAGATTTGCCAAAATGTGATCCCGCCCACAATGGGTGGGAATCACATTGCGACATCTCACGAGATCGAGTTAGAGGGGAGAATCACCTGGCATCTACCGGCCGTGTTGCACTGCGCCGCACTGCCTTTCCCGCGTAGCGTGGCCAGTAGACCTCACCCTTGCTTCTCTCTCCACAGGTGCTGCCAGACCTGCTGAGTTTATCCAGTATTTTCTGTTTATATTTCAAATTTCCAGCATCTGCAGTATTTTGATATTATTATTCAGAATTGCTTGCTGCGCTCTCTTTTTCTTTCCCCCCTCTGCTTACTCCCCTCTCCCCTATCTTTCTCCTCTCCCCCCTCATGATGGCTCAGTGGTTAGCACTGATGCCCCATAGTGCCGGGGACCAAGATTCAATTCCGCCCTTGTCCACACTGTGGAGTTTGCACATTCTCCCCGTATTTGCGTGGGTTTCCTCCAGGTGCTTCGGTTTCCTCCCACAGTCCAAAACATGTGCAGGTTAGGTGGATTGGCCTTACAAATTTTTCCCTTAGTGCCCAAAGGTTAGATGGGGTTATAGGCGGGGGGGAGTGGCGCTCTTTCAGAGGGTTGTGCAGACTCGATGGGCCGTATGGCCTTCTGCACTCTAGGGATTCTATGACTCTCCCCTCCCTCAACTTTCTCCCATCTATCTCCAGCCCCACTCTGTCTTCCTCTCTCTTTCTCTCTTCCACCCACCTTTCTCTTGCTCTCTCTTTCTCCTACCGCCGCCTCTCTAAGAGTGTACTCCAACTACCCCAAGCTAGACTTTAACCAGCTGAATGTATGGGTTTTACCTAAGCCCTATCACAATTATTTGCTCTGTTCTTATGACTACGCACATGGCAATTACTTTCATCACTAACGAAACATAATGCTGGATTCTTATGGCTTCACACAGCACCATGGCAATTATCCATTGACTATCAATGTCGTATGCAAATTCTTTAAAAATATATATTTAGAGTACCCAATTCTTTTTTTTCTAATTAAGGGGCAATTTAGCGTGGCCAATCCACCGACCCTGTACATCTTTGGATTGAGACCCACACAGACACGGGGAGAATGTGCAAACTCCATTTGGACAGTGACCCGGCGCCGGTGTTGAACCCAGGTCCTTGGTGCCGTGAGGCAGCAGTGCTAACCACTGTGCCACCCTAGTAAATACTAACCTGCTAGCAAGTGCCCACTCCTAACTTACTGTCCCATTTGTCTTGTGACAAATGCCAACCCCTGACAAGTGCAAAGACCCCTGGGCAAGTGTCCTATTTTTAGATCCATTTTGCAGCTGGTCTTTACAGCATTCAGCCCCAGTTTGTGCACCTGTATTAATAAAACTAATAACTTCTAACTAAATACAGTATTTGTAATTCTTGACCAATGGGACTAGGGCTTCCGGCTTCCCAACAATAAGCTAATCTTAACTTGTACCCATTACTTACAATTCCAGCCCTGAGGCCATCCTTCTAGCCAATCAGTGTTGCAGTTTTGGCTTCTATTTACTGCTCATATGAGACTCACTGGAGCCAAAATGAGTCCCAGCTGTAAGTCCACAAGTTCTTTCTTAAAGCTACACTACAATATTTTGGCATTAAAGAAATCCAACTGAAAAACCTCTTAACATTCCAATAATACGTACACATTTTTCATAATTTAAGCTTGCAATTTGATAATTCAAGCCTTATTAATTACACAGATGTGTCAATGAGGTGAACTCTAACAACATTCACTTTGGATTGTACTGTTTCCGCCTGTTCCGGAAAAAGTCCTGCTAATTTTGTTTTGTGTTTTCAGTACATAAACCTTCATCCTCCTCAACATGGTCCACAAATTAAATTTGCAGACGTTTATTTTTCCTGCAAGCACCACTGCTTTTCCTTATCCATGAATCATGAGGAAAGCCTTTGAATTTTAAGAACAAATTCTTCTCAGCATGAGTCTGAGACAATAAAAGGAAACCACTTGCACATGACCCATTCTGACAAAGACATTTGCAATGAAAGATAGAGCCATCCGGCAGCTGTATCTGAGCAGAGCTACTAGCATACTGCTTTCCGAGTGGTAGAACTGATTTTTAACATCAGAATGCTTGCTGACCTGTTTCATAGTTGTCCAGTTGTACTACTGATCATGTCTAATGTTTGGCTATTGATTTTTAGTAGCTACACCTATAAAACATTGCTGACTCTACTCATACATCTTGTGTTTATATACAAGCTTAATAGTTTCAACTGGTGACTTAAGCAATATTATTCTCTAGCTTAACATCTGTGTGAAACTGATAAACTTACAAAAGTTTATATACCCTCTGAAATCTATGCTGTCTGAGTGCTTTTCAATTTTAAATATAATAGATGCTGTCATAAGTGATCATTTATGGGGTGGTACGGTGGCGCAGAGGTTAGCACTGCTGTCTCCCAGCGCCGAGGACCCAGGTTCGATCTCGGGTCACTGTCCGTGTGGAGTTTGCACATTGTTCCCGTGTGTGTGGATCTCACCCCGCAACCCAAAGATGTGCAAGGATAGGTAGATTGGTCACGCTAAATTGCCCCTTAATTGGAAAAAAAAATGATTGGGTCCTTTAAATTTATTTTTAAAAAATAAGTGACCATTTAGAACAAACAAAGAACAAAGAAATGTACAGCACAGGAACAGGCACTTCGGCCCTCCAAGCCCGTGCCGACCATGCTGCCCGACTAAACTACAATCTTCTACACTTCCTGGGTCCGTATCCCTCTATTCCCATCCTATTCATGTATTTGTCAAGATGCCCCTTAAATGTCACTATCGTCCCTGCTTCCACCACCTCCTCTGGTAGCGAGTTCCAGGCACCCACTACCCTCTGTGTGAAAAACTTACCTCGTACATCTACTCTAAACCTTGCCCCTCTCACCTTAAACCTATGCCCCCTAGTAATTGACCCCTGTACCCTGGGGAAAAGCCTCTGACTATCCACTCTGTCTATGCCCCTCATAATTTTGTATACCTCTATCAGGTTGCCCCTCAACCTCCGTTGTTCCAGTGAGAACAAACCGAGTTTATTCAACCGCTCCTCATAGCTAATGCCCTCCATACCAGGCAACATTCTGGTAAATCTCCTCTGCACCCTCTCTAAAGCCTCCACATCCTTCTGGTAGTGTGGTGACCAGAATTGAACACTATAGTCCAAGTGTAGCCTAACTAAGGTTCTATACAGCTGCAACATGACTTGCCAATTCTTATACTCAATGCATGTTTTTTTACTATCATCTCTGCATGTCCTGTGATAACCCCAAATAATTGTGTATATTAATTGATTTATATTCATTTGTTCACTGACAGGGCGCGAGTACATTTCCATGGAACTTGTACCTGGCAAATAAATTGCATTCCTTTTACTAATCTTACAGATGGGCCAGCTAATCCAATTGCATTTCATTGCTTTGCCACAATTTCTGGAAATTTTGTCTCCGTTTGCACTTTGCCTCCATTCTGTTAGGAGCTTTTACTGCATTTGTATGATAATTGTGCTTCAATTTCATTGTATAAGTCTCGCATTATAATTCCAACATGTCTGAGCAATTTTAACAGGTCTGCTGCAGTTCTTGTACTTTAAAAGAGGCTATTAATGCAGTGGAATTTTTTTTCAACTATTTAAATTTATTGATCAATAAAATGTAGCAAGCAATGTTTTAGAAATGAAAGTAGCTTATTAAATCTCTATAGCATATGTGCCATTTAGTATACAATACAGTACAAAGTCATTTGGTCCATTGTGTCTGCATCGTGGGTTCAGGGAATAGTCGAGGGGAGGGGAGAGTTGGTCAGAGATAGACTGGGGGTCCAGGTCGTTGGAGGTTAATAATAACAATAATCTTTATTGTCACAAGTAGGCTTACATTAACACTGCAATGAAGTTACTGTAAAAAGCCCCTAGTCGCCACACTGGGGCGCCTGTTCGGGTACACAGAGGAAGAATTCAGAATGTCCATTTCACCTAACAAGCACGTCTTTCAGGACTTTTGGGAGGAAACCGGAGCACCCAGAGGAAACACACGCAGACAAAGGGAGAACATGCAGACGCCGCACAGACGGTGACCCAAGCCGGGAATCGAACCTGGGACTCTGGCATTGTGAAGCAACAGTGCTACCCAATGTGATACTGGGGATTAATCAATGGAGTTTGGGTGGTCGGCAATGTAATTGGGAGGTGGGAATTAGTTGGAGGGAGGATCAGATTATATGGGTGGTGGGTGGATGGTAGTCATGGGTGGGGACTACGGGATTGCTGGGGCTCAGATGGTCGAGGGTTGTTGTAAATCCTGGGGCGGGTGTTCAGATAGAGGGTGTATCGGGGAGGGGGTTAGTCAGAGGATGGGGGTTAGTCGGAAGATGTTGGGGATGGGGTGTTAGTCAAGGGGGGTTGGTTAGATGGGCAGGGTTAGTCACGGCTGGAGGTTGGGTGATTAGTGGGTTGGGATAGTCGGGAGGTGGGGTGTTAGCTGGGGTTGGAGATGTGATCTGGATTGGTCAGGTAGTTTGGTGTAGGGGTTGGGGTGTCAGGAGGGTTGGTGTAGTGTGGCCCCTTTAAGGAAATGAGCCCCACTGACCACTGTTGCTCTTTTTAGCCTTAGTTTATTAGCTCTGATTATGTCACCTTTGCTCACGAGTCGCCAGGTATCTTTCTGATACCGCCACGTGGTTCAAGCTCGAGTTATGATTAATAAGTCAACACACCGCTTAGTAAGATTGAAATCAACGGTCATTTATTATGTACAGCAATCAATACTTACACAATAATCCTACTATCTATATCAAAACCTACCACTACTGGACAATACTTAACTTTAGGAGATGGCCCACCAGGTCAGGGAAACGAATGGTTTATCGAATTGGATCTGGCCTGCGGGATTCAAAAGGCTGATACAGGTCGATGGCTAGGAATCTCTATCGGGTAGCGATCGCTGGAGTCAGACTTACTGTTTCTGGTCGATGTTCTTGCGAAGGTTACGAGCAGGTGAAGAAGGGAGAGAGAGAGAGATCTGAACTTGGCCCCTCACTTTATAGGGCCCAGGGGCTTCCCACCTCTCGGGGCGGCCCTTGACCCTGAGTCCCAAGTGATTGGACTTGTTCCCAATCACTGGGTTCGATATGCTGCAATAATGGGGCGATTCCTCGATAGGGGGGAGGCGCGGGGGGGGGGGGGGGGGGGGGGGTGCGATTCCTCGATCGGGGGGGTGGTCGTTCACCTGTCTTTGTTTCGGCCACTGCAGGCGCTGACAGTGGGTCGGGGAGGGCTGCTGCGACCGATGGGTCTAAGCGATATGCTCCAATAATGGGGCGATTCCTCGATCGGGGGGGTGGTCGTTCACCTGTCTTTGTTTCGGCCACTGCAGGCGCCGACAGGTCTGGCCCGGCATTCAATTGCTAATATGTTGCAATTGTTCCCGGGGATAGCCGATTAAACTGCAGATGTCTGGGTTGATGTTCTGCTAATAGTCTTGAGTATCGATCTGGGCCGACTTCCCCAGAGCCGAATACGCTATTCTGTCTGCAGCTGTCCGTTTGTGTCCTGTTGGCTGCTTTTCCCATCAGCCTTTTCGGTTAGCCGTTTTTAATCGGGTTTTGGCCAAATTAATAGGGAATCAGCCATTTTAGGTGGCTACAGTTCCTCCTTGTGATCCTAACGCGAAGCGTGAAGGATCACATAAATTTTGTCCTTTCCGTTTCCTGACCGGGGGGGACACCTCCTACATGGCCACTATTCTGACCTTAGCTATGCACAAAAATTTACCTAAACAATTCTTGAGGGTGCTATGTCAGGCAGGGGCATGTATCTAAAAAATAAAAACTTGGAACCTCTAATTTTACCTAAATACACTCATCAAGCATTGCATCATCCTATCTCTCTAAAACATACAACAACAATCATAACATTCCATATAGTCTTTCCTGGCTTGGCAGTCAAGCTCAGGATCATACATTTTTTTTATTTCTTGTTACAGGTAGTTTTGTACATCTTTTATTTACAGGAAAACGCAAGTGCTTGTTCTTTATTTTTGTATTATAGGTCGCGGGGGTCTGTGGTCTGGTCATACCCGAACATAGGGGATTGGATCCGATATACCGGGGTTCGAGCGCGGTACGCTCTCCTCCATTTGCGGAGGCGCATAGTCTGCACTGCACAGCAGAGTATTGCCAACGCTAATAGTGCTTCAATAACGTACGACAGGGAGTACCAAGTTATGAACTTGGCACACCAGGATAATGCAGCGTGGCTGGTGACTGGGCCCTCGGTACTGTGGGGCAGTGAAACATTAACGGTAGGGGGGTTTGGAGTAATGGGGTCCGCGTTCCCGCGCAACCAAATGTCCAAATAAAAGATGTTGAGCACGATGAAGGAAGTCCTCATGGCTGTCGTCCTCCTTTTTCTTTCTTTGTGTTCTGTTTTCCTCTGGTCCTGGAGCTTCTGGAGTTCTGTAAAACAAGCATAGAATCTGTAACTACCTTGGTACAATATCCGGTATGTTAGTGTGTCTGTCCTTCGGGGCCAATTATTCCCTTATAATTGGTCACTCTATGTGACTCCCTCCTTTTTTTTTTCGAAACAAATGTTAGGACACGGCACACTTCCCAATGGTGGACCAGTGCTAAGTTTATCATCCAAATGTTCTAGGATGTAAATAGCATTTGGCAGCAACCCAAAGGTTGCCTAAATAAATAAACTGTTTTTGAAAGGAAAAGGTCGAATGAGGTGCGTATGGGCCGCGACGGGTAAGATTTGGATGGAGTCCCCGGGTAGGACGGCTACCAATACCATATCTCCCCTACCCGAGCATTTTTGACCAACGGGGGGGTCCCCAGGCAGGGCGGGTCTCACGCTGTTTCTCCACTGCGTGGGCAACCGACAAGAACGGACAAAAATGTAGTCATCATGGTGGGGTTGCTGCTGTGATTCTCCCGTCAAATCAGAACGGGCGTCTGGCACTTGAACCAGTACCAGCTGAGAAGCTAGTGCTGTGCTTCTACCATCGAATCAGAACGGGCGTCCAGTCTGCTGACCAGGTATCTGCAGATAAGTTAGTTCCGCTGAACAAGCGTGTGGCAGCGGTGGGTCGCTGAGGCAAGACCTCAGAGGTTTCGGCAGAATGGGCGTGAGAAAAATTCTCCTGTCGGACAAACAACATTAAACAAACTTACTAACAACATAAAACATTCTGCAGGTTCCATCAGGAAGGACAACACTTTTCCCCAAGTGTCACCTTTAAATCATCATGTGGACACCTCAGTTCTCTGTTGCGAACAGGATCGCAAAGGGGTTGGCGGATTGGGGGTCTGACTGGAGGTCGTCCCCTTCTCCCGGGTGCCAGACTCTGGAGTGAAGTAGAGTGGAAAGGGCGGCTTGGTGTGAGTTGGGGTCGCTCTCGTCGTTGCGGACGAGTCTATAGGAGTTGTCGCGGTACCGATGCGTATTGTCGAGTTGGGTGGGGACAAATTCGGGGTCGTCCATGTGGTTTGGTGGTCGGTGGTGTGGTTTATTTAGAAAGGTGATCATGAAGGGATCACTGGAGTCGAAATCGGAGTCGCTGGGTGTGGGTCCGGTTGTATGGGGATAGTAGGGGGGGCGTGCTGTGGCTATCGTTGGAGTCACAGTTGCTGTCTCTGCTGCTGCAGTCTGTGGGCGTTCCGGGGCGGAGTGTAGGATTTGGGGGTGGAGTCGAGGGCGAGTCCGTGTCTGGGCAGGACGTGGTGGGGGTTGGTCTGGCTACGTGGGCTGTGGGTGGGGTGTGGTCTGCTGCGTCAAGCATGACGTGGTGGGCGTGGTTTGACTGAGCTCCATAAACCTTCAACTGGTTAATATGAAACCAGGCAGTCTTACCATTTGGGTATTTGATTTTATATACCAATGGGCTTACTTTATCCGTAATGGAGTACGGACCCGAGTATTTCGGAGACAGAAATGTGCTGGGGTTATACACAGCCAACATCACTTGTTGTCCTATATTATACTCCGTAGGATGTACTGCTTTATCAAAACAGGCCTTGCTCTGTTTTCTTTTAGTGCCCAGTTTAACAGCGGCTGCTAACCGAGCCGTTTTTACATTCAAAAGTAATTGCTCGACGGCTTTCTCATGGGTGAGGGCCGTAACTTCAGGGCTGGTCAGGTCTAAACCCAACAAGTATTCTGTCCCTTTCATGGGGCGTCCGGTCATGAGGGTGTGTGGGGTGTAACCTGTGGAGGTGGAAACAGTGTTACGCAAAAAACATCAGCGCGAAGGGGAGGACAGAATCCCAAGTGGTGTTGTTCTGCTGGACCATTTTTCTAAGGGTGGTTTTTAGGGTCCAATTCATGCCCTCCATTATACCACTCGATTGTGGGTGGTACGCAATGTGACATTTTTGGGTTATGCCAAATATTGTGAGGACGTTCAGCATGACACGTCCCGTAAAGTGAGAACCTTGGTCCGATTCAATACTGCGGGGGAGTCCCCATTGTGTAAAAATGTGGTGGGTTAGGATTTTGGCTGTGGTTTTCGCGGTGTTGGTGCGGGCTAGAAATGCTTCCACCCACTTTGTAAAAGTGTCTATGACCACCAGAACATATTGATAGCCATTCCTGCAAGGGAGCAATGGACCTATAAAATCGATCTGGAGGTTAGTCCAGGGGCCGTTAACGGGTCGGGTGTGGCTGAGATGTGCCTTTTATGGCATACCTATCTGGGTTGTTCTGAGCGCAGATGAGGCAATTCTCAATGTAATGGGATACATCCTCTTTGAGATTTGGCCACCAACAAAGCTGTTTGAGGTGGGCTGCGGTGGGTTCGATTCCCTGGTGTCCATGGCCATCATGGAATAAACAGATTATTTGGTTCCTATCCTGCTCAGGAACTACTTAAAGGGTGTCCTTTAGCACCACACCGACATGTGTGGTTATTGCATTTCTGTACCTCTCGTATGGGGCTGGAAATTTCCCTTTCACGATCTCAGTGTGAGCGCTATCCTGCTTCTGGGCCTCTACTAGATCTTCGATCCTAGTCTGCGTGACCTGAACTGCACTCACTGGCGCACTCACTGGCGCGCTTTCGGGGGGGTTCCAAAAGTACCCATGCCTGGATCCTGCCTTAGCCAGTGCGTCGGCTTTCACATTTCCAGGGGGGGAGGAGCGATGGTGGCTGCGGACCTTTATAATGCCAAAAGTCCGGTCCTTGGCTTTTTGCAAGATATGGTGGAGTAATGGGGCTGAGGGGAGGGGTTTCCCATCCGCGGAAACAAATCCTCTTGTTTCCCCGAGGGGCAGAAACTCAGTGAGGCTGTTGCACACGTATAGACTGTCTGAATATTGTCTGCTGGGCTGGGGAAGGAATCTGGGTGCTCTACAATGTAAGCGATGGCCGCAAGCTCTGCTGCCTGCGCGCCTAAGTGCCCGGGTAATTTTAATGCAATTTCCTCGAGGGCGCGTCCCTGCGCGTCCTCCACATAAATCCCACAACCTGTTATGCGTTGCCCATCCAGGACTGTGGAAGATCCATCCACATAGATCCTAATGGGATCACACGTGTCCGGGTGAGGGGGGCTTTGAGATGGAGTGGCTAATTTCCTGGGGGGTGTTTTCGCGATAAAGGGGCCTGTATTATGGTGGGGCGAGATGATTTCACACTCATGGGGGGTTCCGGGGTACTGTAGATTGTCCGCTAAGTATGTGTGTGTCTTGGTCCGTTTGACTGTGATGTCCCGTCCTTGTAAGAGAAGGGTCCACCTAGCAGCGTGGATTTGGCTGACGGTACCGTCTTTAAGTCGTCCGTCTAGTAAAAGTTGGGTGGGGGTGTGCTCGGTCAAAATGGTGATGGGGATCAGTCCGGTAATGTATGAGAAGTACTGGACTGCCCAGAAAACTGCGAGCAGGTGCCTCTCACAGGCTGAGAATCCCTGCTCCACAGCATCTAAAATCCGGGAGGCATAAGCCACGGGTCTTAGCTGGTCGTGCCGTTCCTGCAGGAGCACGGCTGAAAGGGTGCGGTCTATGGTCACTACCTCTATGGCGTAAGTGGAAAGCGGGTCAGGAACTTGTAGTGTGGGGGCGGCTATGAGCGCCTGTTTTAATGATTCCACAGCATCCGTATGCTGCGGAAGCCACTCCCAGGGGGCTCCTTTCTTTAGGAGGTCTGAGAGGGGTGCTGCCTTGCTGGCGAAACCGTCAATGTGGTTTCGGCAGTAGCCAACCAGTCCTAAAAACGACTGGAGGGCTGAAACGTGTTGGGGAAGGGGCAATTTAGCGATCGAGGCAATTCTTTTGTGCTCGATCTCGCGTTTGCCGTGTGTGATAATAGTACCCAAATATACCACTTTCTCTTCCAATATCTGGGCCTTTTTGGGGTTTACTTTACAGCCAATGGAATGTAGTAATTCCAGGAGTTCGGACAGAAGCTCAATGTGCTCTTCCTTTGTGTCTGTCTGCAGTAGTAGATCGTCTACATACTGTACCAGACATTCGGGGCGAGAAAATTTTGCTAAACCATTTGCCAGCTGTCGGTGGAAAATGGAGGGGGAGTTGTGGAAGCCTTGTGGCAGGCATGTCCACGTGTACTGCTGCGCTCGGAAAGTGAAGGCAAATTCATACTGGCACGCCGTTGCCAATGGAATGGACCAGAACACATTACTGACGTCCAAAACCCTGAAATATTGGGCATGGAGTCCCTGTTTGAGCATGATCTCGGGACTTGTTGCAACGGTGGGGGCTGCTATGGGGGTGACTTTATTGAGTTCCCGATAATCTATGGTCAAGCGCCATGATCCGACGGGCTTCCTTACTGGCCAAATCGGGGCATTATTAGTTGAGGCTACCGATCTTAGGACGCCCTGCTCTAATAAACTTTCTATAACCTTTAGGATTTCTCCCTCTGCTTCTAGGGGGAATCCGTACTGCTTTTGGGGTCTAGGGTCCGGTCCTGTTATTTGTACGGAGCTAGTCATCCGTCCACAGTCGTGTTTGTGGGTCGTGAATGCTGCCGTGTTTTTTTGCAGGACTGCCCTAACCTGTCGGTCCGTGCTGAGTGTGGTGGGGTTGAACCAAAACTCGCCCACTGCGCTAATTTTGTTCATATAGTCCCCTATGGTGAGCGTTGCGGGGGCTCTAGCGGACTTCGCCATCTTCCAGACACACTGGTTGACTGGGTCGAAAGATAGGTGGTGGGAATTCATGAAGTCGATCCCTAAAATGTGCTCTGCTGTTGGGGGCAGGTCGACTAAAACAACGGGGTGTTTTGTATTAATGGTTCCGAGTTGGATGGGTACAGGGGCTGTGAGTGGCCTGTAAAGCCGCTGAGGGTGATAGTGGCTGTGGTGGGCCACGTGTCCTTACCAAGGGTGGAGGAATTTAAGGTGGTGCGGGACCCTCCTGTGTCCCAGAGAAGCTCGATCGGCTGTCCCCTAACTTTCGCAGCGACTACGGGTCGTCCTGACCTATCCCAAAGGGTATCGCAGACCCAACTGGGGGAGCCTGTACACCGTCAGTCCGTTCCGGTCAAGTCTGTCTGATCCGACTGGGCGCTAACCCTATGGGTTCTGTTTTTTTCTTACTGAGAGTGCCTGTCTGTTGGGCTCTCTGTGGCTTTTTAGGGCAATTGCATTCTTTGGCAAAATGTCCCAACTGTCCGCAATTGTAGCACTCTTGCGGTTTTGCTGGGGGGCTGCTCTTTCCCTCATTTACCCAGGCGGGGTTGTGAAGAATGGTTCTTACTGCCTGCACGTCTGCGGTGGCTTGTTTTTCCTCGGGGGTTCTAGCGGCGGGTTTATTGTGAGCCGACTGTTCCCAAATGCGGGACAATCTTTTGACCACCCACTTCTCATTATGAGCCTCCTCCGAGGGGTCATAATTACTACAGGCATTCTGTCCTGCTTCCGTGGCATGGGAGATAAGGGTGCCATTTGGCCATATTGTCTGCGGACAAATGGGCACGGTCTACATTTCTGAAAACGGCTTCAAAGTGAATCCACAAGCGTCCTGCAAACGCTGTGGGGTGTTCAGACTTTTTCTGTCTGCACTTATTTAGGCCACCTATGGGGTCGCCCCGGTTATACCCGATCGCATCCAGGATCGCGGTATGCATTTCTGCAAGGGTGCCTCCTACATTCTGTGGGTCGGGAAGGGCTGCTGCGACCGATGGGTCTAAGCTGAGGACCGTGAACTTTACCTGCTCTTTCTCATCCAGGCCGTACAAGGTCGCCTGGTGTTTGACGGTGGCAAAGAAATGGTGGGGGTCTGAAGCGGGGAGGAACGGTGTGATTTTAGCACACGCGTCCCGTAATTGGGTCACTGTGAGGGGGGTGGAACAGAGGACTTCCCCCTCGTCTGCTGTGGCTGTGCGGTGGGTTGTTACAGGGTTCATGGGAGCCTGTACTACCTGCTGTGTGGGGGGTGGGGGTGCTTTACTCCTTTGGGGCTTTCCTTGCGCACATGTTCCCTGAACATATCTCTGCGCTGTCTCCTGCAATTCTTCCCAATCAGGGCCGTCTTCCTGTTCTAAACTTTCCCCAAAGGTTTCTTGGAATCCCTTTTGGACAGAAAGCATTGATTAGACCATAAGACCATAAGACATAGGAGCGGAAGTAAGGCCATTCGGCCCATTGAGTCCACTCCGCCATTCAATCATGGCTGATTTCAACTCCATTTACCCGCTCTCTCTCCATAGCCCTTAATTCCTCGAGAAATCAAGAATTTATCAACTTCTGTCTTAAAGACACTCAACGTCTCGGCCTCCACCGCCCTCTGTGGCAATGAATTCCACAGACCCACCACTCTCTGGCTGAAGAAATTTCTCCTCATCTCTGTTCTAAAGTGACTCCCTTTTATTCTAAGGCTGTGCCCCCGGGTCCTAGTCTCCCCTGCTAATGGAAACAACTTCCCTACATCCACCCTATCTAAGCCATTCATTATCTTGTAAGTTTCAATTGATTGCAGGTCTGCAATTTGCTTTCGGCACTTCGCTGCCTTGAGATCACTACATTGCTTTTGTAGCGTCTCCACCTGCTTCTCTGTCTCTTTCTTAACCAGGACCGCACGCTGCGTGTCCTGATAAGCCTTCTCATACTGGGATTGAAAACTGCTTAAATGCGCCAGACAAGACTGGTGACCCCGTTTGGCGTCAGCCACCTCTTCATCCTTGGCTTCTAACTGCCTTTTCAGTTCCAGGTTCTCTTTTTCCATCTCGCATACATCGATTTTACTCATACGATGTATGCCTTCTATTTTGTTTCGGAGGGTCCTGACGACCTCCTCTGTGCCTCGCAATTGTGCCATGCAGGACACGATTGCCATCGGCTTGCGCGCTTTTGCTAAGCTTTTCTTATGAATTTCACTCATGTTCTCCCACCAAGTATGCCCTATACTTCCGGGACCTGAGTCGTCATTATTACAGAAACCGCTCCACACGGGCCATCCTTTGCCCTTCAGAAATTTCCGAACTTCCACTTCCCAAATGGGACACTGTCCCACTTTAATGCTGCTGATCAGTGCGACCGCAAATTCTTCGCGGTTCATGAGGCGTTGCATTGCCTGCATGGCCACCTCTCTTATCTGCTCGCTACGTTCAAATTTGGAACAGGGGGCTAAGGTGATGTCGTAGATGCGGGTACGGCTTGCGCTAATTTCCAAAAATACCAACTTCTGACAGTTTTGATACAACAAAATCTATCAGTTTTACCTTATAACCCTGTTAGTTACGCATGCATACACACACTTCCGAATTGTGAATTATTAACCAGAACCGCTTGAACACTTGTGGTTTTTTTTTGTTTTTGCTTCCAATTGGATTCTATTCAAATTTCTGGGGTTCTCCCGGAGTGGTTTTCCACTTCTATGTCGGGTCCCGGTGGAGTCGCCAATTATGTTGCTCTTTTTAGCCTTAGTTTATTAGCTCTGATTATGTCACCTTTGCTCACGAGTCGCCAGGTATCTTTCTGATACCGCCATGTGGTTCAAGCTCGAGTTATGATTAATAAGTCAACACACCGCTTAGTAAGATTGAAATCAACAGTCATTTATTATGTACAGCAATCAATACTTACACAATAATCCTACTATCTATATCAAAACCTACCACTACTGGCCAATACTTAACTTTAGGAGATGGCCCACCAGGCCAGGGAAACGAATGGCTTATCGAATTAGATCTGGCCTGCGGGATTCAAAAGGCTGATACGGGTCGATGGCTAGGAATTTTTATCGAGTAGCGATCGCTGGAGTCAGACTTACTGTTTCTGGTCGATGTTCTGGCGAAGGTTGCGAGCAGGTGAAGAAGGGAGAGAGAGAGAGAGATCTGAACTTGGCCCCTCACTTTATAGGGCCCAGGGGCTTCCCGCCTCTCGGGGCGGCCCTTGACCCTGTGTCCCAAGTGATTGGACTTGTTCCCAATCACTGGGTTCGATATGCTCCAATAATGGGGCGATTCCTCGATCGGGGGGTGGTCGTTCACCTGTCTTTGTTTCGGCCACTGCAGGCGCCGACAGGTCTGGCCCGGCATTCAATTGCTAATATGTTGCAATTGTTCCCGGGGATAGCCGATTAAACTGCAGATGTCTGGGTTGATGTGTTGCTAATAGTCTTGAGTATCGATCTGGGCAGACTTCCCCAGAGCCGAATACGCTATTCTGTCTGCAGCTGTCCGTTTGTGTCCTGTTGGCTGCTTTTCCCATCAGCCTTTTCGGTTAGCTGTTTTAAATCGGGTTTTGGCCAAATTAATAGGGAATCAGCCATTTTAGGTGGCTACACCACGTGGTCGGCTGTGGACCAATCGTGCAAGAGTGCGCGAACCCCAACCAATGGGAAGTTTGCATGGAGCCTTTAGAAGAAGGACCTCGGGCTGTGTGGACCAGGGACCTGAAGCATAAATACCTGTTGTATCATGTTCTGTGCCAGTTATTTGACTAAAAGCCTCCAGTGTTTGTCTCGAACTACCACAGTTGGGTGGCGAGAAAAGTCCTTGCCTGGGCATCTCTGGCCGATCCCCCTGTGCACCTTCAAGAGTACGACCCTCCGAAGAATAGTATATCTGGGCCACTATGAAAACAAGCCCTTGCACCAAAGCGCCTTGGTCTAAAGTCAAAGTGCGAAGAATTAGCATTTATTCTAAATCTGCTTGTGCATTGATTACGTTTTTCTGTTGACAAAAATAGTTTTGATTCATCAGCAGTTTACTCAGTAAGTGTTGATGAAATCATAGAAGGGTGCAGATTAGAAGCTAGCAACAAAATCGGACAGATTAATTAGCATACTCTGCAGAACGATATCTTTCTACACCTTTCACTTGAGTTTCCTCACACAGGAAGATCTATTCTCTCTCTTTACATATCCACACTATCTGCATTTCAGAATGATTAACGATGACATGGTTTATCCTGCCCTGACAGAAAGAATGCTGCATGTTGGCAGCAACACAGGAAAAGTGAATTTAAAAAGATAGGTGTTGAGGCAACATGTTACTGTGAAGAAAATTGGATAAGTATACAATTTAAGAACAGGAAGCATTTTGTTTATTTATTCGTTTGCAGGATGTGGGTGTCACTGGCTAGGTATTTGTTCTGCATCCCTAATTCTGTTCAAAAGGTGATGGTGAGTCACTTTCTTGAACGTCTGAGTTATGTCAGTGTATTCACACTGATGCCCAGGACTTTAACCCAGGGACAGTGATGGAATGGCAATATAGTTCTAAGTCAGGATGAAGTGTAGCTTGAAGAGGAAATTGCAGGTGATAATGTTTCCATACATCTGCTGCCCTCGGCTTTCCAGGTGGCTGAGGTTGCAGGTTTCTTGCTGAGGTTACAGCTTCTTCCCCACAGCTGCCAGACTCCTCAACGACTCTCCCTTGGACTGATCTGTTCCCTGTAAGAACACTATTCACGACACCCTATGCTGCTCTTGTTTGGCCATTGTTTCGCACTGTAACCAACCACTTTGTTGATATACCATTGTCAATGTACTCTGTTGAGGTGGCTGAGCTGCGAGGGGAAGAAGGTGGGTGTGGGGGTCGAGGGAAAGGGAGGCCTGGCGAAGAGCTATCATGTGGCCTCTTTTGTGGGCTGCCGCCCGTACGTATGCACTCTATGTAACGTTTCCCGTGGCCTTTGTCGTGGGTGCTGTGGGCTATAATTTAGAGTGGTTTATTCGTGGGGACCAACAGAAACCAGTTGAAGAGAAAAGCATTTTTGAATTGCGTGAAGAGAGAAAGCTTGCTGAGATCACAAATAAAGATTGTACCAAAGTGCTAAGCCTAAAGGACAAACTGGAGTTCACGCCAAGGGCAGTGCTAAACAGGAATCGGTTGGACAAGGCCAGTGATTGATAGCCCAGGAAAAATGATGCAGTGGAGCAATGGTTTGTGGATGGCACAATGTGCGTTGCAGTTGGAACATCCACCAGACTGAGTTGTTGCAGAGATCATGGAAAAATAATTGGTGGTCTTTCCCAGATTTCCTGAGAAGTGAAAAGTTTGAAGTTTCCAGGCTTTTTTTATTGATCCTTCAAGAATTGAAAGCAAAGAAGTCCCTGATGTGGTTTATTCTGATGACTGTCCTGTGTGACTTCCACCCCTATTCACCACTGCATCACCAGGTCTCCAGCTATCATTCACTGGCTGGTGCATTTTGGCCTAAGTAAATTAAATGTCAAAATTCCTGACTTAATTTATTTATAATGTATTATAGTTGGATTAGATAAGGATTACCAATGAAAATAAAGTTACTGAACAATGAAAAAAAAAGTCAATGTACTCTGTTGATTATTCTTTTGTTCTACTATGTACGTACTGTGTACGTCCCCTTGGCCGCAGAAAAATACTTTTCACTGTACTTCGGTACATGTGACAATAAATATCAATCAGGTTTGGAAGGTGCTGTCTAAGGAGCCTTGATGAGTTGCTGCAGAGCATCTTTTATATGGCACACACTGCTGTCATTGTATATATGTGGCTGAGTGAGTGAATGTTTAAGGTGATAGGATGTCAATTAAACAGGCTGCTTTATCGTGGATGGTGTCAAAATCTTTGGATGTTTGAGCTGCAATTATCCAGGCAGGAGGAAAGTATTCCATCGCATTCCTGACTTGTAACTACAAAGAATAAAGAAAATTACAGCAAAGGAACAGGCCCTTCGGCCCTCCCAGCCTGCGCCGATCCAGATCTCTTATCTAAACCTGCCTTCTATTTTCCAAGGGTCTACATCCCTCTGTTCCCCGTCTGTTCATATATCTGTCTAGATGCATCTTAAATGATGCTATCGTGCCCGCCTCTACCACGTCCGCTGGCAAAGTGTTCCAGGCACCCACCACCCTCTGCGTAAAAAACTTTCCACGCACATCTCCCTTAAACATTCCCCCTCTCACCTTGAAATTGTGAGCCCTTGTAATTGACACCCCCACTCTTGTAAAAAGCTTGTTGCTATCCACCCTGTCCATGCCTCTCATAATTTTGTAGACCTCAATCAGGTCCCCCCTCAACCTCCGTCTTTCCAACGAAAACAATCATCTACTCAACCTTTCTTCATAGCTGGAACCCTCCATACCAGGCAACATCTTGGTGAACCTCCTCTGCACCCACTCTAAAGCATCCACATCCTTCTGGTAATGTGGCGACCAGAACTGCACGCAGTATTCCAAATGTGGCCTAACCAACGTCCTATACAACTGTAACATGACCTGTCGACTCTTGTACTCAATACCCCGTCCGATGAAGGCAAGCATGGTGAACAGGTTTGGGGAATCTGACCTGCTCTTGTAGCTACAGTATTTATATGGTAAATATAACAATAAACATAGGTGTATATGATTCAGGACATGATGGAATAATTTGTCTGCTTTTCTTTTGGGACCATAGAAATGTAATTTCAGAAATGCAAATGTTTAATAATATAGATTGTATTTTGATAAATACATGGATAGGATGGGTATAGTGGGATGCGGCACAAGGAAGTGCTGAGGGTTTTGGCCAAGGTTAGTATCATGACCGGTACAGGCTTGGAGGGCCGAAGGGCCTGTTCCTGTCCTGTATTGTTCTTTGTACATTGTTCTTTGTCTGTAATGTGAGTCTCCTATCATGAAATTTTACTGTGTTATCTTTTGAGTATGAGGGAGAATTTTCAGTTTTTTCTTTTGTTAATCTTAGGTTGGTTACGTATCTCCCTCATGGATGGAAGAAAACAAATGTGTGATAATGATTTATTGATGGCTCAAACAGTTTTTTTACTCGATATGTTTTTAAATTCTGATGTAGATAATATAGGAATGGTTGTCGATCCTAAATGCCAAGTGTGCAACCATTTTAAATTAAACAGACTGTTCACAGCAACCGAGCTGTGGGCTGCATTTTCCTTCATGCAACATTCGATCAGCAAAATGCCTGTCACAGTAGTGAAAGACCTTAGTGTCAAAAATTGTGATAAGTTCCAAATAGTGTTTCTTCTTCAACTCTTCAGAGATGGAAGGTTTTTTTGTGCCAATTTGTCTTTCCTTCACTTCTCATTTATCATTCAGAGATTGAGCCTTACTGGGGTGTGATTCCATGGACGGTCTCTGGCACCTTATCTAAGTGCCCATTATTCTCGGCTCAATCTGTGACTGTCGGAGGAATATACAGATGTGGAAAACCACACCCTATATCCATACATGTGAACATTGATGAAGAGAAGATCAATGTCAGATTGTATATGAAAAAAATAGTGGACTAAGTGAGTAGGCAAAACTATGGCAGTTTTAAGAATTGAGGAAAATCAAGACTAACAATGATAGGGCAGCAAGGTGGCACAGTGGTTAGCACTGCTGCCTCAAGGCACTGAGGTCCCAGGTTCGATCTCGGCTCTGGGTCACTGTCCGTGTGGAATTTGCACATTCTCCCCGTGTTTGCGTGGGTCTCACTCCCACAACCCAAAGATGTGCAGGTTAGGTGGATTGGCCACGCTAAATTGTCCCTTAATTGGAAAAAATTAATTGGGTTCTCTAAATTATAAAAAAAAGACTAACAATGAAATTAGGATAAAATACAGTAAAGAAATGGGATCAAAGGAGAACTGGTGAATACAGCTGTCCGAAAGTGTGTTTTTGGTATGCAAATTAACATGGCAGTAGAAAAACCAATGTTCACCTAAGTGATAAGGGAAAAACAATGGTCTACAGAAGAGGTGACTTCAAAGTGGAGAGATAAGGGAATAATTTACATCTATATGCTAAAGGCCTGGCCCACAGGGTGAGTAAGGGATAAAACACTATGGGCGCGATTCTCCGCTCCCGCGCCGGTTGGGAGAATCGCCTGGGTCGCCAAATTTTCCCGCGACGCCGGTCTGACGCCCTCCTGCGATTCACGGAAGCGGCCAGTTCGGCACAATCGCGTTCTGCGTGGCGCGGTCCAGTGAATCGCCCGAGACAGCCAAAATGGCGATTCACCGGTACCCCCGTGATTCTCAGTGCCGGATGGGCCGAGCAGCCTGCCCAAAACGGCGGGTTCCCCCCGGCGCCGTCCGCACCTGGTCGCTGCCGGTGGGAGCGCTGGGAGGCGGCCTGCGCGGGGGGGGGGATCCTACACCGGGGGGGCCTCAAATGCCCACCGATCGTCGGGCCGGCCTCTGAAGGCAGACCTCCTTTCTTCCGCAGCTCCGCAAGATCCGTCTGACATCTTCTTGCGGGGAGGATGGCAACCACGTATGCGCGGGTGACGGCAGTTATGCGGCGCCGCCATTACGCGGCGCCAAGGCCTGGCGTGCGTAAATGACACGGCGCCGCTCCTAGCCCATTTTCGGGCCCTGAATCGGTCGGGATAGGGGCCGTTTCGCGCCATCGTGAACCTCAACGGCGTTCACGACGGCGCGAACACTCTGTCTCCATTTCAGAGAATCGCGCCCTATATATCCAGAGCAAGGTAATTGGAGAAGAGGGTAGAGATGCAGCAACCATCATAGCCACACCCAGCTGTAGAAAGCAGGCAGTCCCAAAAATAAGTTTATGCTAAAAAGCTGCTGTTTAAAATCAAACAGGGAAGAATTTCTACACAGAACTAAAGACGGCTTCCCTTAACCTCAGGAAAGAAATATTGATCTTTGAATGGAAACTGCAAATTCAGCAAAAAACGGGGTTTAGAAGGTTAAATTATGAGGCTAGGTTGCAGTTATTTGTATTTCCTTCAGTTTCGAAGAATGAGAGGTTATCTAAATCAAAACTATTAAATTATAAGGGGACTTGATTGGATAGCTACAGATAAGCTACCTCCTTTGGTGCAGGAACCCAGAAAAGGGAAGTATTTTAAAGTTAGAATTAGCCCATTTAGAAGTGAAATCAGGAAACACTTTCTTCACACGCAGTGGATGCAATTGAAACATTCAATATCAACAGATTTTATTAAGTAATGTCAAGGAATCAACGGTCAATAAAGTTGTGATTTAGATCTAACAATTTTGAGGGGCTGAATGGCCCTTATGGCTCTTATTTTTCCATGACAATTGAGTAACATTTGGAGAAAAAGCAAATTGGTTTGGATGCCAAGTGACTACTAGATCGGATCTGCTGTCAGCCCCCAGTGTGGAAAAGTGTGTTGAAGTTCAATGTCTGAAACCGAACCGTGACCCATGGTCCTTATAATTTTGCTAACCTTGGTAATTAAAGATAAAGGAACCTTTTGAAGTAAATGAAGGAGGGATGTTGGGAGATTCCATTTTGAGATATTTTCTCTTTTCTAATTTGAACAATACCTGTTCAAAATAAATCACTCCAAAACTAGCTACCAAATAGTGAAAAAAAATGACCCTGGCCTAATTTACCCTGGAAGTTCCCTCGCCAGAGCAAAATAGTTTGCCTCGTGGTTCCTTAATGTGGCACACTTGAAACCAGTAACTCACTAATAAAAATTTAACGGTTGTTTCAGCTCGTCAAAATCCAGCTGAGTGGGCAGACAGCAAATTAATATCTAATCCCCCCAAAAACAGCCTTGCCTGGATGAATTGGCACTCTATTGGGATAAAGTTGTTATAGTCCTTCGGGTCCCTCAGAAAATGGACACTTGCCTGGGTGAGACCAAATACTACTCGAATATTCTATGGTGGGATTTGACTGAATCTGGCCCTGCTCTCAGTCTTGACACACTTTCTTCCAATGGTTATCGGAGAATAATCCGTACCCAATCTGGTCAGGCACACGGGGGCCATTTGGAATCCCTGCACGATTACCCTGAGTGAAACCATGCGTCTCAGAGTAGGGGCTGAGTCTGGTTTTATACAAGAGTGATTGATGGTTTCCCAGAATCTAACCGCTGACTTAATCTCAGCTTCCTCAATATATAACTGAGCTAAATAATTAACTATTGTACAGAAATGAGACTCTGAAAAGTCAGGCAGCCAGCCAGATATCTGATAGGGCTGTTCAAAGCGAGGAGTGCCTTCTGACGTGCGCGGCACATTACTTCCGCTTGCTGCCTCTCGATAAGATAATGAACAGCCAGGCTAAACTGTTACTGACTTGCAGGCTGTGATTCCAGTTCCCACAGAGGCTGCCCTCGGGCTTGACTTCTAATCTTTTACATAAAACCAAAGGATTTCGAGAAAAGCCGGGGGGGAAATGAAGCCCCGAGTGGTTAAGTGCTCAGCGTCACTTACTTCGATATTTCTCTAAATTAAACTTCTGGATTGTTTTTTTTAAAGTAAGTGAAATCCTTCTATTTTTCTTTCCACAAGTGTAACATTGTGCTGGCACTGAGAGGTACTTTTAATGATGTGCTGGGAAGTCAGTCTTCGTTTTTTAAAAAATTAACTTTCTTTTAAAGGACTTAAATTGGGATGAAATGAAAACATCTCCGTCCCAATTCAGCGAATGTCGACAATGGTAAATGCCAGAACTGATGAACATTGAGCCGCGGTGATTTTAGTTTTGTGGTCAATCATAAAACGATGGTGTGGGTTTTGTGAAATACAGCGTGTGTGTGGTTTGAAAACCCCCAAATGCAGTTTCTGAGCACGCTTGTTCCCAATAACTCCAGTGTCTGATATTCACTTGCACCCTTTACACAAGTGATACCAACCTTTCTTCAATGTTGAAGAGGATTCGGAGCACACAGTAGGTTCCAGAACAAGTTTGAACTATTGTCAATACAGGACCACACCATCTCCCGTTGCACAGGGGCCTCCAGATCAAATGCTTTTTTTTATATAGATAATGCGAATTCGAGGTTCAGGGAGTGGATCAGAGTTAACTGATATAATTCCATCTTCATTATTAAAGTCGGGTGTTGTCAGTTTTATATTTTAAATATTCCTTCCAGTTAAATAACAATTGTAGCAAGTTGAGTAATTATTTAATATGTTGATTGATATACTAGTATGTTCATCCACATTCTCACAATGACCAAGCAAATTATTCTCTGATCCATCTTCCTCCAAGAAGCATTCTCTACATCCCTAGTTCGTCTACCTTTCTCGATCTCCTTCCTGTATTCACTCCTCTTCCCTTTACTTCACTTTCTCCTGACACCTCTCTCACTCCTTTGTGATTTAAAAAAAAAAAATCTTTATTGTCACAAGTATGTTAACATTGCAATGAAGTTACTGTGAAAATCCCTTAGTCGCCACACTCCAGCGCCTGCTCGGGTACACTGAGGGAGAATTCAGAATGTCCAATTCACCTAACAAGCTTGTCTTTCGGGACTTGTGGGAGGAAACCGGAGCACCCGGAGGAAACCCAGGCAGACACTGGGAGAGCGTGCAGACTCTGTACAGACAGTGACCTAGCCGGGAATTGAACCTGTGACCCTGGAGCTCTGAAGCAACAGTGCTAACCACTGTGCTGCCCAGTACTTATTGTCAGTGCAGGCTCAAAGGGCTTTTCGGTGCTGTACTGCTCTGATTCCACAATGGGGAATGAATTAATAACTGAATACAAGATCTCTCCACCAAAAGAGCCAAAGAAAAGGTGAGCAGATGTATTTGAATCCAGGGGTTGTTGGGACCTGGCGTTCTCTCCAAAAGCAAAGGGATTGAAGAGTACAAACAGCTAGCGATTTTGAAGAGCCTAAAGCCTGAATGTAGTATTGAGTTCCACACAAAGAGAATATGAAACTGATTTGCGAGTCTGCTGCCTGTTGTCAGGAAACAAAATACATAAAGACTAGCCACAGACTGTAGAATAATATGGTCAAAGAGGTGTGGCAGCAAATTGTTTCTTGACTGATGGTGCAAGAATAAGGAAATATCGATTTCAAGTTTAAATGTAATGGAGATCGAGAAATTTATTTTTTGTAGGTGGATGTTACACTTTTTTAATGGTGCTACAGAAACTGAAATAATGCCAACAGTGGGTGTTGGGTGATGCTGAAACAATGCCATCATTCGGCGGTGTGGGATGGTGATTGAAGTGTAAAGAGATGGAGGGATATGGGGAAATATGTTGAGCTATTTGCTAACATGGAGGATACATATCCATGGACTGATTGGTTAGTTGATTTTTGTATCATTTCCAAGTTGCTCTGTAACGTAAAGGTGATGTTTTGCCACAGGGCGATGTGTATGAGTGCATTTTACGATCCACTGCTGCTGACTAGATTAGGGTGAAGTGTGAGCTGAATGCATAACCCTTTACATCGCTATGACTCCCCCTAGAGCCTGCACACAGTGACACATGGCCCAAGGCGGAACTGCAATGGATCTCTGAGAAATTTAGTTCTTAATCTAGGTTAATAATCTTTATTCGTGTCAAGTAGGCTTACATTAACACTACAATGAAGTTACTGTGAGAACCCCTAGTCGCCACACTCCAGGGCCTGTTCGGGTATAAAAAGAATAATACAGCACAGGAATATGCCCTTTGTACCAGTCATGATACTAACCTGCCTCCAGTCAGAGGCCGAGCCTCACCGACAACAGCGTGTAAGGTCAGTGGGCGGAGCAGGATGGCACGCAAGGCATGTGCCACCTGCAAGGGGGCCGGGGCGCCCTGGAGGTAGCGGAAGGGCTCTAAGGGGAGGTAACTAAGGGCAGATAGGCTCATACTGTACACCATTAAAACAGAGTGTACTTCAGTTCACCGCCAGAGTGGTCGAGGCATCTGAGCCGCATTTTCAACAGTCTGATGCACCACTCGATGACAACCCAGGTGGCCACTTGGGCCTCGTTATATCAGGTTTCGGCAACAGTTTCCAGCCTCTGTACTAGCGACATGAGCCAGGACCTCCAGCGGGTACCCCTTATCCCCCAAGAGCCAACCAGTCATCCTAGGGTGTCCCTCGAAGATGCCAGGATCTCCAACTGCCCCAGGATGTAGCAGACTTGCAGGCTCCCTGGGAAGCGTGCACACACATGTGCACGGTCTTGAGGTAGTGGTGGACGTTCAGAGAGTGGAACCCCTTCCTGTAAATGAAGAGCACTCCAGTTCACGCAAGGTGAAGAGTGCCACCTATTACCCCCCTGGGTCTGGGGCATCCTGGTGGTGGCAGAGAATCCTACCCAGGCATCTCCATTGGCTTGGTTCAGGTCACAGTTTATATAGTCGGCTGCCCGGACATGTGACTTCATGGATGCACTTGTGGACTGTAGGTTGAGATACGCTGCACAGATCCCCGGGTCTGCAAGGGCATGGCTCAGGTGCTGCACCGTCCTGTTGAGGCGGAGCCTTCTGCGGCACATGCTGTCCAACATCTCCTCGAATGACCAAAGATGCCTGTACACCTTGGGCAGTTGCTAGCCTCCCCCTCTGGGTCCCTCACTGGCCTGACGGTTGGCGGGGCATCAAGAGTAGGGCTGGCCCCTGCATATGGGCTGCTGCCTCGAGCCTCTGTCAGCTCTGCCGCCACCGCCTTCGCCGCTTGGACTGCCACAAGGGCAGCTGTTGTAGGTTCCACTATACCGTCCATAATGTGATATCCATTCTGTTCTGGGGAGGTTCGGTGGGATGACGGGTAGCATCTGCGTTGCCCCTGGTATCGGTATACACAATCTGGGGGCGGGTGGCCTGTTGGACCTGCGGGCGCTGAGGCTCTTGCCCTCCAGCCCAGGGGCAACTCCCCATCGATGGCTCCTGTTCTCTTCTCTACCACCCCTCCCCCACCACCCAGCACTGGGTCAGCAGCTCCAGTGCACCCATGCTGATTGCTTGATTTCAAAGATGGCTACTTGCCTCCTTTGATCCCTGCACCGGCTATTGCGCTAACTTCATGTTTAAAAGGTGCCCGCTTGCTGGGCTGCTGGTTAGATCGTGGAAGGCTGTTAGGGTGTCTGTACCATTAACAAAATGGAGATTGGCCTTTATTGGTGATTATTGGCTTCTTGCCACATCATGATCTGGATCCCGCCAGCAGGAGCAGGCCAGTTTGATCGGAAACCATTTGGTACCCAGCGCGTATCCCAATTTCGGTGCCAAGCATGCCGGGCGCAATCAGACTGTTTGTGTGCATAGTGAACTTTACGTTACCAAAATCTTCCAGGGCAGATATAGTATCATCTGAGATCTCCCCACTGATGTGGTGACTTGATAACCCTTACGCACTTGCACGTATTGCAGGGCAGGCTGATACTGATCACCATCTGTCAGTAGCATGGTGAAGGTACAGCCATGTGAAATAAAAAGGCCCGCCATGCATGATGGCATGACAAGTTCTCAAACTCTCAGGCAATCCCTTCCATCTGAGGGTTGAGCATTCACAAGATAATGTGTGCAAGTCTCTTGCGGTCAATCATGAAACTGGAATAACCATGTTTTTGCAAATGAGAAACTGGAACAAAGATTGGTCTTGGACCCAAGAAGTTGTAGAAATTACTCCTGTCACTGAAGTAAAGGGCACTGCTCATCTGGCTTACTCTCTGTCTTCTAACCTGAAGGTGTAACACCGAAGGCGAGACAGCCTTGTAGAAGACAAAGATACTGTGCCATGTACTGGATTAGTGGGTCAATCTATACAAAGAAGTACAGACATCCGAGTGACGGTGATAACCTCCGTGCCAGTTATCAAAGGAGCACACGCTCTTTTTAAAATCTGCAAGTGGGAAATATTCACTGGAACAAGCAAATGCCCATAGGATAGAGCACAACTGAGCTATACTCGTGAGACAGATGGATGGGATGGGGGCACACAAGTTGCACAACACTGGCACCTGAGCTCATTGGCTGAGCTGCCTGTCAATCTGGATGATCTACATGCCAGATTGGCTGCTTTGGACACAGCCAGATCACTAAAACAACGAAGACCATCCAAATTGACGGGCTACTTGGCCAATAATTTGCTTTGAACAATCACAGGCTGAGAAGGGTACGGAATTCCCCAGTGCCTCTTTTTCTTGTTTACCTTGGACTGTCCTATTTTTGTTGAGCATTTCTTCACTCCAGCCTAGAGCTGGAGGCCGCTGCAGCTCAAAGCAAAGTAAAGCCTCCCTTCTGGTTTTTAGTTTACCCCAGAAGGCCCTCCCAACATCATCGTCCTCCAGTCAGTCAATCGTGTGACCTTGCTCCTTCACTACCTCTCCTCAAAGAGTGTAGCCCTTTCCCTGGTTTCCTACCTTCCTCCCTTGATAGATTTGTGGTTGGGGAGTGTGTACTACAAGAGGCAAACTATAATTGTTAAACAGAACTTCTTAGTTTGCTCCTGGTTCCCTGTCCCTGTTGGCAGGACTTGGGGCCTATAGTCTGAGTCTCTTTAGCCCTGCTTCTTAAGTGGAAAGACAATAAAGGTTGACTCGGCTGCTTGGCGTGTTTTATGGTTTTCTTTATTGCTCCTTTCTCTTTCGTTGCTCAGCAAGTAGCTTTTCGCACCTGAAACCTCATGCACCAATCAAATAAGTCACTTGCAAAATATACATTTGTAAATGGGTGCAATGCTTGATGTTCAAGTCTATCTTGCTTTTGTGAGTCTTACAGAAGCATTTAACACTGAGCAAGGGTGACCTCCACCAGGTACTGAGAAAACCCCAAGCTTCAGTCCCATGGACCTTCCATGATAACACGGACGGCACCATTCAGTTTGGCTTCACCTTGATAAGTGTGAAACAGGTCTGTCTTAGCTCCTATACTGGTATCGCTTTCTCTGTTCTACTGCCCTGTGCTTTCCCTGCTGATGTGATCAGTATGGGGAAACTCCACAATCGATTAAGACTGCATGCTAAACCGAACGTGGCATGTCCGGATCCGAGAAAATCTTATTCTGATGTCCCCCAGATGGAGCACCACCTCCAAAAGCTCATCATTTATTCCATTCCTGTGTCTCCCTCACCATTGATCTTAAGAAAACTAGTTATGAAACATGCAAACAAGGAGCAAGGGTAGGCCCCTCGCGTCTGTTTTGCCATTTAATATTGATAACTTCTTCTACATCTCTCCTACTCCTGTACCATGAATCGATCACCTCTGCCTTAAAAACGATTCAAAGACTCTGCTTCCACTGTCTTTTCCGGAAGAGTCCCAAAGGTGCTCAAATTGTGTAAATTGAGTGAGGTGGATAGTCAGCGAGACCTTGGTGTCCTCGTGCATCAGCAAGTTCACAAGTACAGCAGGCAGGTGTCCTCGTGCATCAGCAAGTTCGCAGGTGCAGCAGGCAGGTGTCCTCGTGCATCAGCAAGTTCGCAGGTGCAGCAGGCAGGTGTCCTCGTGCATCAGCAAGTTCGCAGGTGCAGCAGGCAGGTGTCCTCGTGCATCAGCAAGTTCGCAGGTGCAGCAGGCAGGTGTCCTCGTGCATCAGCAAGTTCGCAGGTGCAGCAGGCAGGTGTCCTCGTGGGTCAGCAAGGGCGCAGGTGCAGCAGGCAGGTGTCCTCGTGCATCAGCAAGTTCGCAGGTGCAGCAGGCAGGTGTCCTCGTGCATCAGCAAGTTCGCAGGTGCAGCAGGCAGGTGTCCTTGTGCATCAGCAAGGGCACAGGTGCAGCAGGCAGGTGTCCTCGTGCATCAGCAAGGGCGCAGGTGCAGCAGGCAGGTGTCCTCGTGCATCAGCAAGGGCGCAGGTGCAGCAGGCAGGTGTCCTCGTGCATCAGCAAGGGCACAGGTGCAGCAGGCAGGTGTCCCCGTGCATCAGCAAGGGCACAGGTGCAGCAGGCAGGTGTCCTCGTGCATCAGCAAGGGCGCAGGTGCAGCAGGCAGGTGTCCTCGTGCATCAGCAAGGGCACAGGTGCAGCAGGCAGGTGTCCTCGTGGGTCAGCAAGGGCACAAGTACAGCAGGCAGGTGTCCTCGTGCATCAGCAAGGGCACAGGTGCAGCAGGCAGGTGTCCTCGTGCATCAGCAAGGGCACAGGTGCAGCAGGCAGGTGTCCTCGTGCATCAGCAAGGGCGCAGGTGCAGCAGGCAGGTGTCCTTGTGCATCAGCAAGGGCGCAGGTACAGCAGGCAGGTGTCCTCGTGCATCAGCAAGGGCACAGGTGCAGCAGGCAGGTGTCCTCGTGCATCAGCAAGGGCACAGGTACAGCAGGCAATGTTGATGTTGGCCTTTATAGCACGGGAATTTGACTATATGAATAGGGATGTTTACTGCAATAAGGCATTGGTGAGGTCACACCTGGAGTATTGTGAGCAATTTTGGTGTCCTTAATCTGAGGAAGGATATTCTTGCTGTGGAGGGAGTGCAGCGAAGGTTTGCCAGGCTGATTCCTGGGATGGTGGGAATAAATTGGTTAGTGAGAGATGATCTCTCGACAGGATTAGACCGGGTAGATTCAAAAATGTTCCTGATGGGCGAGTCCAGAACTAGGGGTCATAGTTTGAGGATAAGGGGTAAAGCTTTTGCGACTGTGGTGAGGAGAAATTTCTTTACCCAGGGAGTGGTGAATCTGTGGAATCACTACCACAGAAAGTAGTTGAAACCAAAATGTTTGTGTAATTTCAAGAAGGAATTTAGATCTAGCTCCTGGGGCTAAGGAATTATGGGTGGGGGTGGGATCAGGGTATTGAATTGGATGATCAGCCGTGATCATAATGAATGGCAGAGTAGGCTCGAAGGGCCAATGGCTTCCTCCTTGTCTGTTTTTGAGTGGGCAACCCTTTATAAACAGTGACCCCTAGCTCTCGAATCTCCCACAAGAGGAAACTGTGTGTTCCTGCCTCTGATCAGGGTCTAATGAAGCAGTACATAGCGACAATCAAGCACAGAGAACCTATGCCTTGAGTATGTGCACAGGATGGAAGAGGCCGCATTCCCAGCGGGAGGCAGCCATGCTGCGCGACCCAAAGGACTCTCTCAGCTCTGATTTCGGGATGTTGACAAAAGTGACATGAAAGCCCTGCGCATCGTGGTAAGTGGGGAAACTAGCTGAAATGGCGACAGCTGTGGGGGCAGAGTTGTCAGACACCAGTCTTGCAAACAAGGCATCAACAAATCTTCTGGTTAAAACCCCACCAGTTCCCCCCCACCCCTCCCTCTCTCTTTCTCTCTTTCCCCCCCCCCCCCCCCTGCCCCAGCAAATGACTGGTGAGAGGAACACCCTACTCAGCGGCCAAAGCAATAGCAGCACAGTGACAGCCAAAAGAATGACTGGTTGTAAATGCCTTGAGGTAGCTTCTATATTGCTGACTGGAGGCAACATAGTGTCCTGCATCTTTTACTATTGTTGCTGATGCTCAGATTTTGTGTAAATCGGTTGCAAGCTGGCTTGTCGGAATTCGCAAAGACTGGTGGTGAGGAAGCCATGCCTTTTCAATGTAATCTCACACCAGCAAATTCTTGCCATATGTACTAGGTAAGTATAGACAATGGAAGGTCTTTTAGTGTGGTGGATAGCATCCTGCCTTTGAGCCAGAGTCCCACTCCAGTATTGGCCATGCAAGAGTGTTCATAATGTAGCGAAACGGGTTGGTTGATCCCCACAGTTCTCTGGCCGGCAGTAAGAGTGGGAGAGAGCGCTGGTCAGCCAAACTTGGTGCAGTGGTGCCCCTCAAGCTAAAGCTAATGACCTGTTTCAGGAAAGATCGAAAGACTGACCATGGAAAACATAAGCATGCATCTTAGACTGTGGCCCCTGCTTCTGGACACACCCACCATCAGGAACACCTTCCTGCATCTACCCCATCTAGTCCTGTTAGAATTTTAAAGGTTTCTGAGATCCAGCCCCCCACCCCCATTCTTCTGAATTCCAGCGAATACAATCCTAACTGATTCAATCTCTCCTCGTACAAAGCCTTTGCTGCACTCCCTCTAGAGCAAGAACATTCTTAAGCCCTATAAAATTTCAGCAAGACATCCCTGTGGTGTTCAGTGTGATTCTTGTTCTCAGGATGGATGTTGTAGTGTTCACAAAGACCGCAGAGCTAAGTTCATAAACAAAGCTAACATTTATTTACACTACTTAATTATGCTCGACCACTTACTCTAAAAGTAAACAATAAGCTAATCTACAATCTAATGCTCAACTACACTAGTTTCAATCAACAATCATCTAATACTGTACTGAACTCTCTTTCACTGCTCTCCTCTCCAGCTCTCTCCCAGAAGTCTGTGAGTCGCTGCTGTATATAGCTCCATCTAGTGGTTAATGATGATATGACAATCCTTTGTTATCTGTACATTTCCTATAATGTCACAATCCCTGCTCCTGTACTCTAATTCTCTCACTGGCCAATGTACCATTTGCCTTCTTTACCACCTGCATGCTTACCCTCAGTGACTGGTGTACGAGGACACCCAGGTATCATACACATTTCCCTCTCCTAATTTATGGTCATTCAGATAATAATCTGCCCTTTTGTTTTTGCTACAAAGTGATAACCTGTCATTTCTCCAAATTTTACCGATCTACCATTCATTTGCCCAATCACTCCACTTGAAGGATATCTGCATCCTCCTCACAGCTCACCCTCTCACACAACTTGGTGTCATCTGCAAGTTTGGAGATATTGCATTTCATTCCCTCGTCTAAATCATTAATATATATTGAGGATAATTGGGGTCCTAGCACCAATCCCTGCGGTACCCCACTAGTCACTGCCTGCCAATTTGAAAAGCATCTGTTAATTCCTACTCTGTTTCCTGTTTGCCAACCAGTTTTCTATTCATCTCAATACCTCCAATCCCATGAGCTTTAATTTTACACACTAATCTCATGCGGGACTTTGCCAAAAGCTTCTGAAAGACCAAGTATACCACATCCACTGGTGCCCCTCATCATCTCTTGTCCTTGTTTTCGATGTTGGATTCTTTCCAGCAGACTGTCCTCCCAGCATGCCTCAGCATTCAAAGCTACCGGTGTACAGTTGCTGATGTTTCTGCTGGAAGACCTTCATTCATTCAGAACTCGCAGGCAGTGGGATCTCTTCTGGAGGAGCACTTTAACCTTTACTGGGCCCTCAACTCAAAAGGATCACCTTCAGGCCTGTTCAGGACAGTAACTTCATTGAAGCCTACTTGTGACAATAAGCGATTATTAATAATTATTACTATTTCTTTGTCTCCCCTCCAACCCAGCTCCTAGCCCAAGTTTTTAACCTCGCTCCTTTCTGCAGTTTCACCAAAATATCCCCCAGCCTTAACTGGGAAAGAAAACTTACACAGGATTTTTAGATAGATTTCAATATCTAGAGAGAGAGAATTGGAGAAGCTTCTTCCAGCTGATCTCAAAGCAAAATTGAAAACAACCCAGTCTTACTAGGGCGAAAGACATTGGTTCACCATGGGCTATAGACAAAGCCCAATACTTTGAGCCAGTTCATTGGCTGCCAGCCAAGTCCATCAACCTGAGTCATCACTGATGTCAGTCTAAGCATTCTGGCATCTGCTTGATTGAATTAAAGGCAGCACAACTCTTTGGAATCTGCCACATTCCCACTTTCTCTCATCACCCTTGATGCCATTAAAATCTGTAAATTACCTATCTCTTGAATGCTCCATCTCTTTTTTTTCACTGCTCTATAGTAGTGGTTTCTGAAAATTGTGTTGGCGATTACCCTCCAGATGGCATGCAAAGATGCATTTCCTTGTGCAATGCCAAGGTCATGCAAGCAGACTGGCTCCGCCAAGTGATGACACAAGTTGATATAACAGCAATCTAGCTTTAAGAGCGAGGTTGATGTAAGATTATTGATTGTTCTCAGGTTATTGTGATTTTACACATTAAAATACACACGTTTGAAACCTGTTCAGTTCTGAAAAATATATGTACTGTTTGTTGCCTTAAATTTTAATTTATTACCTCTAACAAAAAGCAGCAAAGAGTTTCCTTAAGTTGAATGAGGGGACCTAATAATACAACAAAAGGGTGATATCTGATATTGGTGACCTCGTTCTGCAATCATCGCAATTTAATTTGTGATTAGATTAGTTTTCCAGCTCCAATCAACTTTTGGGTGTTATTTAACATCGAGATACCTTAAGGGCATGTTTGAATGTTCTTATTGCCCTACTAAATTTCAGAATGCCTTCTTAGAATTTAGTGGAACAATGGAAATGATCCTTAGAGTTGTGAGCAGGTGTGGTACTGTTACAATGTATTATTGTTTGCTGCAGTTGAAAAATATTTAACTCTTCTGACGGCTCATTAATTATTTAATGTTACAGAACTTTCAAATTATAGTTTTGACTCCATGTGACCTATTGGTATTTTGGAGCTGTAATTACTACAACTTCAAACAATTTCTTCTATAATCTCATTTACTGCCTTGGGACAGCACTTTCTTCTTCTCTCCTTGCCCTTCCATCCAATTCAGAGTTGTTGGTATTAATGCTTGAATATTGTTTCTCTTCTAATCATGTAAATGTTTATTTTTGTTGCTTAGACAAAAATGCAGCATTGTACACATTGGAACTGAAATGTCATATTTAATGTTGACTTTTTTGGATATGAAGCAATAAACCTTTTTCTATTGAATGTTTTTTAAATGAGCTCAACGTGATGCTTGACCAGCCTTGATATAAATTAGAAAAGGTATGGAGGTACCCGCACTCTGGATTCTTGTAAAACACAATGAAAGGTGTATAAGGGTGTTGCTCATACAATCAAGATAGTGATCTTCCCAAAGCCCGCACAAACACTCCATGTGACTCTCAATCAGCAAGATTGTATTCCCAGATACACAACACCCCTCTCTCTTTACTTCTTAGTGCAACAACAACAATTAACATCCCACGTCACTGTCAGTGTGGAGTTTGCACATTTGCCCTGTGTCTGCGTGGGTCTCTCCCCCACAACTTAAAGATGTGCAAGGGTAGGTGGATGGCTGCGCTAAATTGCCCCATGAATTGGGTACTCTATTTTTTGGAAGAATTTGACGTTCTTGAACACTGCTACTTGTATCCTCACCCTTTCTGTAGATGGTACTTAGTCACTTTGGTATCTGTCACCTTAGTCATTGAAACTTCCTCTGAAACAGAATCTGAACTCGTCACTGTCTCTGATCTCCATTCCAAAGGACCGATCTTCTAAATGTAGATCCTCTTGGAAGTTTTCTAAACTCTTCTTCGTGGAGCAAGTAACTGATCAGCATGATGCCGCCAAAGACTTTCATTGTCCATCTGTAGATGTATGAAATTGGAACTGTCTTCTCCCTGATCATAATTGGTAGCTAGTTCTTAGTGGTGTAATTCCTAGCGAACACTCCCTCCTAGCAATTTGTATTTCAGGTGGAGTAAACGAATCAAACTGTGTTCATAGTTTTCTCTTGAACAGCAGCATTGCCAGTGAACTTTTGTGTGGTAGCATGTAAGTGTTCCAATAGTGTACTTTTGGTAATGTTCCCTGGTCCTTTGCTGGAATGTTTTAGTTTGCACAAAACGTTCAGCTATCCATTCATTGCTGGATGATGTGGAGCTGCCTTGATATGGTTGTTCCCTTTCAAGTAGTCGACTCCTGCGAAGCAAAGTGTGTACCAGCATCACTGACGAGCCGCTCCAGTGTTCCAAATCTTGCGAATACCTCCTCTATTTTCGCAACGGTCTGCTCAGTCGTCGTTCATGACTTCTGGCCATTTCGAGTGTGCATCCACAAACACCCAGAACATGTGAGCCTCCAATGGACCAGCATCATTAATGTGTATTCCCTGCCATGGCTGAGTCAGCCATTTCCCCCAGATACAATGGCTGTAATGTGGAGTGTTCCTTGGTTTTGCACAAGATTGGCATTGCCCATGGGCATCATGGTGGCACAGTGGTTAGCATTGCTGCCTATGGCGCCGAGGACCCGGATTCGAATCCCAGCCCTGGGTCACTGTCCATGTGGAGTTTGCACGTTCTCCCCGTGTCTGCGTGGGTTTCATCCCCACAGCCCAAAGATGTGCAGGTTAGGTGGATTGGCCATGCTTAATTGCCCTTAATTGGAAAAAATAATTGGGTACTCTAAATTTATTTTATTTAAAAAGATTGGTATTGCCCAACTTTCTCCAAGTTTAGTGTCTAATCCTGGCCATCAAAAATAATTGCATGCTAATTCCTTCATCCTTGCCACACCAGAATGTCCCTCATACAGTTGGTTTAGAAGTCTTCTACGTAATCACATAGATTCCCCACAATAGAACTCCATTCTTTACTGTCAACTCAAGTCTCCATGTGATGAAGTTTGGATTTTTCTTCTGAACATCTGGCAGCGTATCCTTTTGGACCAAGTCCATCACCTTCCCCCATCGCTGGATCAGTTCTTGTATATCTTTGAGCTTGAGAAGAAGTCACAGGTACACTATCCACGAGTATTAATCATCATCTGAGTCATGCTTGACTTGTAACAGCAATTGTAATAAAATATTGTAACTGTGTGCCAACAATATCCATGACCACCTTTACCATCGACTAGCTGCCATAGCAGGTATGCCTTTTATAGGGCCTGAAGATTGTAGTCCAGGGTCGATCTGTCGAGAGTAAAATGATGCCCATGGATATAATGGTGGAACCTTATACCAAAATGATATTCAAATCTTCTAGCTGAGTGTCCACATGGGAGCGCATGAAGCAAATGCTATCGGGTGTCCGCTCCTGAAGGCAAAATGTCCAAGACCACCGCACCAACACCATAGGGTGAGGCATCGCAAACCAGTTGCAACTTTTTGGATGACAATGTAAAGCTTCTTCACATCACTTCATGCATTTTCAAACTCTTCTGACCAGAGCCATGCCTGTTTTTGAGAGGCATCAATGTGTGTAAAATACTTTAATCGTGTTACTAAATTCGGCACTAAATTACTATAATAATTGATCAATCCTAAAAACTGCCTTAATTATCAGATTTTGAGGACATGGCAGTTCTACGATTTTGGGCTCTTGTGTGAAACATTTTTGTCTATTTAATATGACTAGGGTAGTTGATGGATGACTTGGTGACTTGAAAAAGTCACAGATGTGGCTCTGTAACCGCTTCAGGATGGCTTCCAAATTCACCAAGTGTTCCTGTTCACTCGAACTGGTGATTGAGTGTGCCATCTCAACAACATTCCACTCCATTCAATCCACTGAGAATTTAATCCATGGATCGTTTAAAAAGAGCAGCAGATGTTATTCCATAAGGAAGTCTTCTGTAATGGAACAGACCTTTGTGCATCGCTATGGTGTGTAGTGACTGTGATTCGGCATGCCAAATTGATTTGCAGATAAGCGTGTGAAATTTTACTGAATTGCTGTCCTCCAGGAAAGTCCGGCAAGCAAGTCTTCAATCAGCAGCAGTGGATACTGACTCTGCCTAACACTGGGTTAATAGTTTTAAAATTCTCCACAGATTCTCAGCCATCCCTTTTTAATATGACTGGTGTCACCCAATCACTTGTAGCACCAGGTTCAATAACCAATGTCCTTGCTGATCTGACTAGTTCTTCAACTTCAGGCTTGGTAGCACATAGTACAGCTCTAGCTTTGAGATATTTGGGGTGTGCTCTCTGGCTTAACTTTTAGGCGTAGTTTGTCACCAATCATAGAGCTATCATCGATCATCTTCTCGTGCTACTTCAGAAGTTGCTCTTTGATTCCACTAATTGATTGACTTGTTTCCCAGTTAAGCCTAATCTAAGCCAACCATGCTTTGCCAAATTGGGCAGAAAAGGTTTTCCATGGACAACATGTAAAGGTAACTTCACTGTCTTTCCATTTGCTTCTACTGTTACCATAATATATCCTTTTAATGGTAAAACTCTTTGGTGTATGTCCTTCGGATCACATTGGACAGTTTTAAAGGCAGAAGTCTGAGCTTTTGATAAATAGTCTCTGGTATCAGTGATACAGCTTAACTCGCACCACTTCCATTTTAATCTCAACTTCTTTTGGTGTAGGAGAATTTTTCTGAGCCCAATACATTTTGTCAATGTGGCCCTTCTTGCCAAGTATTTGATTTACTCCCAACATTTCCATGCTTGTGTCCAACCTGTGTACAATGGTGAAATGGCTATACCTTTGCAGCCTTGTCCCTTGAGAGATCCATTTTGTGGATCTTCGCCCCAGTCCGTGTCTGCAAAGCTTCTTTCCTTACAAGCTCCGTAGAGGTGGCAACTTGCACAGCAGCTTTCGGAATTATTTCACTCGAAGGCGGCACAATGGTTAGCACTGCTGCCTCACCGCGCCAGGGACCCGGGTTCAATTCCATCATCCGGTGACTGTCTGTGTGAAGTTTGCATGTTCTCCCAGTGTCTGCATAGGTTTCCTCCCGGGTGCTCCGGTTTCCTCCCGCAGTCCAAAGATGTGCAGGTTAGTTGAATTGGTCGTCCTAATATTGCCCAAATGGTTAGGTAGGGTTGTGGGGATAGGGGAGAGGGAGTGGCCTAAGTAGGTGCTCTATACGAGCAAGGGCTGGTGCAGACTTGATGGGCCGCAGGGATTCTAGTAAGCAACTTCTTTATTGCTTCATGCTTAATCCAAAACCAGTCTGTCTCTAAGGGTATAATCCAAGTGTTGTACAAAATCTAGATAATCTTCTTCAAGATACAGTTTAAATGGTTTCACCATCTTCCTGACTATAAGGTTCTGATTCGACGAACATTCTGCAATCAGTAATGGTTTAGGAGAGACATGTCCTTCTAGATTTTTATTAACTCATTAACCATAATCTAAGACCTCTCCCACCCGGCTTACTCATCTTCCAACTTCTTCCGTCGGGCAGGAGATACAAAAGTCTGAGAACACGCACGAACAGACTCAAAAACAGCTTCTTCCCCGCTGTTACCAGACTCCTAAACGACCTTCTTATGGACTGACCTCATTAACACTACACCCCTGTATGCTTCACCCGATGCCGGTGTTATGTTGTTACATTGTGTACCTTGTGTTGCCCTATTATGTATTTTCTTTTATTCCTTTTCTTTTCATGTACTTAATGATCTGTTGAGCTGCTCGCAGAAAAATACTTTTCACTCTACCTTGCTGCACGTGACAAATAATAATTCAATCCAATTCAGGAGACCAAGATTCTGTTTTACAGCCAAGAAGCATTGCGAACTTTGGGCCTTCGAGTATCTGATCAGCTGTTTAAAAATAATTGGAATCTTAATAATTCTCATCAAATGCAACCCAGGACACCTGTTTTTCCTGCCGTTTTTGGATCCCAGCTCCTTGGGTCAACACCGAGATAGGGATGGGCAAGGCTGTGAAGAGATTTGAAAGCAAAAATTAGAATTTTAAAATTGTGGTGTTTGAACAGAAGCCAGTACAAGTCTGGTGAGCACGGTGGAGATGGGATGGCTCATCATCGTCTCCATCATTGCCAGCTAACTTTGGCACATAACCATGAATTGATTTGCATTTTTATTATAGAACTGTACCTGATTCTCTGTTGGCTGCACTCCACCTAGCTGGGCCCGATGGCATCATTGTCTCTCAAATACATCAATCTTTGTAAACATTTCTTTAATAAAAGGAAGTGATAGAAATCCAATATGAAGAATTCACAACTGAGATAAAATGGGCAGCTTCCTGTTCTAACTATTTATTTGTGTGCAAGTTCGATGCACAAAACAAGTATCTCACATTTATACTTACTAGGTGAGGTAGATTTCCTTTTACAGAACATAATTGATTTTGAGATTCCGTTAATGTAAAATTCTCATTATTCTTGTACAGCTAAAATAATGTCTTTTTTTTTTTTTTTTTTTTGTCCTCTTCCTCCCCTTCCTCCAATTTTTCAGACTGTGCGTGATCAAAAATAACGTGTCATCTCTCCTTTAATCTCTCCCAAGTCACCAGCAATTAGGTCTCCATTTAAGAAAGTGTATCTTCAGGCACCATGCAACTAATCTGGGAGAAAAGCTGATACCATTTGTAGTGACACCTTTGAAGTAACCTCCAACATATTATCCAGTTGTCCAGCAATTGGTTGAAGGAACAAATTCTGGCTTGAGGGTGAAGTTTTATTAGTCGATTATTAATGGCTTGGCAGCGTCAGCAAGTTTATATTTTAATTGCCTTTTTTCCCTCCTTCTGAAAGGTGACCTTCTGCAGTTGAACGTGGGTACGAGCAGGTTCCAAACTATTTGGGTACTTATTGACTATTAGGAGCTGGAGTTTAAGGTTCGTTTCATTATTGTTAAATTCCAGACTTTTTTTTAAAGTATGTGAATTTGCTGCAGAGGTTTGAGATGGTGAAACAATTTATGTGCACAATTTTAATGTGCACAATTTTAATGTGCTGTTTCGGGTCAGGCATGAAGCCTCCTGCACAAATCAGTCTACATTTTGTATTGGAAGGTTTGTGAACCACATAAGCTGTCCTGAAGAGCAAGAACTAAGTCCAAACAAAACTGTCCACACATGATCAGGAAGTTGGGCCACTCCATGCAATACTATTTGCAAAACCATGGGCAAATGTCACATGAAAAATCCTCCATTAATGTGTCCAACCCTATACCTGTCTAAAATGTGAACCAGGAAGAGCGGCACCATGGAAAGTTCTCCCCCTAGACCTAGACCAGTGATGGGTACCGTAGGCTCGTGACTGGGCTACATGAGTGCCCTCCTTCATCGCAAGATGGAAATCTGGCACGTATACTAACTATGGCTCAATGAATAAGAAAACCATTTACATACCAAATATTTCATAACTAGTTATGGAAAACCCTCTCCCTTAATTGTACTATCAACTTCACTCTGGTAAAAATAAAAAATTGCACTTTGGACACAGGGAGCGCGTGGCTCTCGCATGTGTGCAGTCAGCATGCATCTCACTTCATTTGTCCTTGCTTTATGTGCGATCACTTCAGTCATACCAGTAGGAAAATAAACTGTGGATGGAAATCAGCAGAATGTGACAACCCTATGCGTGGGCAGCCATCAACAAGTTGTATTGTGGGCTGCACTCAAAACCCAGATGTGCTCTGGCTCCCAGGCCACAGGTTGTCCTGAGCGAATCAGCAGCTGGAGGATTAGCACAAGGGCAGATGGCTACATTGCCATAATAATGTTTACTGAGCTGGTAGTCCAGTTCTGACAAGAGGTCATCAGTCTGAAAGGCTAACTTTCTCAACAAATGCTGCCTCACCTGAAGGGATTTTTCTAGCATTTGCTATTTTTCATTTTGGATTTCCAGCATCTGTAGTATTTTTTTGTTCAAAGTAGTTTACAGGCCCAGGGCTGTTTGAGTTCAAATCCTTCGATGGCAGTCTTGAATTTGAATGCAGATTTTAAAGATAACCTCCTTCTGTGATTATAAATGTTCTATTTGGCCCATTGTGCTTTGAGTTATTCAGCCTGTTTCCACTTTCCGCTCCTGGTCTGTTGCTCTAGGTTATGGCATTTCTAGTGCATGTCCAAGTATTTTTCTGTCATGCATGCAGTGAGTTCCAAACCTTTTACCATCCTTCTGGGCAAAACATTTTTCTCCTTGAGCTCCCATCTAATCCTCCTGCCAATTACTTTAAATATATTCCCCCTTTTGTGTTTGACCTTTCTGCAAGGGGAAAAGGTTCCTTCCTATTGACACTGTTTAGTTCCCCCATAATTTTATACATTTTAATTAAATGTCTCGGTTACAAAGGAAACAAACCCACTTTATCCAATGATCTTCTCTAGTCCTGACAACTTCCTAGTAAACTTGTTTCTGTACACTCTCTAGTGTGATCGCATCCTTTGTCGGTGAGGAGAACTGCACACACTACTCTAGCTGTCGCCCAACAAATGTTTTACACAATTCTAGCATAAACTCCCTACTCTTAATTCCATACATTTTAGGAAAAGCATCCATCTGCTTTTATGAACCATCTGATCTATTCATCCTTGTATCTTCAGGGATCTGTGGACATGCACTCTGTTCCCCCACACTCTTAGTAACCTACCATTTATTGTTTGTCCTCACCATACTCTCTGGATTGATCTCCATTTGACCTGTTCTTCTCCGACTAATTTATTGACTTTCTGCAGCTTTCTTTCTCACTAATAACGCCACAACTATTTTGTATCATCTGCAAATGCCTCCCCATTGTCAAAATCACTGATCTGTACCTCAAAAGAAAAGGGAAGTCACCAAAACACCAGTCCATCATTGCCCTTTGACTCCTACCTCTGAGACAATTTAGGATCCACTTTGTCGGATCCGATGAGTTTGTGTCCGATCCGATGAGTTTGTATCTCTCTGACCCGCCTGCCATTTGGGTCCTTGTCAAAGGCCTTGGTTTCCATCATGCACGACCATCATTCTGCCTTGTCTACCTCATCACTCTGTCTTGTCTACCTCAAATGTGTAATCATTAGTCAGACATAACGTTCCCTTAATTGATTTGTGTCTTTCCAAATGAACATTTCCACTGTCCCTCGATGTTTTTTGATGATTTATCCATTACTGAAGTCCAGCTGACTGACCTAAATTATTCAACCTAACTTTCCTTTTCAAACAGCATTGCAACATTGGCAGTCATAAATAAAATGGAGATTGGTAAGGGTGGCCTTTAAATTTGAAGGCCAAAGCCTTTGGCCAGGTCTCCAGAGCTATGGGTAAAATGTTGATGGCTGATTTTATGTATGCAGTTACTCCTTTTCACTAACTTTGAGGGAGGGGAAAGGATGATGTTTATATTTTAATTGTAGTTTATTATACTCTCAACTATCTGGATATTTCAATTAAACTATTTCTATTTTATTAAGCTCAGAAAACATTCTGATGAAGATGTGCATTCGAAAGCTGAGACTATTAAAGGTTTGCTGTATCATCTCTTTCGTGACTCTGATAACCTTGACTGTGCTGCAAAGAAGCAGCAAAACTAGCCAGGAATTACAGAATATCTCTCCTAGATCAAGTTCTGCAGAGGACAGACTGGTTTCCACTTTTCTGAATTTGTTTGTGCCCAAGGACAACTTTTGGAGTTATCAAAAAACTGAGCCCATCACCACAGAGACACGTATGGTAACAGCAGCAAAGAGAGAGACTAAAGAGTGGGATGTGGTGACTGCCAACTGCACTCCTAACAGCAACTTCACTCAGGCTGACTGGTTCAATGGCTTGGAGCCAAACTTTAAAGAGTTCTTACAATACAGACACTGTAGGTATTTTCCAATGATTCTTAACCATCCTGAGAAATGCAGTGGTGATATCTACCTTTTATTAGTTGTTAAGTCTGTCATAACACAGTATGATCGAAGGGAGGCCATCAGGAAAACATGGGGCAAAGAAATAGTGATGGATGGGAAGCATGTTAAAACCCTATTCCTTTTGGGGACCTCCTCCAGTGGAAATGAAAAGTTCCACCATCAGAAATTACTGGAATATGAGAACATTATCTATCGGGATATACTTCAATGGGACTTCTTGGACACATTCTTCAATCTCACCTTGAAAGAGGTTAACTTTCTCAAATGGTTTTCCACATATTGTGAGAATGTTGAGTATATTTTTAAAGGTGATGATGATGTGTTTGTCAGCACGGAGAATATCCTTGAGTTTCTTAATGTACCCCCAATTACAAATCTCTTTGTTGGCGATGTCCTGCAGAGGGCTCGACCCATTCGAAGAAAGGAAAATAAATATTACATACCTGAAGCTTTGTATAATAAAACCTACTATCCACCATATGCAGGTGGCGGTGGATTTTTAATGGCTGGAACACTTGCAAGGCGATTGTACAAAGTTTCAGAAAGCTTAGACTTGTACCCCATTGATGATGTTTTTCTGGGGATGTGCCTGGAAGTGTTCAGCTTAACTCCCATTCACCATCGGGGCTTTAGGACCTTCGGAATTGTGAAAAACAAAAGCAGTAAAATGAATAGAGAGCCTTGCTTCTATAAAAGCATAATGGTGGTGCACAAGCTGCTTCCAGCAGAACTTCTACGAATGTGGCAAGTTGTGCACAGCAACATTAGTTGTTCAAAAAAAATGGGAGTTTCTATAGGAGCTTTCCCAAAACCCCTCCAAGGTTTATGAGTGTGAGTTGTAATGGAAAAGCAAGATTCTGTATCAAATTAAAAACCCTACGCACAGGAGATCTGAGAGTGGCAATCTCGGCCAGAATACCAGTCTGCTCCTTTTCATCCGGGGTGTGGGAGATTAGGATGGATCGGGTCAGGTAGGGTAGTTGGTAGGTAGGAGTGGGGCTGTGATTGAGGATAGTCGGGAGCATAGTTGGGGGGGGGGGGGGGGGGGGAGAAGGGGGAAGAGGAGACCTAGTGAAAGGGGAAAAATATACAAAACTTCATTTTGGTATCCTTATTTGTGTACCATTTTTTTACCTAACGACACTTAGTGTAGTTAAATAGCCTCTTCTTTCGGGAAAATATTTTAGATTTGGGTCTGTTATTACCGAGCTCCTTGCACACGAGAACAAAGGTACAGTCTTATCTGGATAAACAGATTTTGCATTCTCGATATAAAGAAATGAAAGGTACTACTATAATGAATTATAAAAACCTAAAGATTTAAATCCTCTCCGATATAAAGGTGAATTGTTGTTTTACCAAGACCTTGGTTTTACTTTGTAACTTTCATGCTCAGTAATTCTCCATTGGACAGGAAAACCCCTGTGCAATCTGAGCCACAGCTTTGCTGTCACATGAATTTCTGGAAGTTGCCCATGTAAGTGCTTGAGGGAAGTTTTAGAAGCAGCTGCCCTGGTTTGTTCTTTTGGGGATGGTGATAGATGTGGGAAGCTACATGAACTTTGCGTCCAACTTTCCATACAACCTGCCACTGACTCGACCCAACATTAGCACCAGAAAAGATGTTGGTTCATTTTTTTTTTTATTGCCAACTTTGGTTGACAGACCATTTTTGATTTCAAGTTTATTGAACTTCATTGCTCCTCATTCCTGCTGACTAAACTCCCTAGTTCCTACCAACTAACTGATTCCTGAACTGAGTTGCACTTTGGTGCAGTTTTCTGAATAGGAAAATTGACTGCACGAGGTGATGCAAACTTGGTATGTTAAACATGTAGGGTGGCGTAGTGGTTAGCACTAGGACTGCAGCGCTGAGGACCTGGGTTCGAATCCCAGCCCTGGGTCACTGTGTTGGAGTTCGCACATTCTCCCCATGTCTGCGTGGGTTTCGCCCCCACAACTCAAAAGATGTGCAGGTTAGATGGATTGGCCACACTAATTTGCCCCTTAATTGGAAACAAAAATAATTGGGTACTCTCATGTATGACCCTGAGCATGGCAAGCAAAACATTTTAAAAATAAATTTAGAGTACCCAATTAATGTTTTCCAATTAAGGGGCAATTTAGCGTGGCCAATCCACCTACCCGGCACATCTTTGGGTTGTGGGGGCGAAACCCACGCAAACACGGGGAGAATATGCAAACTCCACACACGCTGACCCAGAGCCGGGATCAAACCTGCGCCCTCCGTGCCCTGAGGCAGCAGTACTACCGACTGCGCCACCTTGCTGCCCTCGGCAAGCAAAATTTGCATTAGATGTGTGTGGGAGCTCAAAATGCATGAGCATGCTCCATTGCTATATCTGCCAGTAACCTTGCTCTTGACTCCATTGTCGAGCCACTTGAAGGTAATGCTGCCACGTGAGAGGTTGCGTGCCATAAGACAAAAAAACAATGCGGTCCAGTTCGTTCTTCTGAGCAAAAATCAACCTTGGAAATTTTAAAGATGTAACACCGGTTTGGCCTCTCCTACTTTCTAAAGGCTCAATGTAACAAATTGAATTGGTGTGTTTGGAGATGCAGGTCAGGGCCCTTGGTCTTGACCCCAAATTGAAGCTTATTTACAGCACTGAGTGCTACGGCCACAAGTTCATCATGGTTGCCCATGCCCTTCGATATAAGGAGGAAGGGGGCTCAGGAAATCCTCAGCCTCTTCTCTGTCCCAGGGCTATAGCTCCCATGTAATGCGTCATGTTTGAGAAGGATGAAAAGCTTCCATCAAATGTGTCACAAACAAAATTGGGGCTTGGCATATCTGGGATGTGTTGTTCCCAGACAATGTTTTGTCTTCCTATGCTGCAATTTGGCAGATAGGCCTGAACACCAATTCCATTCTTTTTTAAGCTTTTGTAACCTTCAAGGTTCTAATTCAGCCTTTCATTTTCTGCTTTGACTTTGTCCAGTGCATATTACTGTAGTACAATGATAATCTTCTGAATGATGCAGACATTAAATTGCTTCAACCTGTTTATCATCCTAATACAAATCTAATGCAGTTTGCTCCTCTTCAAATTTATTTGGTTTGAATCATTTGTCAATCCCCTTCATGCAAAATTGGCTCCTGATTAAATTGCTGAATTATTCTTAAATGTTTGGCTTCAAATTAACAGATATATTGTATGATTTTTAGTCATCTACTGGAAAAAAAAGTCCTTCCTCCTTTGCCATTTTTACAGTGGGCCCACAATCATATACACATTTGATTTTTTTATTCTAATGTTCACAAAAGAAACCCCCAAAATTTGACATCGCTGCCTTTTCCATCGCTTCCCACCAATTCTATGCTTTTTACTTCATAAATTAATTACTTTAAATTTTCAGATGCAGAACCTGTCAAGTGACATACAGACATTCAAGCAAACGTTTCCTCTGATTGTCTTTTCCTTAAATTTAGTTACCTAATATAAAGAATGTGTAGTTGAACCCTTTTAAACATATCTCAATATATTGATGTACAATCCCATTATTGCAAAAATAAAATGGACCCATCAATGTTTGTTTTTTTGAAGACTAGCAATGCGAAGTCAAAATTGTAATTTCTGTGGCATGCCTCCTATTGATTTCCAAGTATTGCTGGTGCCAATTTCCAATGATCATCTTATGAATTATGTTAAATATTTCAATGTGTGTTAATTCGAGCCGAATTGCGATGAGTCGCTTGCTCAGGAGGATTATTTGTATGGGAATATTTGGTGCGGGGGTTAGAGCCAAGAACTCGCTGACTTTAACTATCTACAATTCACCTGTGCAGGCATAAAGCTTTAAAAAAAATTAGAGTTAAAATGTTAAATTTTGTAAATATTATGTGGATATTTATGAATAAGTAGAGTTTTTCCAAATCTAATATAATGTCATTTTAATATAACGTATGTAAATGTTGTATTTGTTTCTTGGGAGGGGAATATTGGATGGCAGAAATTCAAATTAAGATATGAAGAAGCCACTACTGCATTGAATCAAATTAAGTGGAACACTTCCCTTGAGTCTTGAAGATCTCCGATATATGAAAGTTGGTTACTAAATGTGTATAAAACTAAATAAAAAGTATAGGGTGGAATCCAATTGTCGTTTCATTGGATTGAGTTTTTTTTACAATGAATGTAATTCTATCCATACTAAATAAAATGTGAACTGCTGTATTGCAAGAAATGCACTCTGGAGCCATGATTTGAGTTGAATTTTGGATAGCCTCTGAAATTACACAAATGGCAGTCCAGACTTTGCCAGAGGTGTTGCAAAGCTTTGCAATTTGAATCTTGGAAGTGCTGATTGGTGGTGAAAGTATATGTTGCTTTCACAAATGGCATAGAAAAGCCACAGAAAATTTAAAAAATAATACAACAGTTAGAGATCACCTATCATTCAACCTAGGCACCAGCAATGACAAAATGCACATCTGTTCAGTTGACCCTGCAAGGTCCTGCTCACTAAAGGAAACTTGGGCCAAAATTGAGAGAGCTGTCCCATGGACTCGTCAAGCAGCAGCCAGACAGGGTCATAATCAAATCATACCTTACAGTTAATGTCTTTGACACTTTGCAGCCATCCCTGTCACTACCAACAGGACTGACCCATGAAAGTGGCAATACAGTGGTTTGCAGTCGGGAGGGAGGTGACCTGTGAGACCTCATGAAGCCTCATCACTTCAGACGCAAGCTATAAAAACTCCTGCAGACCATCTATTGCTCTTCTCTAGCTGATGAATCAATACTCCATGTTGAACAAACTTAGTTTTGAGGGTAGTAAAGGCACAGAATGCACTCTGGGTATTGAGGGTAGTAAGGGCACAGAATGCACTAGAGCATAGAATGCACTCTGGGCAGGGCACTACAATGTTCGTCACAGAGTGACATGGTAGCACCAGCACTGACTGAGCTGGTTGACTCCTGAAGGGCATGCCTTCCAGAATAGGTTATGGAAAGTTGCAGGGAAGCCAAGAAGAGGGGAAACTGTACCATCAGGTTTTTCAGTCTCTCATCATTTAAATAGTATACAGCTGTCTCTTCATACTACCCAAGTGACAAGTTCATATTTCAAGTTCATATTTTCCCATATTATACTCCAAATGTAGCACCAGGCAAATGCCAACCAGAGTAAATCTGCAACACAGGTGTATGCATGCCAAATGCAGGAAGTGGCATGGGATAGAAGAGTTAAACAATCCACAACCAATGGATCAGAGCAAAGGTCTGCAGCACTGTGACATCAAGTCATGATTGGTGGGTGATTAAACTACTAACCGGTGGAGGAGGAGGTCCCACCAATGACCTCCTTCTCAATGACTAGGTACCCAGAATCTTAGCACAAACAATAAAGTTAAAATATTGGCATCCGCTAGAAATGCTGAATTGATGATGCATCTTGGCTTCCTCCTTGGAGATCCCCCATCATTGCAGATATCAATATCAGTCAATTCAGCTCACTCCACGTGATCTCAAGAAATGGCTAAATGCACAGGAAATGGCAAAGGCCATGAGCCCTGACAAGAATCCTGCCGTGTTCGAGACTTGTTTTCCAGAAACTCTAGCCAGGCTGTTCCAGTACCCCGACAAACTGGCATCTACACCAGAAGGACAAATCTAATCCAGCCAATTGCCACCACCTCGGTCTACTTTCAACACCACAGAGTTGACATTGACCGTGCAATCTAGCAGCATTTATTCAGCAATGATCTGTTCACTGAAACTCCATTTGAGCTCTGCCAGGGCCTCCTGGCCTCATTACAGCCTGGTCCAAACATGGGCAAAAGGGCTGAATTCCCGGGGGAAGATGGGCTTTGACGTTAAAGCAACAAAACTCTTCTGATGTTCTACGTCACTTCAGCAATTTCTAGTTTCTTCACCATAGAGGTCTAATCTCACTGCACCATGATTTCAAGCTCTCTTCTGTCTTAAACAGAGGGCCAACCAGTCCCTACCCACCACCACCCTCTGGCTGAATTTCTCACATTGAACAACTCTACTAACATCTCACTAGCTCCAAGCAAAAGGTATTGCGATGGCCAAGCCAGCATTTGTTGCCCTTCCCTAATTTCCCTTGAGAAGGTAGTAGTGAGGAGCTACCTTCTTGAAGCCCTGCAATCCATGAGGTGCAGGGTACACCCACAGCACTGTTAAGATGGAAGCTTTAGGATATTGACCGAGCAACAGTGAAGAAACAGCGATAATTCCAAATCCGCATGGTGTGAGACTTGGAGGGGAACTTGCTCCCATGCATCTGCTACTCTTGTCCATCTAGGTGGTAGAGATCGCGGATTTGGAACGAGCTGTCGAAGGAGCCTTTTAAGTTACTGCAGTGCATTGCTGGTGGAGAGTGCACGTTTTTAAGTCGGTGTACAGTGTGCCAATCAAACTGTGTGCTGTCCTGGGTAGTTGAGCTTCGGAGTGTTGTTGGAGCTGCACTCATCCAGGCAAGTAGAGAGTATTCCATAACACTTCCTGACTTATGCCCTGTAGGTGGTGGACAAACTTTGGGGAGTCAATCAGAACTCCTCACATCCTTCCAAACTAGTGAATACAGGTTCAGTCGAACTAATCGCTCCTCGTAGGATGGTCCTGCCAAGCCTGATTATCAGTCTAATGAACCTCTTCAGTCTATGACAAGTATAAACTTTCTTAGGTCAGGAGATCAAAACTGCGCACACAACTCCAGTTGTCGTACGGCAACTGCTCTGCCCAAGACCGTAAGAAACTACAGAGGGTCGTGAGCACAGCCCAGTCCATCACGCGAACCCTGCCTTCCATCCATTCTCTGTCTAATCTACTGCCTTGGGAAAGCAGGTAGCATAATCAAAGACCTCTCTCACCCGGGTTATTCTCTCTTCCAACCTCTTCCATCGGGCAGAGGATACAAAGGTCTGAGAACACACTCTCTCTAACGGATTCAAAAACAGCTTCTTCCCCGCTGTTCCCAGACTCCTGAAGGACCCTCTTATGGACAACTGATTTCTCCATGCATCTTCTCTACGGTTGTAGCACTATACTCTGTGTGCTTCACCCGATGTTTATGTATTTATATTGTGTATTTATCATATGTCCTATGTTTTTAATACATGGAACGATCTCTCTGGACTATACGCAGAACAATACTTTGCACTGTACCTCGGTACACGTGACAAATCTAAATCGCCAAGGCCTTGTATAAGTGCAGTAAGACCTCCCCTAGTTATGAAATCAAATCCTCTTGTAATAATATTTAATAATCTTTACTATTGTCACAAGTAGGTTTACATTAACACTGCAATGAAGTTACTGTGAAAATCCCCAGTCGCCACATTCCGGCACCGGTTCGAGTACACGGAGGAAGAATTGCCTAACGAGCACTGTTATCTGCCCACCAGTCTTTTGGGACTTATGGGAGGAAACCGGAGCTTCCGGTGGAAACCCATGCAGACACGGAGAATGTGCAGACCCTGCACAGACAGCGATCCAAGCTGGGAATCGAGCCCGGGTCCCTGGCTCTGTGAAGCGACAGTGCTAACCACTGTGCTACCGTGCTGCCCATATATTCTTGGTATGGTCTCGTTAAGATCTTATAAAACTGAAGTAAGATTTCTTTAGAGTCCAATCTCTTTAGTAGAAAGGTTAACCTATCATATGCTTTTAAATTGTCTCACCCTTTTGGACTATCATTTTGCTTTTCATATGCTTATGCAGGGACTTGCTGCTCTTTGTGCTCTACCTTTTTTATCTTCTCCTGCATTAGCGTAAGTAATTCCTCTTTTGCTTTCATACAATTTTGAATAGTTTTTTAACTTATTATACCCAATAATTATTGTAATTTTAAGACTTGATTTTGCTCTAATTTCACAATCTTTCTTGCACCTCTTTTACTCCTAGTCAGAATATAGTTGGCCTATGTATTGCCCAGTGCCCTTAGGGTAAAGGAACATGCATTAATTTACATTTTCCGAAGGATAATGGATCAAGTCATAGAATTCAATCTTCAAAGCAGCAGAAAAAACCTTGGAATGCCATTTAATAACAATGGAATTTGACTTATTCTGGTTGTATGTCAATGACCCTCGTATAATCAGCTGCAGTTGGGATAAACTTCGCTCTTGTTTTTAAATAATTAATCAGACTCACTGAGGAACACCATGAGAAATGTGCTCATTTGCAACACACCAGAACTATCCAAAGCTGAGCAGCAGTGCAAAGTGCACTTTGTAAACTCTGGTCCCATAAACTTCCTCTCTGTGGCCCTTGATGGAAGTTTTCAGCAAATTGTTGATTATAAAAGCCAGCTGTCTATTTGTCCTTGCTGTTTGCTGTTAGAAGATGGATGATCTGTGCTGGCACAGAGTATTAACACTGTTAATGAAATGGCAGTTTACACTTTACCTACAAAGCACAGAGCAAACATTCATTTGGTCCGCCACAAACACTGAGCTCACCAGTATTCCAAAACAGAACAAAAGTTGTTTAAATAACTTCTTATTCCCAAAATTTCTGCCCTGCCGCTCACTGCCCCATCCCCCCCCCCCCCCCCCCCCCCCATGGAAATAATTGTTCTTGCTAAAATAGATGGAGGGATATTTTATTTTATCTTGTTAAAGTTGTTACTTCCACAGATCCTTCTGGCCTGCAGCCTGACACACACTTAAGAAATCTCGTGTTTGAGTTAATTTCTTTCTACTCATTCATTTAAAAATTTTGTGTCTACATATGTCCTCCAATATGTGGGACAAGTAGGTCTACCAGTGTCTTGGAACAACAGAATCTGCCCACAAGCAGCTGGCTTCTCCCCTTTAAAACATTTTCTTGCTTAGCTGTGTGACCTGCAAAACTATTGGAAAGTAAAAGTCTTCACAGACTTCCTGATGTGATGTGGTGTGGAGCTACTATGATTCGAATGTTGACCTCGTTAGGTCATACTTGCACGTCAACGGAAATAAGTTCAACAATTAGTGTTTTGATGCCAAAAGAAGTTTTGCGTATCACACATAATGTCAACATTGGCCCCAAAATTCCACTGGGTCTCACACTGATCCCCAGTCATAACACCAAGAAAATAGGTACACTCGTCCAACCTTACCTCATAATATAAGCCCCAGCCCTGCCACCTCTCTCCACGCCCCCTCCCCCCTAACCTCTCCCAAACGTATCAGTTGATATATCTTTCTTCCGATAAAGAGACAAACTGTACACAGTACTCCTAATGTGGTTTCACCAATGATGAGCATAAATATCTGGTCTTGAGACTAAATGCTCCCACCGGTGAGAAAACTGGAGTGGTTTCCATTGGTGCTAGGAGCATCGCTGAGTGGAAACTCCCTCACTTTTAGCATGTTGAAGTATGCATAGTGGCTAGCACGTGGGCCAGCCTACAGTTACCCGTCTTGGTCCACTTAATCATTTTTAAGCCAGCATCGAGAGACGGGCCCCCCCCCTTCTCTCCCCACCACACAGAAATGTTGACCCCCCCCGCCCCTCCCCAAAGAGCTCAGCGAAGAGGGGCATCCCCCCCCTCCCACCACAGAAATACTGGTCCTCCCCCAACCCCGCCCCGTCAGCCTACCCTCCCTCAGGCTTCCCCTTTAGGCCTGCCCCTTGACATTGCCAACGGTGCCCTGCCTCCAACACCTTGACATTTATAACCTGACAGCCTGGCTTGGGGCATTGGAACCCAAGGGCATCACGGTAGCATGGTGGTTAGCGCTGTTGCTTCACAGCACCAGGGTCCCCGGTTCGATTCCTGGCTTGGGTCACTGTATGTTCTCACTGTGTCTGCGTGGGTTTCCTCTGGGTGCTCCGGTTTCCTCCCACAAGTCCTGAATGATGTGCTGTTAGGTAATTTGGGCATTCTGAATTCTCCCTCTGTGTACCCGAACAGGCGCCCAAATGTGGTGACTAGGGGCTTTTCACAGTAACTTCATTGCAGCGTTAATGTAAGCCTACTTGTGACAATAAAGATTATTATTAAAGGAGGCCCATGTTCCCCTCTGCTGTTGCCAAGCTGCAGAGGGAGTGTCCCCCAAAGGTCCTGGATGTTGGGTGGGCTCGGGGTAAGGAGTTGAGCTTGGGACTCTCCCATCAGACTAGGGGTCCAGTGTCTGGATTGCCCCTTCTAGTGCTGGGCAACCTGAAGATCACTATTGGCATGGTGATTTCAGGTAGCTCTTTCTTCCTTAACTGTCTGTGAACTGTGAAAACCTTGACGTGGCCTTCTCACTTTGAACTGCTCCGCATGACAGCTGATGAGCAGATAAGGAAGTTCATTGAAGATACAAGGCCCATTCCTCACCTCTGCTTACTCAGCCTGTGCATTTAACACTGCAGCTTCTTGAAGTCTCGGAGCCTTACAAGAAAGCTCATAATACTTGAAAAGTTTTGAAATGCCCTGAGGTCCTTTTAAGTTCTTTGTTTTCATTCAATGCCACATTGTAGTACTTTGACAGCTTAATGGTTTATACACAGCAGACAGGCTTCTTTCCCTTCGCGCTTGAATGCATATCAAGTACCCCCCCCCCCCATTGATCCTGACCTCAAAGTTTATAAGCATCCTTGTTCTGATTGACAGCTGCTGACAACTTCAAAAATGCTAAGTGTTTTCAGTTCCTCTTGCAGTTAGAAATGAGATTTGGCCCCAATATATACAGCTGGAGAAAAGTATCCTTACTTTTATATCCCATTCCCTTGCAATAAATAACAACATTCCATTTGCCTTCCTAATGCGTGCTGCATCTTCATACTAACCTTTTTTGATTCATGTACCAGGACACACACATCCTTCTGTACCTTAGAGTTCTGCAATCTCTCTCCATTTAAATAATAAGCTATTTTTCTAGTCTTCCTGCCAAGATGGACAAGGTCACATTTTCCACATCAGACGCCATCTGCCAAAGCTTTGCTCACTCATTTAACCTATCTGTGTCCCTTTGCAGACTCTTTGGGCTGGATTCTCCGTTTGCCAAAGCCAAAATCGTGAAATGCGATTGGGCGGAGAATAGCTTCAACGCCGAAATCGCAGTAGAAGCCGGTTTGACGCCAAATTTGGATGCTCCGGTACCCCCAAAATGGCATAAATGCGGCACTCTCTACATGGGCTGAAAGTACAGTAGGCATATCATTAGCAGGCCTGATGCCTGATGCTCCGGGGCCACCACGATTCAGAGTCTCCGATGGTCCGAGTTCCCGACGGCATGAGTCATTTGTGGTTTTAACAATCGTGAACCTGGCGTCCTGGCTGCTGAGCGAGAGAGAGGGAAATGGTGTGGAGTGACTGCGGGCTGCTGGCCCGGACACCGGCCCTGTTGGCTGCGGCTGGGGGGGGGGCCCCTGTCAGGGTTGGGGGGGGGGCGGACAGGCCGAGCAGCCGGGGAGCCCCCCCCCCCCACTGGACTGGGTGCCCAGGCACCGACCGGCATTACAGAAGCCACCTTGCTGACCACCCACCGCGGCCCCTGTTTTCACACAGTGACATCAGCCATATGGATGTTCCCACCCCATCCCCGCCACAGTGTGCCCCCCCACCCGGGGGGGGTGGGGGGAAGGGGGGGGGGGAGGAGAGGAGGGGTGGAAGGGGGAGCAGGGGTGCGAGGAGGGGTGGAAGGGGGGAGGAGGGGTGGAAGGGGGGAGGAGGGGTGAGGGGGAAGGAGGGGGGAAGGAGGGGGGAAGGAAGGGGGAAGGAGGGGGGGGTGGAGGGGGGAAGGAAGGGGGGAGGGGGGGGAAGGAGGGGGAGGGGGGGAAGGGGAGGGGGGGAAGGAGGGGGAGGGGGGGAAGGAGGGGGAGGGGGAGGGGGGGGGAAGGAGGAGGAGGGGGGGGAAGGAGGGGGGAGGGGGGAGGGGGGGGGAGGGGGAAGGAGGGGGGAGGGGGGAAGGAGGGGGGGAGGGGGAAGGGAGGGGGAAGGGAGGGGGAGGGGAGGGGGAAGGAGGGGGGGAGGGGGAAGGGAGGGGGAAGGGAGGGGGAGGGGAGGGGGAAAGAGGGGTGGAGGAGAGGGGGAGGGGGAGGGGAGGGGAGGGGAAAGAGGGGTGGAGGGAGGGGGAAGGAGGGGTGAAGGGGGAGGGGAGGGGGAAGGAGGGGGGAAGGAGGGGGGGAAGGAGGGGGGAAGGAGGGGGGGAAGGAGGGGGGAAACGGGGGGGAAGGAGGGGGGAAACGGGGGGGGAGGGAGGAGGAGGAGGGAGGAGGGGAGGAGGGGAAGGGAGGAGGGAGGGAGAGGAGGAGGGAGGAGGGAAGGGAGGAGGGAGGAGGGAGGAGGGGAAGGGAGGAGGGAGGGGTGAAAATGGGGGAGGGAGGGGTGAAAAGGGGGGGGGAGGGAGGAGGGGAAGGGAGGAGGGAGGAGGGGAAGGGAGGAGGGAGGGGTGAAAAGGGGGGAGGGAGGGGTGAAAAGGGGGGAGGGAGGGGTGAAAAGGGGGGAAGGAGGGGTGAAACGGGGGGAGGAGGGAGGAGGGGAAGGGAGGAGGGAGGAGGGGAAGGGGGGGGAGGGAGGGGTGAAAAGGGGGGAAGGAGGGGTGAAAAGGGGGGAAGGAGGGGTGAAAAGGGGGGGAAGGAGGGGTGAAAAGGGGGAAAGGAGGGGGGGAAAGGAGGGGGGGAGGAGGGGGAAGAAGGGGTGGAAGGAGGGGGAGAAGGAGGGGTGAAAGGGGAGAAGGAGGGGTGAAAGGGGGGAAGGAGGGGGAAGGGGGAAGGAGGGGTGTAAGGGGGGGAAGGAGGGGTGAACGGGGGGGAAGGAGGGGTGAACGGGGGGGAAGGAGGGGTGAACGGGGGGAAGGAGGGGTGAACGGGGGGGAAGGAGGAGTGAAAGGGGGGAAGGAGGGGGGAAGGAGGGGGGAAGGAGGGTGGGAAGGGGGGGGAAGGAGGGGTGGGGAGGGGGGGAAGGAGGGGGGAAGGAGGGGTGGGAAGGGGGGGAAGGAGGGGTGGGAAGGGGGGGAAGGAGGGGTGGGAAGGGGGGGAAGGAGGGGTGGGAAGGGGGGGAAGGAGGGGTGGGAAGGGGGGAAGGAGGGGTGGGAAGGGGGGGAAGGAGGGGTGGGGAAGGGGGAAGGAGGGGTGGGAAGGGGGGAAGGAGGGGTGAGAAGGGGAGGAAGGAGGTGGGAAGGGGGGGAAGGAGGGGTGGGAAGGGGAGGAAGGAGGGGTGGGAAGGGGGTGGAAGGGGGAAGGAGGGGTTGGAAGGGGGGAAGGAGGGTGGAAGGGGGGAAGGAGTGGGGTTGGAGGGGTGGAAGGGGGGGAAGGAGGGTGGGAAGGGGGGAAGGAGGGGTGGGAAGGGGGTGGAAGGGGGGAAGGAGGGGTGGAAGGGGGGAAGGAGGGTGGAAGGGGGAAGGAGGGGAGGAGGGGGGAAGGAGGGGGTGGAAGGGGGGAAGGAGGGGTGGAAGGGGGGAAGGAGTGGGGAAGGAGGGTGGAAGGGGGAGAAGGGGGGAGAAGGAGGGGGTGAAAGGGGGAAGGAGGGGGGAAGGAGGGGTGAAAGGGGGGGGGAGGGAGGGGTGAAAGGGGGGGAAGGAGGGGGGAAGAAGGGTGAAAGGGGGGGAAGGTGGGGTGAATGGGGGGAAGGAGGGGGGAAGGAGGGGTGGAAGGGGGGAGGTGGGGGAAGGTGGGGGTGGAAGGGGGTTGGAGGGGGGAAGGGGGGAGGGGGTTGGAGGGGGGAAGGGTGTGGGGGTGGAGGGGGGGAAGGGGGGTGGAGGGGGGAGGGGTGGTTGGGGGGGAAGGTGGGGTGAAGGGGGTGAAGGGGGGGTGGAGGGGTGGGGGGGGGAAGGGGGGTTGGGGGGTGAAGGGGGGGGAGGTGGTGGGGGTGAAGGGGGGTGGAGGGGGGAAGGGGGGAGGAGGTGAAGGGGGAAGGAGGGGGGAAGGAGGGGTGAAAGGGGGAAGGAGGGGTGGAAGGAGGCGTGGAAGGGGGGAAGGTGGGGGTGGAAGGGGGGAAGGAGGGGTGGAAGGGGGGAAGGTGGGTGGAAGGGGGGATGGTGGGGTGGGGGGGGAAGGAGGGGTGGGGGGGGTGTTGGTGGGGGGTTTGGGGGTTGGTGGAGGGGTTGAAGGGGGGAAGGTGGGGGGAAGGGGGGGGGAAGGAGGGGTGGAAGGGGGAAGGTGGGGTGAAGGGGGGTGAAAGGGGGGAAGGAGGAGGGGTGAATGGGGGGGAAGGATGGGTGGAAGGGGGGTGAGGTGGGGTGGAAGGGGGTGAAGGGGGGGAAGGGGGTGGGGTGAAGGGGGGGAAGGTGGGGGGTTGGGGAGGGGGGGTGGGAGGGGGGTTGAAGGGGGGGGAAGGGGGGTTGGTGGGGGGTTGGGGGAGGGTGGGGGGGGAAGGAGGGGTGGGAAGGGGGAGGGGTGGGAAGGGGGTTGGAGGGGTGGGAGGGGTGGGTTGGGGGGGTTGGAGGGGGGGAAGGGGAGGAGGGGGGGATGGGGGGAAGGTGGGGTGGAAGGGGGAGTGGAGGGGTGGGGGGTTGGAGGGGGGGTTGGGGGGGGTGGTGGGGGTGGGAGGGGTGGGGGGGAGTGGGGGGTTGGGGGTGGGGGTTGGTGGGGAAGGTGGGGGTTGGGGTGGGGGGGGGGAAGGGAAGGGGGGGATGGGGGGAGGTGGGGGTTGGAAGGGGGTTGGAGGGGGTTGGTAGGGGTTGGGGGGGAGGGGTTGGAGGGGGGTTGGAGGGGGTTGGGGTGGTGGTGGGGTGAGGGGGGGAAGGATGGGGGTTGGGGGGGTTGGGGGATGGTGGGTGGTGGGGGGTTGGTGGGAGGGTTGGGGGTGGAGGGGTGGAGGGGGGTGGGTGGGGAGGGGGGGTTGGGGGTAAGGGGGGGGGGGTTGGGGGGTTGGGGGGGAAGGGGGTGAAGGGGGGTTGGAGGGGGGAAGGGGGTTGGGGGGGGTTGGGGGGTGGAGGGTTGGGGGGGGGTGGGGGGGTTGGGGGGTGGGGGGGGTTGGGGGGTGGAAGGGGGGAAGGGGTGGTGGGGAAGGGGTTGGGGTGGGGGGGATGGGGGGGGTTGGGGGGGTTGGTGAAGGGGGGGGTTGGGGGGGAAGGAGGGGTGGGAAGGGGGAGGGGTTGGTGGGGGGGTGGAAGGGGTTGGTGGGGGGGTTGGAGGTGGGTGGAAGGGGGGGTTGGTGGGGGGAAGGGGGGGTGGTGGGGGGGGTTGGGGGGTTGGGGGGGTTGGGGGTGGGAAGGTGGGGTTGGGGGGTTGGAGGGGGGGTGGGGAGGGGTTGGAGGGGGGTGGAGGGGTTGGAATGGGGGGGGGTTGGAGGGGTGGGGGGGTGGAGGGGGGGATTGGGGGGGGGTGGGGGGTTGGTGGGGGTTGGTGGGGTTGGAGGGGGGTGATGGGGGGTTGGGGGTGAAGGGTTGGGGGGTTGGGGGGGTTGGAAGGGTGTTGGGGGGAAGGTGGGGGTTGGAGGTGTTGGGGGGGTTGGGGGTTGGTGGGTGGGAGGTGGGGTGGGGGGGTTGGGGGGATGGTGGGGTGGAAGGGGGGAAGGAGGGGTTTGAGGGAGGGGTGGGGTGGGGAGGAGGGGAAGGGGGTGGTGGGGGAAGGGGGGGTTTGGGGAAGGGGTGAAGGGTGGGAAGGGGGGAAGGAGGGGTGGATGGGGGGGAAGGAGGGGGAAGGGGGTGGGATGGAAGGGGGAAGGAGGGTGGAAGGGTGGAGGGGGAAGGAGGGGTGGAGGGGGGAAGGACGGGGGAAGGGGGAGGGATGGAAGGGGGGAAGGAGGGGAGGAGGGGGGGAAGGAGGGGGGAAGGAGGGGGAAGGATGGGGTGAAAGGGGGGAAGGAGGGGTGGGAAGGGGGGAAGGAGGGGTGGGAAGGGGGGTGGGAGGGGGGAAGGAGGGGGGGGAAGGAGGGGTGGGAGGGGGGAAGGAGGGTTGGAAAGGGGGGTGGAAGGGGGGAAGGAGGGGTGGAAGGGGGGAGGAGGGTTGGAGGGGGGAAGGAGGGGGGGAAGGAGGGGGGGAATGGGGGGGAAGGGGGGGGATGGGGGAAGGGGGGGGGGGTGGGGGGGGGAAGGAGGGGGGAGGGGGAAGGGGGGGGAGGGGAAGGGTGGGGAAGGGAGGGGTGGAGGGGAAGGAGGGGGGGAGGGTGAAGGGGGGGAAGGGAGGGGAGGGGAGGGGGAAGAGGGGGGAGGGAGGGGGTGGGGGAGGGGAGGGGTGGAGGGTGGAGGGAGGGGGTGTGGGTGAGGGGAGGGGGGGAAGGGGGGGAAGGAGGGGGGGAAGGGGGGGAAGGAGGGGGGAAGGAGGGGGGTGGAAGGGGGGAAGGAGGGGGGAAACGGGGGGAGGAGGGAGGAGGGAGGGGGTGGGGGAGGGGGGAAGGGAGGGGGTGGAGGGAGGTGGGGAAGGGGGGAGGGAGGGGTGGAAATGGGGGAGGGTGGGGGGTTGGGGGGGGGTGGGAGGTGGGGAAGGGGGGGGAGGTGGGGATGGTGGTGGGGGGTGAAGGGGGGTGGGAGGGGTGAAGGGGTGGGAGGGGGGAATAGGGGGGAAGGTGGGGGGTGAACGGGGGGGAGGAGGGTGGAGGGGAGGGAGGAGGAGGTGGGGAAGGGGGGGGAGGGAGGGGTGAAGGGGGGAAGGAGGGGTGAAGGGGGAAGGAGGGGTGGAAAGGGGGGAAGGAGGGGTGAAGGGGGGAAGGAGGGGGGGAAGGAGGGGGGGATGGGGGGAGTGGGGTGGAGGAGGGGGGAGGGGGGGTGAGGGGAGAAGGGGGTGAAGGGGGGAAGGAGGGGGAAGGGGGAAGGAGGGGTGGAAGGGGGGGAAGGAGGGGTGAACGGGGGGGAAGGAGGGGTGAACGGGGGGGAAGGAGGGGTGGAACGGGGGGAAGGAGGGGTGAACGGGGGGGAAGGAGGGTGAAAGGGGGGAAGGAGGGGGGAAGGAGGGGGGAAGGAGGGTGGGAAGGGGGGGAAGGAGGGGGTGGGGAGGGGGGGAAGGAGGGGGGAAGGAGGGGTGGGAAGGGGGGGAAGGAGGGGTGGAAGGGGGGGAAGGAGGGGTGGGAAGGGGGGAAGGAGGGGTGGGAAGGGGGGGAAGGAGGGGTGGGAAGGGGGGGAAGGAGGGGTGGGAAGGGGGGAAGGAGGGGTGGGAAGGGGGGAAGGAGGGGTGGGAAGGGGGGGAAGGAGGGGGTGAGGAAGGGGAGGAAGGAGGGGTGGGAAGGGGGGAAGGAGGGGTGGGAAGGGGGGAAGGAGGGGTGGGAAGGGGGGTGGAAGGGGGGAAGGAGGGGTGGAAGGGGGGAAGGAGGGTGGAAGGGGGAAGGAGGGGAGGAGGGGGGAAGGAGGGTGTGGAAGGGGGAAGGAGGGGTGGAAGGGGG